>NC_060067.1:33375000-33997500 GCF_922984935.1 Meles meles | reverse complement strand
TACACGTCTGAGGTCTGGCAAGGGTGAAGACAATAGATCTATGAGTTTACAGAGTTGAGTTTTCTTAGGGGTTTGCAAAGGGAAGAAAGATCTATTCAAATGGGGGCATAACTTGGGGAGCCTGGGTGGCTTAGTGGGCTAAAACCTCTGCCTTCAGCTCAGGTCACCATACCAGGGTCCTGGGATCGAGCCCCATGTCTGGCTCTCTGCTCAGCGGGGAGCCTGCTTCCCCCCTTCTCTCTCTGCCTGCCTCTCTGCCTACTTGTGATCTCTGTCTGTCAAATAAGTAAATAAAATCTTAAACAAAACCAAAAACAAATGGGGGCATAACTTGTACTTTATTCTTTGCCATGAATCGGAGAACTTGCTGCCAAATCCGGGGGAGGACTTAGGTTGGGGAGGAGGATTCTACTGCTGATGTCAGCCCTGAGAAGACAAAACGATGCTGGCAGCATTGGTGGCTGGGATGCCTGGAACATTTGCCTCCTACTATTCAGAATTGCCCTGGCAGTTCTGACCTGAGCTTCCAATCCCGATCCCTAGGCAGAGGTTCTGATCCCACTGGCCGTAAGTGCAGTCCTGTTGCACCTGGGCATGAGGCAGAAGGAGAGGGCTTGGTAAATCATCACTGGAAGATCGTGAAAAGGGAGCTCCATATTTTTTGATGATCTAGAAACTCTGATCTTCACTTCTCAGGATTCCTTGACATCCGCGACAAGTCATTTTCTCGTAGGTGAATTTAGAGCTAAGGGGATATCCATTAGCTTAACTAGGAAAATGTTCTAGTGAATAGATTCTATGAGACATTCTATGAGACTGACGCGCTACCTACTGCGCTAACGAGGCACCTAGATTCTATGAGACATTCTAATTTCGATTTATTCTTCACTCTGTATTACACCCTTACTAAGTACAAAAAAAAATTGCCACGCCATTCTCGGCCTCGGAGGCCCATATCTCTGTCCGACAGTAATTATCATCAAGGAGATTTTATCGGAGACCTGCCTGCCCCTCAGATTCATTTCAGAGACACAGTGCAGTCAGGCAGTGTTGTGTGGGTCAGTTCCTTTTTTGGCATTTCGTCAAGGGGGTGTTTCACGCAGGAATATTTCCACAGTGTCCGGAAGAGGGGGCCAGAACGTGCCCACGCATTGATTCTCTCTAGTTTGACTCCTCAAGTAACTTGCCTCCTAAACTCTGTAATTTCCCGGCAATCCACCTCTTGGGCAATCCCTCCTCTATCATTTTAAAGACTTTTTTTTTTTTTAAGATTTCATTTATTAATTTGACAGAGAGAGAGCACAGTAGTGGGAGCAGCAGAGGGAGAGGGAGAAGCCAGCTCCCTGCTGAACAGGGAGCCCAACTCGGGGCTCGATTCCAGGACCCTGGGATTATGAACTGGGCTAAAGGCAGATGCTTAACCAGCTGAGCCACCCAGGCACCCCATAAAGTCTTTATTTTTGTAGCCGGTGCCCAGTTGTAACTGTGGCCTCACTTCTTGAGAGTGATAGTGCTTTTTTGTTTTTTTTTTTTTGTGTTTTTTTTTTTAAAGATTTTATTTATTTGACAGAAGAGAGACACAGCAAGAGGGGAACACAATCAGGGAAGTGGGAGAAGGGAGAAGCAGGCTTCCCACTGAGCTGGGAGCCCAATGTGGGGCTCAAACCCAGGACCCTGGGATCACGACCTGAGCCAAAGACAGATACTTTACGACTGAGCCACCCAGGTGCCCCGAGACTGATAAGACTGATAGTGTTTACTATATGGCAGCATCTGGAGTTGGAGGAACTGGCTTTGAGTTACAGCTTCACACATTCTCACTGTGTGTGGACAGAGTAGAAGAGGAAGGAATCTCTTGTGTGATATTCTGATTTAATTTGACTGGTTTCCAACCCGAGCCTCAGTACCTTTTACAACTCACCAGGGCATTCTTAGATGCAGCAAAGCTTAAAATCCTCTGCTCACTGGGGTGCTTGCCTGGCTCAGTTGGGGGACTGTGCAACTCGACCTTGGGGTTGTGAGTTTGATTCCCACACTGGGTGTGGAGCCTACTTTAGAAAAGGAAAGTAAAATAAAATTTAAGACCTCTGATCTCACCTTAAACTTACACAATGATATATGTCAATTATATCTCAATAAATCTGGAAGAACAAAAAAAAAGAACTTCTGCTCTAAACCGATGCATGGACAGAGTGCTTGGGGTACATGAAACCACAAGGCCAGGACCAAAAAGACGGGAAAGCTAATGGTAACTATGTGACTGAGGCTCTCACTTTGTTATATTCTTCAAGGAAAAAAAAAAAACCCAAGCCCTCTTTATAGTATCATTCATATTTTTTTGTGAATAGTGTCTAGGAGCATGCAGAGAAAAAGGAGAAGACATGGATGAGCTCAGTTCCAGGTTCTGACATTTCAGCTTTGTGACCTTGGATATGTCACTTGATTTCTCTTGTTCCTCAGATGTTCCAAAAGCTGGCAACATGAAGATGGTGATCTCTACTGCACGGGATTGTTGAAGGATTGAAGTATAATAACAACAGCTGCCATTCATTGTGGTCTGGTTCTGATGCTCAGGCAACCTCCAGGGGCTTTGTGTGAATTACCTCATTACTTCTTGCAAAATCCCATCTGAAGAAAGTCTTATGGGGAGACAGTGCACTGCGAAGACGGTGCTTTGTAATTGGGAAAGCTTTACAAATATCTGATATGATTATGATCCACATGGTTGAGGAACTTATACATCTGACTTGACTTTATTTCTTCCTCATACTTTTTTCTTTTTTTAAGATTTTATTTATTTATTTGACAGACAGAGATCACAAGTAGGCAGAGAGGCAGGTGGGGGGTGGTGGAGGGAAGCAGGCTTCCTGCTGAGCAGAGAGCCTGGTGCGGGGCTTGATCCCAGGACCCTGAGATCATGACCTGAGCTGAAGGCAGAGGTTTTAACCCACTGAGCCACCCAGGTGCCCCTCTTCCTCATACTTACAGTTATTAGCCATTTGTAGTTTTCCAAAACTCCCTTAACTTTGTAATGCCCAAGGCTGCATAACTGCAAAGTAGAGATGCTAGACTTTGTATTTGGCTCTTTTAACACTGAGATCATTGATCATTCCATTATATCTGATTAGTCCCTTGTAAACTGTAAAGCAGAACATGCTTGAAGCCAGCTCTTCCCTTAGTTCCTTGTTATACGAAGTGGGATCCGTAGACTTGCAGCATTAACTTCACCAATATCTGGAGAACTTTCCAAGTTTATAATGTTTGGTTTCATTCTGTCATTAAGTATGGTTTCTATCTTCTGGTATTGGTCCACATCTATTCTAGCCCTACTCTGAGCATATGAAATAGGACCATTTCTTTGAATGACACTTCCTTCACCAAAATAATTCTGCATTTAGGCATGTATTTCTTTTTTTTTTTTTTTTTTTTTTTTAAAGATTTCATGTATTTATTTGACACAGAGAGAGATCACAAGTAGGCAGAGAAGCAGGCAGAAGGGGAGGGGGAAACAGGCCCCCCACTGAGCAGAGAGCCCAATGCAGGGCTCAATCCCAGGACCCTGGGCCTAACCCACTAAGCCACCCAGGCACCCCCAGGGATGTATTTCTTAACTGAGAAGTCCAGGGTTGTTCTGGTTTTTATAGATGCTATTTCTCTCACCACATTTTAGAGGAACCAGGAGACATAAAACAGTCTTTGGTCTATAGGTAGTGGCTCAGTGGTTAAGCAGCTGCCTTCGGCTCAGGTCATGATCCCAGCGTCCTGGGATGGAGTCCCATATTCCCTATATATCGGGCCCCGTGCTCAGCGGGGAGCCTTCTTCTCCCTTGCCTGCTCCCCCATGTTTGTGTACCCTCTCTCCCTATCTCTCTATGTCATAAATAAATAAATAAAATCTTTTTAAAAATAAAAAATAAAATTACAGATTTTATTTATTCTTGTTATTTCTGTCCTTGGTTTTAATGAATGGACTGCCCTCTGCTGGACAAGAACCGTTAGCTCACTTGAAAACTGGACTTTTGCTACCTCAGATAAATCTGAATTATTTTCCTTCAGTTAATATGAATTAGATTCATACAAACAGTAAGAATTGAATCCATAATATGTCAAATTCAATAAAATACAGAACTCTCAGAGTCTTCTAGATAGACTTGCAACATCCTCAAGTCCAAAAACAGGATCTTCATCTTTGTATGGTAATTTTCCATTTTTCTGGAGTGATTGGAGAGTTGTGAATTCTAACTGGTAGGTCATCTCACAGTCACTGGTAATGAATTTCACCGATTAATCATTTGCAAAAACTTGGGACACAGCATGGAGCAGCATTCATGGACTGCTAAGTGACAATTTCAGCAGTGTTCGATGACAATAGCTAATACTTAGAAACTTATAACAAATGCTTTTGGTAAACTCCTACTCTGTGGGAGAGATATGGCTGCTATCCCTCTTGTGCAAGCGAGGAAACAGACTGTCACATAGCTAGGAAGCAACAAAGCTGGAATTTCAACCCTGGTAATCAGGCTCCAGAGAGTCTACTTTTAGCCCCATGCTAAATGGCCTTGCTTCCGAGTCCCAGCACCCTTCGAGATGCTGCAGGATCTCTACTGTGTTTTCGACGCAGACGTGGTCGTCGATTAAAATTAACCTGTTGCAGACCCATCTCCTTTTCCCTTCTGGCACTTTCTGCTCCCTTCAGCACAGTGACACCTGTCAAAGCGTTGTACATATCAGGAGGGCACAATAATTATTTCTTCTCAATGAACCTAGATTAAGGAGCCAACACCGAGGCAATCACACGAGGGTTTATTCAACAAGCTTAAAGTTGGGGCCAAGTATACCCGACACAGCGGAGTAGGGACTTGGACCCCGAGCTTAGTTAAGGCAGGGGTATTTATGGGTTCCTGTTACTAAAGCAGGGTGGGGCTTCCTGTTACTAAAGCAGGGTGGGGTCCTTAGAACTAAAGTAAAGTAGGGGAAAGTTCAGCCCTTGGGCACAGGGGTCTGAGATGGCTACCAGAGCTAAGATGGCTGTACTTATGCTAAGGCTAAACCTGAGGTGGGATGGCCTTGATTTTCTCGGCCTCCACACAAAGTGTTCTTTCAAAAATCTCAGCTCTCGGTTTATTTGTTCTTCGTTTCTTTTTCACACAGTCCTGGGGGTCTTACGTCAACCAGATCTTGTTACTTGACTCTTCAAGTCAGTATAACCTATTGGATTCATCACTGGTCCTGGAATCAAGTGTGGCACGTCCAGACCAAACTAGACCGTATTCACTTTGGCAAGCTTTCATCCTTCCCAGGCACTTTCTCTTGTTCAAGCCAGTGAACCAGATCTACATTTTTATATATAACACCTTAAAGGGGATCTTTGACATTGGACTTTGTGAAGGTCACAGAAGGATTTTATTGAAAATCACTGAACTCCAGAACAAAATCTGTGCAACAAACTCTAGTATCCCGTGGGTTCATCCTTCCCCCTACCCCTCCCCACTGCCCCCCACCCAGGGGTGACTGTGATGCATGCTCGGTCCTGAAACATTCCTTTTCCGGGTGAGCCATGTTATTCCTGTTGAAATATTTGCTTCCGGTTTCAGACTCTTAGAGACTTGCTTACCCACAAAAAGCATGGCCGCAGGAGCCACAGCTCTCTGTCTACCATCCACTGCTCCATGACTTTGATCTTCCAAGGAGTTTGATCTCCCTTTTGGTAGCAAGGCCCACTTCCTATTCAGAAAGCCTAAAACATCTCCCATTACACAGAAATGTGGACTCTTGACTTTCCTGAGGCCACAGTATTTTATCACTTCATGTTTGACAGCGTGGGTTTCCCCACACACCACTCAGGATGTAATAGCATTCCTAAGTGATGCTGGCTGTTGTACTTACCTGGGGGGACTCCGCAAACCAATTTTGTCTCTGTACAACCATTTTCCTGGGAATCAATGAGGCTCTTGAAAACTGCTTCGGGACTCTATATAAAATCATACACTGCAAAGATATTTTTGAAGAAGGGAGGAGAAGGCTACCTCAGTGGCCTAAGAATAGCATGGTTTTAAAATCCAGTCAATTATATCTAGTAAGGCAGACATGTTACTTTGTCTTTAAACTAAGTCTTTAAACTAAGCAGCCAGAAAACTTCCTGCTTCTCCCTGTTCCTAATAAAGCTCATTTCAAATAGTATTTGTTTGGTTTTTAGTAAATCTAGAAAGAGGAAACACTCCAGTAGGCAATATAACTTTAAAACATTACATTTGACACACATACAGAAATGAAATTGTAGAAACTGTCAGGCTTGAAGGATTGATATAATTAATATAGGTTTTAATTAAGTTTCCTTTTTTCCCCTTAAAGGAAAAAAAAAAAAAACCTTACCATCTGCATTCACCCAGAAGCACTTAATGGTTGAAATCAGACTGTCTGGGTGTTTGGGACACAAAAGAAACCTTTGAAAACTCTGATTTGGCCATATGAGTGTCAAGAACCCCCACCACAGAGCCAATCCAAAACGTGCTACAGTGTTTCCATTCAGAGAGTATCAATGTGCCTCTTTAATGGTTTTTCAGAATCCCAGGAAATTGTGATTACATGGCATTAGCTTTTCATTTTCTGAAGAATGGATGAAAAGCATGAGAGTCCTCTAAACAATGTGAAGAAAAGTATTTTTGGTTCTGGTAAACTTCTGCTGTTCTCCGATAAAAACTACACAGAAAATGCTTTCAAGATACCACACAATTATAGATACAATTGTCGCTCAGTGGTATGGGTGCTGGAGAGACTACAACCTTATTCAGCCTGAAAAAGACCCCCAAATGGCTATTGTCCCTCCACAGTTGCTTAGTCAAGGATGGTATTCATTCTAGGGATATCATGAATTTATTTTCCCTTCTCTATTAGATATGGATGGGTATTTTTCCATGGATCTGGGGGGAGGAAAGAGTTACAAGTAAATCGCTGTAGGTTTTGGTGGAAATTTATTTCATCTAGTTAACTCTGTATTTCCTATAAGGAGGAGGAAAGTACATGGTACTCCATTACAAGTTGTACAAGCTGTGGAAGTAACATTGACCTGATTATATTACATACGCACTAGTAGTACTTATCTACTATCGGTATCAACAAAAAACACTTGGCATAGGGCCAGATTGTCAGTGGAGTCTAATGACATGTCCAGAAAACCCAAGACTGTTCCTTCAGGACTTAGGTAAGAAAGCAAAGTCAAAAATCACAGAATATTTTAGGGCAAGATAAGGATTGGGACTACCATCACTCACATCATTATCCATTCAGTGTCTTGTGAGATCATCAAATGATACGAAGTCTTATCAGTGAACTCAAAGGCTCTACCCTTGTGCTCCTTGAATTTTAAAGTGAGTAACAATTACCTGGATGGACTTCAGATACTCGGCCCCTCCCCTTGAAGACCATGAGTCATTCTATCTGGGGTGGACCCCTGGAGCCAGCATTTGAACAAACATAGCAGATAGTTCTTAAGATAGACTCTTAAAGAAATAGAATTTAACCCTTTTTAACCCACTTTGAATATTCACCCAATCTGAACCTGCAGATCGTCCCTACCTGTTGAAGTGCTTTCAGTCATCTTGTTATTGATTTGAAGGTTCAGACAAATAATGTGCATTTTCTTTTCACATAGTAATATAGTCATAAATATCTCCTCCACTGTTACCTGGGGGCTTGGGGGAGGCTAAGCGGATACATTGTGGGAAAACCCTTTCACAGTCACAGGTATCTTGAAACAGTTCAAGTGACAATGGGTTTTCCTAAGCCTGGACATCTGTTTACTTAGCAACCCTCAAAGAAAAAGAGATCTGCATTTTTCCCCTCTTCGTCCATGGTGCGTATCCTTGCCACCGAAGATGTGGTGGGGGGACCCACAGCCTCGGCATCACCTGGGAGTTTACAGACTTTTGTGTTCCAGCCAGATCTATGGAATTACATTCTGCATTTGACCAAGATCCTCAGTGATCCCTGTGCACATGAAAAATGCATGCAATGAACAGCTATTTTTGGAAAGGAACCCATGGGGGAAGTATGGATTTCTTGGCAGGGAAATTAAGCATGCTCTAGATAACATCATATCAAAATGACCAAGTTAGTTTTATGGACTAAGTGGACAGTTTTTTGTTTATTGTTTTTTTCTTCCAGGATCTCTTATTTGACATTATCACAGTCGATCTGATCTCCATCTCCCAAATTTCTCCCCTTGAGGCTGCCTCAGGATTTTTATTGCTGTGACGGGATTTTACCACAATGATAGGATTTTACCGCAATGTAAAAGCCAATGTAAAATCCCCAGCCTCCCCGCAAATCCCTCCAGATGCTAGATCTCACTTGAACAGACTCAACCAGCCTCTCCTCTAAGCAAGGCTCTGGGCAGAGGTGAATGCTAAGGAGAACCGAGAAAACCTCTGCCCCTGGGAGACTTTTGGGTATTAACAAAGTCTCCACATAATCCTGTGGAGTATGTGAGAAGTCACTGCCCAAACACTGCCCAGCTAGGAAGGCCACACAACTGGGAAGGGACAGAGGGCGGGCTGCAAAGCCTGAGTTCTGAGCTTTCACGCAAAGAAAAAGGCAGCAGAGCTGCGAGGTGATTGCTGAGGAAACGGGGCATATTCAGCACCAAGAAAGCCCCTGTCTTCCTAATGAAATCGACAAAATCTCAGTCTCATGGAACCTGTGAAGCAGGCACAGCTCCAAGCCCCCACCCCTACATTGACCCCGGCACTAACTCCTCTTGAAGAAGGTTCTAGAACTTCCATGGACCGTTGAGTGCATTTACACAACTACTAACTGCAAGGTGGGCAAGCGCCACGGAAGGTAAAGGCAGAGTACTGTGGGAGCATCGAGAGCTAAGAGGGCAGCAGATCCTGTGAGGCAGTCAGGGACAAAGGAATCTCCTTGGCAAAGTAATCTCTAGACTTCCTGGAGGAGGTGGCCCTGGAGTTGGGCCATGTGGATCACGCGGATGCCTAAGGAACAGAGGGCCTCCTGGGCCTCAGTGCCATTGAAGTCATGAGTTGTGTTTAGTGCTTGGAGGGTCAAGGGAGGGGAGCCGTAGGAAGAACTGTCACCCTCTCCGGCTATGTCATAAAGAGAGTTAAAATCTCCAGGGAGGCCTGGATGGCTCAGTCAGTTAAGCGTCTGCCTTCAGTTTGGGTCATGAGCCCGTGGTCCTGGGATCAAGCCCAGCATTAGCTCGCTGCTCAGCGGGGAGCCTGCTTCTCCCTCTGCCTGCTGTTCTCTCTGCTTGGGCTCTCGCTCTCTCTCTTTCTGACAAATGAAGAAATAAAATCTTTAAAAAGGAAAAAAAAAAAGTCTCCAGCCCATTCCTAGCTCGGGCTTGCTCATCCAGGTAAGTTCATTTTCAGCCTGGCCGAGGAGGGAAATATTTACCATTGCGCATGAACCCCCTTCCCTGGATGAAGGCATCTCCTCCCCTAGAATCAGAAAACGTCAGTTACTCCCTTTGCCACAGGCTCTCTCACCGCGAGGCCAGGCATGCGATGATGGCCGGTCGCACCAGAAGCGAGTGTGGAAGAAGCAGAACCGGAGGAGAATCCCACAGAAGAGATCAGCAGCAGAGGCACTAGACACACGTGGGGCAAAACGCTGGCAATGTCTATGGTTTCAGCACAAACGTTCCATGTTCTGTGAGTGAGATGGAGGTGGTTCAGAGCTGCGGTACCTGGGCCCAGTATGGCAGCAGTGGTGGCTTCGTGGGACCAATTCCAGAACATGGTCTGGGGCCCTGATCTAGCTGTGTAGTCTCTAAGCCTTGTTCTTCAGCTGAACTGTTCCATAGACTCTAATCAACGTCTTTTCTCCTTAAAAGATTCACTGTTGATTTCTCTCCCTTGCAACTAAGAATCCTGACACTTCCAGTATGCTGGGCAGTGGAGGGCAATTCAGAATCGATGGGGCACTTGGCTGGCTCAGTTAGAGGAGCATGCCTCTTGATCCCAGAGTCTTGTATTTGAGCCCTTTGCTGGGGGTAGGGATTACTAAAAATAAATTAATTAATTAAAAAAAAAGAATTTCAGAATTGGGTCCCTCCCTTTACGTAAAAACCAAGCAATCTTGCATAGATTGAAAACCCAGTTGTGCTGATGTCCCAAATCATTTGAGGATCACATTTGAACGTTATTCAGTAGATTGCAGGGCACTGGGACTAAAGTTTGGGAGCCTATCAGGACAGCTGTAAGGAGAAATATAAAGAAAATGAGACGATCCTCATGAAATGACTCAAATCCAAGGTGTTTTCTCCCAGAGGGCCTTTGATGGAACTGTAAGAGGTAAAAGGGTCCTGAGTCTTTTGTTCAGCTAAGGGAAAACTGATTGTTGAACTTACATACGTGTAGTACTTTTTTAAACTCCAAAATTTCTTCTTAAAAAAAAAAAAAAAAAGGAAGGGTGCCTGAGTGGCGCAGTGGTTAAGCATCTGCCTTCAGCTCAGGTCTTGATTCCAGGGTCCTGGGATTGAGCCCCACATTGGGCTCTCTGCTCAGTGGGAAGCCTACTTCTCCTTTTCCCACTTCTTGTGTTCCCTCTCTCACTGTGTGTGTGCCTCTCTCTGTCAAATAAGTAAATAAATAACACCTTAATTTAAAAAATAAATTTAAATAAATAAATAAATAAATAGAGAGGAAGAGAGAGAGCAGGGGAGAGGCAGAGGGAGAGAGAGAATGAATCTCAAACAGACTCCCGGCTCAGCCTGACACAGGACTCAATCCCAGGAGATCATGACCTACGTTGAAATCGAGAGTCAGTAGCTTAACCAACCGAGCCATGGGGACACCCCGAGACTCCAAAATTTCTTTTCTCACCATCAGCACGATGGCACAGAGTGCTTTGAACAGGAGAGGCCCAAAACAAAAAAGTAGGTGTTAACATGTGCTGTAGGTGGGAAGAATTTCAGTGTGACAGAAAAGAATTCTCGAGACTCTCTACAGCTGTGAAACTAAGCTGCCAACTGAACTGGCAGGAAATACCACTCTGTTGTTGCCACCATGGATTCCAGAAGAGACAGACTTCAAAATATGGCTGTGGATGTTCAAATTGGATGAAACCATTCAACTTGATTCCCCATGCGATGCAATTCATAACCTCAGTTTCAAAGGTGTAATCTCCAAGCAAATTGACAGAACATATCTTAGAGCAATATATCATTTTTTGTCTCCCCCACGATAATGCCAGCCCGATGAAAGTCGGGCCTTTGAATATGTGTTTCAAAGCACATGTATTCTCAGCACATAGAAGGTACTAGATCAGACTTGTCTAGCAGGAAGAGATCATACTCCCTTAGAATAAAAGAGAGAGTATATGTGGGGAAATTCCATCCATATCATTTATTTTATTTTTTTAAGATTTTTATTCATTTACTTGACAGAGAGAAATCACAAGTAGGCAGAGCAGCAGGCAGATAGAGAGGAGGAAGCAGGTTCCCCGCTGAGCAGAGAGCCTGATGTGGGGCTCTATCCCAGGACCCTGAGATCATGACCCAAGCTGAAGGCAGAGGCTTAACCCACTGAGCCACCCAGGCGCCCCTACATATCATTTATTATGCTGACCATATCTTTGCAGCAGACACTTCTTGTCAAGGAGCATTTTTTTAAAGATGAAGCACGTTACTCTCCAGTGTCTATTCCCTTCCATTTCTGGGTAAATGAGTGCCAACCAGCATGTCATACCTCAGTTAGGTCTTTCTTATTCTGCACATCACTTCTCCCTTTAGGACTCTCCACTTTCAGTACTTTTAATGGATTTTTTAACATTTTATTTTTTAGTAATATCTATAACCAATGGGGTTGGAACTTACAACCCCAAGATCAAGAGTTGTATGTTCTACTGAATGAGCCAACCAGGGCCTCCCTTCCTGTTTTCAGCATTTTAAAAAAATTTTATTTAGTGATTCATCCCTTGCATATAACACCCAGTGCTCATTGTACAAAAAAATTTTATTTAGTGATTCATGCCTTGCATATAACACCCAGTGCTCATCGTAACAAATGCCCTCCTTAATACCCATTTAGCCCATCCTACCACCCACCTTCCTCCATCAGTTTGTTCTCTATCATTGAGAGTCTTTTATCATTTGCTTCCCTCTCTTTCTCTTTTCTTTTTTTCCCTTCCCCTATATTCATCTGTTTTGTTTCTTAAATCCCACACATGAATAAAATCATATGGTATTTGTCCTTTTCCAATGACTTATTTCACTTAACATAGTACCATCTAGCTCTATCCATGTCATTGGAAATACAAGATTTCATTCCTTTTGATGGCTCAGTAACATTCCATTGTATATACAAACCACATTTTCTTTATCCATTCATCAGTCAATGGACATTTGGGCTCTTTCCATAGTTTGGCTATTGTTGATAATGCTGCTATACACATCGGGGAGCAGGTACACCTTTAAATCAGTATTTTTGTAACTTGTGGGTAAATACCTAGTAGTGCATTTTCAGGGTCATTGGGTAGTTCTATTTTTAACTTTTTGGGGAATTCCATACTGTTTTCCAGAGTGACTGCCCCAGGTTGCATTCCCACCAACATATAAGAGGGTTCCCCTTTCTCCACATTCTCATCAACATCTGTTGTTTCTGTGTTGTTTATTTTAGCCTTTCTAACAGGTGTGTGGTATCTCATCATGATTTTGATCTGTGTTTCCCTGATGATGAGTGATGTTGAGCATCTTTTCATGTGCCTGTAGCCATCTGTATGTCTTCTTTAGAAAAATGTCTCTTCATGTCCATTTCTTAGCTGGATTATTTGGGGGGGGGGATGTTGAGTTTAAGTTCTTTATAGATTTTGGATACTAACCCTTTATCTGATATGCTATTTGCAAATATCTTCTCCCATTCTGTAGGTTGCCTTTTAGTTTTGTTGATTGTTTCCTTCGCTGTGCAGAAGATTTTGTACCTTTGAAGTCCCAATAGTTCATTTTTGCTTTTGTTTCCCTTGCCTCTGAAGACATGTCTAGTAAGAAGTTGAGGTTGAGGTCAAAGAGGCTTCTGCCTGTGTTCTCTAGGGTTTTGATTGTCCTGCCTCACGTTTAGGACTTCCATCCATTTTGAATTTATTTTTGTGTATGGTATAAGAAAGTGGTCCAGTTCCATCCTTCTGTTCAACTTTCCCAACACCATTTGTTGAAGAGATGGTCTTTTTCCCATTGGATATTCTTTCCTGCGTTGTTGAAGATTACTTGACATATTACTGTGGGCCCATTTCTAGGTTCTCTATTCTGTTCCATTGATCGATGTGTCTGTTTTTGTGCTGGTACCATGCTGTCATGATGATTACAGCTTTGTAATAGAGCTTGAAGTCTGGAATTGTGATGCCTCCAGGTTTGCTTTTCTTTTTCAGAATTGCTTTGGCTATTCTGGGTCTTTTGTGGCTCCATCCAAATTTTAGGATTGTTTGTTCTAGTTCTGTGAAAATGTTGGTGGTATTTTTTTTTTAATTTTTAAAAAGACTTTACTTATTTATTTGACAGAGAGACAAAGTGAGAGAGGGACCACAAGCAGGGAGAGAGGGAGAGGGAGAAGCAGACTTCTCCCTGAGCAGGGAGCCTGATGTGGGGCTCAATCGCAGGACCCTGGGGTCATGACCTGAACTGAAGGCAGACACTTAACCAACTGAGCCACCCAGGCATCCCTGCTGGTGGTGTTCTGATAGAGATTGCCTTATGTGTGTAGATTGCTTTGGGTAGTATAGACATTCTAACAATGTTTGTTCTTCCATCCATGAACATGGAATGTCTTTTCATTTCTTTGTGTCTCCCTCAATTTCTTTCTTAAATATTCTATAGTTTTCAGAGTACAGAGCTTTTACCCCTTTTGTTAGGTTTATTCTTAGATATCTTATTTATTTTTGGTGCAGTCTCGGCCTTTTGGCTAAGATCAAGTGTGGTGCAGTTGTAAATGGAATCAATTCCTTGATTTCTCTTTCTGCTGCTTCATTTTTGGTATATAGAATGCAACAGATTTCTGTAGAGTTTTGTGTCCTACAGCTTTACTGAATTCATGTATTAGTTCTAGCAATTTTTTGGTGGAGTCTTTCAGGTTTCTACATAGAGTATCATGTCATCTGCAGATAGTGGGAGTTGACTTCTTTCTTGGGCGATTTGGATGTTTTTATTTTTTATTTTTATTTTTTTAATTAATTTATTTATTTGAGAGAGAGAGAGAGAGCATGAGAGGGGAGGAGGTCAGAGGGAGAAGCAGACATCCCGGGGAGCTGGGAGCCCAATGCTGGACTCAGTCCTGGGACTCCAGGTCCCAGAATCATGACCTGAGCAGAAGGCAGTGGCTTAACCAACTGAGCCACCCAGACACACTGGATGTTTTTATTTCTTTTTGTTGTCTGACCACTGAGGCTAAGACTTCCAGTACTATGTTACTCTTTTCAATATTGAACATGGAGGTTATTTATACACAAAAAAACTTGACTTGAACATTCTTGGATTTTTTCCATGAACATCAGTAGAGAGTATGTTCTATTTTATGATGTGAGAGAATGTAAAGAAATGTTTTAACTTCAAAAATGATTCTGCTGAAGTATAGGCTTTAGCAACCTCTGTGAATCTCCAATATTCTCCCTGTGTTTGAGGTGAGCAATACTTCAAAGATATCTCTTAGACTTCTCACAGTGAGCAGTTTCCATTTAAATTGGCAATTTAGGGGCTCCTGGGTGGCTCAGTCGTTAAGCGTCTAGCTTCAGCTCAGGTCATGATCCCAGGGTTCTGGGATCAAGTCCCACGTCAGGCTCCTTGCTCAGTTGGAAGCCTGCTTTCTCCCTCTCACACTCCCCCTGCTTGTGCTCCCTCTCTCA
Source organism: Meles meles (assembly GCF_922984935.1). Taxonomy (NCBI): domain Eukaryota; kingdom Metazoa; phylum Chordata; class Mammalia; order Carnivora; family Mustelidae; genus Meles; species Meles meles. The sequence continues at coordinate 33,982,650 of NC_060067.1, read as the reverse complement.
CTATGTCTCTCTCTGTCAAAAAAATCAATCTTTTAAAAAAATTAAAATAAATAAATTGGCAATTTATTTGTGAGTCTGCTATCCTCCACCTACTTTGCATAATTAATATTGTAAACAATTTTAATAACATTCTTTGATATTGGAGTTGGAAATGAAAATTTCATTTTAAATGTTTTCTGTAAATAATTTGATAGTTGATTCTGTAAATGTCATTTTTAATGTACATATACCTGTTTTCCCAACAACTGCCCTGGCACTAAGCCACACATTGCAGGGAATATTCTCTTTATTTTCTCAGATAAAATAAAACAACATACTGACCTTCATCTTTGCTTGGTTTACGCTTGCTGTGATGGAATTCACCAGTTCTGAATTTTCAAAATGAAGAGTACATTCTGATCACCTCTTGTTTTCTCACCGCATCTGAAAAGGAAAAAAAAAAAAAAAGGATAAACACAAACTTAATACAGGAATATAAAGTGCCTCTAACTCATCTGTTACAACCCAGTTTCTGAAGACAGACAATTGTATCCATTTTGTAGGGCTGCCATAATCAAGCATTACACACCGGGTGGCTTCAAACAGCAGGATTTTACTGGCTCCTAGTTCTGGAAGCCAGCAGTCTGAAACCTGGGCGGGGCCACCCTCCCTCTAAAAGCTGTAGGAGAATCCTTCTTGGCCTCTTCCTAGCTGCTAGTGGTTTGGCAGATCTTTGGTATTGCTTGGGTTAAAGATGCGTTACTCCAATCTTCTGTCTTCACGTCGCATTTTCCCTGCACTCGTGTTTTCACATGTTCATCTTCCTACAAGGCCAGCAGTCATATTGGACTGGGGGCCCCCACTCAGTATGACCTTCCTTAACTAATTACATTTGCACTGACCTTCTTTCTAAGTAAGGTCACATTCTGAAATACTGGGAGTTAGGACTTCAGAGTATCTTATTTTGGGTGGGGAACATAATCCAATCTATAATAACAAGTACTTTGCTATTAAAAATTAATGAATAGGGGCACCTGGGTGGCTCAGTGGTTTAAAGCCTTTGCCTTCAGCTCAGGTCATGGTCCCAGGGTCCTGGGATCGGGCCCCGCATCTGGCTCCCTGCTTCCTCCTCTCTCTCTCTCTGCCTGCCTCTCTGCCTAGTTGTGATCTCTGTCTGTCAAATAAATAAATAAAATCTTTAAAAAAAAGTAATGAATACTTGGGGACTGCCCAGGTGGTTCAATTGGTTAAGCGTCTGCCTTAGACTCAGGTCATGATCCCAGGGTCCTGGAATCAAACCCTGTGTCAGGGGCGCCTGGGTGGCTCAGTGGATTAAGCCGCTGCCTTTGGCTCAGGTCATGGTCTCAGGGTCCTGGGATCGAGCCCCGCGTCGGGCTCTCTGCTGTGCAGGGAGCCTGCTTCCTCCTCTCTCTGCCTACTTGTGATCTCTCTCTGTCAAATAAATAAAAAAAAAATTAAAAAATTAAAAAAACAAACAAACAAACAAACCCTGTGTCAGGCTCCATGCTCAGCAGGGAGCCTGTTTCTCCTTCTCCCCTCCCTCCTCCCCGGTTGTGCTCGGTCTCTCTCTCTCTCAAATAAATAAATAAAACCTTTTTTAAAAAATTGTCTTTAAAGATTTTATTTATTTATTTGAGAGAGAGTGAGCAACAGAGCACACAAGCAGGCAGAGCAGCAGGGAGGGAGAGGCAGACTTCCCACAGAGCAGAAAGCTTGTCACAGGGTTGGATCCCAGGACCCTGGTATAATGATCTGGACCGAAGGCAGACACTTAACCAATTAAGCCACCCAGGCACCCCTAAATAAAATATTTTTTTAAAAATTGAGTATTTAGATATCATCATTAATGCCAATTTATTATTAAAAGTATTTCTTGAGGGCACCTGGGTGGCTCAGTGGGTTAAGCCTCTGCCTTTGGCTCTGGTCATGATCTTGGGGTCTTGGGATGGAGCCCTGCGTCGGGCTCTCTGCCTGGCAGGGAGCCTGCTTTCCCCCACTCTCTCTGCCTGCCTGTCTGCCTGCTTGTGATCTCTCTGTCAAATAAATAAGTAAAATTTTTATTTAAAAAAAAGTACTTTAGGGTGCCTGAGTGGCTCAGAGGTTAAGCCTCTGCCTTCAGCTCAGGTCATGATCTCAGGGTCCTGGGTTTGAGCCCCACATCGGGCTCTCTGCTCAGTAGTGAGCCTGCTTCCTCCTCTCTCTCTGCCTGCCTCTCTGCCTACCTGTGATCTCTCTCTCTGTCAAACAAATAAATAAAATCTTTTAAAAAAAGTATTTTTTTGTTTGTTTATTTACAGCATAACAGTGTTCATTGTTTTGGCATCACACCCAGTGCTCCATGCAGTACGTGCCCTCCCTATTACCCACCACCTGGTTCCTCAACCTCCCACACCCCCGCCCCTTCAAAACCCTGGTTTTTTTTCAGAGTCCATAGTCTCTCATGGTTCATCTCCCCTTCCAGTTTCCCTCAACTCCCTCTCCTCTCCATCTCCCCATCTCCTCCATGTTATTTGTTATGCTCCACAAATAAGTGAGACCATATGATACTTGACTCTCTCTGCTTGACTTATTTCGCTCAGCATAATTTCTTCCAGTCCCGTCCATGTTGCTACAAAAGTTGGGTATTCGTCCTTTCTGATGGAGGCATAATACTCCATTGTGTATATGGACCACATCTTCCTTATCCATTCATCCGTGGAAGGGCATCTTGGTTCTTTCCACAGTTTGGTGACCGTAGCCATTGCTGCAATAAACATTGGGGTACAGATGGCCCTTCTTTTCACTACATCTGTATCTTTGGGGTAAATACCCAGCAGTGCAATTGCAGGGTCATAGGGAAGCTCTATTCTTAATTTCTTGAGGAATCTCCACACTGTTCTCCAAAGTGGCTGCACTAACTTGCATTCCCACCAACAGTGTAAGAGGGTTCCCCTTTCTCCACATCCTTTCCAACACATGTTGTTTCCTGTCTTGCTAATTTTGGCCATTCTAACTGGTGTCAGGTGGTATCTCAATGTGGTTTTAATTTGAATCTCCCTGATGGCTAGTGATGATGAACATTTTTTCATGTGTCTGATAGCCATTTGTATGTCTTCGTTGGAGAAGTGTCTGTTCATATCTTCTGCCCATTTTTTGATACGATTATCTGTTCTGTGTGTGTTGAGTTTGAGAAGTTCTTTATAGATCCTGGATAGGATATCAACCTTTTGTCTGTACTGTCATTTGCAAATATCTTCTCCCATTCCGTGGGTTGCCTAAAAAAAAGTATTTCTTAAAAGAAAATTTTGGTCTAGCAATCTGAGAAGAAAGCTTGAATATGGTTCAGCAAAACCGCAAGATGAGCCAGGATCATGTTAGTCACAGACCATGTTATACATACTGAGATGAGCTGAGGTGGAGCGAGCAGGTGGGTATAGTTCTATCCTATCTGCTCATGACCATGCCATCATCTACCAATATTTGGAAGAAAGAAAAATCTGGTACAAGTGGGTTTCCTGATTGCTATGGACGGAATTTTGCCCCCCTCCCCCACAATTCATTAAGTGAAGCCCTACCCAACCCATGATCATATTTGGAGATGGGACCTTTGGGGATACTTAGGTTTAGATGAGGTCCTAAGACCTTTTAATCACTTTGCTATGTTGCCATATAGAAAAGTTCGATATTCAAGAGTCAAGCCACTAATCTCTAAGCAACCATGGTTTTCTTCAGTAACATGGTTCTTTTTGGTAATAGTATAAAAACACAATGTTTCAGCTAATGCATACCAGAATATTTGAATAATTACCAAAAAGAACCATGTAACTGAATAAAATTGTTATTGATGTTTCAGTTATTTTTTGTTGTTGTTGTTTCCGATGTATCAAAACCAATGTCCCAATTATGTTTAAGAATGTGTCCCCCAGGGCGCCTGGGTGGCTCAGTGGGTTAAGCTGCTGCCTTCGGCTCAGGTCGTGAACTCAGGGTCCTGGGATCGAGTCCCACATCGGGCTCTCTGCTTGGCAGCGAGCCTGCTTCCCTCTCTCTGCCTGCCTCTCTGTCTACTTGTGATCTCTCTCTGTCAAATAAATAAATAAAATCTTAAAAAAAAAAAAAAAAGAATGTGTCCCCGGGGCGCCTGGGTAGCTCAGTGGGTTAAGGCCTCTGCCTTCAGCTCAGGTCAGGATCTCGGGGTCTTGGGATGGAGCCCCACATTGGGCTTTCTCCTCAGCGGGGAGCTTGCTTCCCTCTCTTTCTCCGTCTGCCTCTTTGCCTATTTGTGATCTCTGTCTGTCAAATAAATAAATAAAATCTTAAAAAAAAAAAAAAGAATGTGCCCCCTTATGGAGTCAGGGAGCACCGTAGGCTGGAAGGACTTTTGAGACAGTGAGCTGTAAGGTCACTGTCACATCACATCAAGACACCAAAAGCTTGACTCATCTCACTTCTTTAGTCCGTAGCTGTCCCATTTGAAAAAGGAGAAGGAATGGACTAATTGATGTTTGAGAACTCTTTTATTCGAGCATCCTGTGAATTTTACGCATGATTAATATTGATGCCCTTCATGAGAGCAAGTGATTGAATCATAGCTTTTTTTTTTTTTCTGTGTGAGTATGTTTCAAACATCCGAGATTTTGTAGTAGCCAAGAAATATATTGGAGTCTTTTTCCTGACGTGAGGGAGTAATTTGTGTCCCTCTTGGGGACTTATATAAACTATTTCACATTATTGGGCTGCTTCTGAAGACATTAGTCACCTTAAAGAGACAGTGCTAAATCATGGCTAGGTCAAGACCAGACCAAGAGAAACTTCCTTTGAATCCTCAAATAAAACACACAGTGTTTTAATATTTAAGGTTTTTTGACTCACCATACTGGCTACGAATGATTTTCTTACTATCATGTAGTATCCATTTTTTTAAAGATCGATTAATTTATTGAGGGGGGTGCAGAGAGTCTGCAGAGTCAGATGTGGAATTTGATCTCAGGATCCTGAGATCAGCATCTGCGCTAAAACCAAGAGTCTGATGCTTAACTGACTGTGCCACCCAGGCACCCCATATAATACCCATTTTGGAGGTTAGGATTCCTGAGAGACATTTCAAGTCATGTCAGCATTTGGTGTGAATGTCTCCGGGATTCTTGCCATTCTGTTCAGAATTCCTCTGCCCATTCCAGCTCCCCTGCACTACCCCCCCCCACACACACACAATGGGTAACTACTCATTACTGTCCCTCTGACACACAGGCTTTGAGATGGCTAACTTTAACTCAATTCACCAGGTACTAATGGACGAGATACGATATGCCCATGTCTGTGGTAGGTGTTACAGATATAAACATATCCAAAATAGGGACCTACCAAGATGAATTAACCACAAAGCATTCCTCGGGGTTAAGTAAACACACTGACCTGCTGTGCAGTTTCATTTAACATTGAACACTTAAATATCAGGGAACCACTAGCTTAGTTTTATGTTTTCTGTGGAGTTTTTATTAGCCTTATTTTTTTCACAGTTAATGATGATCTCTTTATCTTATTAATCTGGAAACTTTGTCTTATAATGCTATGACTGATTCATGACTATTTTTCATCAGTGTCTACAAGGACACTCCTATTTACTATTTCAAGAGAGAAAGCAAATGTTTCTTTCCTTTCATCCCAAAGTAATGCCAAACTATTAACATATCCATTAAAGGAAATTATGCTAAAGACACATTGTTTATAACCACACTTAAAATAATATGGTCAGGAGGTCATTCTTGCCCACCCTAATTCTGTAGTTGGTATTAGAAGATAAATTTGGCAAAAATATTTTTTAAAAGATTTTATTTATTTATTTGACAGAGCAGAGATCACAAGTAGACAGAGCAGGCAGAGAGAGAGGAAGGGAAGCAGGCTCCCTGCCAAGCAGAGAGCCCGATGCGGGGCTCGATCCCAGGACCCTGAGATCATGACCTGAGCTGAAGGCAGAGGCTTTAACCCACTGAGCCACCCAGGTGCCCCTTGGCAGAAATATTAATAACCAGAAATCCATGTAAAGTTCATACATTCCTGACTCAGCTGGCTCCTGTCCACCAATTAAAAGGCTGACAAAAGGTCAACAAAAGTCAGAGAAAAAAATTTTAATTTCCTTTGATATATTTCTTCATGAGGTAAAAGAGCATATAGCTAAGTACACAATCGTTAAATAATTATACCCAAAATCTGCTGTGTCTCCTGAAAGGTATTGAACCTGCACTTAACAAAGAAGAATGTTGACCACAAGTTTTAAGGATCTATCAACTAATCAGTCTATTTCTATCAGAATAAACAGTTTGAGTGGTGTAGACACACACTGTCTCATTTTGGTAGTCATTATTACATGCATTTAGTAAGCAATGAAAATGTGACTAGTTCAGGGGTGCCTGGGTGGCTCAGTCAGTTAAGCATCTGACTCTTGGTTTTGACTCAAGTCATGATCTCAGGGTCATGAAATCAAACCCTGTGTCTGGCTCCATGCTCAGAAGGGTGTCTGCTTGAGATGGTCTCTCCCTCTCCCTCTATTGCTTCCCCCTACAGTCTTGCTCTCTCTCTCTCTAAGCATAAAAAAATAAATCTTAAAAAAAAAAAAAGTGACTACTTCAAACTAAGATGTGCTCTAATATATACCAGATTTTAAAGGTTTAAATGAAAAAAAGAATGGAAAATATCTGATTAACATTTTATAATGTTGATTACACAATGAAATGATAGCATTTGGATATATTGGTTAGATAAATATATTAAAACAAACTTCATGTATTACATTTTAATCTAGAAGAAAATTTTATTTATTATTTAAAAATTTAAATTTATTTATTTATTTATTTGAGAGAGAAAAGGAGAGAGGGAGAGAGAGAGTGGGGGAAGGGCATAGAGAAAAGGAGAAGCAGACTCCCCACTGAGCAGGCAGCCCAACTCTGGGCTCAATCCCAGGACCCTGGGATCATAACCTGAACCAAAAGCAGACACTTAACTGACTGAGCCACCCAGGTGCCCCAAATTTACTAGAAAATTTTAAATTCAATATATGACTTGCATTTCTGTTGGACAGCTCTGATCTATAGTCTACTTTAAAGCACTTCACTAAAGACAATATAATTATGTTAGTTGTTTGCTTGTTCATTTGATTCTTAAAGATGGTATTTTTAGGTAATCTCTACACCCAAGGTGATGCTTGAATTTACAGTCCCGAGATCTGCATGCTCTACCTACTGCCAGCCAGGCACCCCACTTTATGTGTTTGCTAGCTTTAATTTCCCCCAGAAATGGACATTTGAAAGCCAGCATTCTGCAGATGTATCTTACAAATATTCCAAATATCTTTACCTCCAATCAATCCCAGAGGGCTAATGAGATAGTCCATATTATTATCCCAAATATATGCAGCCATATTTGGAGTCCAACCCTACTGGAGAACTGTATTTCCCCCTTCTCCCATTGGCTTTAGGCTTGGTCATGTGACCTATCTTGGCCAATGAAATGTGAGTGGCAATGACATATACCACTCTAAGCAAATGCCTTAAAAGATTTGAAATGATCCGCCAATTCTCTTTTCACTGTGACAAGACTTCATGTCCCATACAGGGACAGGTCCTGCACCCTGGCTACCCAAATGTAAACAACATGGAGCAGAGCCACAGCTGACCCTTGAGGGACATATAACCTGAGTGAGAAGGAAATCTTCCCCCAAGGGTGGGCACAAGGTAGGCAGAATATGGCCTCTGTTTTCCCACCTGCCCCAGAACCAAGGGTTAAGTTCCCCCAGCTTGGCAGGTGAAGGCCAGAAGCTGATGCAACTTTTTAGGAGGGATTCTGAACCAGGAAGCTTCTTTGTGAAAATTTTTCCAACCATCTGACATGTAAGGCTATTAGTGAAAGATTAGGTTTTCATTAAGACTTGTCAAAATGGAATTTTTCCTCTGTCAGCAATACACACAATAATGCAGTGTACGCAATTAAAAATGTGCCACGATTGGGCGCCTGTGTGGCTCAGTCAGTTAACTATCTGACTTCACCTCAGGTCATGATCCCAGTGTCCTGGGAGCAAGCCCTGTGTCAGGCTTTCTGCTCAGTACGAAGTCGCTTTGCCTTCTCCTGCCTTCTTCTCTCTCTCTCTCTCTCTCTCTCTCTCTCTTAAATAAATAAATAAATAAAATCTTTTTAAAAAAAGTGCCACCGAGGATTGTTTCATAAACTACTTAATGAAGAGGAGTAAATCATAGGAATATTTTGGAAAAACATTTAAATTCATATTTCTTGTTTCTTGGACATGCAATGTTACCATTAATGAAGATAACATAAAACCAATAATATCTTACTACAACGAGTCTTGTCAGTGCAAGGATTATATATTCACCCCATAAGAACACTTATTTGAGGAGCCCCTATATATTTTTATAGTTCATGCATGAGTGAAATTTGATTGAGTTTAAATATCTGATTGATATCAGATTTGACAGTAATTCTAAAAATTTAATTGCATATAATGTCATGTGAAGCTGAAAGGAAATTTTCTAAGTTACAGGTCATATTTTCTTTTCAATCAATCACACTAAAGGAAAGACTGAAAAGCTGTGGAGCCCCGTGGAAAGCTGAACCAGGAGATGTACTCAGAAAAAGCAGGGTTGACCCTTACTATGGTGTGTGGAAAGATCCTAAAATCTGTACCTCACTTGCTATGGAAAGTCATCCAGGCCTTGTTAAAGCAACATTGTCAGATTTCAGTGTCTTGGGGACAGCTCAACCAGAACATAGGGGTATTAGACTCAAGACATGTTACTAAACCACTTGGGGCCAGGGTATGCCCATAGGATTAACCCTTCCTGAGCCTACTGGACGGTAAGGTGAGACAACGGACCACAGGAATTTATCCATGGCACAATACCTACTGATTGCAGGTTTACTTTTCCTTTAAAAAAATTTATTTTGAGGAGAGAATGTTCTTACTAGTCTACAGACTGTCTAGAAGGATGAATTTCTCAGGTTTCTGGCTAGTAACAGAACTGTTAATGCTCCAGAAGGTAACTTGGAACTCTTGTTCGAGGGACATCTTGGATTTAAGTTAATACCTGGTTTGTCGTCTCTCTTGTGCATTCATCAGGCTTCTCTTTTAGGCTTTAACTCTCATTCCCTTAGCCAAGGAACTGCCACTAGTTCCTATGCTATCCACAACATGCCCTTAGCCTGGAATGTTCTCCTACCTCACCTCTGCAAGTCCAAATCTAAACACCTTCCAAGGGCTTACTCAAATGCCAACCATGAAATCCTCCGTGATCTGTCATTTCTTTGAACCTTCCAAATGCATTTGATTTGTAACTTTTTATAGTACATGTACCTGTCTTACTTGCATTAGTTTCTATGTCACACTTGGACTATTAAAAAAGAAGGTTGAGGGGCGCCTGGGTAGCTCAGTAGGTTAAGCCCCTGCCTTCAGCTCAGGTCATGATCTCAGGATCCTGGGATCGAGTCCCGCATCGGGCTCTCTGCTCAGCAGGGAGCCTGTTTCCTCCTCTCTCTCTGCCTGCTTCTCTGCCTACTTGTGATCTCTGTCAAATAAATAAATAAAATCTTTAAAAACTATATTAAAAAAAAGAAGGTTGAGCATTTGTGGTTGCCCTCTTCAGTACCTAATTTTTAAGTTGATTAGGTGCTCAATAAATACCCTTTATTATATTTTGAGAATATTTTGAGAATCAATGACCTAAGTGTAAAAGCTAAAATTGTAAAACTCGTAAGAGAAAAAGGGTTACACATTGATTCTAGAAAAAGGTTCCATTGTGTAATGGTTAGCACTCTGGACTCTGATTCTAGAAAAAGACTCTAGAGAAGGCTAGAAAAAACTTCACACATTGGATTAGGGAACAATTTCTTTGATATCAGACCCCTCCTCAAAAAGGATATATAACAAAAGAAAAAATAGATAAACTGTACCTTATTAAAAAATTAAAAAGCTTCATGTATCAAAGGACACTATCAATGGAATAAAAAGGCAATCCACACAATGGAGAAAATATTTGCAGATCATACATCTAAGAAGAGATTAATATCCACAGTGTCTGGGTGGTTCAGTTGGTTAAGTGTCTACCTTCAGCTCAGGTCATGATCTCAGGGTCCTGGGATCAAGCCCCATGTTGGGTGTGGAGGCTACTTAAAAAAAAATTTTTTTTTTTAAAGTATGATTAGACAGAATGGTGGAGACATAGGGCCTTGGATCTAGCCTCTTGGAATCATACCCCTCACCTTCAGGCAGAGTACTTTTTATTTTTTAATTGAAATATTAGTAACATATAATAGTCTATTAGTTTCAGGTATACATAATAGTGATTTGATATTTTTTTACATAATGAAATGATAAGTCTAGTTACCATCTTAGGCAGAGTACATTTGAGCAATTCTTTTTTTTTTTTTTTTTAAGATTTTGTTTATTTGACAGAGATCACAAGTAGACAGAGAGGCAGGCAGAGAGAGATGGGGGAAGCAGGCTCCCCACTGAGCAGAGAGCACAATGTAGGGCTCGATCCCAGGACCCCAGGATCATGACCCGAGCCGAAGGCAGAGGCTTTAACCCACTGAGTCACTCAAGCACCCCCCACCTTTTTTTTTTTTTTTTAAGATTTTATTGATTTATTTGAGAGAGAGAGAACATGTGCACATGAGCGGGGGAGGGGCAGAACCAGAGGGAGAAATAGACTTCTACCTGAACAAGAAAATGGATTCGGGACTTGATCCCAGGACTCTGGGATCAGGACCTGAGCTGAAGGCAGACACTTAACTGAGTCACCCCGGTGCCCTACATTTGAGCAATTCTTAAAAATAAGGATTTATCGGGCACCTGGGTGGCTCAGTGGTTTAAGCCGCTGCCTTCGGCTCAGGTCCTGATCTCAGGGTCCTGGGATCGAGTCCCACATCGGGCTCTCTGCTCAGCAGGGAGCCTGCTTCCCTCTCACTCTCTCTGCCTGCCTCTCTGCCTACTTATGATCTCTCTCTGTCAAAAAAAAAAAAATTAAAAAAAAATAAGGATTTATCAGGTTCATGAAAATTTGCCAGAAGTACATCTGTTGGGTTTGCTAACCCAAGACATTCTTCTAGGGAGCTAAATTTAATTCTTCCTAAATAGTTTCCTCATCATTTCTCCTTTCCTTCCTTTCAAAAGTATTTACTGAGGAACCTTACTGTGTAAGATATCATGGAGGAAAAAATGACAATATGGAGAGTAATTAAACATGAACACTTAATGTAAATGCCAGTTTTGCACCCCTATTATCCATGGGCACATTAATTAGCCTCTCTGTACCTCAGTTTCCACACCTGAAAAATGGGCACTGTAATATCACTCATTTTAGAGTCTTTATGCTAAACATCTTCTGTTTGTCCTTCCAGATCCACTACTTTTCTCTGCCCTGTTCCTGGCCCTGGGAGTCTGGCCTATATGGGCTCTATCAATCAATGTCCTTGCTCTCTAGTTTCATTTGGACTTGATGGATGGGCATCCTGGGAGATCAGATCAAGGAGAAAATCAGACGTAGATAGGAAAAGAGAGTTTGGTTGTTTCTTTTTTTTAATCCCAAGCTTCCTTCTTATCGGGTTACTGCAGCCTAGGGCAAGCTGCTGTGAAGACCGCCCTCTCAACAGGACTTCTTTTTTCTGAGCCTTCCCAAACATGCCCTCACTTTATAACAAGCCTAGAAGTTCTCACATTCATATTAACCAGCTACCACTGAAGACACAAGTACCAAGAGTGGGACTGTGCTTTTTGAGTAACTCAGAATGGGGTTCTGATTCTTCAATGTGAACAGCCAGATCCCGGAAAACATTCTCTAGACCATGCTAAAGAGTTCGAAGATGGGAGAATTTCTGCAACTCAAGTAAACCTTGTCAACAATGAAGATCTTGTTTTACTCCAGAAAAAAAAAAAAAAAGAGTTTGAAGATGATCCAGCTAGCCCTAGAATGAAAGCTAATAAAGTCTTTCTTATTACCTATCCCCTCCCCAATGTCTGGTATCTAGTTAGGGCTCCTTCAGTATTTAATGGATAAATGAAAGAATATTGGAAAACCAGCTCTGGACAGAACCAAAGGGAATAGTGATTAAAACTGGATTTTGTTTTATTTGTGTATAATATGTTTGTTGCTTACTTTTACAGGCTGTTCTTACTAAGCTTGTGTCAGTATATGTTTATTATTATACAATATGGATAACAATGATTATAATGGGAAGAATTTCTTTTTTTTTAAGATTTTATTTATTTATTTGACAGAGAGAGATCACAAGTAGGCAGAGAGGCAGGCAGAGAGAGTGAGAGGGAAGCAGGCTCCCTGCCAAGCAGAGAGCCTGATGCAGGACTCGATCCCAGGATCCTGAGATCATGACCTAAGCCGAAGGCAGCGGCTTAAACCACAGCCACCCAGGCACCCAAATGGGAAGAATTTCTAATTGTCTTTAAAACTAGGTAGACTCATGGACAAATCTTTTAGTGATCTGTATTGAGTTTTATGGGGTTTTTTAAAGCTTCTATTAGAGAAATTTAAGAATAAGGAATCTGAATTTTATGTTTTGAAATTGTCAATGTAACTACTGAATTTTGGTTTTCATAAACTTATATAAATTGTTTAACTAACAAGAAGCAGTAATGAAAACTTGGATGGGCACCTGGGTGGCTCAGTGGGTTAAGCCGCTGCCTTCGGCTCAGGTCATGATCTCGGGGTCCTGGGATCGAGTCCCGCATCGGGCTCTCTGCTCAGCAGGGAGCCTGCGTCCCCCTCTCTCTCTCTCTCTGCCTGCCTCTCTATCTACTTGTGATCTCTCTCTGTCAAATAAATAAATTAAAAAAAAAAAGAAAACTTGGATGAATATCTTTGAAGCTACAATAAAAGGCAAATATCTTTTATAGTCATAAAGATAACAAATATGCAAATATTACTTAAGCTATGAAACACCTACCTGGTGAAAAATTATGTAGCCAATAAAATATCGTGTAACAATGGCATAGGAATTGCTTATTATATTAACTGAAAAGAACAATATAAAAACTTTACAAATGAAAGATTATTACAATATAAGAAAAAAGCCCAACAAACACTTAGGCATTAATAAAAGCCAATGGTTGTCTGCATGTTTACATTGTGAATAACTTTTTCTCTTATTCTTAAAATGTTTTTTTCCAAATTTTCTAATATAAACATATATTTTTAAAAAAGATTTTATTTATTTATCTGAGAGAGAGAGGGAGACCACATGAGCAGAGGGAGGGGCAGAGGGAGAAGTAGACTCCCTGCTGAGCAGGAAGCTCCATCCCAGGACCCTAAGATCATGACCTGAACCCACTGAGCCAACCGTGTACCCCAAACATATATTACTTTCATAATGAAAACTGTTAAAGCATAAGGAAACCTATAATTTAAAATATAAATAATTTTCTTCACTAATGGAGAGGAAATATGTAAATCATACACAAATAAATGTAGGGGCACTGGGCTAGCTTAGTCGGTACAGCATGTAACTCTTGATCTCAAGGTTGTGAGTTCAAGCTCCACATTAGGTGTAAAGATAAAAATATTAAAAAAATCTTTACATTTGCTGGGGCACCTGGGTGGCTCAGTCAGTAAAGCATCTGCATTAGGTTCAGGTTATGATCCCTGAGTCAGGCTCCCTGCTCAGCGGGGAGTCTGTTTCTTCCTCTTTCTCTGCTGCTCCCCCTGCTTATGCTCTCTCTGTCAAATAAATAAAATCTTTTGGGTCGCCTGGGTGGCTCAGTTGCTAAGCATCTGCCTTCGGCTCATGTCATGACCCCAGGGTCCTGGGATTCAGCCCCCCATTGGCCTTGGCGGGAAGCCTGCTTCTCTCTCTTCCACTTCCCCTGCTTGTGTTCCCTTTCTCACCGTGTCTCTCTGTCAATTAAATAAATGAATGGAATCTTTAAAGAAAATAAAAAATTAAGCTTTTCTTATAACTAAATAAATAAATAAAATCTGTTTAAAAAACCAAAGATCCTTACATTTGCAATGATGTGGATGGAACTAGAGTGTATCATGCTAAGTGAAGTAAGTCAATCAGAGAAAGACAAATACCATATGATTTCACTCATATGTGGAATTTAGGAAACAAAATGGATAAACATATGGGAGGGGGAATAAGAGAGAGAGGGAAACAAATAATGAAAAAACTCTCTTGCTAGGTAAAAAAAAATGCATATTGCTAGGTAAAAAAAGAAAGAAAGAAAAACTCTTAACTGTGGGGAACAAACTGAGAGTTGATGGAGGGAAGTGGGTAGGGGATGAGACAGGTGCGTGATGGTTATTAAGGAGGGCACTTGTTATATGATGAGCACTAGGTATTATATGTAAATGATGAACCACTGAACTCTACTCCTGAAACCAATATTGAACTGTATGTCTACTAAGCAGAATTTTAAAAAAATAATTAAAAAATTTTAAAAAATCTTTAAAAAATAAAATAGAATACAAATAATTTTCTTTGCTAATGGAGAGAAAATATGTAGATCATAGACATATAAATATAAAATTATTCTTTTGGACTTTGATCAGAAGGATATATACAGGGGTGCCTGGGTGGCTCAGTTGGTTAAGTGTTTGACAATTGATTTTGGCTCAGGTCTCGATTTTGGGATTATGGGATTAAGCCTCAGGAGGGGTTCTGCAGTCATGGAGGAGTCTGCTTCTCTCTCTCTCTCTTCTCTTTCTCTCTCTTCTTCTCCCCCAGCTCCTCTCCCTACTCTCGCTTACACGCGCTCTCTCTCTCAAGTAATAAACAAAATTGACATTTTTTAAAAAGGGATAAATACAGCACTCAAAACTGACTCTTTCAGGCTTCCCACAAGCTTGCAAATCCCATTATATGAAAAAACCCACAGCTAATATCATCTTTAATGGGGAAAAACTGAGAGCTTTCCCTGTAAGGTCAGGAACAAGACAGGGATGTCCACTCTCACCACTGTGAAACATAGTACTGGAAGTCCTCGCCTCAGCAATCATACAACAAAAAGAAATAAAAGACATCCAATCAGCAGTGAAGAAGTCAAACTTCTACAATTCACAGATGACATGATACTCTATATAGAAAACCCAAAAGATTCCAACAAAAAAAGTGCTAGAAATGATCAATGAATTCAGTAAAGTTGCAGGATACAAAATCAATATACAGAAATCTGTCGCATTTCTATACACCAAAAATGAAGCAGCAGAAAGAGAAATCAAGGAATTGATCCCATTTACAATTGCACCAAAAACCATACCTAGAAATAAACTTAACCAAAGAAGTAAAAGATCTGTACTCTGAAAACTTAAAAAACACTGATAAAAGAAACTGAAGATGACACAAAGAAATGGAAAAACACTCCATGCTCAAGGATTGGAAGAACAAATATTATTAGAATGTCTATATTACCCAAAGCAATCTATACATTTAATGCAATCCCTATCAAATCCTGTTATATGCTATTTATTTATTACTATTCACGTTTTTATTTTACTGAAA
This sequence comes from Meles meles, assembly GCF_922984935.1. NCBI lineage: Eukaryota > Metazoa > Chordata > Mammalia > Carnivora > Mustelidae > Meles > Meles meles. The sequence continues at coordinate 33,967,155 of NC_060067.1, read as the reverse complement.
TTTTGTTATAACTTAAGCATAGCTGGATAGCACAATCTTGATCTATAGAGCTATTGACCAGCTCCTCTGTGATAAAATAGCAAATGAAAAGGATTTGCTTTGGGGCGCCTGGGTGGCTCAGTGGGTTAAGCCGCTGCCTTCGGCTCAGGTCATGATCTCAGGGTCCTGGGATCGAGTCCCGCATCGGGCTCTCTGCTCAGCAGGGGGCCTGCTTCCCTCTCTTTCTCTCTCTGCCTGCCTCTCTGCCTACTTGTGCTCTCTCTCTGTCAAATAAATAAAATCTTAAAAAAAAAAGAAAAAAAGAAAAGGATTTGCTTTGGTAATAAAGAAGCTTCAAGTCCATTATCTTCAATTTCTTTGTTTTTTCTAGATTACTGGACATTTTGATCTACTGGTTCAATAGGGAGGGTAAAGCTTATAGGAAGCTATTCCTTTTGCGGCTGTTTAAGAGCTTCAGGTGACAGGAAACAAAGCTAGACCGCTTGCTGCATCAGAAAAGAAACAGAAAACTCCAACTTCCTTGTGAAGATTAACTGGATACTTTGCACTTTTAAGCAGAAATGCTTAAAATTTTCACTTCGTCTCGCAAAACACTATTTGTGGGTCAATGATTGGAATTCATTGGTGGAAGTTCACTCTTAACTTTCTTTTTAGGAAGGAGATTATAAAACTTCTGGGATCCAGGTAGGGTAGTGACCAGATAACATTAGACAATTCCCTTGAATTGTTTGGGATTCAAACTTGAGTTTCTAATGTCAGAAGGAAGTAACCTGATCTCTGACTTTCAACCAGTAGCTGTTAGAGTCCCAGCCAGGTCTGTCTCCTGCTCATGCTGATATCTATAAGAAGATGGAAGAGAGTGAGGGATACTCTCACTTTCTGAAACCCTAGGATGTATCTCTTGTGTGTGTGTGTGTGTGTGGATCATATTCAACCTCTAGTACCTGAGCCTGCACTGAATTTTCAAAATAAGGTAAAATTATGACATATAAATATATAATATTTATAAACTAAAATTATTTTATAGGATATATAAAATAAACACATCAAAGACTTTATGTAGTTCATGTAGTTTATGTAGTTAAGTAATGAGAGAACTGGCAAATTTGTTAAAATTGGTTCAAAGGAGGAGTCAAAGAACTACAACTTTGTATGGAGTAAAGGAATGTTGAAATGGAAGCAAAACTGGATTTTGCTCTAGGAGTGGGTGGTAGAGACGTCAATTCAACCTCCATCAGGCAGGATTTATTTGCATGTCTATAGATGGCGGAAGGCAGAATAATGCCTCCTTCCCTCACCTTCAAAATAGTCCAGCAGGATTCTCAAAACCTGGGAATATGTTATAGGTGAAGGGGAATTAAGAAGAGGCAGATGGAATTAAGATTGCTAATCAGTTGACCTTATTATAGAGATTATCTTGGATCATCAGGTGGGCTCAGTGTAATCACAAGGGTCTTTAAAAGTGGAGAGGGTAAGCAGGAGGGTCAGAGGGAGCTGCAATGATGGAAGGATGGTCATAAAGATAAAACGGTGCTGACTTTGAAGACAGAAAAAGGGTCCAAGAGCTCAGGAATGGGGTGGTCTCTAAAAACCAGAAAAGGCAAAGGAATATAATTTCCCCTACAGTCTCTAGAATGGAATGGAGCCCTACAGATACCTTAATTATAGCCCAGTGCAACCTGTGTGGGACTTCTGGCTTCTAGAACTATAAGAGAGTAAAGTTGTGTGGTTTTCATGTGCCAAATTTGTGATGATCTTTAAATTAAGAACAGCTATAGAAAACTAACATACTAGAAAAAAAATTTAGTTGTATTGCTATCAGTTAACTACAACTTATAGAGTTTCAAAATAGCTCAGTCAAAAACAAAGGCACACACACTTACATACATGTACGTACGTAGATAAGACCTCATTCTTGTGCTATATCTGCAGAGCTTATGGAGCTTACCTTTGGGGCAGCAAATAAAAGTAGGAATGTATTCCTAATGAGATGAATGACTCAGCACTTAGTATTGCAAAGATGCCCTATCCAACCTCAGGATCATTAATCACTGATGGAAGCAGAAATGAGCAAATTGATGACTTGATGGTTCAGTAGAACCCCCCTTGGAAACTGGGGAGAGCCAAATCATCAATAACTCTGGAATCAATTCTTGCTCCATCAGCCAATTTCTAGCCAAAAGGAATAATGGCCTTTTAGTGGCCAACAGCTTCAGCTTTGGGGTTGTGTTACAACAGACTTTTCCGCCTTCAATTAAAATAAGCTGGATAACAGGAATTGATGTTCACCCTAAGGAAACTCTTATCAAGTCAAAATTGATAGACATGGTTGGGGGGGAAGCAAAAATATAAAAAGCATCAGATAAAAAACTGATGATTCAAGTGGAATTATATTGTTTCTGTTTCCTGGCATCTATACTTTGTTCTTTTCATAGCAACAGACTTAGAGTTTCAGATGAGGCGGATCCCACACATATTCCTTTTACTACTCCATTCAGACAAGAATGGGTGAATGACCCAAACCTGGCCCAACTGTCTTAATGATATGTTAAGAATTTATGAGACCAGAGGCACATGGCTGCTCAGTTAGTAGAGCATGTGACCCTTGATCTCTGGATCTGGAGTTTAAGACCCATGTTGGGGGTAGAGCTTACTTTAAAAATAAAATAAAATAAAATAGGGCACCTGGGTGGCTCAGTGGGTTAAGCCTCTGCCTTCAACTGAGGTCATGATCTCAGGGTCCTGGGATAGAGCCCCGCATCCGGCTCTTTGCTCAGCAGGGAGCCTGCTTCCCCTCTCTTTCTCTGCCTGCCTGTCTGCCTACTTGTGATCTCTCTCTCTCTGTGTCAAATAAATAAATAGAATCTTAAAATAAAATAAAATAAAAAACTCCTCACATCAAGCACACTCTTTAAAGAGGAAAAATAAGTGTGTGTGTGTGTATGTGTGTGTGTGTGTGTAGGGGAGTGATCTGGTTGGCTCAGTCAGTAAAGCCTGTGACTCTTGATCTCCTGGGTTGCATAAAACTTACTTAAAAATAAATTTAAAAAAATTAAAAAATCAGGTGCCTGATAGCTCAGTTGGTTATGTATCTGCCTTTGGCTCAGATCATAATCCTGGAGTCCTGGGACTGAACTCTGTATCTGCTTCTCCCTCTTCTTCTGCCCCTCTCCTCCTATTCCCCATCCTGCTTGTTCTCTCTCAACTAAATAAAATGTTTTAAAAAATTTTTTTAAATAAATGAATAAATAAATTACAGGGCCAGATTTAACCCATTGAGAATCAAGCTTGGATCATTACGGTCCTTCCGGTCTTTTCAAAGTAGTAAATTATTTTGCTCCTTTTCCACCATGAGTCTGTTTGGTATTAATTTCTGGTTACTTACAGTCAAGATAGCCCTTACCAAGACAACCATGTATATTTGGTAAGTTATCTCACTATTATTAAAGATAAAGCAAAGGCATATTAAAAATTTTAAGAGCTTACTTGAGCAGAAATCAATTTGAATCAGGCAGTGCCAAACCAGAAGTGTAAGAAGTGTTCCACTGACAGGAGCTCGGAGAAAGCCTTCTATTGTAGAGGAGAGGCAGAAGCAAAGCAAGGAAGTTATTTGATTGGCCATAGCTTAAACTTTTTTTCTTTGGAAATGAATAAATAAACCTTGTTTGGAAAGTTTTGTTAGCTCTTTGTGATTGATTATCCTTAGATTTTGTTTTCTTAACCTTGAGGCATCTACAGGCTTTGGTTTTGGATTGTTTACTTACACTGATAAGGTATCAGCACCACCTCTTTCTAATGGCCTCCTTGATTTAACATTGCGGAACACACTGATGAAGAAAGAAAGAAAAGAAATACACCAGAGGCAGAGCGCCTGGGTGGCTCAGTGGGTGAGGCGTCTGCCTTCAGCTCAGGTCATGATCCCAGAGTCCTGGGATTGAGCCCCACAAGGGGCTCCCTGCTTAGAAGTGAGTCTGTTTCTTCCTCACCCTCTGCCCCTGTGTTTCTTTGTGCTCTCTCACTCTCTCTCTCTCCCAAATAACTAAAATCTTAAAAACAAACAAAAAACCAGGGGAGGGGCACTTGGGTGGTTCAGTTGGTTAGGCATCTGACTCTTGATTTCATCTCAGATCATTATCTCAGGGTCAGGAGAGGAGCTCTGCATTGGGATCCTTGCTCAGCAGCAGGGAGCCTGCTTAACATTCTCTCTCTGCCTCCTCTTCTATGGCCCCCTCCTCCTGCACACGTGCACTCTCTCTCTCTAATAAATATATCTAATAAATAAATATTTGGGAAAAAAAAAGATACACCTGGGGGAAATATTCCAATAGTTAAATTTAAAAAAGCAAGGGATTTAAATAACATCTACATAAAACTAAAATGACTCATGATACTTCTTATACAAGAAGAATGATAGATGTCCCCACATTCAATAGTTAGCACTAACCACTGAAAGCTCTTAGAGAATCAAATATCTTGGCAAAGTGGCTTCAGCTTCTTCCACTATGAATTTAGTATATTTTATATTGTCCCCAAGTTGCCTGAAACACTGTCCTGGAATCCACATCAGGATCTATGGGATGCTGGGTGGCTTAGTTGGTTAATTGTCGGCCTTCAGCTCAGGTCATGATCCCAGCGTCGTGGGATCTAGTCCCAAGTTGGGATCCTTGCTCAGAGGGGAGCCTGCTTCTCCCTCTGTCTGTTGCTCCCGTCCCCCACAGCTTGCACTCTTTGCTCTCTTTCTCTCTGACAAATAAATAAAATCTTTTTTAAAAAAAGAATCTATAGTTATATTTGAAGCCCAAGGGAATGACACAGAAATGGAGAAAATATAGTCTTTATGATGTTTCTGTTCTAGGGAGAAACAGCAACAAAAGCAAATCTGTTAGTTACTAAAAGTGAGCACGATTTGTAAGAATAATTATAGTAAACCTGATAAGTTGTTATCTCCTTATTTTCATTCACTCGAAATAAATCATTTCTTTTTTGTAGCATTTATAGAACCTCCAATGTAGTGCTACATCGGTGGTCCTTTTAGTCCTCAGCACATCTGAGAATGCAGAAGACGCAAAAAGAATTAAATCAAAGGAACTCCATTATTAGAATCATATGATTAAGTTGGGTCGGTCAGCAACACGAAGTCAACCTACTAAAAAGAGTTTGAATGGGGAGTATCATCCTTCATAAATTGGGCAAGCAAACCATGAACCACTTGGAAAACAACAGGTTTGTGCCCTTCTCATTTACCTTAATTTAACAGGTGCATGGAGCCATGGCCTGGCAGTGTCTAGATAAGCTTGGGGTCTAATGTTGTGGGACAGATTTTTCCACCATCCTTTCCCCATATATTCACTTCCTGTTCTTATTTAGCTTTCAAAGGCAAAGGAAAAAAATGAACTCATAACAAAGGACTTGTATCAAAACATAACTTTAATATTTAAATAGACTTAAAAAAAAAACTCCAGCAAACCAATAATAATAGATAGCATAAGAGACAAACAATCCAATAGAAGAAGAGACCACAGAATAGAAAACCTGAACGGCCAATTAAGTTGTGAAAGGGTGCTCAGCTTCACGGCTACTAAGGAACATGCAGATTAGGACAAAATGATATAGCATTTCCAGACACATAAGATTGGTGGTAACTAAGAATAACAAATGTTGTCTGGGATTAGAGATATTATTGTAATCTAAGTACAACTACCAGGAATAAATTTGCAATTATTTCAATATACAAAGTTGAAGACATCCCAACCTACCAATTCCAATTCTATTTTTATTTACTTTTTATTATTATTCTTTTTTAAGATTTTATTTATTTGTCAGAGAGAGAGGGGGAGAGAGAGAGAGTGGCAGGCAGAGACGGAGAGAGAAGCAGGCTCCCTGCCAAGCAAGGAGCCTGATGCAGGACTCGATCCCAGGACCCGGGGATTATGACCTGAGCCAAAGGCAGCGGCTTAACCAACTGAGTCACCCAGGCATCCCAGGACTATCTATTAAAAATGTACAAGGAGGGGCACCTGGGTGGCTCAGTGGGTTAAGCCTCTGCCTTCAGCTCAGGTCATGATCTCAGGGTTCTGGGATCAAGTCCCGCATGGGGCTCTCTGCTCAGCGGGGAGGCTGCTTCCCACCCCCCCCACCCGCCTCTCTGCCTGCTTGTGATCTCTGTCTGTCAAATAAATAAATAAATAAATAAAATCTTTTTTTAAAAGTGTACAAGGATACTAATCTCTACTATACATTGTTTATTGTGCAAGTACAGAGATAATACAAATATATGTAATAAAAGTATAAAAACATAAACAGAAAGAATACAGTAACTTCAGTGAAAAGAAAGCTCCGGATAGTTAGAATAATGCAATGAGGATAGGTTTCAACTCTATACATTGATTAAAAAAAGACAGACTCTGAAGCAAATATGGCAGAAAATTCACTTCTGCGAGACATGTATCCCTGCCAGCACACAAAAAATTCTTTAAAAAGATGTACTGGTGTTCCTTATTTCAATGAAATGAACCAAAGCAAAACTCCCATGTATTTGTTTTCCTAAAAGTTACCTTTCTGAGAACTTGTCACACTGGATCTTTCCAGATTCCAAAGGGCATCCCTTGCAATTTTCTAAATCTTAGTAGCTGTTAAATTTTCCAGGGCATGAAACAAAGGGAAAGTTTGAAACATGAAGTAAGATGTTGAGAAAGAATGACTCTAACTGGGTAACACATCCTTTTGAAATCCAGCAACCTTGCCATAGTTTTCCTTCGTTCCTCAAGATCATCAGAGCTGACAGTTACTCACCAAGAGTCACAGAGATGTTTGTGAGCCTGGGGATCTCCTGGGAACACTGTACTGTGCTTTGGGATATATGTTAATCCCTCAGATTCACTCACTTGCTGCTTAAAATGTAAAATGTTGAATAAGAAGTTCTGGATACAATTGTGAGGCCCCTTGTCCTGACTCCTCTTGCAGGCCCCAAAGCAACTTTTTTCCTTTTACCCATATAGGGTGTAGAGATTACTTAAAAATAAAATCTTAAAAAAAAAAAGACTATCAACCGAAAGTCTTTCACCTTCTTCTATTCCCCATTGTTAAGCTTCTCATGTTTGCTTCCTTGAAACGTATGACCTTTGAGAATGTAAAGTCATTGAATTATAAGAAAAGATTAAATGAATTCTCTAAAGGAATAAGAATATATTCAGGAGTTTCACTGAAGGATTTTTTCCTGATGGGAAAATTGGGAGATTGGTGATAGTGTCACTGGGCAGTGAGATTCAGGAGGCATAGTGGTATGCTGGAACCAGCTCATATTGGCTTGCAAGAGCTGATTAAGTTTTTCAGAATTTTGTGAGCTGGTTGTTATGCCCAGCCATTATTAAAAGGGTAAGTGTACACGTTTGCAATAAGTTATATTAAAAAGAGATAATAGAGGGACATGGCTGACTCAGTAGAGTGTAAGACTTTTTCTTTTAACTTTTTTTTTTTAGATTTCATTTATTTATTTGACAGAGAGAGAGATCACAAGCAGGCAGAGAGGCAGGCAGAGGGAGAGGAGGAAGCAGGCTCCCTGATGAGCAGAAAGCCCAATGCAGGGCTCGATCCCAGGATCCCGAGATCATGACTTGAGTAGAAGGCAGAGGCTTAACCCACTGAGCCACCCAGGCACCCTTAGAGTGTAAGACTCTTGATCTTGGGGTTGTGAGTTCAAGCTCCATGCTGGGCACAGAGATTACGTAAAAAGAAAAAAAAAGATAAACATTTAAAACTCATTCATTCTTAATTTTTCAACTACATTTTATCATTATCTATGCCCTTGAGATTATTTATGTCTATTGTATCTGCATGATGGGAATATTGCATAATGGTGTGTTATGCACAACTCTTCCCAATTCCACATTCAGGACACTATGTTGATAGTTTGAAATAGGCGGTGGTGAGGATATTTACAACATGGCAACACCAGCAGGCATTATAGATCAAGGCTCAATTTATTAGTTTGTTGATTGTCTAGACTTAAAAGTTATGGAGAGAATGTTGATGCAGATTAAACTTAAAAGTGTGTTATGTCTGTAGCTGTTAACATTGTAAATAGCATTAAAAAATTGAGTGGGAGCTCCTGGGGGGGTCAATTGGTTAAGCATCTGCTTTTTGGCTCAGGTGGTGATCTCAGGGTCCTGGGATGGCTCCCTGCTCAGTGGGGAGTCTGCTTCTCCCTCTTCCTCTGCTCACCTCTCTCTCCTCCTCCCCTCTGCTTGTGCTCTCTCTTAGTTGTTTCACTTTCATTTTACTGCTTAAGAAAAATATCAAGCAATATTCATGGAATTATGCTGGTTTATCAATAGCAACAATATGTTGCTTTGGTTATAAAAACTCAGTAAAAATCAACAAAAGTGTTTTGTGAGAATCAATTGGTTATACGGAATTTAAATAGAGGACATTTATAAGTTAATATTTTTGTAATAAGAACATTTTTTTAAGTAGTTTTCAGGCTTGAGACAAAGAACTCTACATGCAGAATGGCATCTTACATATGCTGGACAGAAATAAGAGGATCAAGCCGCGGCCAGAGAGATTCCAGAACTGCAGAGACCTGTTTGATCTGATCCTCACGTGTGAAGACAGAGTGTATGATCAGGTGTTGGAAGACCTGAATTCCAAAGAGCAGGAGACCTGCCAGTCGGTGCACGTCATCAACGTGGACATCCAGGACAGCCACTAAGACGCTACTTTGGGGGCGTTCCTCATCTGTGAGCTGTGCCAGTGCATTCAGCATACGAGGACCTGGAGAATGAGATCGAGGAGCTGCTTCAGGAGTTGGAGAAGAGGGGCAGAGCCTTCCTGCACACGGCCTGCTTCTACTGACCCAGCTGGCCTGGCGCCAGGCGCACCGCCCACCCTCCTGAAGCCATCTTTTTGAGCTTCCTTTTGTTAATACTTTTTTCTTCTTGATACTTGCTTTTACTTTCAGGTACTCTGCCGGCCGGCTGACGGCAATGGTACCAATAAACTGTGCATAGGAAACACAAAGACACAAATGCGTGATTCAAAACAATCACGTTTTCTCTCTCCCACACGTGTACTTACAAGTGGGATGTTGATTATAAAGGTTTTTTTTCTCTCCCCTAAACAGTAAACAATGGATTATAGTACATTTCCCCCACGCATTTGTGGCTTTCATTGTGGTCCTTCCCTTCCACCCCGCAAACTTGCTGGAATGCACAAATAACCTGAATAAAACAATGGGCTTTATCTTGCTGGGGGGTGGGGGATGGGAAACAAAAACCTTGAACTCACAACCCTGAGATTGAACTGAGACCGTCAGGCACTCCGTAATAGGATTCTTACAAATCAGTAATACATGGGAAGGTGGATAGGGGGTGGGGATAACTGGGTGACAGGCATGAAGGAGGGCCCCTGATGTGATGAGCACTTGGTGTTATATGTAACTGATGAATTACTGAACTCTACATCTGAAACTAATGTTGTATTATATGTTGGCTAATTGAATTTAAATAAAAAAAATCAGTAATACATATACGTATATATTGCTATGGACTGTATTGCGTCCTTCTAAAATTCGTATGGTGAAGCCTTAACCCCCAATATGACTATTTTTGGATGTAACATCTTTAGGAGATAATTAAGTGTAAATGAGGTATAAGGGTGTGGCTCTACTAATAAAATTGGACAGTCCTAAAAAAAGAGAAGCGAGATCACTCTCCCTTCCTGCTTCCTAGCAGGAAAAGGCCATGGGAGCACACAACAAAATGGCAGCCATGTACCAGTCAAGAGAAAAGACCTCAGAATGAAATCTACCTTCCAGTGTGTTGGTCTTGGACTTTCCACCATCCAGAACTGTGAGAAGTAAATTTCTGTTGTTTAAGCCCCCCAGCCTATGGTATTTTGTTATGGCAGCCTGGGCTTACACACACACACACACACACACACGTTGATAGGTGACAAATAATTTTAAGAAATGTTAAAGAATGCTAAGTGCTATAAAAATATGGAGTAAATGGTATGTGAGAAGTGTAGTGGAGGTGGCATTTTAGGTAATCCAGGCTGTAGGTCATGAGGACCTGAACTTGGGCAGTGACCTTAGAACAACCGAAGTCTACATGGCTGCAAGAGGGCACCATTTGACTTGTCGGCTACAACTGACCAGCACCTGGACGGCCCATGGATGTTGGATATTTCTCCTGTATGTATGTAAAACATCCCACTTACTCCCCTGAGTTTTAGTTTGTTCCTCAGATCATCCTCTATCCTATTGCTAGAGCAAATGTTCTAAATCTCATGATGTCACATTTCTGCTTATAATTGTATCACGATTGCCTGGTTAGCAAGGAAGGTCAAGTTCAGATCTCCTCCTTAACACATCTGCCTACCCCCCCTCTCTTTTTAAAGATCTTATTTATTTATTTGACTGACAGAGATCACAAGTAGGCAGAGAGGGAGGGGGAAGCAGGCTCCCCGCTGAGCAGAGAGCCCGATGTGGGGCTCGATCCCAGGACCCTGGAATCATGACCTGAGTGGAAGGCAGAGACTTTAACCCACTGAGTCACCCAGGTGCCCCTGCCTGCCTCTCTACGTCACACCTTTTCAATCCACTTCTCCCAGTCCCACCCCTATCCCAAACATGCACATCCCTTCATTCTGGGCATACTAGGCTAGTTCCTTTACTCTGCCCTGTTGCTTCACGAACTTTTTGTTGCTGTATCTGGAAATCTTTCCTCTGTTTAGCCAACTTCTCCTTGTTCTTCAAAATTTAGGGCCAGAATTACTTTTTCAAAGAAACCTTCCCAGACCCTTTCTGATTAGGTCGCCTCGCTCTCTGTGATTAACTTGGCCTCTGCATATTACATTGAGCATATTACACAAACTCTGTGCTGTGGTATTGATTTACTTGTCTGTCTTCCCCACAATCTGTGTCATATTCATTCTTTTTATCCTCCATGCCAAATATGGGGCCTTTCGCATAGTAGGTCTCATCAAGTGCATGTTGGAAGAATTAAATTTTTTTTTTTTTTTAAGATTTATTTATTAGAGAGAGAGCGCGAGAGCGCGCAAGCGCACGCAAGAGCATGAGCAGGGGAGGGTTAGAGGCAGAGGAAGAAGCAAGCTACCTGCTGGGCAAGGAGCCCTAGGCGGAGCTCCATCACAGCACTCTGGGATCATGGCCTGAGCCCAAGGCAGCCGCTTAGGAAACTGAGCCACCCAGGTGCACCAGAAGACTTAATTTTGTAAGTAGAACCACAGGGCTTAGTGAGCCCCTGGAGGAAAACAGCAAAGAAAACATTTCTGAGGCTTAAGAAGTAGACGTTTTGCCGCTTGGACATTGACGGGGAGGACCACCTGGGAGCTGGAATAGACGGAAACATTGCTCTGCCAGCCTCTCTTCTCAGCTTACACAGCCAATCAGAGAGCCGGACAGGCGAAACTGAAACAAGAAAAACTACAGTTCCCGTCATACGTCAAGAAACCGCTCTCGGTTTCTTCTCTTCGTCACCGCCTCTTCCCTACGGAAGTGAAAGGAGCACTTCCGGGTTTGGCAGTAACCTGCGCTCAGCGGCGGCGTTAGTTCGGCCCTGTTGGGTCTTACTCAGAAGCTCCGCCTCTCCCCGGTTTTTCTAGAAATCCGGCTTTGCTCTTGGTGGTGTCGTACAGGTATCTCCACTCCACTGCGGGGGCTCTCGAGGCAGTGCTCTCCGGAGCGGGCGAGACTTTCCTGTTGAGGTTCGGAGTCCCCGTAGGGCGCGGCGGGCTTGTGGCACGGGACAAGGAAACCGGTTACCGGAATCGCGGCTCCGTGCTGACATCCCCTTTTTTCCCTTCCCGATTTCAGCGTCCCAGACGCGTGTGTGGGTCTCCCATGGCGGATACGGCCCCGAACGGCCCCCAAGGGGCGGGCGCAGTGGTAAGTGAGCAAGCAGGGTCTTCTCTTTTAATTTACTGGAGTTAGGAGGGAACGGGAGGTGTCGGCAAGGCTGTTCTGAGACGTTCCACCTCAGTGCTACAAGGGACTGGGATTAATGATTGAGGTGGGGGTAGCGTTGCGAGGAGAGATCCTGAGCAGAGATGCAGAGGAAGCTACAAGTTTTCTGTTTCTTAAGCCACTGTGGGCCGGGCTGGAGCAGGTGGCTCTTAGCCGTATGCCAGGGAAATCGGGCCTTCTTACCCCCCCCCCCCCCACTCCCCGCCAGTTTCTAATTGTCTTAGGTTCCAAGGTTGAGGATGCCAGCTGAGGTGCCGCGACACAGGCCTCATTCCGCACACGCGTGCTAGCGGAGAACGTCTCTGCCCGTTTTATGGCATTATATGGAAATTACGCAGTGGGGGAAGAGCAATCTTTTGTTCTTTGTTTTGTGGGTTTTTTTGTTTGTTTTTCTTTTCGTCATTTTGTCCTTTACGAAGAGAGATAATAGGTTTCTAAAAATATTTTATTCTTTTAAAAAAAAGACAGAGAGCACTAGCGGGAGGAGAGGGGGAAGCAGGCGCCCCGCTGATGAGGGAGCCCGATGTGGGGCTCCATCCCAGGACCCTGAGATCATGACCTGAGCTAAAGGCAGCCGCTTAACCGACTGAGCCACCCAGGCGCTCCTAAATATTTTATTGTTAACGTGCAGATCTGCTTACTAGTAAGTTGTACCTAAAGCATTGTTGCTCTCTAATTTTAAACACTATAAATATGTTTTTTCCCCCCTTTAAACATTTTTTTCCACTTGAAACATTTTACAGCATTTCCATTTATAGGCACAGTTTTCTTTTTCATTTTGTTGAACCCTTTGAGAATTATTTGCATACACAATGATGGCTGATTCATAAATACTTAAGTATTCTTCAATACCACAATGCAGTCATTGCTGCAATTTTTGCAGTTAAATTTCATTGATACATGTCATTATCTGATTTATAATCCATTTTCAGATTTCCTCCATTACCTGTTAAAGCTGCTTCCTCCTTATCCAGGATTTAGTCCAAGCATGCATTTTGCTTTTACTGGCATTAAGTCTCTTTAGTCTAGAATAGTTCCTTTTGCCTTCTTTGTACCATTTTTGACTCTGAAGAGTTCAGACTTGTTTTGCTTCTCAAACTGAAGTTGCTTGTTTTCTTTCCCTTTATAACTTGATTCAAGTTGAATATTTTGGAAGGAATATTACATAAATGATATTCGGTCATTTTCCGTGCATTATATATATTTCAGAAACATTTTATGTTAATTTATGTCATCATTGGAGATAAGTTTGATTATTTGGTTCAAGTGGTTTCCAGCAGACTCTCCACTGTAAAGATAACCTTTCTGTGGCATCATGCTTTGAGATTGAATAGTTTTTCACCTCAGTAGGTTTTCATCCAACGTTTCATTGATTTTTTTTCCCCAAACTATTTATAACATGGCTGGATTGTTGACTCTTAAAGTGTAAACCAGGAGTGCCTGGGTGGCTTACTTTTTAATTGTCTGCCTTAGGCTCAGGTCATAATCCCAGGGTCCTGGGATCAAATCCTTGCATTGGGCTCCCCTGCTCAGCAGGAGGCCTGCTTCTCCCTCTCCCACTCCCCCTGCTTCTGTTCCCTGTCTTGCTGTGTCTGTCTCTGTCAAAAAAATAAATAAAATATTTAAAAAATAAAAAAGAATAAACCAATACACTTTTTTAAACCTTTTTTATTGTGTACTAAAATGCAGATACATAAAGGTGTACAAAATAAAATGAACGGATAAGTGATTTATTACAAAATAACCACCCAAAACCGAATAGATTTCATTTTATTTTATTTTTTAAAATATTTATTTTTTTTTTAATTTTTTAATTTATTTCTTATTTTTTATAAACATATAATGTATTTTTATCCCCAGGGGTACAGGTCTGTGAATCGCCAGGTTTACACACTTCACAGCACTCACCATAGCACATACCCTCCCCAATGTCCATAACCCCACTCCCCCCTCCCAACCCCCACTGCCCCCAGCAACCCTCAGTTTGTTTTGTGACTTTAAGAGTCACTTGTGGTTTGTCTCCCTTCCAATCCCATCTTGTTTCATTTATTCTTCTCCTATCCCCCTAATCCCCCATGTTGCATCTCCACTTCCTCATATCAGGGAGATCATATGATAGTTGTCTTTCTCTGATTGACTTATCTCACTAAGCATGATACTCTCTAGTTCCATCCACGTTGTCGCAAATGGCAAGATTTCATAAAAATACTTATTTTTATAAAGATTGAATTGTATTAGAGAGGGAGAGCACATGTGCAGTGGGGAGGGGGAGAGGGAGAGAAACTTAAGCAGACTCTGTGCTGAAATCAGAGCCCAGCTTCAGGCTTGAGCCTGAGATCATCACCTTAGCGAAACTGAGAGTCGGAGGCTTAACCCACTGCGCCACGCAGGCACCCCAAAAAGATTTATTTTTAAATTTTTAAAAAGATTTCATTTATTTATTTGAGAGAGAACAAGCACAAGCAGGAGGAATGGCAAGTAGGGGAAAAGCAGGCTCTGCGAGCAAGGAGGTGGACATGGGGCTCTATCCCAGGACCTTGGGACCATGATGTGAGCTGAAGGCAGCTGCTTAACTGACTGAGCCACCCAGGTGCCCCAAACATTTTATTTTTAAGCAGTCTTTATACCCAGTGTGGAGTTTGAATACGCAACCTCGAGATCAGGAGTTGCATGCTCCATTGACTGAGCCAGCTCGATGCCCCTAAGCTTAAATTTCAAAGAACATGTTCTAAAATTTCAGACTGTAGTGTAAAGTCTGAATTTTCTAGAGAACCTGAGTACTGTAAGCTAGATTCATTCTTCCACTTGACTGTGGGTGATCATTTAAATTTAGAGAAGTCACAGTATAGGGGGTTTGGATACAATAAAGTAGACATATTTCCAAAATTACCTGCATATTGTTAAAAAGACATGCAGTGGGGGCGCCTGGGTGGCTCAGTGGTTTAAGCCTCTGCCTTCGGCTCAGGTCATGATCTCAGGGTCCTGGGATCGAGCCCCGCATCGGACTCTCTGCTCAGTGGGGAGCCTGTTTCTCCCTCTCTCTCTGCCTGCCTCTCTGCCCGCCTCTCTGCCCACTTGTGACCTCTCTCTGTCAAATAAATAAATAAAATATTTAAAAAAAAAAAAAGACATGCAGTGAAACATCTTTGGATTTTAAAATGTACTTGGACTTTTTCCAAAAGGTTTTTATATCTTTTTTTTTTATTACTATTAAAGATTTATTTGAGACGGGGACAGAGCCTGAGTGGGGGGAGGGGTAGGGAGAGGGACAGGCAAACTCCCCACTGCGCAGGGAGCCCTATGTGGGACCCTGTTCCAGGCCCCGGATATCATGACCTAAACTGAAGGCAGACTCTTAACCAACTGAGCCACCCAGCCACCTGGTTTTTGTATCTTTCAAAAGATAACTAAGTTAGAGTGCTTAGAGTAGTGTTTTAGACTCCGTGTTAAGATTCATTAGTGAGTTTTGAAATCCCATTAGTGAAAACACTACTTCTAAACATTAAATAGAGTACAAAGTACCAAAATCCATTACACATTGGAAAGATACTGTTTTGTGAAACTTCTTTGTAGAAGTTTATATATTCATGTATGTTTGTATTGAACTTTGATGTAAAAATTATTAACGTAGATTCTATCAGAAAACATAAAAGCCACTTTAGGATTTGAATACAAGATACCTTTTGAAGAGAAAACAGATTTTAAGTGATTCTGTTAGTGTTAATAGCTCCATCCTTGGCAAACACAGCAAGGGCAAAGATAGAATGAGAAAACATGGAGAATCAAGTGGGTTATGGGAATTTAATTTAGGGCCACTGAAATAGGGTACGATGTATGGGCCAGCTTCCAAGGGATGAGGAAAGTCATAAAATTGAAGAGGCAGGGACTCTTTAACATTTGACAGCTATATTTTGAACCTTAGAGTATGTCGGGCCCTTGTGTTTATGTAAGCAAATTATGAGTTAGGTAGTGAATGACTGTTCCCATGGTTTTACGTTTCTCCTTTGTAAGGTTTATTTAATCCAAATTGGCTTTGTGTGATGCCTTTTTACTCAGCTCTGAAACCTGTCTATTTGAATTTGAGATTTCTAAGAATAGGTGTTATGGTTCTCTTGAGAGCAATTAGTCCTTATTTAACGTTCTTTTAAAATAGATGAAGCCAGTATTACAACTGTTGAAGGAGTACAGACTCCTGTAATTGTAGTTAAGTTTCTGTTCCAACGATTTCTTTGTTCTTAGTCTTTATTTTTTTAAATATCAGCTGGTATTTTTTTATTTAAGTGTTTCTGCTGCCTTCTGAATCAGAACTATAGGGTGTTCAGAGGTGTCGCTGAGCGGATAGGTGAAACAGTTGCCTTAGGAGTTTTCACAATTTAATGATCTTAAGTAATCTCTCCAGGGTTCTTAAAACATTTTGAATAGGAATAAGACTATGTGATCTTCACCCTTGGAAAGATAATTTGCATGTTTAGTTACTACAGTATTTTTCTTTTTAAATTTAGCAATTCATGATGGCCAATAAACTGGACACGGCAATGTGGCTTTCTCGCTTGTTCACAGTTTACTGCTCTGCTCTGTTTGTCCTGCCTGTTCTTGGGTATGTATTACACAGATTTTCTGTTTTTCTTTGATACTCAGTTGTTTGGTGGGTTTTTCCAGACTGCCTTTTATGTGCCGGGCTTGTTAAACTGCAAGAAGTTCTGGGGCAGATCAAACACAGGTCTCATGCTTTAGGTGCTAATAACTCAGTAATAGCACCAACTGGAGGGATGTCTTAGGTCCCATGCTTTGTGAAAGCACATATTTTTTTTCATTTTTGATTTTTGCACTTCAAGAAGATGACTGCTTTATAGAATTCAGTTGGGCAGATCTATGAAGGGATGCTTCTAAGAAGGTGTAATAGGTTCAAGTAGTTCTTTTCTATTGACAAGTAAGAGATTTAGAGGTTGTGCAATTATGATGCAATCCACAAAGGAGGAAGAGACCTGCTAGTTGTTATGTCTCATGATAACCTCTCCTCTGGTAATTTGCAGGTTGCATGAAGCTGCGAGCTTTTATCAGCGTGCTTTACTGGCAAATGCTCTTACCAGTGCTCTGAGGCTGCACCAAAGATTACCACATTTCCAGTTAAGCAGAGCATTCCTCTCCCAGGCTTTACTAGAAGACAGCTGCCACTACCTGCTGTACTCACTCATCTTTGTCAATTCCTACCCTGTTACAAGTATCCTTTTTGTGCCTTTTTGACAAGAAGTCACCTACCAAGTGTATAGGAGATCTCTTCTGATTATTTTTGGCAATAGGAGGGGTTCAGCGATGAGGGCTTCCATGAACCTAGGTTGGTTGGTTTGTTGACACTTAATTTGAATGAAGATGCATTTAGTGTAAGAGTTTCTGACTCTGACATGTGAAATCTAAATTAGAAGAGCAGACTGGGAATTTTAAATTTTGTATCTTTGTTCTTGCCTCTTGTAAGCTTCTCTATTAGCAATGGGTATTTCAAACTTCAGATTCAAAGCACAGGACTATGGAGGGCTTATTTTAGTATTTACAATTTTTTTTTTTTTTCCATTTAATTCACATCTTTGGGAAATTGTCCATATGTCTTGCTTTAAAAAAAGAGAAATCCTCAGCTCTTTCAACTTCTAGTGAACTAGAAACAAATGGAAATTCATCAAGAAGTAACTTATTTAAGCAGAAAACTGGATAATAAATACAATAAAAACTTAGTATTTACCGTGGATAGAGTAGAAAATAAGGACACGTATAATCTTTGGAGCTAATGAGAATGAAATAACTCATTTGGAATTGTATGTTTACACATTTTGAAATGTGTTGGGTGAGAATAGGTTTACTCAAAAGGCTGGGGAGGGTTGGGAAGGAGTGCTGCAGTTTAATATGTTCGGGAAGCTCTAGATTAAACAGTTTGAAGTGGGTTTCTTTACTACAGGACTTTTGATGTGCTAATGTGCATTGTGAGGCAAAGGGTGACTGGAGTTTCTCAATCATTTTTAATAGTCTGTCCCACTATGGTTCCTCTGTCCCTCCAGAAAGTATTTTGTGCTTTAAGGGCTGCTCTTAAGAGTTTTTAAATGTTTGATATATTCTGATAAATTCATAAGCTATACATGTGTCTACATAACTATACCTAATGGAAAACACAATAAAATCTGTCTCCAGGGCTAAATATTAGCTATTTAGATAATACTTTCTAGATTATGAGGTACCAAATTTTAAATAGATGTTTGAAAAGTCTTAAGGAAAAGAGAGTAGGTAACTGAAATATTTTGAGTACCTGTTTTGTCAGTGCATATGAACTTGGTATACTTAATCCTTGCAACACTGAAAAAAATCATAGTGAGCATCATATATATATTTTTTTAAGATTTTATTTTTTAGAGCACCGGTGGAGGTAGAGAGGAGGGAGAGGGAGAAACAGACTTCCCCACTAAGCAGGGAGCCAGATGTGGGGCTCCTTGATCCCAGGACCCTGAGATCATGACCTGAGCAGAAGGCAAAGGCTTAACTGACTAAGCAGACCCAGATGTCCTGAGCATCATATTGATAAGGACACTGAGGCTCAAGGGGTTTCAGATAACTTGCCTGACATCACACTGGCAAGTACATAGCAATGCTGACAAGGTCTTTCTGACTTAAAGGTCTACCTAATTTACAGTTAATGTATGCGTAACACTTTCTTTTTTTTAAGATTTTATTTTTTTTGACAGAGGGAGAGATCATAAAGAGGCAGAGAGGCAGGCAGAGAGAGAGGGAAGCAGTCTCCCCACTGAGCAGAGAGCTGGACTCGGGGCTCGATCCCAGGACCCTGAGACCATGACTTGAGCCGAAGGCAAAGGCTTAACCCACTGAGCCACCCAGGCGTCCCTGAGTAACACTTTAATATAGTTTTGAAATCTTTCTGTCTGTGCCTGGACAAAGCCAGTCTACACAGCAGGTGGTCACTAAATTTTGTTGAGTGAATCCTGAGTTGATGCCCAATGAGGCTCATGATCAGTTAAGACAACCTCTCTGTGTTTTCTCTGCAATTGGTTATTTACTAGCCCCTCTCTTTGGGAGTGTTGAAGAGTAAGGATTTCATGTTCCTTTAATTCTTACATTAGAGATTGGGGAGTGGTGAGCAATAGGAAGAGCCTAAACTAGTAACTGGCAAGAAATACTAATTTGGTTCTTAAAGTAGTTGAGTATTAGGTTAGTGAATAAAGGTGATCCCAAAGTCATATTACAAAGTTGCGTTCTGATCTTTGGTGTTAAAAAGGTGATGCTGTCCTTGCTCTAATGATGATAGGTACTTAGAGTTTAACTTTGTAGATTTTTCACCCTTTACATTTTCTAGATAGTTTAAAAGTAACAATGAAAGCTTAGATTATGAATCTCTCTCTCTCTTTTTTTTAAAGATTTTATTTATTTATTTGACAGAGAGATCACAAGTAGGCAGAGAGAGGAGGAAGCAGGCTCCCCGCTGAGCAGAGAGCCTGATGTGGGGCTTGATCCCGGGACCCTGAGATCATGACTGGAGCCAAAGGCAGAGGCTTAACCCACTGAGCCACCCAGGCGCCCCAAGATTATGAATCTCTTATCAAGGATTTGTGAACTATAGAATGTTAGTGGTAAAAAACTCATTAGGAATCTGTAGCTTTTTTGGGTAATATTTATTTGAGAGAGAGCACACTAGCAGGAGTGGGGGGTGGGAAGAGGGAGAGAGAAATCTCCAGGAGACTCCCTGCTGAGCTTGGAGGCCTGCTGAGCACAGAGACAGAGCTGAGCACAGAGACAGACCTGGGTCGGGGCTCCATCCCATGACCCAAAATCATGACTTGAGCTGAAATCAAGACTTGGATGCTTAACTCATTGAGCTACCCAGGCACTCCCTGCCCCTCCTGGTGGATTAGGCCGCTGCCTTCGGCTCGGGTCGTGATCTCGGGGTCCTGGGATCGAGTCCCGCATCGGGCTCTCTGCTCCGCGGGGAGCCTGCTTCCTCCTCTCTCTCTGCCTGCCTCTCTGCCTAGTTGTGATTTCTCTGTCAGATAAATAAATAAAATCTTTTAAAAAAAAAAATTATTTCTTTGAGAGGGAGAGGGAAATGAAAGGGAAAGAATGAATGAGGGAGAGGGAGAGAATTCTGTAGCTTTCATGAAACTTAGCCTAGGAAATGAAGTTAGCGTCAGAGCCATGACTGGAAGGAACCCAGATATCTTGACTGTTCTTTCAGGGTTCTGTTTTCATTACCTGCATTGCTTCTACTGAATCAAGGCTTCAAGTTAGGATATGTGTCAAGGTTTAAATGTAACTATTTAAGAAGCAACAGAATTTTACAGTGGCCTTGGAGAGGAGAGGTTTGTAGCTTTCATCAGTTTCAGAGGGATCTATGATTGATTAAAAAGTGTGAAACTATATATACATGGTCTCCACTGAGGAAATTGGCATTTTACTTAATTCTTGTTAGTGTCAGGGAAGAATTGGTCAAGATATCAACTTGGAGAACTATATTAGAGAGGTAGGATTTTTCTAATCCTTGGGTATAATAGGTCACTGTCTGGCTTGCCAGTTGGAATTAGGCATTTTTGGATCCTAATGAATTATGGTGGTAATGGATTTGGAACTCCTTGTGTTACAATAATCACCATTTCCCATCACACCTAAGCTTTCATTTAGTGTAGAAAAATATAATGGTTCATTTCTTAGAAACTGCCTGTACTTTTTTTTTTTTTTTCAAATGAGGGTAATGTAAGCATTTTTTTTTAATGTAAACATTTTTTGATGTATATATATATATTTTTTAAATAAGTAAACTCTACACCCAACATCAGGCTTGCACTTAGAACCTTGAGATCAGGTCGCATGCTCTGTTGACTAAGCCATCTAGGCACCTCAGAAACTGCAAAAACTTTTTTTTTTTTTTAAGATTTTATGTATTTATTTGACAGAGATCACAAGTAGGCAGAGAGAGGGGGAAGCAGGCTCCCCGCTGAGTGGAGAGCCCGATGTGGGGCTCAATCCCAGGACCCTGAGATTATGACCTGAGCCAAAGGCAGAGGCTTTAACCCACTTAGCCACCAGGTGCCCCTGCAAATACTTTGAGGACATGTATTTTTGCCATTCATAATGAACTAACAGTTTATATCATTTTATGAAAATACTTGACAAGTTTTGTTGTTCTTATTATTAGCCTGGGAGAAATTGGGGTAAATAGGGTCTTTTGAACAATTTTCGTTATTCAAAGAGCTGAATGAGAATTGCATATTTATCCATGACATAAAGCCGAACAGTTGAACTCAAAATCGTGTCTGTAATTAAACTGATGAGACTCTCAATTAACAGTACTACACAAACCCAAATATATATACACACACACACACACACACACACACACACATATATGCTTTTTATTTGTACAGATTGAGAACACATGAACTGTACAAGCAAGGTAGGTACAGTATATTGAAATAATGGGGATCTTGTAGGAAAGAAATAATGGAAGATCTTTAGTTGAGGAAAATAGGGAAGTACTATTTAAAAGTGGTTTTTTTTTTAATTATTTTTTTTTTTTTACATAAACTCTACTTTTAATGTGGGGCTTGACCTTATCACCTCGAGATCCAGCCCCACCCCAAAATGGAGTCCTGTGCTCTACTGACTATGCCAGCCGGGGCACCCCCGAGGAAGTACTTTTTAAACCATTATGCCAGACTCTTTAGTGAGCAGTTTTGATGAGGAAAGCAGGACCAAAGAAAGGACCACTGCTTTATATTTGAAGGCCAAATTATTCAGGCCAGGATGGACATTTTGGGGTTAAAAGTGGTAATATTTCGAGGGGACCTGAATTTTTTTTTTTTTTTTTTTTGAGGAGGCCTGAATTTTGATAGAATTTAGGAAGTGTTCATAATATTTTATTATCTAGTAGAAAAGAAAAAAAACTTTTCAGTGTTTTCTTAAAAAAACTGAGCTTTAGAAAATGAAATTGTTTGCAGGTAGAAGAAAAAAAAAAAAAACTTCATTTGGTTCCAAAGTAAAACCACAGAAGCTATCACTGAAGTTGTTTTAGCAGATACTGGTTCAGATCTATATGGGGCATCATACATAGCCTGTTTTACAAAGTACTTGATAAATGTTAAATATTTTCCTTAATTGTTTTCTCCAGTGAGTATTTTCCCAGTCTTGTTATTCTCTTTGCTTCATGCTGCCACATACACGAAAAAGGTCCTTGATGTAAGTAGAGCTCTGCTGTTTTTTTGACTCCTGCGTTGCAGATTGTTGACATGAATTTGAGTTCTAAGACATTTTGGTATTTGTCAGGAAAGTTTCCTTCAATCCCTGCAAACTTGTTGTAAATTATTAGTCATTTGAAAGTCTTAAGCTTGAAATTTTTTATTTAAGTTTCACAAAATACACTTTATAGGTAAAGGATTATATTGCAGAATACCCACCAGTTCCCAGAGAATTTCTGAAATTTGAAATAGATCTGTTTTTTTAAAAAAATCATTTAGGTTTTGTAAGTTGTCAGAGATCTCTTGTTCTGTCGTTGCTTAATTTTAACATACCAGGTAAGTAGAGTGTACTGAATTTCTTTTACTTTAGTGTTCAGAACTGCTGCTTTCCGAAAATATTTTCTTATTCCTAGGTTGGAACAGGAAGCCTCGTTAAGTGTGCCAGGCAGATTGACTGCATATGCACTGACAGTTGAATTAAAATATCCAAATGTTTGACTTGTGTTGGCCTGTTTCTTTATTCATCCAGCTTTTTGGTCACAGCAATAATTGGATTCTGTAATTTATTTAGCTAAGGACTTACAAATATCTTAACTGTATTACTAGGTATTTTGTTATGGTAGGGTTGAAATAACCACTATTTTTTTGTGACATAATCTAGTCTTTAAAAAAAAAAAAGCATAGAAATGACCTACTAAAGTTGTCTTGTTTTTCAAATACACAAAATCCAGCAAAGCGGGAAAATATACACTAACTTTTACATTATTTTGTAAACTTTTATATTACCATTTCCAAAATGTCTTTTAGTTGTATTACCTGTTGGATATGCTGTTTGTCTAAAGAAAGAAGATATTTGAGTAATCAAAAGTGCTTCATTATTTCTGATACTGTTTTCTTATGTTTTAGGCGAAGGGTTCAAATAGTTTACCTCTGCTGAGATCTATCTTGGATAAATTAAGCGCTAATCAACAGAATATTCTGAAATTCATTGCTTGTAATGAAATATTCTTGATGCCTGCTACAGTTTTTATGCTTTTTAGGTAAGAATAAAAATACATTTGTTTTGGGACGCAGATGACTAAGTGAATGTAATAAAGGTATTAACTCATTTCATCTTGCTTAAATCTGTTAGATACTGATGTGCAGAGCTAGATTGATCTTAGCAGCCATTTTTCATTGTATCGTAGAGAACCTGAGATGTATGGTAAATCTAGGAACTTGCTTATTATTCCTTGTGATTTACCATTTACCATTTTGAAAATTTATTTTAGAATTGCTGCCCTTGAAAGAATCTTAGGAAGCCTCATTTAATGTATCTGCCATTATTTAGATGATTTTTCTTTCAGACAAATTACGGTCTGATATTAATAGCTGCCTATTATCACCTCCGTGTTTTGTTTTTATCTTTTTTTTTTTTTTTTTTAAGATTTTATTTGAGAGAGAAAGACATAGCAAGAGAGAGCACTAGAGGGGAGGGGAGCAGGAGCTGGGAGGAGAGGGTAAGCAGGCTCCTTGCTGAGCAGGGAGCCTGACTTGGGACTCAATCCCAGGACCCTGGGATCCTGACCTGAGCCAAAGGTAGATGCTTAACCAACTGAGCCACTGAGGCGTCCCTTGATTGTTCTTAATTATAGAAGTAAGGCATGTGGGGTGCCTGGGTGGCTCAGTGGGTTAAAGCCTCTGCCTTCAGCTCAGGTCATGGTCCCAGGGTCCTGGGATCGAGCCCCACATCGGGCTCCATGCTCGGCAGGGAGCCAGCTTCCCCCTCTCTCTCCGCCTGCCTCTGCCTACTCGTCATCTCTGTCTGTCAAATAAATAAATTAAAAAAAAAAAAAAAAAGTAAGGCATGAATAAAAGAAAGCTATTCTGTTAGAAATTAAAACATCAGGCTAGTATTGACCCTCCCCATCAAGATTCTTGCATTTAAGTTTTAAAACCTCATTTCTGGGGAGATGGGTGGGAGAATGGGTAAAAAAGAAGATGGGGATTAAGGAGTGTGCTTGTGATGAGCACTGGATGATTAAAATGAAAACTTACCAGAAAAAAAGAAGGAAATGGAGAAGCATAAGCTTCGGTTACCAAGTCAAAAGTTCTTCTCTGTCTCTATTAATGTGTTTATCTTCTTTCTTGTGGAAAGAAAAAATTACTAGTTTCAAAGCTAAATTGGAGAAAAATTCAGATCAGCAGGAAAAAAAGTAAAACTACATTTCTGCCTGGATTATTGCTTTTTTAGTTTTTCCAATAAGAGGACATTACAGATAAAAGCTAAAATACCATTTGACTCTGAATTGTTGCAGTTCTGTCCTCTTCTCTTATGTCTTTGTGCATGTTGTACTTTAAAAATATTTATACAGATACATAGAAAATACATACTATGGGTGCAGGATTTTGGGTTTTTTGGTTTTTTTGTTTTGTTTTGTTTTAGTTTTTTATTTTGTGTCAGAAGTGCCATAATCCATCAGTTATCTGCATCTTGCTTTTTTCCACTCCTCCAGTATATTTTCGTGCCCTATTCATGTTGATAGATACAATTTTTGTTGTTCATTTAATGGCCATGTAGTGTTTGGTCGTATTCATATGCTGCATTTTACTACCTCTTCCACATTGATGGGGAAACGTATGTTTCCAAAGTTTTGTTTTTCTAAATATTGATGGATGAACATCTTTTTACCTTTTTTTTAAAAATTTTTATTTATTTTAAATAGTCTCTACTCCCAATGTGGATCTCAAACCCTATGCTGCTTCGACTGAGCCCTCTTTTTTTTTTTTTAAAGATTTTTATTTATTTATTTGACAGAGAGAGATCACAAGTAGGCAGAGAGAGAGAGAGGAAGGAAGCAGGCTCCCTGCTGAGCAGAGAGCCCAACATGGGGCTCGGTCCCAGGACCCTGGGATCATGACCCGAGTCGAAGGCAGAGGCTTTAACTCACTGAGCCACCCAGGTGCCCCAACTGAGCCTTCTTTTTTTTTTTTTTTTTAAAGATTTTTTTTTTTATTCTTATTTATTTATTTGACAGCGAGAGACAGGAGATCACAAGTAGGCAGAGAGGCAGGCAGAGAGAGAGAGAGGGAAGCAGGCCCCCCGCCGAGCAGAGAGCCCGATGTGGGACTCGATCCCAGGACCCTGAGATCATGACCCGAGCCGAAGGCAGCGGCTTAACCCACTGAGCCACCCAGGCGCCCCTGAGCCTTCTTTTTACCTTTCTGCTTATACTTTTGTGCCTGTGTTTTCTCTAACCTAGAACTGATTTTGTTGAGTCTAAGCTAAGTGCATTTTACACTTAATAGACCATCCCAGACTTTAAGATGTCTGTATTTGCAGTTTTCCATGATCTCATTAACTCGAAAAACTTATTTTTTATGAAATATTTCATTTTAGTGTGCATTGCCTTAATGAGTGAGGTTTTTGCATGTCTGACTCTTTAGCAGTCTGTAAGCCAGTAACAGTTTTATAGATTTCCTCATAAATGCACTCGTTCCATTCTTATAAGTAATGTTTTTCTTGGAAACTCCAGGATCACCACATGTTGCTCAGGCTGTAGGATCTTAAGTTAGATAATATAATCTAAATAAAGTCTGGAATGGCAGAGTGGAAAGACTTATTGGGTGTTAGGGACCTGGATTCTAGTTGATGTGATCATTAACTTAGTCTTTTGAGCATTGATTTTTTTTTCACATTTAAAAAACTTAAACTGATTGTAATTTTCAAGATTATTGTACAATAGATGAGAATTTACCAGAGATATTTAAATAGAGAAATCACTTTGTTATTTTAAAAGACTAACATAAGATTATAAGGTTTTATTCAGTCCCTAGTAGGAAAAGCTGTTGATGATTTAATGTCATTTGCATATAACACAAACTATAAAATTAAAAATAACTTGAAGTCATTATTCCTTAGATGCTCCCTCCATTATAGAAAGACAGTCTAGTATTAGAAGGCTTCATTAAGTTATATTTTTCTGAGTAATGCTTCAAGCTTTGTATTTAAGAATGAAGGTAAATTCTGTGAGTTTATCTTCTGTATACATGGACATGAGTGTAAAAAAAGAGGATGAGATCTTGTAGCTTTATTCATTAGTAGAGAGCTTGTTACATAATAGTAATGCTAAGATGAACTGCTTGAAGCTAAAAAAAGCATGAAGTAAATTTATGTGTTGTGATGGGGATAATCCTCAAGATAAAGAAAATTTAGAAATTTGCTAAAGGGCGCCTGAGTGGCTCAGTTGGCTAAGCGGCTGCCTTTGGCTCAGATCATGATCCCAGGTCCTGCAGCGGGCTCCCTGCTCACTGGAGGGCCTGCCTCTCCCTCTCCCTCTGCCTGCTGCTTTCCCTACTTATGCTTTCTCTCTCTCTGTCAAATAAATAAAATCTTAAAAAAAATTTTTTTTGTTAAGAACTGTGTAGGGTGTTGTTCCCTTTTATATTTTGGGATATGTTTGTATATTTAAGGGCATATAAATGTTTTTTTCTGCTTCCAATTGCTTTGGAATGGGAGTGATAATGCCACTTCCCTCTTGGAATTGTTAAATGGATTCAGTGCATTGTAAAGTGAGCACTGTATCAGTGTCAGTCATTATATGCCCTCGTGCATGTGAATTTCTGGAAAGATTAATATTAGAGACTGAGCTGTAATTCTGAGGAAGGAGCTAACTTAGATGATGGAAAATTTTTCATTGAATATTCCTTTCTGTATTTTCTTTATTTTTAAAAATTTTTCAATTTTTAAAAAAATTTATTTATTTGACACAGAGAGAGAGATCACAAGAGGCAGAGAGGCGGGCAGAGAGAGAAGGGGAAGCAGGCTCCCTGCCGAGCAGAGAGCCTGATATGGGGCTCGATCCCAAAACCCTGAGACCATGACCTGAGCGGAAGGCAGAGGCTTAACCCATTGAGCCACCCAGACATCCCTGTATTTTCTTTAGTATGTGTATTTTTCAATTTGAAGAGTTAAAGATTTGTCACAGGAGTTATTGGGGAAAGTGGATGTAACATTCAGTTTAGTGATTAGTTTGTAATCACAAATTTTTATTATGAAAGTAATATCACAGTTCAGAAGAAAAGGTAAAAATTAACTTTAAAAACCACATTAGCATCTTTAATGTATTTCTTCAAAAAGTTTTAATATACAATTATAATAATATGTATAGTTTTATAGTCTGCATTCTTCAAGGTTGCTGTATGGTTTTCATAATCAAGATTTTACATAGTTGAATATTAACTCTATCAAATAAAGGTAATATACATAGCCTTGCTATTAACTGTCCAAACAGTGATGCATTTAATTTGTAATTATTGCTAGTGAATGTCTTAATCCAGATGATCTTTCCTAGGAAGAAATTCTTGACTTAGAATTTCATAAATATGTATATGGCTCTTAGGTATTAAAATTGTGTTTAACCAAGCAAAATAGTAGAATAAGCTATGTGAATTTACTAGGGAACTTGTGTGATTTTACTAGTTTTTTTGTTTATATAAAATGAACTGGGGTGTCTGGGTGGCTCAGTGGGTTAAAGCCTCTGCCTTCGGCTCGGGTCATGATCCCGGGGTCCTGGGATCGAGTTCCGCATTGGACTCCCTGCTCCGCGGGGAGCCTGCTTTCCTCTCTCTCTCTGCCTGCCTCTCTGCCTACTTGTGATCTCCGTCTGTCAAATAAATAAATAAAATCTTAAAAAAAAACAAGTAAAATGAACTACTTTTCATTTACTATGTTATGAAGTTTCAAAATTTGATAATCAGTTATTAGTGGTAATTATGGAAGCATTTATACATTTTCTTCTTTTGAAAGATTTTATTTATTTGAGAGAGAGATGGGGGAGGGAGAGGGACAAACAGACTCCCTGCTGAGTTGGGACCAATCCCCAGACTCTGAGATTGTGACCTGAGTTGAAGTCAGAGGCTTAACCAACTGAGCCACCCGGGCACCTGTATACATTTTCTGGTTCATTTAATAGCATTTAAACTTTTTAAAAGTGATATATACATAAATACATGTTTATAAAAATTTAAGCAATAACATTTTACTTGTTAGCAATCACATATATTCTTTTATTTCTTTTTTTTTTTTTAAAGTAAGCTCTCTGTCCAACATGAGGCTTGAACTTAAAAACCCCAAGATCAAGGGTTGCATACTCTACCAACTGAGCTAACCAGGTGCCACTCTTTTACTTCTTTTAAGAATAACTTTGATTTAGGGGTGCCTGGCTGGCTGTTAAGTGTCTAGCTCTTGATTTCTGCTCAGTATATGATCTCAGAGCTATGAAGTCAAAGCCCCATGTCGGGGTCTGCACTCAATAGGGAGTCTGCTTCTTTCTCTCTTGTCTCTCTCTACCCCTTCCCTTGCTCGCACTCTTGTTCTCTCTCTAAAGTAAATAAATACATCTTAAAGAAAAAAGAGTAACTTTGATTAAGACTTGATAGGTATTACCATGACCATTTTTTATTTTATTTTATCTTATTTTATTTTATTTTATTTTGAGAGGGTGCACACGCATGTGCACCAAGCGAGCGGAGAGGGGCAGAGGGAGAGGGAGATAGGGAATCTTAAGCTGGATACGGGGCTCAGTCTCAATGATCCTGAGATCATGACCTGAACCAAATTCAAGAATTGGACGTTTAACAAACTGAGCATCCATTCGCCCCTACCATGACCATTTAATGAAGACACACACAGGCTCCGGTTAAATTGCTTTAAGTTTTGAGAGTATACATATGAATTGTTAATGTGTATTTCTTGCCCTTGATTTGTTCATTTCAGTGGCCAAGGAAGTTTGCTCCAGCCTTTTATATACTATAGATTTCTTACTCTTCGATATTCCTCTAGAAGAAATCCATATTGTCGGTAAGCTGGTGATTAGTTTAAATGTCTTTTTGTTGAGAGTATTATGAAATACAGTATTTATGACTTGTAAGAGTTGTCTAGCTTCTTTTATGTTAGAATTTAGAAGCAAGTGATATTTTTGTAAATTTAAGTTCCAGGCCTTAGTAGGATTGGTGAGGAGGTGGTTGTATTTCTTTTTAGAAACTGAGACCAGATTTACCTTGATCTCCACTAAAATAGTACACCAATAAAACAGCATTCAAGTTTAAGGAATTTAAAGATGAATAACACATTAGTCCCAAACTCAAGGCACTTTCCTAATTGAAGAAACAAAACCGTATATCAAATAATAAGGAAATAATAGTTGAGGATGCAGTGTTCACAAACGCATGTATGATGCATTGTTATGTTTGCTTTATTGTATCAATACTGTAGTCCACAGGAAGAAGTCAGAAAATAAAAAGAGCCCATGAAAGTTTCACAAAGCAGAGATTTTAATTTGTTCAAGAAAGATTAAAGCCTTTGAATAAGACAGAATAGGTGAAAGCATTTTAGGTAGGAAAATAGTAGGAACACAAGTTCAGAGCCAAGAGGTAACAAGCCATATTTAAGGGGCATTGAATAGACCTGTTTGACTATACCAAGGATTCTGAATGGTAAGTGGTTACACTTAAGACTAATGTATATTGGAGCTAAATCATAAAATTTCTTGAATTTCAGGATAAGAAGTTTGGAACTTATCTTTTAGATGTATGAGAATTATGGTTTGGACATGATCATATTCTTCTGGTAGTCTTGGTGCAGAATAGTTTGGAGTGGAAAAATGAGGAAGCAGTAATATTTTAATAAGTTACTATAATGTTCAGGAATGGAGGCTTCAGTGATAGAGTAAGTTATGCATGTTGTTCTCAGAAGTTAGAGTAAAACTGAAAAGAATAGCTTTTTTTTTTTTTTTTTAAATATTTTATTTATTTATTTGACAGAGAGGTCACAAGTAGGCAGAGAGGCGGGCAGAGAGAGGGAGAAACAGGCTCCTCACTGAGCAGAGAGTCCGGTGCGGGGCTCGATCCCAGGACCCTGAGATCATGACCTGAGCCGAAGGCAGAGGCTTAAACCACTGAGCCACCCAGGCGCCCCAAGAATAGCTGTTTTTAATAGCTTCTTGGATATGTTACTGAGAATACTAATGTTAACACAGTTTTGTTTGCAAATTTAAAATAAATTCATTGTATAGTAGAATTCAATCAGAAATCCAGTGAGTGTTTTAGCATGATCTTTATTTTCATGAGCAAAGTAAAAACTGAAATCGAATGCTTTTCCATCATTTGCCAGTTTTATAGATTTAGGCAAGTTTTTTAACTTTAGGCAAGTTACTTAAATTTTAATTTTTTCATTGGTAGAGGAGAAAAATCTCCTCCTGGGGATGAAATGAAGTAATAAAGTGCTTAGATTCTGTTGTGTTTTTAATACATAGTTTATTTTCCTTTTTCTGTGATTCTAATTATCCTGGAGTGGCTTTTATGTTCTGTTAGACAATGTCTTCTTACAGTACTTCCTAAAATAGAGCTTACTTCAGACACAGGTTCTTAGTGAGTGCCTAGTCAGAAATAAACTTTCGGTTTTACTTGATTTTTTAAGATTTTATTTATTTATTTGACAGAGAGATCACAAGTAGGCAGAGAGAGAGGAGGAGGTAGGCAGAGAGAGAGGAGGAAGCAGGCCCCCTGTGGAGCAGAGAGCCCGATGCGGGGCTCGATCCCAGGACCCTGAGATCATGACCTGAGCCGAAGGCAGAGGCTTAATCCACTGAGCCACCCAGGCGCCCTGATTCTGTGAATTTTTGCCCTTGTTTTTTATCTGGTTCGTGTAGTCATTTCAGATAATATCTTCTGGTCCCCTGCCCTAGTAATCCATTTTTCATCAGCAGCTTTGTTTTTCTCTGCTTCTTTATACCCTTTTTATCTCTAATCCCATTTTTCCCACTTGCCCTTAAGTCAGATTAGCACACAGAAAAATTTAGAAGTGTCCAGTGGGATAAAAATGGAAACAGTAGCTGGATCCAGGTAATACAAATATGTGTTAATAAGTCTTTTCAAAGCTCTCCCATAAGCACACAAAACACATCAAAACAGTGGAAAGGAAATGGGAAATATTTGAGCTTGTAAATATTGATAAACAGCCTATAAAACTACATTTTCTGTGCTATACTTTTTTGTTAGGGAGTTTGCCAATTTGTACCATTTTTACTTATAATTTCCATTCCCATTTTAATGGTATCAGTCCTTTTTTAGATGTTGAGGGTAGATTATTCAGAGCTGTGCTGTCCAGTATGGCAGCGGGCAGCCACATTTGATTTTTTTTTTTTTTTTTTAAATAGGCTCCATACCCAGTGTGGAACCCAACGTGGGGCTTGAACTCACGACTCTGAGATTAAGACCTGAGCTGAGATCAAGAGTCAGATGCTTAACTGATTGAGCCACCCATGTGCCTCACATTGAACATTGAAATAAAAACATTAAAATTCATAAACTTTAGGGGCATCTGGTTGAGCATCTGCCTTTGGCTCTGGTCATGATCCCAGGTCATGGTATCTAGCCCCATGTCAGTCTCCTGCTCGGCAAGGAGTCTGCTTCTCCCTCTCCCTCTGCTTCTTTCCCTGGTAGTGCTCTCTCTGTGTCAAATGAATAAATAAAATCTTAAAAAAAAAAAAATCTTAAAAAAAAAAACAAAACCAAACAGATGGGGCGCCTGGGTGGCTCAGTGGGTTAAAAAAGCCTCTGCCTTCGGCTCAGGTCATGGTCTCAGGGTGCTGGGATCCAGCCCCGCGTCAGGCTCTCTGCTCAGCGGGGAGCCTGCTTCTTCCCCTCTCTCTCTCTGCCTGCCTCTCTGACTACTTGTGATCTGTCTGTCAAATAAATAAAAATCTTTAAAAAACCAAACAAAAACCAAAAAACCAAACAGAATTTATAAACTTTAAAACTCAGTTCCTGAGTCACATTAACCAGTTTCACGCACTCAGAAGCAATGCGTGGCTGATAGTCACCCTGTTTAACAGCATATAGAGACACTTTGATCATCACTGACCATTTATTGTCAGCGCTGCTCCAGCACTGTGACTTGGTCTAGATCATACCAGGGACAGATTCTTGAATGAAAGAACTAGCTCTGTGACTTTAGGCAAGCCAATGACCTCTTTAGGCCTCATCTGTAACCTGAGGGGTTTGCTTCGAGTATTTTTACGGTGCCATGTAGTTTTATTCATTAGTCATTTATTCAGAAGACAGTGATTGTGTGTTGGTGAAGTCTGAGTTCTGGCACATGGGTGCCTGAAAGTGCATGTTGCTGGAGTTAAGGACGTATATAGGGAAGTCACGAAGATCGGTGCCTCAAAGGAAAGAGAGGGACAAGATCATGAAAGGGTTTGGAATTTATTTCAAGATCGGAAGAGCATTTGGAGTTCATAAGATGGAGGGGTTGAGAATATGATGAGATCTGATTTAGAAGTATTCCAGAAAATGCATTACATCCTCAGCAAGAGGAAGAATGGACCACTTTGGAGACTATGAGAGTAGTTCAGAGCCTGAGCTAATTCTGTGTAAAATAAAAGAGATAAATTTGAAAGATTTAGCAGGTAGGAGCTTAGGGTTTGTGGAAGACTAAGATAAGGAAGCCCAACACAGGATACAGAAGGATAGAACAGGAATTGATGAGTCAGGATGCAGGATGTATGCAGGATAAGTCAGCAGATAAAGTGAAAACTCAAAAGTGAATAATGAAAATTACTTATGGTGGTCTTTCAGAATCTCTTGTAAATTACAGTTCAACCAGCATACATGATTTTGTGTCTGTTAGCCTGTACAATGTATGTGTGGTGTATACAGCATGTAATAAAGAGTCCTTTGGAGGCAGCGAGCACAGTAAAAGTTCACAATGTGTATTGGGCACAAATTTGCAACACAACTGGAATATAGGGGTCGTGGCAGAGAGTGGGAGAGGAGATGAAGCAGAAAATTTGATTAAGACCAGATTCTGGAGGGTGTTAGATGTTAAAGAGTTGGACTTTAAGTGAAGGTAGACAAGAACTGGTTTGAACAGTGGGATGATCCAATTGGGAAGTGGCCTTTGTTGAGTAACTTCTGTGCTGTCTCACTTAAATTACTCTATAGCTGACTCCATGAAGTATGTATGCCTATTTTGTAGATGAGGAAAGCTCTAAGAGGCATTATGTTTAAGGCAATAGTTTTTTTTTGGTGTGGTTTTTTTTTTTTAAGTTTTATTTATTTATTTGAGATGGTGTGAGAGAGAGCATGAGAAGGGAGAGGTTCAGAGGGAGAAGCAGACTCCTGGCTGAGGGGGAGCCTGACCCAGCCTTTGCTCAACCAGCTAAGCTACCCAGGCTCCCTAAGGCAATAATTTAAGGAAAATAGTAGGTGGGAGTGCCCATAGTATATAATTTTCACTCTGTTGCTCTCTTTTTTAGAACTAGTTGAATATACCTAAGTTAAATGTGAAAATGATGTGACTCTACTGTAAAGATACAAATCATCCTTTATCTCAGCCCTTGGAGATAACCATTTATTAGATGCTTTTGTTAAATGAACCCCCCCCCCCCACCTCCCTGCAAAAAACCGCACAAATGTTGATTTCGAGAATTTTATTTTGTGTGTTTCCTACAGTGCATTCTAGTTATTCCTTTTACTTCAGATTCTTTACTGACTGTGGGAAATCCTCAGCATTTGTTTTGTATTCTTTTTCCTTTTGTGTCTGAACAAAAACCGTTTTATCTTGCAGGACCTTGTTTAATGAACTGAGGATTGTTGTTGAACACGTAATAATGAAACCTGCTTGCCCACTGTTTGTGAGAAGACTTTGTCTCCAGAGTATTGCTTTTATAAGCAGACTGGCACCAACAGTTGCGTAGTTTAACATCCAGCTAAGTTATATATAGTAGAAATAAGCATTTTTAGCAGTTGGTACTTCTGCTAAGGGTTGTTAATTCCAGGTGTAAAACTGACCTCAATCCAATTTACATACACGCATCTCAATGGAAAATTTATCATTTTCCTGGCATGTTAAATCAAGCCTTTTAAAAAGTTCCCAAGAAAATTTTATTGTGCTGTGTTATTAATGGTTAAGGAAGTTTCTGTCCTGTGATCAATGTATCAGAAATTTTTTTAAATGCTGCTGTGCCTTTATCATGAAGTACATTTATTTTTCTTGTAAAAGGAACTTTAAAATTTCTTTCAACCTAATTGGTACCCTAAATTTATATCTGGCATGATTCCATTATAGTAATATTAACATACATGAATTCATTATATTTTGAGACAGTATTCTTTTGCCATTCAGTAATTTTGGTTGATGATTTTAAAAGAAACATTTACCACTATATTTAATTTCAGATTGTTATTAAATTCATGTTCTGCTGCTTTGTTAGGATTTGTTTTGGATATACCATTTTAAGAGAAATTCTGCATGCATCTTGTATCTTATGCTATGATCTTCCAAACTTTTATTTCCATAACTACTTAATGTGGCTTTGAATATTTTTTAAAAGGCCGAACTGTAAGCGTGTTAGCCAAGTAAGCGGGTCACTATCTGGGGTCACTGCTGTTTTACATCAGAAAGCCTTAGTCGTTATACAGCTTTCCTTTTAGAGACCCATCAAGTAACCTTTCTCAAATAGGAAACCCTTTTACAAATGTGGACACATAGATGATTAGCATTATTGTAGTTTATAGAATTAGATTCTTGACTGCCAATTTTCTTGGTTTCTTAGGCTTGAATTTTCATAGACAGTTGCAGCAGTTCAGATGTCTTTTGAAAGGAATGTAACTAAAGATTGAGCATATGCCTGTGCGTGGGTCTGTTCTGAAATAATAATGAAGATTATCCTGTAGATTACATACTTGCCCATCAAATATGATTTAAAAGGTTAAATGGAAAGATTTATAGGTAAGATAATTGGTGGGGAATGGGGCTGAAAGATGAATTGTGGGGGATTGGTGTGTATTTTAATTTCTTAACGTATAGGTAAATTTGGGAGTCTTGGGTGTATTATGCAGCTGTGATTTGAGTTGTATAATATGTTAAATCCTGTTTGTTGAGCTGCCCTCAACTTCTTTATAAAATTCATTCTGATCTTTATTACTGTTGCATGGTTGGGAATGTTTAAAACACTGCAAAAGTTTTAGTACACGGTGATGTAATGGTTTTTGTAACCAGTTTCCTTCTGTCTGCATGTAATTGGATTTCTCATACATTTATTAGTAACTTGTCAGTAACATCAGTTTTCTTTTTGTTCAACTTTCCCATCTTTGGAAATGTGATGTCTACTTGATAGCTCAACTGTAGCCAACTGTTTTGTATTTTTTTAATATTTATCTACTAAGTTAGAAAAGCAGCCTCATGCAATACAGTTGATTAGGGTCGGTGGGTGGGTGTGTGGCTAGCCTCATCATCACTATATATGTAATCTGATGGTTTTAAGAACTAATTTTCTAGAGCAATAAATTGACTATAATGTTAAGTAAACAGTATATTATTGATTCCTAATGATGTCTTTAAAAATTAAGTCTTGAATTATATCAGGAAATCTTGGCAGCTGAAGTCATATTTATTTTTAAGTTACGTGTTTTTTTGTTTTCTACAATTTTTAAAAACCTTGAGATAATTTTAGATTTATAGAACAGTTACAAAAATAGAGTTCTTGTATACCTTTTACTCAGCTTCCCCTTAATATTAACACCTTACATAACTATACAGCATTTATCAGAACTAAGAAATTAGCCTTGGAACAGTACTGTTAATTAAAGTATAGAACTTACTCAGATTTCACCATTTTTTCTGTTAATTAATTTTCTCCTTGTGAGCTGTTTTTACTGATTGTCTTTTAATGACCTATGAGTGTGCCTCTGTTCTGAGTTTTTCCTCTTTAGTTTGGGAATTACTGTTGGTCCAAAAGATTTCCCTAGAGGGAATAATTTCATGTTGGTTTTGACAAAAAGAATTTTTAAAAATGTAGAATACTCTGTGCTTTAAAAGTTGAGGCTTTTTATCACATAACAGGATTATATTTCTCATATGCTCCTGTTGGACTGTTCTTTACTGGAAGGTTTGATTTTTAAATAAAATTCCTATTCATGAAAAAGTAAATTTTACAATTTGAGCATTACTGGATGCTTAGTTTGCATGAGCTTGTACCTAGGAATCCCATGATATGTGTCTGTACAACCAGCTGATTTGACATCTGGAATTACAGTTTAATATGTATATCTATCAAAGTAAAATTAAGGAAATACAGTAGCAGTATATGGAATGAATGAAGTAGAAGAAATTATAGCATAGCTGAACTTTATTTTACTTCCAAGTTTAAAAAAGTTAGCATCCAAAATACCTAATTCTTTAGAAGTGCTGTAGTGCTATTCTAGGACTTTTAGATATTAAACTCTCTGGGACAGGTGGAAATCTAACATAAAACCTACTTTTATTATAACAAGAATTCTTTATTCCCTTTGTATACCTGATTCCTTGTGAATATAAACTCTATTTAATATCAGTCCCAAACTGAAATTTCTTAAAAAGTAATTTTGCTCCTGGAAGTAAGCAAGTAATTTAGGTATTTAGGAACTTCCCTTACAGGAAAAATCAAGGCATGCTGATATTAAGCCAGAAGTTTTTATGAAAGACTTAGGATTTAATAACTGTGAATTGTAAAGCTATCCAATACCTTTTTTTTCTAAAAATCAAGATCAGAAATTCTGATTAGGTTTGTAATTTTAGGACATGAATATCATTCAATGTGGAAAGGAAGGTGAGTGTATATGTAGTGAGATAAGTGGAACTGAGAGATTGCGTGGTTGTTTTTTTTTTTAAGTTTGAGATCAGAGTGAATGAAATTAATTTTGAGGGATTGTGGTTAAAGACTCTTACTTAATCCTAAGGAGTTTATTTTGATTCATAATAGTTATTCTGAAACTCTTACCCCACTCATGCCTGCCCAGATCCCCCTAAGATCTGCTAGCCTCAAAGCTACCACCCGGGCTTAAATCAATTTTGATTCTGACTCTAATGAAACAAACCTCAAGGGAGAAAGTAATCCCAGACAGTTATGGATATGATCAGCAGATGGCACTCTTTCCCAGTTGGAAGGTTAAATGCCACCAAAAGTGCGGAGGCAGCCATAAAACTAAGGATCTGATTTCACCCTTTTTAATATGTAATTACTCAAAATTCAATAAATATTTAGTAAACATTTATGGTGAGTTCCTAGTAATGTATTGAAACTACATTACTATGTATTGAATTATCTTAAATCATAGTAAAATATTGAAATGTTGAAAACCTGGAAGAGTAAGTACCCTATTAATGTTTATTAATGTTCTAATCAAATGGTAATACAGTCCACAGTTTAGGGCAGCATTATTCAGATCATGGACTCTGTGTTGTTTTTTCTTTATAAATAGTGCCTAAGTCACCTAAAAATACATGAATTACAAAATTGTTCTTTGTCCTTAATTTTCAGGTGTGTAGAAAAATGGTACTTCAAATTTTTTCATGGTCCTTTTGTAGGTACACAAGATAAAGCCAGTTCAACCTCTTAAAATTTAGACTTCTCATGGTAATGTAAAAGCATATTGAGATTTTTGGTTATTTTATCGAGAAAAATATCTAGACTTGTAAATTCAGTTTGAGTTGCAGTGACAGCTAGTTTCTCTTTTACACCTCATTGGAATTTCTCTAGGATCAGGAGAATTCTGCAGAGGCTATATGATAATGTAGTTCAATAGATAGTGTGCCAAAGGTGTATGTTTATAAATCCAGGAGTCTTTTCCAGGGTTTGTTTTAATGTGCAGCCCTCTTCTAATATTCAGAATGGAAAAGTATTACTGGATCTGGTATTAAGGGTAAGAAAGGAACTGCTAAAAGTTTGGGAGGATTCTTGGTAGTAATAATTCTAGGACATTTGTACCTTCTAAGGTGGCATTCAGGTGGGTTCTTAGAAAGAACCTGGTTTTTTCTGTGTGTGGTATGAACTCTCTAGAGCGCTCTTGTGCAGGGCAAATAGGAAAACTGCTTTGAGTTTGAGTTGATGTGACAGGAGATAAAGTACAGTATTTTTAAAATCTAAAGCAGATTCTGTTTCTTAGGAAAGTGATAAGGAAAAAATTGGTAGATACCTTTGCTGGAATCTAAAAATTAACTCCTACTAAAGGAGAAGGAAAGTCTCCAGAGTCATTTCACACTGTCTTCATAGCATTCTTAAAACTAACTTTTTGATATGCTCAATCCTCTTAAACTAATTTTTTTTCTTGGTTCATGACAGTTGAATTCCAGATTTTCTTTTGTACCTTTAAAGCAGAACAATTGCTTTTGACATGAATTTTTGCTTACATCGTATATATTTGTAAGTTGAGACCAAATGGGCAAAGTCTTGGGCAGGAAACATTTGTGATGTGTCTATATTGGGAAAAAATGTAAAAGGGTCACAAAGATTAGAAAGAGCCATAAAAAACTGCTTGATTTATAAATGCATTAGTTCTGGTGCTCCATATAATGGGATATATTGAACTAAAAAATTTGTATATATAGTATGTCAGCATTTCTTAGTAACTTCTCTTGAATCCATTTTTAATATCTAATATTGTACAGGTTGGGGAGTTATACTCTTCAGGCCAATACTATCCAGACTGTATAAATTTATAAAATAAATTGAAAAATTCATCATTCTCCTATATTCAAGACCAACACACATAAATGCTAATGCAGGGCTCAGAGGGAAAATATATTTCTCCTGAATATTTGAGAAAATGTGAAGTCCTTTCAAGAAAATCTAATAAACATAATAATCATAGCCTGCTGACACTAAGGAAAAAGGACCTCATTCGCTCTTTCTTTTATGCAGCGATTTACTGGTCCCTACTGATTTCCAAATTGGATCACTGTAGTAAATTATCTATGCTGGTACCTGTGAAAGTAAGCGCTGGGATCCATATTTGTTTTGTGTTCTGCTTAAATCAGCAAGAATGATAAATTTGATGGTGTGAAATTGAAAGTGTCAAGGGCTTCTTTGGTGATTGAACAAAATGATGTCTCCACTTTAATTTATTGTGACCCTTTTTCACTCTGTGTGCTTTGTATATCTAATATTTATTTCAATACAAATTAAATTCTTGTTCCTTCATCTGTATTGTTATATATCTAAGATTTTATTGATGTAAAAATCGAATTGTGTAATAAAAATCTCTCTGGATTTAAGCAGATTTGAAAATGTTATGTTGCAAAAAAACATTTACAGTTAGAATTCAGCTTTCCATTGTGCTTCCATTGCCTTATTGTTAGAATAAGGTGAATTTGAACACTTCTATTGTCCTCAGCCCATTACACATAATAGAAATGGTGTAATTTTGTGGTCTAAGGTGAAACTGGGAAAAAAAAAAAAAGAAGTTATAGTGGATCTCTCAGCTGTTTGAGTGCTTTACTTCTCTACCTTTTTTTTTCAGTGAGATTTATTGCCTAGTGGATAAGTTATTTATAACCCTCAAACTATTTACAATATACAATATACATTGATTTAGTTATACAATATCTAAATCAACACATATATAATAACTAAATCAACACAGGATAACATAGAGGAATATATTTTCCTTAGGTGTTTAGAATTGGCAGATAGTTTCTGTGTCAGTTTTAACAACTTGTACTAAGCAAAATGCTATATAAGTAAGTAGTTTATGGTTTTTGTTTTTGGTTTTTTTTTTGGTTGAATTCTTTGAATTTGGACCTCTGCAACCATTATGACCAAGAGTTCCATGAGTAACAGGTCATTTCATTTAAATAACCAAAACCCCTTAAGACAAAGAATTGAAACTTGCAGTGATCCAGAATAAAATGGATGTATTTTTTCTTTTTGTCATTAACTCCTAAAAGATACAGTTGTTAAAAAAAAAAAAAAAGATACAGTTGTATATGCAGGTTTCTCTGATCTGAAGTAATGGTCCTTGATGCAATGAACTCTCAGATTCATGTTTTACAGTTCAATTTGATAATATCCAAAGCATATAGTTCATCTTATAAAGTGTTTAGTAAATAGGCTTTTATTCCTTTATCTAAAAAGCTAAATTTCCTTTTGGGGCTTATAGTCTTATTGGGTTTGTTTTGAATTAATGTTTTATATATGACTTCATATTTTTCTTTCCCAAGGACAGTCCTCAATTAAAAAAAAAAAAAAGCAGAAGTACATTCTTTAAAAATATCGCAAGGGGGCACCTGGCTGACTCAATGGGTAGAGCATGCGACTCTTGATCTCGGGATTGTAAGTTCAAGCCCCACATTGGCTGTAGAGATTACTTAAAAAAAAAAAAAAAAAAAAGAAAGTCTTAAATGGGAACACCTTTTAGAAAACTATTTTAGAATTTTATGTGGGCATATTGCTGGTAATAAAATATATTTTGAAGGGGGTAAACATTTACCCTAATTAGAACCTACCAGAGGGTTGGTTTGTTTTTGCCTTTTAATATTATAAAGTCAGAGGATCTGTAAAGCTTATACTGTTTGGGTTATTATATTCATTATAGTTTCTCTAAAATGGTTTTGTGGCAGCTATACTTGATACTTACATAGCACTAATAGCTTTCAGTAACATCGGTATTTTTTAACCCTTTGAAAGTACAATGCCCAAATTTGAAGCAGGTTTATAAAATCATTCTTAGTCTATTGTCTATATACTGGGAGTTACCAGATTCTCAAAGTTTAAAATATTAGAATCTTATTTTAATTACAAGCACACTGCCCCCTATTGGCAAATTTTCTGAAAAATTCTAATGGCTTAGTTTGCACGTAGTAAAAATCATAGCTTGACTCCTGATTTAATTATTTCTAGTTGGTTTTTACATTAAATGCTAATTTGGGTCATGAATGGATTTTTTATTCATGATTTCAACCTTTTAATGTTATGAAGAGCTTTTAGACAGTGATCATTGGTTAATAATAACTATTTCAAGATGCCTAAGTTGAGCTAATGAATTTTTTCATTATATTTATAAGACAAGTAGACTTTTGTATCTGTTTTAAGACTGTGAAACCAGAATTCCAGATAAGCACATGGGAATTTCCTGACTGATAATTTGTGAAGGAAATCAGAGTACAGCTCTCATTTAGACCATGCTCACTTGAATGCATGTTTTTATAGTCTAAGTGATAGTCTTAGGAAACAGCCGCCCATGGCTGTTCTCTGTGATACCATCATAATTTGGGTATTCGTACAAATCTTTTTCAAAATTTGTAGGATAAATCATTCAATACTTAGGAGATGCTTTTAAGCATTTGCTCTTTGCCCCACCTCAGAAGGTCATCTTAGATACCTCACATGTCTTCAAAGTTTAGAGCAAGGAAGGATAAGAGGAGATAACTTCTCTAGTCAATGAACATTTTTTTTATTATTAATAATGATTCTCCTATATGTGGACCTCCTAATTACCATGTCAAGAAAAATAATACATAACCATTTACACCAAATACTCAGGAACTTTTTTCCCTTGAGATCATATGTTTTCACTCTCAGACATCACTAGAACTTACCACTGGTTAAGTATTTTAGTGTCGTTTTGTATAATCTTATTGATAAGGCCTGTATTTTCACATTTTGTTACCACCATATATGGAATATACAAAAAGCCCTTTGAAAATACAAAGAAAGTTTGGGTTGTAATTAGCTACTACTAAATCTGGTTGTAAATTACAGTACCTAAGTCACACAGAATCTTTTGAGGTTTTTTTTTTCCTGAATGTTGATCAAGGCTCTTAGAAAGAAACATATATCCAGGATCCCAAGTTTTCAACTATTTACTATTACCCTAAGAAAATAAACTGAAAGGATAATGCCACACAGGCCAACATCCACAGGAGTTCTAACAATGGAACAACAGAATGGTTGTCAGTGAAGGACTACTGTGAGCAGTGGGAAGACGGAACTGAGCAGGAGGGTACGTGGGCATTGAAATACAAATGAAGACATTTTGACACTCCCAGTCTCACCGTGGACCCAATTCAGCAACAGGTTACCAGCTGTGGTCTTCCTGGGCCAGTATACCCTTTAATAGGGAAGAGCTCTGTCCCAGATCTAATTTAATTTCCTGCTGTGGGAAATTGGGCTGGATTATATTAACTTCAAGAACTCATGCCTTTTGCTGAGATCCTTCCCCATCTCTGCCCTGTACTCCATCCTTGTTACTGACCCTGTCCCTGACCCCCAACCCTTTTGGTGGAGAAAATCCTGAAGTTTGAGCCCTGCAAGGCTTCAATCTTATAACTCCCTTGCCAACAATTTTCAGTTTTGACCAGAGAT
This sequence comes from Meles meles, assembly GCF_922984935.1. NCBI lineage: Eukaryota > Metazoa > Chordata > Mammalia > Carnivora > Mustelidae > Meles > Meles meles. The sequence continues at coordinate 33,924,781 of NC_060067.1, read as the reverse complement.
AGGAGAGAAGGGAAAGGAGAATGGGCATTGCTCAAGTCCGGGAGAATCTCGGGCCCCTGTGGCCTAAGGCTAAGTAACTTTTCCCACATCTCTGAAGTACAGAAAGATCAACCCAGGAGAAACAACTCCCTGAGGCCTAGAACCTGAGCTAAAGTGAGCACTTGGAAGACCTATTGATGACACATCGTTCCGCAAATGCTTCGAATGTTTCCTTTTTTTCTGAACTTAATCCTGCCTTTATTTCCGCTTTTCTCTACCTCCAGACATCTCATGAACCTCTTTCTCTTGGCAGTGTCCTCAACACTTGCCCCATTGTTCTGTTGTATTTGCCCTCCAAAACCTCAATCTCCAATCTAAAATAATACCTCCCTGGGCCTTCTTTCTCATAGCACTATTTTTTCTCTACACTTAATTGTGTTAACTCACATCTGGTATACTCTTCTTTTTATTCCTTATTTGCTGTTACAGTTAAGTCTCAGGTATGTCAATGTCTGTCACTGTGATAACAGATTTGTCAGTTCCTCTTGTAATCTCAGTTACCTTACGTATTATTTTAAGGTTCTTTTATTAAATGTATGCAATTTTAGAAGTTTATTTTTTAGTTGAACACTTCTATCATGATCCTGTAACTCTTGAAAATAATTTTTGCTTTAAATTTTATTGTTGATTTTAATATAAGTATACCCAGGTTTCGTTTGCTTTGGTTTTTTTTTTTTTTGCCTGATGTGTCTTCCCATTCTTTATGCTTCGGGTATGTCTTTTTTTAGAGGGAGGGAGAGGGTGGGGAGAGGGAGAAGGAGAGAATCTTAAGCAGGCTCTTTGCCTAGCGTGGAGCCCGATGCGGGGCTCCATCTCGCAACCCTGACATTGGATGTTTCCATTGAGCCACCCAGGCACCCCTAGGTGTCTTTTATGAACAGCTGCTCTGGATTATTCTGTGATCAGCTTGGTCAAGCTGGAAACGACATTATCCTAGAATTCCCTTTCTTGTGTTCGAGTGGGCCCAAAGACCAATTTGTGTGAGAAATGACCGGCCAGAAATGAAGGCATGGCCGTTCTTCAGTAGACGGGTTGATGGATAGCTCAGCGGTGCCCTGCAGGGTTAGGCATGTTGTTGCTCTTTGTACTTCATCCTGCTCTTCCTTTGGAATGCTGCCTGGGGGTCGGCCCCCTGGTGCTTGGCTGCAGACCCGCGGACCAAGGGTAGAAAAAGGCAACTTTCCCAGCTGCCTCTTTAAACTTCTCACGCAGTTGTTATGTGGACATGTCTTGTTAGAGTCCCCTTCCTGGGTGGCCTTCTTTATCACCTGCTTTCGTGTCTGGTACTGGCTTCCCACCTCTTTCTTCAAGTTGGAGAGGTACTAGATAGATTACCTGTGTGTATTCACTTACTCTGAAAATTCTTTGTATTTTGTTATCGTGGGCTTGTTTTTAAGGTGTGTGTTTGTGTGTGGGGGGGTGGATTTTTTTCCCCATTCGACCAAATTTAGGGCTGTTTTAGGGAGAAGATTATTTGGGGTGTTGACCATACAACTAGAAACAAAACAGTCCAAAGTTAGGCTTTGAGACTTGAAAACTGGTCAGCACCAACAAAAGAAAGGTCTTTTGGTAGGTTTTCATTCTAAAGAATCCGAAGGATCCAAAGCCTCCCCCTCCCAAGATAGATGGAACTTGAATGATCCTTTCTTGCCTGTCCAAGACAGACATGGGAACCTAATGGGATGCAAGGGGCAGGAAAAGACGGGGGAGAAGGGAAAGTGATGGTGGAGAGGCAAGGAGCCTTAGAAAAGGGACTGCTGTCTATCTGAAGTAGACTCTGATGCAGTCTGAAGAAACTCCATCGGAAAATTAAATAAATATTTTGCCATATTCTCTGAGCTCTTTATTCAGGATGTCTTTGTTTTCTTTCTGGTTGATGGATTCAAACCGACATACCAGCTGTATGTTAAGTATGATCAAGGTGTTGCAAATACATGGAACATCAATCAGGTGTAATGTCAGAAAGTCCACCAATGGTGGTTACAATCTTTAGACATTCTCTTAGTTTCCTTGGACCTCAGTTTCCTCACTTATAGAACGTGGCCAATAAAGAATTATTTTGAGGATTGTTTGAAGTGTACATATTCGTATACTGTAACGGTTTGTACAAATAGCTATGTTTTATATTCTGTTTCTCACTTTATCTTAGGGGATTCTGGGACTCCTGGAATTTAAAGAACAACTTTGGAGATCCTGTTTGATGAGTCAGTATTTAGTTAAAACTTGCGTTGTCATGTTTTAAGTCAACACCTTTCTGGGCAAAAAAGAAACTGGACCCGTTAAGAGAATCCCTGCCCCTGCCTTAAAATACAAAGCCTTATGTTGGTAGTTGGATTTTTCCAGGGATATGGAGGCTCAGGCAAGGGACAGAAAGCAAAAATGCTATTACTTGGCGCAGACATCAGATCAGCTTCTGGAATTGTGAGAGCTCTTTCCAGAAGTACATCTTCAAAATCAGTAAATGATTAAAAGTCCTCTCTAAAACATGCTCTTTCTAAACTACCCCAAATGAGTGCATAAGGAGGATGCAAAAATAGCCTAAGAAATGCTCAAAACTAAATTTATCTGTAATATGTAGAGAATGAGAATTACAGAATTACAATTCTTTTTTTTTTTTAAGATTTTTATTTATTTATTTGACAGACAGAGATCACAAGTAGGCAGAGAGGCAGGCGGAGAGAGAGGAGGAAGCAGACTCCCTGCTGAGCAGAGAGCCGGATGTGGGGCTTGATCCTGGGACCCTGGGATCATGACCTGAGCTGAAGGCAGAGGCTTTAACCCACTGAGCCACCCAGGCGCCCCTACAATTCTTTCTTCTTTAGAGAATTTGCCAGAAATTGGGAGTGACTTCATTCTTTTATCCCAAGTGAGACACCTAGAAGTAGTGGAGATGAGACCATTATCATTGGAAGGCAGTAGAGCATGGCCCAGCTCTAGGGCTCTGAAATCTGACGGGCTTGGTTTCAGTCAATTTTTAGCCCTGTGATTGGTTTCCTCCTATAAAATGGGGTTGAGAGGGCCCCATACACTGTGAGATGATAAAATGAGCTTAAGAACAGAGTGTTTAGCACAGTGCTTCGCATATAAGGGCATGCAACATGTTGGCTGTCATTATCATCATCTATAATTTAGAACAATTCTGTGGAGTGTTTTATTGAATAACTTGAGTAGTTAACATAATTTCCCACTTACCTATATCCCGAACAGAAAATAACTATAATTATTTTCCAAGTAGTGTTTAGTAATAATTTGATGTTTATATCAATGACCACCTCTCATTTTCTCCCTTACCCAGGTTCTATAAAATTTTGAATTGTCAAAGTTTGAATTTTGGTGATTACATGATACTGTGGTATAATAGTAAGAGCACAGAATCTGGGTAGAGTCCAGATTTCAGTAGAAATCTACTTCATACAGATCTGTGACCTTGGGTGATGCTTTAATCACTCTTGACAGCTTTTCTCTTGAAAAATAGGGAGTAATATAGGAACAAAATCATTAACGTATATATTGATAGCACAAAGTTTTCTTCGCTGCCACTCCCTTCAGTTTTCTAGAATGTTATATTCTAAGGGTTACACTATTAGAGAGTGTTTTAAAAATAATGTTACCTAAAATGGTGAAGGAGAAAAAGTATCAGTGCGATGAGGAAAGAGCTAATTGCATTCAATATTTTATTGGAAGGGGGTTTAGACTCCCTTAAGGTCTGCCCCCTTCTGCCTCATGCATATTCAAATTCTGAAATCTGCCCCCAACAATAGAACTAGTTGGAGCAGAGAAAGACTGGCAACATCCTTTGGAGGTAAGACCCAAGAAGAGCTGGAGCTGAGGTTCTGAGGAAAGTGTAAGTAAATCAAAAGGACTAAGACTGTGTGTGTGTATGAAGAAGCAACAGAAATACAATGCAAAGCACAAATGCAGGCCACATACGTAATTTTAAATTTTCTAGGAGCACATTAAAAACAGTAAAAGAAACAGGTGAAATTAATTTTTGTAATGTTTTATTTATTAACACACTGTATCCAAAATTTTCAAATTATTAATTATTAATATATTTTATATATTTTTTCATATTAAGTTTTAAAAATCCGGTATATACTTTATTCTTACAGCACATCTCAATTCATACTAGCTACATATCAAATACTTACTCTTGACATATAATTAGACGCTAATAATTGGACAACACAGATACTGAAGTTATGCAGGAGATTGTAAGAGATTCTCTGGTGAACTTGGCCTTAGCACATGTTGCCTCCCCAAGGCTAGGAGTAAGATTCCATGGCTGTGAATGGAGCTTAGGTGCCAGCTAAATGGAGTAAAATGATGATTCTAATCTCCACTGCCTTGTGAACTTTGTGTGGTTTGGATTATATGGCCTGAAAATGAAGTCAGGATTGAACCTTTCTTTGGGGTTTTGTGTATATGTTAAATTGGCCAAATTAAGACTGTTAGAGATTAAACCACCTTTCTCTTCCACAATAATGGTGTATTAGTCTACTCAGGCTGCCACAGCAAAATACCATAGACTTACCCAGCAAAATTTATTTTCTCAGAGTTGTGGAAGCTGGGAAGTTCAAGGTCAAGGTGCCGGCAAGGTAGATTTCATTTTGAGGCCTTTTCTCTTGGCCTGTAAATAGCTACCATCTCAGATGCGTGTACATGGAGAAGGAGAAAGATCTCTTTCTTTTCCTCTTACAAGCCCGCCAGTTGTGAGTTTAATAATGGATGTTAAACTGCTTTTGTGAATTCTAGTGCTATTTAAGTTTTTGGTGATTTTATCAAATTACCATGTCCTGCACACAGTAAACACTGAAGTTGTTTTGTTTTTTGAAAGATCTTTTTAAGTAATCTCTCCACCCAAAGCAGGCCTTGAACTTAAAACCCAAGACCAAGAGTCGCATGCTCTACTGACTGAGCCAGCCAGACGCCCCCACTGAAAATATTTTTTAAATGACTTCAGCAGAATAAGGATGATTGATATATGTCATTTTATGTATCAGGTAATGCTAATGCTAAAATCTCAATGTAAGAGGGTTTATACTACTAATGTCAAGAATACATGTATTTTTGCCTTTTGATTCTTAGGAAACACATTAAATCATATGTGCTTATCCTATATGTCAGAAGCATGAAGTCATCAGAATGTCCCCAAAGCAACCTATCAATAAATGGTGTCAATTACACCTTCAAAATATATCCAGAATCAGCCTATTTCTCTTCACCCACCTCAATTATCACCATGGACCAAACCATCTTCATCTCTCATCTGGTTTATTTTAGTAATTCTTCAGTTTTTCTTCTCCTTTTGCCCAGTCCCTTTCCCTATGTCTGTTTTCAGTGCAGCAATCACAGTGATCCTGTTAAATCATGTCTCCTCTGCTCAAAGCTCCTGCAGTAACCTACCAGCACCTGCTGGGTCACTCTCCTCTTGGTCCTCATCATCTACTACTTTCCCCCTTGTTCACCACGTTCCAGCCACACTTGCTTTTCCTTGAATGTGCCAAGTACACTTCTGCTCATGCACACAAGTCCTCGTTTCTCTTCTACTTAGAATGCTGACCTAGATATCCATTCAGCTCATTCCTTTATATCCTTCAGATCTTTATTCAAATGTCATCTAGGTCAGAATTTTCCTCTTTTTTTTTAAATTATTTTTTAAAAAATTATTTTGGGGAGGGCAGAGGGAGAGGGAGAAGCAGACAAGCAGACTCTCCCCTGAGTGAAGAGTCCTATGTGGGGCTCGATCGCACAACCCTGAGATCATGATCTGGACCAAAGTCAAGAGTTGGAAGCTCAACTGACTGAGCGAGCCATCTGGGCTCCCTCCCCACTTTTTAAAATTTAAATTGAATTAACATAGAGCGTATCATTAGTTTTACAGGTAGAGTTCAGTGATTTATCAGTCTGTATAATGGCCAGTGCTTATCACATCACACGGCCTCAATGTCCATCACCCAGTTACCCCATCCTGCCACCCCACTCCCCTCCAGCAACCCTCAGTTTGTTTCCTGTGATTGAGTCTCTTACCATTTGTCTCCCTCTCTGAATTCATCTTATTTTTCCTTCCTTTCCCTTATGATCCTGTTTTGTTTCTTAAATTCCACATAAGAGTGAGATCATATGATAACTGTCTTTCTCTCACTGACTTATTTCACTTAGCATAATACCCTCTCATTCCATCCATGTTATTGCATATGGGAAGGTTTCAGTTTGATTGCTGAGTAGTATTCCATTGTGTGTGTGTGTGTGTGTACATATATATCACTTTTTTTTTTAATCTTTTGATGGACATCTGGTCTCCTTCCATAGTTTGATACTGTGGACATGACTGCTATAAAATATTGGGGTACAGATGCCCCTTTGGATCACTACAATTGTATCTCTGGGATAAATACCTACTAGTGCAATTGCTGGGTGGTAGGGTAGCTCTATTTTCAACTTTCTGAGGAACCACCATACTGTTTTCCAGAGTGGCTGCACCAACTTGCATTCCCACCAGCAGTGTAGAAGAGTTCCCCTTTCTCGCATCCTCACCGTCTATCATTTCCTGAATTGTTAATTTTAGCCATTCTTGGTCATACCTTTCCTGACCACCCTATTTAAATATGCCACACTCCAAACCTGGCATTTCTTCTCTTCAGATGCTTTGCTTTTCTCTACAATACTTATTGTCTTATAGTGCTCATCACATGGCATGTACCATTACCATATATTTATCATCTGTCTCCCCTACCAGCATGTAAGCTTTATTAGGACAGGAATCTGTTTGTTTCTTCATTGCTTAAAGTCAGTTCCTAGAACACAGATTGCATTCAGTAAATATACACTGAATGTTTGAAACAAAATCCACCATAGTTAAAAGGATCTCTTTTCAAAGCATATTGGGTAGCTAACAAATCTGGAAGTAGAGAATCGAGCTTGGAAGCTATAGAATGGAGTGATGCAGCTTCTATTGGAGACAGTCATCACTAATGGGGCACTCACTAGAACTTCTGTCCCTATTCTCTCTGGAAACTGCACGTATCTTGGCCTCATACCTCTTCCCTTGTCCCACATTTATTCCATGAGATGCCTTACTTTGCCCATTAGTTTCTTTCAAATGGAAGTCTCTGTCATGTCTGTTAGCCCTAAGCTGCAAGGGGGTCTGGGGAAGCAAGTCCCAGCCTTCTACCTTGGGGAAGTGGACCCCACAAGGTGGGAGATTCCCCAGATATTGGCATTACATTAAAATATACTGGGCAGACAGAAAATATGATCAATGTTCTTCACTGGCACTGGACTACTCTAGCATTAAAAAAAAAAAGTTCCAGGGGCATCTGGCCAGTTCAGTCTGAAGAACATGCAAACATGGGTTTGAGCCCCATGGCGGGTATAGACATTACTAAAAAAAAAAATGAACTAAAAAAAAATTGCAAAATTTCATTTAAAAAATTCCACATCAGGAGACCTGAATTTAGATAGAAACTTTGTTTAATCTAGAATTAATTTCTTGTTTTTCATTTTAGCAACAATTCCTAAAACTGCCCCAACATGGTTAGTCTAACTCTAATGTACAGTCAAATGCATATGCATGAAAGAAGCAACCCAGCAGAGATGTGCTCTTAGCAAGAAAGGTCAGGACCACTGTCGCCAGATCCTTGGCCGCCCAGGGACCTATGGGCAGAGCAGGCCAGTAGGTGTGGAGGAAGCAGGGGTGGGCTCAACCAAATGCTTTGGGGTGGCCAGACTTTGTTTCTAATAGCAACTGTTAAACAGTCTGATGTCAGATTTATTTTTCTTCATTCCTGGTTTTGTTTCTAAGCTTTGTCAGTTGCATATTTTCTCATTTCACATCCTGATAAATAATAGCCAAACCCCATGGCCCAGAGTATGGTTTCCATCATGAACTTGTACTTCTTGGCCAGAGGGTGGAGTGAGTAAACCGTCTGATGCTTTACTTAGGGAAGAGGAATGAGTGTGAGCCCATTATCAGGAAAAGCAGCAGGGGTGTGAAATACTGGGCTGCCTCAGAGCTTTTCCTCTGTCACCCTAAAAACTGTATTCAGCAGCTAGGTCAGTGAACAGCCTGTTGCCCAGCCCAGTTCAAAGACATTAGATTCTAGGACTAGTCTTGATTCTATTTAACCACTTTTCCCATGAACTTTTTCTTTTTTAAATTTGTTATTTTTTTCCAAGTATGGGACAGGACTGACTCTGCCATATTATTAGAGATTTAAGTTTAGAATTCATTGTCATTACTGCACAATTTAGTTGTTGACATAACATGTAGCAGAGGCTACACTGCAAGTTAATGAATAATTGTTTTTTGTACTCTGGCTTCTGCTTGCAACTCATTTGTCCCAGCTATGTGGGGTTAGTAATTATTTTTTTGACACGTTCTAAAATGTTTTTTTATCTTTTTGAAGATATCGTTGTGGCTTATTTTTTATTTCCTCATTTGTTTAATTCTTTTCTGTTTATTAAATTCTTCCATTTGCCCCATTCTTGGAAAAGTCTCCTGGCTCTTTATGGTCTCTGTTTAGGTATGAATAAGAATGTGAAATGCTTCAATTGATTTATTCCTTATTGTAAATAAGCCAACGCCACAGTCAAGCTTGTTTACCATTGTATGGGTACAGTTTAGGCCTCAGCTGTCAAGGGCGTATTTTCAGCTTGTTACAAAGCATGCTTTGGCTTCCCTTTTCCAAAGTCTGCTCCTTCCTGACCAGGAAACAGGGCAGGGACAGGATTCTTTTCTTCCTTTTTCAGTTTCTCTGTAGCTGCTATATATAGATATGGCTTAGCCAAAATACAAGAATTGACTCAGTTCACCCTCACCCCCCCCCTTTTATGGCTAAAAAATAAAGTCTGGATATTTTTAGAAAGAGCAAATAATCAGCGCAAAATTTCACAGTAATCTTATATACATATATAGAGAGATTGATGGCAAACAAAAGTACTTCCAGCTAGTTATCCAAACACAGGGACGGCTGGAGGTGTTAGGTGGGAACAAAACAGCTGAAATGAAGTATGGCCATGCTACTGAAATATCTGGAGGAAGACGGGTTCACAAGAGGATAGTAATAAGAAAGGCAAGACTAGCCCTGTTTATCTTTTCACCTTCCCATCTCCACTTGTATAGATATTTGAGGCAAGAAGGAAAGAAATATTGCCTCCCATTCCTCTCCAGATTCCCAGAGGGAAAGAGTTACGAGATTCTTTATGGAGAAATAGGAGATGGTGGATGAGGAGATTGAGTGGAATGTTGGAAACAGAGCACATAGATCCCTAAGAGAGGGAAAGGATTGTAGAGGCTGAGAGAGCCTCTTAGGAATGTAGCTCAAAGTCGTGTAACATTTTAAGGGGAAATCTTTCTTTCTCCTAGAACTGTTATGTATGTGTCTATTGAGGGGGAAGGAGAGCTGATTAGAAAAAGAGATAGAAGTGGATTGAAAGCTCTCTCTGTAGGGTGAAAGTTGCAGAGATTTTACAGACGTAGCTGTCACTCTTTCTCACTCTGATGGAGCCTCTGGACTAAAGGAGAATTGAAACAGTTACGTACAGTTTGCATGTGTTCATTCTCTCACTCACACACACCTTATGTCTCATGTACTGCTGTACACTAGACACCAAAGCTTGAAAGATGAAGAAGAAACAATCCCTGTCTAAAGATAATGAGGGAGACAAAGATGTGTAACCAGTTTGAGAATCTCAAGAGGCATAAGCATGAAATGTTCATATTTTCTATACTTGGTACTTGGTCAGACTTTATTGTTCTGGGGTAGTAGCCTCCCTGGTTCTTAAAACTTTAATTCCAGGTACTGAGATTTAATTCTGTTCACTTAAAACATTAATCTTGGGCATCTGGGTGGCTCAGTTGGTGAGTGAGCATCTGACTCTTGGTTTTGGCTCAGGTCGTGATTTTGGGGTCATGGGATTGAGCCCCGTGTAGTGCTTCCTGCTTAGCAGGGAATCTGCTTCTCTCCCTCTCCTCCTCTCTTTGCCTCCCCCGCTGTGCTCTCTCTCAAATAAGTAAATCTTTTCAAAAAAACATTAATCTCATATTTAATTTAAAAACACTCATATCCGGGGCACCTGGGTGGCTCAGTGGGTTAAAGCCTCTGCCTTTGGCTCAGGTCATAATCCCAGGGTCCTGGGATGGAGCCTCACATTGGGCGCTCCGCTCAACAGGGAGCCTGCTTCCCTTCCTCTCTCTCCCTGCCTCTCTGCCTACTTGTGATCTCTGTCTGTCAAAAAAATTAATCCTTAAAATAAAAAAATAAAAGTTAAAAAAAAAAACCACTCATATCCCTCCAGGGTGTAAATGGGACCTGTGGTTCCAACTCACTTCACACACGTCTTTCTCTTCCATGTGCTTGCTTTTCTGATGATGGGGTCAGGAGCTCAACAAGGGAAATAGGTGATCTCTCAAATGCACGAGTGTAGTAAAGTTGCTGTTCCCTTTCTGTAGGTCGTTGTGGCTTATCTAGCTACTTGTCCGTGAGGACACATGAGAATTCCCAACAGGCCCCGCTGAGGAGAAATTCAATCCCAAGCAGCTCCCTACGCTTTGATAGTTCTCTGCAAGACTTGCTGTATCCATCAGTTGACTACTGGCTGCCAGTGGGAAATACATTGACCTGAAACACACATACCCGTTGTCCCAGGTTTGGTTGTTCTGTAACAAGTCTACAGATTTCAATCTCAGTTACTCTCTGTGATCCGAGCTTGAGGTCTGTAGGATCAGTCAGGATCCACAGTCTCTGCTCTCTGTACCATCACCCCCAGTGCTCAAAATTTCCTCCCAAATTCATAGCACTGGAATAGGTCAGCAAGCCTGTGGTTAAGCAAACATACAGATGGGGATGGAGATACCACTCTCCTCATCTTGAAGATGCTACAGAATTTTACAAGTACCATAGCGTAAGTACAGATTTTCAAAATAGAACACAAAATATATTAACTATTAGTGAAATAAATTGTTAACTTGGAGAATGTGATAATGTAACATTAAGAACTTCCTTTCCTTAAAAGACACCACTAAAAAATGGTAAGAACTCACAGAGTGGAAGATATTTGTAATACATATATCCAGCAAGGGACTTGTTTCCAGAATATACAAATCAATTAAGACTCATACAAACCAATCATACAGATCAAAAGAAAGGTGGGCAATAACAGTCTTGAATAGAATATGAAAGGATATCCAAATGGACAAATATATATTTAAAAAGGTAACCAGCTTTACTTACCATCAAGGAAATGCAAACTAAAGCTGCAATGCCATGCGCCTCCATACCTACCATGAGGCTAAAAAAGAAGATGGTAGCAAATGTTGGTGTGGTCATGAGGAAACAGAACTTTCACATACTGCACTTGGGAGTATATATTTTTACAACTACTTTGGAAAACTGCTAGTACCTGCTAAAGTTGGAAGTGTGCAGTAATTTTAGTCCTAGGAGTATATCCATCAGAAACACATACACGTGTCCCTGATAGTTTGTAATAGCCCCGAATTGAAACTACCCAGATGCGAATCAGCAGGAAAATGGGTAAACTGAGGGATACCTATACCATGGGATCTTACATAGCTGTGAGAATGAAAACCGTAAGAATCCCATAAACATAATACTGAAGTAAAGAAACTAGGCTCTTTCATATGTCCTATGAAAGAATACACAGTGTACACAATTCATGCATAGAAAGTCCCCAAACAGGGAAGATCAGTCTATGTTGTTAGATGCAGGATTCCTGTTCCCTTGAAGGGCGGGAGAGTAGTGAGTGGAAGAGACGCTTCTGGGAAGCTGGTAATGCCATGTACTGTTAACATAGTTTTGTTCCTTAGTTAAAAATCCTTAGAGGTGTGCCCTTAAGATTTGTGCTTTCATCTGTGTATTATACTTCAATAAAAATTTAAAATTTTAAAAACCTATGAGAATTTCTTCTGGTGCCCCCACTTGTGGCTCTGCATAAGAAATGGACTCTCTTCCACAAATGCTGCCCTTCCCCAAAGTACCAATACTACTTGCTCTCAGTACCCAGCTTATTTTTCTCAAGGATAAAGGTTATCAAACATTGCAGTCTCCTCTGTCCCCAGGAGTATTTGGTAAATTGATTTGCCCAACTGTAATGCCTGTAATCCGCTGATCACTAACCTCTGAGGAAAGGAGCTAGGGGCCCACATGGTGAAAGATACATATATATAAATTTATATATAAAAATATTCTCCCAACTTAACAAAATGAATTGCAGAAGGGGCTGTTATTGGAGAAGCTAAGACGGATAAGAGAGCTAGGACCCAGGAATATGGTCATCACTGGAGAAATCACTCTTTTTATCCCTGGATGGAACTGGCAGGGTGAACCTACTAAATGCCAAGTGGAGTTACTATACAGTTATATCATGTAATAATTGTGATCAAGAAACAAGTTACTTCACAAATAATGTGGGGAGAAAACCCATCAGAACAACCAACCTCTGCCTCTCCCCCTTGCAGCCCATGCTCACACACATACAGATTTGGAATCAGAGGATCTGTGTCTGATTCCGTGTTCTAGTCCATCCTTGCTGAGTGGTCTTGGGAAAATCACTCAACAGCTCTGAAAAATGGAGAGGAGGATTAGCAGCGTGGTCAGACATCATGTCAAATTCACATTTCACTTTCTTTACTTATGCAGATGTTTGCCTATACATGCAGACTATGTCCGTGCAGACCCACACTGCTTCTGACCATGTTTGTACAGCAGGCTCTGACACCCTTGGCTGTGGCCAGGGAGTCTCCCTTTTAGCCACATACATGGCATTTTCTTTTTGAAGTGTTTAGGTGGGCAAGCTCCCTCCACCCCCAATCCTGCACGCAACAAACATGATGCCCACAGATAGATGCATTCAAAATTAAATTTGTGTTCTTAGTATACCTCATGACAGAACCACTCATTTTATATCGCAATGGACTAAGTCAATTTTCCAAATAAATGGCCAAGTTTGTCTCATGATCAGAATCATTGTTTTCCCAAAGTAATAGACAAGGTGAAACCAAGAAACAGCTCAATTACAGAAACAAATTCCTGAAAGAACTTCTTCAGAGTTCATGGAAAACCCTGCAGGTGTTGTGGTGTATGCTAATAATCAAATGACACTTCACTCCTTTCCTACTTCTATTTCCATCTCTCTGACTTAATAATTATATTTAGGCATCTATTTATATCACAAATCCTCATGAAACTTTATTTTTTTGAAGCTCAGTATCATGTTGATCATATATTAAGAAATGTAGGGACATGCTCTCTTGACCTACATTTCTGGAGACAAAAGATCATGTTGTCATTCAAATCATTTGAAAGACCTGATGTTTTCACCCAAAGGATAAAACCCACTGATTTGGAAAGTAACCTGAGTGGTTAAAAGCAAGATCTCTGCCTTAGTTTCCTTATCTTTAACTTGCTCAAGTGTTATGAATGAGATAATGCACATGGAGAGTGTGGCGATTAGTAAATGATCAACATTATTACTAATAACATCATTTTTTAAGTAAACCCAACATGGATTAACCCCAAACATGGGGCTCAAACTGAACCCCAAGATCAAGAGTCGTATGCTCTACCGACTGAACCAACCAGGCACCCCTAATAATATTACTATGTGAAATTTTGTGTTTCTTTTGAAATTTTCTGTCTTGTTTGATAGAAAATAAGCTCCATGATATTGGAATCTAATCCATTTAATACATATAGGCAGCTGTTGAACGTGTCTGAGTGGAGCAGTAAGGCAAAGTCTCTTGGTAAGGATAGGATTTCTCATTTAGGATCAAAGGAAATTCTCCTAGGGAGCTTTAAAACAGACTGCTTCAATTTTCAGCACTTGGGGAAATTTTGAGGACTGTCCAGCAGGACAAGTAGATAATGACAATATAGGTGTAAACACCAAGACAGCTGCAGAAATATTTTAATGCAAGTCCATGGAGACCTTATTTGACAGAGCATTTTGAGGCATAAACAAGATAACTCAGCATGATCTGCTGTGTTCCTCAAATTTATTTGGGAAGTCAAGGCTTCTGGAGTTTTATCAAAATTAATACAGTAATTTTATCAAAGTTAATACAAAATTAATAGTTTATCAAAATTAATTTACAAAATTAATACAAAATTAATTTATCAAAATTAATTAATAACTTAATACAAAGTTAAGAAACCAGGGGCTACTTTAAGAATCCAAAGCAGGTAAGCATTATAGTGAACGTCAATGGATATTTACATAAGAGCTAAGCCTTTATGTATTTTATATCCTAGAGCTGAATTTCTGTTAAGATCTATTGACAAGGAAGAGATAAGAACTTTCCAGTAATATGCAGGTATTTGAGTAATCTTGAGGTTATGAATATTTATGGCACATTTTAAAATGTCCACTTAATATTTTTTTTAAGAGAAGGAAGGTAATCAAATAAGTGGTAAAATTATTATTTTTTAAAGATTTTTGTTTGAGAGAGAGGGGGTGAGAGTACTGCAAGAGAAGAACAGAAGGCGAGGGCTCCATCCCACCATCCCAAGATCACGACCTGAGATGAAATCAAGAGTGGGCCACTTAAAAATTAGCAAGACAGGAAACAACGTGTGTTGGAGAGGATGTGGAGAAAGGGGAACCCTCTTACACTGTTGGTGGGAATGCAAGTTAGTGCAGCCACTTTGGAGAACCATGTGGAGTTTCCTGAAGAAATTAAGAATAGAGCTTCCCTATGACCCTGCAATTGCACTGCTGGGTATTTACCCCAAAGATACAGATGTAGTGAAAAGAAGGGCCATCTGTACCCCAATGTTTATTGCAGCAATGGCTATGGTCGCCAAACTGTGGAAAGAACCAAGATGCCCTTCCACGGATGAATGGATAAGGAAGATGTGGTCCATATACACAATGGAGTATTATGCCTCCATCAGAAAGGATGAATACCCAACTTTTGTAGCAACATAGACGGGACTGGAAGAAATTATGCTGAGCGAAATAAGTCAAGCAGAGAGTGTCAAGTATCATATGGTCTCACTTATTTGTGGAGCATAACAAATAACATGGAGGACATGGGGAGAGGGAGAGGAGAGGGAGTTGAGGGAAACTGGAAGGGGAGATGAACCATGAGAGACTATGGACTCTGAAAAACAACCAGAGGGTTTTGAAGGGGGGGGGGGGAAGGGTGGGAGGTTGAGGAACCAGGTGGTGGGTAATAGGGAGGGCACGTACTGCATGGAGCACTGGGTGTGATGCCAAAACAATGAACACTGTTATGCTGTAAATAAACAAACGAAAAAAAAAAAAAAAAAAGAGTGGGCCACTTAGGGGCAGGGCACCTGGGTGGCTCAGTAGGTTGGGTGTCTACCTTGACTCAGGTAATGATCCCAGTATCCTATCATTGGGCCTCATCTGGCTCCTCTCTCTCTCCGGCGTCCCCCCTTTTTAAAATATTTATTTGACAGAGAGAAATCACAACTAGGCAGAGAGGCAGGCAGAGAGAGAGAGAGGAGGAAGCAGGCTCCCTGCGAAGCAGAGAGCCCAATGCCGGGCTGGATCCCAGGACCCTGGGATCATGACCTGAGCTGAAGGCAGAGGCTTTAACCCACTGAGCCACCCAGGCGCCCACACACACCCCCCTTTTTCTCTCTCACGCCCTGTGTCAAAAAAAAACCAACCATCTAATCTTAAGGGGAAAAAAGGGGGGGGGCCTTAATCGATTAAGCCACTGAGGTGCCCTGACCATTTAACGTTTTAAACTATGTTTGTCATAGAATTATTATCATAAGAATAACTTTACCATTCTTGTGATAATATCATCACTCTGACTTCACTAATCTGGTTATCTCAATTAGCAAAAAAGACTTGATTCTCTCAAAATTAGGAACATGCTAATTTATTTCCCTTTGAAATAACTATTGTGTAGTAACATAGTTGAGCTACTCAGATTGATTTCAAAACAAACACCCATGCATTCCACTCCATTTATTGGTTGTGTCAGCTACTGTTTTACTCCCTTGGAAAAAGCAATGTACAAAACCTAAGATTCTAGCATCCTGATTCTTATTTTCGATTCTGAGAGACAGAAAATTAAAAAAAAAAAAAATACACAGATAATTTCGAATAGTGATAAGCATTTGAAGAAAATATACAAGGCAACCGGGTAGAAAATAACCAGCCCTACCACATACAGCCAGGGCAGTTAGGGAAAGCCTCTCCCGAGTTTGCGCTGAGACTTGAACTCGCGTGTCATGGTTGTAAACACGGCGGTGCTTACCGCGGTGAATATCGTTCCTGTCTCTTTCTCCCTAGATCCAGACTGGCTCCTGTTCCTAAGTCTGCACATCTCCGTTTACTCAGGCAAATCGTGAACACATGAAAGTCTTACTTTACTACATTACACACGAGAATCTGAGGTTCAGAGGTTAGCACGGGGCAACACTGATCCCAAAGTGAGTACTTGCCTTCATGTACCGGCTACACGAAGGTGTCTTACAAAGAGAAGAATGAAGTACTGTGGCCAGGTTCGGAGACTAGTGAGTTCGGTACGTGAGCTGCGGTTTAGGCTCATCCAGGAAGGCTCCGAACGAGGTAAAGAAAGCCAGCATCCTGCCTTTCCACCTTTCTTCCCATTTCCACCACCACCGATCGAGTTCCGAGCTCAGAAAACAGGAGCGGGCAGACGCCGGAAAAGTCCCTGTCACCTCTCCCAAAGCTGTCCCGTTTAGATGAAAACAAGTTACGCGATGCTTTCCACCGAAAGTGAAAAGGAACAGATGCGGGGGGGAAAACAGCGGACACCAAACCCTAACTGCAGCCACGCCCTGCCCACGCCGCCGGTCCCGGTCCGCGGAGACATGGGCTCTGGGTGTGCGTTCCTCGTTACGTCACTTCCGCCGCCTGCCCGACGGGCGCCGATAAATGCTGTTACCATTTCCGGGTCAGTGAGGCCGCCTACGGCGGCGCAGGCGTGAGTGTTACCCGGTGTCCAGTCTATGGAGTCAGTTGATCCCCGCGGCGTCGCGGAGGCAGGAGGTGGTGTCCGAGTGGGGGCCTTTGCCCCGCCAGGATGTTACCGGGCTTGGCCGCCGCCACTGCGGCCCACAGATGTAGCTGGTCCTCCCTCTGCCGGCTCCATCTGCGCTGCAGGGCGGCGGCCCACGGCTCCAGCGAGCGCCAGGGTGAGTGTCCCGCCTCGGCCGCTGACTCCGCGGCAGCCGACCTGGAGGAGCAGGCCGAGCTCGGCGCCTCGCCTCGGGCATTTCGGCCGCTTGTCCTTCTCCAACCCCAGAACCTTCCTTTCGGATCTGTGTCTTTGCAGTTCGGCTCGCCCAGGTGTCAGGGACCTCTGACAGCTCTCCCAGACCCTGGTTTTCCCCAACGCCCTAGCACAACTCCCACGGAAACTTGCAGGTAGCTCCCGGGCCGGGTCACATATGTGAAGACAACCATTTGTACCAGATAAAATGCTACGTGCGCATCGCGGTGTCCCGCGATGACAGCCCCTCTCCCCCAGGCAGTGAGAAATTATGGAAACCTAAAAGTGCCAGGGTCTTTCGAGTTCATTGGCTCCCCTTCATTGAGCGCCTTTGGCTCACCAGATTTTCTTGCCCTGCTCCTTTTTCCGTTTTCCTAACTTTTTCCATAAATTTCCTAAGAAGGGAGGAGAGAGTGAGGGATGGGGGTGCTACTCATCATTTACGAATCTTTCTTAAGTATGAGGATATGACCATGCCACAGTCATTGAATGAATCCAGTTTTGGATAATAAAGCAAACTAACTGTTCAGTTTCGTTGAACGATCTTTGTGGTGAAAACCTGTGTAATGGAGCTGTAACCCAGAAAAACGTGGTTGAGGAGAATTTTTATCCCTCTCCTTAAGCATTCTTTTTTTACTCAAATTTAAGTTGTCCCACAGTTTCCAAAATAGCATTGAATTTGTAAGTTTTAGTCAGGCTTCCCTACGTTTTTGCTGTAGCTTGGGATGCCATAATAGCTTCACCCCTCGAGAACAGAGAGAAAAAACAGATCCAAATCTGCCCCTAGTTTAATTCCTTTGATTCTTGAGCATAGAGTGTTTATAGATAACATTTTCCAAAAATTCATGTTCGAAAAAGCTTGTAGCATGTTTGTGGCCTGGCAATAGAAGTTAGAACTTGTAGTCCAGTCATTTAAGTTTAAAAGTAACAAGTTATAGTGATATATATAGATATAGTGATAAGCTGTGAAGATAAATGAGAATATATTAGTATCATTTATTTGCAATAAATGTAAAAACTTTTAAAATTTCAGAATGGTTAATTTTAACATCATGTTCTGTGACTTCTTGGTGGGGATAGAAAAGTTGAGGTTTTTCTTTTTTTCCCTGTATTGGCAATACAGCTGGTTCTCTTATGAACAAAATGAATCTTGAGTATACCATACTCTAAAAATTCCCAAGTAAACTTTCTAGCATAGTTGATTCTATTTACCAAGCAATTTTGGCATTTTACACTTAAGTTAGGTATACTGGGTAACCTGCCTTCTAAGTCGGTAGAAAGGACTTGAAATTGTGTAATTTGTAATTTTACTCTCTATAGCCATCATCATGCCGAAAATTATGTACTCTTTGTTTCACCCGTCTGTGAACCACAGATAATGAGTACCTATTTCTTTGGTCAGAATGACTTTGCAAAGTTCTTTGGAATGTTTATCACCAGAAAATTAAAATGTGTTTTCACACTTAATACATAGTAGGTTTTAAAAATAACCTCCTTTGTGAAAATTTAGTTCCAATAATAACTGAAACAGTTTTTAAAAGGACAGCCATTATAGTAAAATTTAAAAAGCATTAGGAAAGGGTACTATTTAAGTCAGATGCATAAAAGAAGAAAATGATATCTGAAAACTTTCGGGGGAAAAATCTAAAAACAGATATTTTTCTTTGTCAAGAAATAAAATTTATGCTTCTAAAATTCCTGTATGTCAGAGGGGATAGACTTAAAAAGAATAAGGAGAGAAGGAAACCTTAAGGGAAACTGTTGCTTTATCTGCATACTTAAAAATGTGAAATGCCTATACACTGAAAGCTCAGTTTGTTTATTTATTTATTTATTTTTTAAAGATTTTATTTATTTCTTTGACAGAGACAGATCACAAGTAGACAGAGAGTCAGGCAGAGAGAGGAGGAGGCAGGCTCCCTGCTGAGCAGAGAGCCTGATGCGGGGCTCAATCCCAGGACCCTGAGATCATGACCTGAGCCGAAGACAGAGGCTTCAACCCACTGAGCCACCCAGGCCCCCCTGAAAGCTCAGTATAAAGGTGAAAAGGAGGGGCGCCAGGGTCCGAAAGAAAGATAACATGAGCCATGTATGTAATCTTGGGTTGTCTTATAGCCATATGTGAAACAGTAAAAACAGATAGTTAATTTTAATCGAGATAAAATTTTTGAGATGTTTTACATCATCTTTTTGTACTAAATCTTCGAAGTCCAGTGTCTATTTTACATTTAGCACATTTTAGTTCAGAATAGTCACATTTCAAGGGCTCAGTGAACAGTGACTACTGTACTGGACAGGGCAGTTATAAAATATGTATCCCTAATTTATGAAGAAGTCTTATGTACTACTGTATCTTCTAGTAAAAAAAAAAATGGGTGAAGGATATGAGTGAGTTCATAAGGGAGTTCAGGTGGCATATAAAAATGTAAAATGTACCATACTTACCAATAAGTATAGAAATAAAGCTTAAGGATTTGCTACTCATTGCCTGTCTCATATTGGCTATCTTTTCATATTGATACCTCATATTGAGGGTGCAGGAAAGCAGGAACTCTCTTTTTCTATTGGTTGGAACATAAAATTCAGTGTTCTGGTGGTCAGTTATTCTTTTATGAAAAGAACTTTAGGGGTGCTTGGGTGGCTCAATTGGGCGTCTGCCTTTGGTTCAGGTCATGATCCCAGAGTCCTGGGATCGAGGAGCCCTGCATCCTGCTCCCTGTTCATCTGGGAGCCTGTTTCACCCTCAGCCTGCTGCACCGCCTATATATGTGTGTTCTCTCTCTGTCAAATGAGTGAGTAAAATCTAAACAAAAAAAAAAAAAAAAAATTTTTAAAGTTTTATACTTTCTGACCCAGTGATTGTATTTTTTTAAAAGCTTTTATTTATTTGAGAAAGGCGGTGCGGGGAGGAGCAGAGGGACAGGGACAAGCACACTCCACACAGAGCCCGACATGGGACTCAATCCCAGAACCCTGAGATCATGACCTGAGCCAAAGGCAGACACTTAACTGACTGAGCCTCCCAGGTGCTGCCCCCCCCACCCCGAGTGATTCTCTTTAAAACTATATAAAGAAATAATTAGACGGGTATTATAATGTGTGCACAAGTTCATTATTCATAGTAATAAATTGATAACATTTATGGTTATAGAGAGTTGGAAACTTAAGTATATTACGGTGCCTTTATTATGGGCTGTTGATACATGCAACATTAAAAAAAATCAATTTAGAAGAATAGTGACAGGGGAAAATGCTTTTAAATATATATATTTTATTTATTTATTTGAGAGAGAGAGAGAGAACATGAGATGGGGGAGGCTCAGAGGGAGAAGCAGACTCTGCCAAGCAGGGAGCCTGATGCGGGACTCGATCCCCGGACTCCAGAATCATGACCTGAGCCGAAGACAGTAGCTTAACCAACTGAGCCACCCAGGTGCCTGGGGAAAATGCTTTTATACTATTAGGTAAAACTAGAAAAAAGTACAGTTAAGAATATATACTGTGATATTAACAATAAGTTTCTCTAGAAAAATTTTTTTATTAACTGTGTTTTTCAAACAATCTATAATAAACATAATCCTCTTATATTATAAAAATGTGACTTAGTTTCTATAGTAAATATTTCCTTTTTAAGTTTCTCTGACTTTTCATAGAACACTTATTTTTCATATATTTATGCCTTGACTCATTTGGCAAAAATTTGAGATGGGAGGATTCTCCTTTAAGTATAGTATACCAAATTAATGGACATGTGCTTTTGCTTAAATCTGAGGTTAATAGAAGTGCAGTTTTAAGTGAAGAGTGTAAATTAAATTTTTGTATTTTATTCTTGTCTCTAATCTGACAAGAATTTTGTTTTGTTGTGCCCACTGCCCCCCCCCCCCTTTGAATAACTAACAAAGACCATTCTGGCAGGCTGACACCATGATTCTATGTAGTTCAAGTAAATGATAGGATTTGTAGCTGTAAAATGATGCTAACTATACTATGTTCCTCCTAACTTTTAGTGAGTGAGGTTCAGTTCAGCAAAGAGGTCTGAAGCATTGTTGCTGGTGCTGTGGTGCTGAACAAGACAGACTTAGTATCCTCCTTTATTGGGCAGACACCGGGAATGAGAAAACATGGCCGAGTACTAGGAAAGAAGTAAACTGGGTGATGGGCTAGAAAGTAACTAGCAGAGGCCATTTCTGTAGATATGCTGAGGAAGCAGTGACTGAGTCAAGTCTTGAAAAATGAAAATGAGCAAGCCAGGTGAAGATCTGCGGTGAAGAGCAATCCAGGTAGAGCAAACAGGAACCCTAGAGATCAGACTACTAGTATTCAGGAGCAGAAAAGAAAACTTCTGTGGCTCGGATAAGGGAGAGGAGGAAATGAAATGAAGTTTGAGAGGTACTGGAGCCTTTTAGGCCATAGATTTAAAAGGCTATATATATATATATATAAAATTTTAAGATTTTATTTATTTATTTATTTGACAGAGAGAGAGAGAGAGAGAGAGAGAGAGTGAGAGTGAGCACAGGTAGGCAGAGGGAGAGGGAGAAGCAGGTTCTCCACCGAACAGGGAGCCCGATGCAGGGTTCGATTCCAGGACCCTGGGATCATGACCCGAGCCGAAGGCAGTCACTTAACCGACTGAGCCACCCAGGCGCCCTAAAAGGCAATATTTTAAAAAATAGCAGTCTACTATGTGGAAAACGGGTTTGGAAAGGAAAGTGTGAATTAAAGAGATCTTTTGGGAGTTGCTAGGCAGACAAGGCTGTGGCTAGGCCTTGGTAGCTAGCAATGAAGATGGAAGGAAGTAGGTGGCTTTGAGGTATGTTTTGGAGTATAAATTATACAATGTGGTAATACAGGTGAAGTATTTTGGACAGTGGCACTTGGTAAACCCTGAATATATTAGATATTGTTGTTTTTATTTGTCTAAGCAAATATTAACAAGAATTAAGTGCAATAGAAATGTGTACCAAGAGGCAGTGCAGGAAGTTGCCCCGATCTCATTTTCTTAAAAAAAAAAACCCAAAACCAAAAAACAGAACTTCCCTATTGCTGGATAAAAATCACATCCAGTAATAGTCGTCAAGCCTGAGCTACCTGATCTAGGTTACACTTTCACTTGGTAGATGATAGGCACAAAAGATTTTCTGCATTTTTGGCTAGCTGAAAGCATTAAAATAAACTAGATACTGTTACTATTAGTAGTAATAATAATAGAAGTAATTTGGCAATGACTACATTCTTAGTTTTTAAAAATTTAGGCATTTTTGAAAGTACAGCAAAGCGTTATAGAGTAAAAATTGTGCATAATATAGATATTTCCCCAGTAACATTTTTTAAAAGTAGGCTCTGCACCAGTATGGGGCTCAAACTCACAACCCCAAGAGTCACATGCTCTACTGACTGAGCCAACCAGGTACCCCCCCAGCCACATTTTTAATAGTTGAAATCCCACTATGTTGTTTTGTCTCTTGCTTTTTTTTAAATGCAACATGATGAATATGTCCCACATTCGTAAAAGATTTAAATATATACATAATGAAAATATAGGGACCTCTCATAACTTAATTATTTTTCTATTAGGAAACATTTAAGTTTTTTCATGATATTACCACAAAGAACAATTTTTGCATATTATTGTGTATTTAATGGGCCCAGCATGCCTCTGCTGTGCTACTCTGCTTATTGTGTATTTTAAGTTCACACTAACCTCTTATAAAATTAAGTATAACATGATCAACGTCTGTGCTTTAGGAATTTGGGGGCAAAACTACTGAAATAGTCTCTTAAATAAAGAGATTGATCTTTAGAAGGTGTAGGCTACAAGTTTGATTCTCTAGCCCTTAAATGAGCCAGTAAGAAAACAGTACAAACTGCAAGAAATCTTTTTGTTTATAGTTATGGTTATTGTAGGAGCAACATATCCAGAAGACAGAATTGTCAGTTTTCATGAGACAAACAGTTTCTTTTGTTGTTTGTTGTAGTGTGAAAAAGAGGTCCAAATTTCCTTTTAAAGCCAGAGGAAATGGTAGGTGACAAACCAGATTGGAGAGAGAGGACGAGTGCTTATCAGCAGTGATTGTTAGGAGCTACAGAGGCAATAACAGTAAAAAAAAAAAAAAAAGCGGGAGAGGAGTGATTATTGTAACTAGACTGACAAGAGTCTCTCCGCAGTCTTGATGAAGAAATAGCTCTTATATATACAGCGATGAGAAGTCCTCGTCCAAGTCCCAAGTCCAAGAACTGTGAGCACCAGACTTTCAAAAAGATTAATCTTCTGTATGTATCTTATTTTAGATGTCACCTTGAAGAAAGGATATATTAGTGGTGGGTACTATTTTTTTTTAACTATTTTTCTTCATCCAAGTATTAACTAATGAATTCAGTAATTGATTTAAAAATGGTTCTTTCTTTCTTTCTTTTTTTTGAAGATTTTATTTATTAGAGAGAGAGAGCGCAAGCACAAGCAGAGGGAGAGGGAGAAGTAGAGTCTCCGCTGACAGGAAGCCCTTCCTGACCTGAGCCAAAGGCAGACCCTTAACTGACTAAGTCACCCAGGCGCCTGTGCATTTCCTTTTTTGTTTTTTTAATGGTTGCGTTTCAGTTGCTGTGTTTTAGATATTATATTTGGTTTATTGAATCAAATGTGGTCCTATATATTTTTTAGAGTAAAATGTTAAAGATGGTAAAATGTGTTCCAGTTTTGTGCAGTTTTTGATCTTGCATTAATGCCTGATGTGTACTTTTTAAGTTGCTGATACCTGAAATTCTACTGAAGTTAAAAATTAAGGACTTTTTGGAACAGCTAGCAAGGAAGCTATCAAAGATTATTTCAGGTTAGTGTCTAAAGAATGCAGGAGTCAATTTGAAGAGACCCTTTGGCCAAAAATGGGACCATTTGACCATTAATCAGAGCAACTAAAATGGATTGAAATAGATCAAATAATGTTTAAATCTATGAAATAATGATACATACACAAATTACTGTGTCACTTCAGGATAGTACGTAGTGAACTCATTATTTTGAGAACTGGTAAGTAAGGAGAAAATTTAGTCTGATTTTCTTGTAAACTGTACTGCTGAGTAACCAAATATATGGGGGGAATTTTCTTTTTGAAGTGTTCTGACAAATGAAGAAGAGTGGTAAAATTTGAATATCACCATTTTATACCCACCTAATGGATAAATGGTTCTGGGCACTGAACAATAGCAAACACTACACAAATAAAGAGACAACCAAACATTATGTGGTACTTGATGAAAACACCTACCACTGCTTTTTTTTTTTTTTTTTTTTTTTTTTTTTTAAAGTAGGCTCTAGGCCCAACATGGGGCTCAAACTCAAGGCTGTGAGATCAGGAACTGCTAGCTATACCAGCTGAGCCAGTCAGGCGTCCCAGAACTCATCATTGCTTAATAAGTAGTGTTTGTTCTAATAAAAAGAATCAGAATTTTGATAAAACCTTCACATCGTCGATTTATAGAACATACAGAAGAACAGGTTAAACAACACCGTGGGAATTAAGTCAGCAGAATTCAGACTGGAAAACTACCAGGACAAAAATTTAGGACAAATAACTTGATTTCTTCAATTTAAAAATGGCTCTTAAAAAGAAAAAAAAAAAAAAAAAGACATCCTGGGGGCACCTGGGTAGCTCAGTTGGTGACTGAGTGACTCTTGATCTTAGCTCAGGTCTTAATCTCAGGGTTATGGATTCAGGCCCTGTGCTGAAAAAAAATACACCCTGTGGCTTTCAGGAAACTCAAAAGACATCTCAATCAACAATAGTAAATGGATCTTATTAGGATCTGTTTACACACAAAAAATTACAACACTTGTAACAGTTAGAAATTGATGATATTTGATGATATAAGGCATTGCTTATGTTTTATCATGGTGGTTTGGCTGTGTTTTTTAGTTCTTGTCTTTTAGAATACGTATGGAAAATTTTATGAATTAAATTATTTTATGTCTGAGGGGTGCCTGGGTGGCTCAGTTAGTTAAGTGTCTGCGTTTGGCTCAGGTCATGATCCCAGGGTTCTGGGATTAAGCCCCACGTTGGGCTCCCTGCTCAGTGGGGAGTCCCCATCCTCCTTTGCCTCTGCCCCTCCCCGCAGCTTGTGCTTTCTACCTCAAATAAATAAAATGTTTATAAATAAACATATAAATAAATAATTTTATGTCTGAGATTTACATCAAATTAACATGGAGGTGAGGAAGTATTGGTGCAGGTAGATATAAGACTAGGTTCACCATGAGTTGATAATTGCTGAAGGTGGGCAATGAGTACCTGGCCATTTATTGTACTGTTTTTTTCCTACCTCTACATATGTTTGAAATTTTCTGTAATGTTTGAAGAACTAAGGAGAACCTTGAAAAACATTTAGAATCAAATCATGGAAATATTTATATTCTGAGGAAGGATTTTTTCAACTGTAGCTAGTGGGGACAGCTGCATGGCACAATCGGTTAAGCATCTGCCTTTGGCTCAGGTCGTGATCCTGGGGTCCTGGTACTGAGTCCTGCATCAGGCTCTTTGCTTAGAGGGAAGCCTGCTCATCCCTCTCCCTGATGTTCCCCCTGCTTGTGCGCTTGCCCTCTCTCTCTCTGACAAATAAATAATATCTTAAAAAAAAGACTGGAGTAGTCTCTCTTTAAACACTTTAGCACAGCTTATATAAGCATTGGATCAGTGGGTGGAAAAAAAGCATTGGTGGCATATTGGCTTTGTTAGGTAGTAATCACAAAAGATACCTTGGATAGATAGGACTGAACACCAGTGGCCATGGTAAACAGGATGCTTTTCTGGAGGGTGCGTTTCTTAGGAAAATTTGCTTTAGTCCTTGCTTCACTGATTTGGCTGATAGGCTACAGATTTTACTTTATTTTTTTTTATACTTATTTATTTATTTGCCAGAGAAAGAGAGAGTGAACACAAGTAAGGGGAGCAGCAAGCAGGGGAGAGGGAGAACCAGGCTCCCCGCTGAGTGGGGATCCCAATGTAAGACTCGATCCCAGGACCCTGGGATCATGACTTGAGCCAAAGGCAGCTGCTTAACAACTGAGCCACCCAGTCACCCCTCGGCTACAGATGTGCAAGGAGATGCATTGTTATATTTGCTTTACTTTAGTATAAGCGTAAGCCTTTAAAAAATAGAGGCAAATGCCCAAAAACATACTGGGCCTTCAACAATTATTTGCCAAATAAGGGAAACAGTAAGTTGACAGAGATCACAAGTAGGCAGAGAGGCAGATAGAGAGAGAGAGGAGGAAGCAGGCTCCCTGCTTAGTGGAGAGCCTGATGCAGCCTCGATCCCAGGACCCTGGGAACTTGACCTGGGATCATGACCTGAGCTGAAGGCAGAGGCTTTAACCCACTGAGCCACCCATGCGCCCCTGGAAGATCATTATTAAGCAGTTAGAAAAGTTTCACCCTCAGGGTGTGCAGCTGGCTCAGTAGGTAAAGCATGTGGCCCTCAATCTCAAGGTGGAGTTCAGTCCCCATGTTGGGTGTAGAGATTACTTGGGGCGGGGGGAGGGGAGGAGGAAAGAAAGAAAAGTATCAGCCCTTAAATGCTTAACCCTCCATTCAGGAAAAACTTGACTATCTCTAATGATATACCTTCATTATTTCACCTAACACTTTAAAAAATATGTAAATTATTCACAAGATTCTCAAGGTCTAGTACTCATAATTTTTTAAAAAAAGAATGAGGGTCACATGAAGGTAAAGACGGATTTAGTTTTCTGCCACTTCAGTGCAAGTGTGGAATACATTTTTCTTCAGTATTTCAGCCCTCCAAAGCCCACAGTCAACCAGATGCAGCAGCTGAAGTGCTTTGTAATTAGTCTTCTATTCTTCCCTCAATTAGAATTCCTGTGTACTGAGGGATCTCACCAAATGTTGATCTAATTATCTGATTAAAAAAAATCAGTGACAGTATGAATGACTGATTAATATAATTCGCTTATTGATTGTGAAATGAAAGAGGAATAAATCTCTAGCTAGCAGAAGGACGCAGGGTAATTTTAAGTAGGAAGCCCTCCTTACCTCCTCCATCTCAGAGTTCTCTACTCTGAAAAGTACATTATGCCAACATTTTTTAACATGTTTAACCATCATATACAAAATAAAAAGTATCATATGTCAGAGATGTTTCAGAAGAGGTGAATGATGAGAATGTCTTATCTGATTTTACATATTTTAAGTTTCCAGGGGCACCTGGGTGGGCTCAGTGGGTTAAACATCTGACTTTGGCTTGGGCCATGGTCTCAGGGTCATGGGATCGAGCCCTGTGTCAGGTTGCATGAGGAATCTCCTTGTCCCTCTGCCTCTCCCTTTGCTCTTGATCGTGCATGCTCTCTCTCAAATAAATAAATGAATAAAATCATTTTAAAAAGACTTTTAAAAATAAAATTTCCTATATAAATAAATTTACAAATTAGAGAATAAGAATATTATTATTTTTTCTTTACAAAGCGTAGTCTCCATACACCTAGGGATCAATGAAACACCTCTACAGAGAGGGTGGGTTGGCATGTGCATTTGTGTATTTAGCAGAATGAAAGTTTTATTGTTATTCTGTAAAATTATTTTCTTTCTAACATAGTGGGTATGTTTTATTGGGTATAAAATCTTTGTTCTGAGTTTGTTTGAAAGTAATTTTTTTTTCTTTTTTTTCAGTAGAATGGCAGAATGTAGTGACATTGGGAAGCTTTTCAAACATGGTTCGCTATAGTCACCCATTTATTTGTACACTGAGTCAAGTGAAGTCATACTCCACAAATGTTCAGAAGGAAGGACAGGGATCACAGACTCTCAGAGTGGAAAAAGTACCATCATTTGATGAAACAGGTGTGTATAAATCTTTTAAAATAATTTTTTTTTCTATATACTGAAATAGCTTGTGTAAGATTATTTGTCCCTTGAATGTTTGATAGAACTTATGTACAACTATCTGGGTTAATGTTTACTTTGTGGAAAGCTATTAAACTGTTAATTTACTTTCTTTTAATTTTTCTGCTTTTAACTCAGTTTAGGTAAGTTCTGTTTTTTTCTGGGAGTTTGTCCACTTAAACTAAATGTTTAATTTACTGGCATCAAGTTCATAATAGTTTCTGTATACTCTTAGCAGCATTTATAGTTATATCTTTTTTTTTCATTCTTAATTTTGTCATTTTCTTGATTAATCTTGCCAGAACTCTGTCCATTTTCTTATTTTTCCAAGTAGTATCTTTTTATTTTAATATTTATATTGTATGTTTGTTTACTGTTTGGTTAATTTTTATTCTTACCTTAATTATATCCTCCTGTTTTCTTTGTGCTTATTCTGTCATTCATTTTGTGGATTTGACAGTCTTTCCTTCAACAGTTGTCCCTAAAATTTCGCTTTACATATTTTGTAGCTATGTTATTAGATACATAAACATTTAGAGTCGTTACATAACACTGATACATTACACCCTTTCTTTTTATGTAACAACTCTTTTTTTTTTTAGTGTCTCTACCAGATGTTATTAGTATTTGCCTATTTTCCCATCCTTTAACTTTAACCTTTTTTGTCCTGATTTGATAATCTTTGTCTTATAATTGGAAATTTAGTCTGTTTATATTTACTGTTATCACTGATATATTTGAGCATATTTCTGCCATTGTCTCATGAGCTTCCTTGTGGGTTTTTAAAAATTTCTTTAAATTTTATTTTATTTTTAAAAGATTTTATTTATTTGTCAGAGAGAGAGAGAGAGAGAGCACAGGGCAGAAGTAAAGGAAGAAGTAGGCTTCCAGCTGAGCAGGGAGCCTGATGTGGGACTCGATGCCAGGACACTGCGATCATGACCTGAGCCAAGGCAGATGTTTAACTGACTGAGCCACCCAGGCGTCCCTGGGTTTTTTTTTTTTTTTTTTTTTTTTTAATTTCTTTTTTGCCTTTTTTTTCTTTTTTCTCACTGCGTTATCCTTTCTCCCCCATGTGCACACACATACATGTACTAGCTTGGGAGTTAAATACTCTACATACTTCAAAGTCTAAAGGTAATTAAAAAGCTTAACATTTTTTTCTGAAAAATATAAAGAGCTTAGAATCCTTTAATTCTGGTCACTTTCTTTCAACTTACATGCTATTTATTGGCTAATATTTTGTGTCTGTTCTGATCTATCCCTTCTATCCAATATACATCATTATTTGTTCAGATTTCTCTAAAATCCTTCTTAACCACCTTTTCTTATTTTTCTGGTCTTTCTGTCTGATGTAGTACATCTTATACAAGTTCCTTTAGGCGAGGATCTTTTTATGGTAAAGGCAATTTAAGATGTTATTCCAGTGTCTTTTGGGTTCTGTTGCTGTTGAGAAGTCACATATCATGCTTTTGTTCTCATATATTTTCTATTTTATTGCTTTTTAAATTTGATTAACTTTATTTTGAAAGTCTTTTTCTTTGGTATAAACTGCAATTATACTATGTATGTATTTCTGCATACTAGATATGTATTTCTGTGTATTTATCCTGCTTGAGATTTGTTGGGCTTCTAGGAACTGAGGATTAGTATTATTCTGTAATTCTCTGTCACTCTCTATTACCTTTTCTTGGTTCTCTCTCTTTTTTAAAAATGTATTATTTATTTAAAGATTTATTTATTTGAGAGAGAGACTGAGCAAGCTCGTGGGGAGAGTCAGAGGGAGATGGAGAAAGAACCTAAGTAGATGTGGAGTCTTGTGTGCGGGTTGATTTCATCACCCTGAGAGCACAACCTGAGCCGAAACCAGGAGTCTCACTCACACTTAACCGACTTTGCTACCCAGATGCCCCTTTGCTCATTTATTTTTAAGATTTTTAAGTAATCTATACACCCAACATGGGGCTCAAACTCTAAACCCTGAGATCAAGAGTTACATGCTTCACTGACTGAGTCAGTTTTCAGTTCTCTCTTATCTCTTTTTGGAACTCTAAGAATTATGTTAGATCTTTTTGCTTTATTTTCCATGTCTCTAAATCTCTCTGTTGTATTTTGTATTTCTTTATCTTTCTGGCCTGAATTCTGGATTATTTTCTTAGATCTGCCTAGTTTACTAATTCCCTTGTTAGTTAGGCTCTGGTCTACTGGTTGATATGTATGTTGGGTTTTTGTGTGTGTTTTTTTTTTTAAGGTTTTATTTATTTGACAGAGAGAGACACAGAGAGTGAGGGAACACAAGCAGTGGGAGAGGGAGAGGGAGAAGCAGGCTTCCCGCTGAGCAGGGAGCTTGAGGCGGGGCTCAGCCTGAGCTAAAGGCAGGCACTTAACCGACTGAGCCACCCAGGCACCCCGTATGTTGGGTTTTTAATTTCAATGATTATATTCTTTATTTCTAGAAATTGTTTACTTTTCACCTTGCTTATTTGTTCTGTTGTTCCTTATGTTTTCAAACTCCTGTTTTATTACTTACTGTATTAA
Organism: Meles meles; assembly: GCF_922984935.1. Taxonomy (NCBI): domain Eukaryota; kingdom Metazoa; phylum Chordata; class Mammalia; order Carnivora; family Mustelidae; genus Meles; species Meles meles. The sequence continues at coordinate 33,894,076 of NC_060067.1, read as the reverse complement.
ACGTGTCTATTTTATATTCTATAAATGAAAATTGTATCTGAAATTTTTTGGTTCTTACTATATTATCTTTTTCCTTTGTGCACTCATTCATGATGCCATATCTTTGTTTTTTAATTGAGAATTATTCATTTTCCATGGAGTTTAGTATTTTGGAACTCTTTGAAGTCTCTCTGGATTGAAGATGCATTTCTGCATAGTTTGCTTGTGCCCCACTTAGCTGCTGGGAGTACAGCTTGGGACCAAATTAACTTAAATTCTTTGCTCTAGACTTTTTAGACCACTTTGGTAGCATGAATTCAGACTACAAACTTGTGTGAGGGCTGACTTAGCCTTATGTTTTTCGTCCCCACTATTTAACACCAAAGGAGAGGTTGGCATGCTTTCTTACTGTTCCCTTCTGTGTGTATTTTTTTTTTTTTTTTTTTTTTTTAAGTTCACAGTTATGCTGTCTGTCTAGCTTTTTTTCTGGGTGTCTCCTGTTAGATGTTCCATGTGGAATAGAATGTAGTCATCTTCTCTTGTCTCTCATGCCCCTAGCAGCAATGGAAGTAGAAGCTCAAAGACTACAAACCTCAACAGAGGGATGCCTGAGTGGCTCAGTTGTTAAGCTCTGCCTTGGGCTCAGGTCATGATTCCAGGGTCCTGGGATTGAGTCCCACATGGGGTTCCTTGCTCAGCGGGAATCCTGCCTCTCCCTTTCCCACCCCTTCTCTCCCCGCCACTTGTGTTCCCTCTCTCACTATCTCTGTCTCTCTGTCAATTAAACAAATAAAAGAAAACTTTAGAAAAAATAACACCTCAACAGAAATCTTAGGGGAAAGGTTGGCTTTGGTGTTCTCACTTAGTCTGTAGAGGTTCAACTTTCCTTTTGTTTTTGCCCTCTTTGCATCATTTTTTGTGAGCTTAGCAATGTGTTTGAAAAGATTTTGTCCGGGATATCTAGTCTGCTGTGCAACATTCAAATGAAGTCCTTAAAAAAAAAAAAGAAAAGAAAATGAAGTCCTTTATTCATTAATTTATTCAAGAAGTATTTTACTTTTAAGGGTTCTATTTATTCGTTTTGGAGCTAGAACAGGGGGAGGAGCAGAGGGGGAGGGATAAGCAGATCTGCTCTGAGCACAGAGCCAGACTCAGGGCTTGACCCCACATCCCTGAGATCATGACAAGAGTCAAAATCAAGAGTTGGACGCTCAACTGACTTGGCCATCCAGGCACCCCAAGATGTATTTATTGAACACTTTTTATATGACAGCAAAATAGAATGACTCTGAGTTTATACTAAAACGAAAATTACTAAAACAAAGTTAAGCAAACAAAAATAATACTGCATGGTAAATACCACGGCAGAGGAAATACTGTGTGCTACAGGAGTACTTAGAGGGGTTGGAATGGAGTCTGGAATGGTTGAGAAAGTTTTCCATGAAGAAATGTTATCTAGTTAGGGACCTAAAAGAAAATTAGGTAGTGGTGTGATGAATGGTAGAGAAAGGCAAAACTACAAGTGATTTAGTGTGATTAGATTAGTGAGTATGGGACCTGGTGGTGTTGTTTGTAGTTTTGAGCACAAGGGATGCATATCAGGCGGTCAGCAAAGTCACATCAAGGTTTTGTTGAGGAATTTGGACTTTGTTTTCTAGGCACTGAAAATCTGTTAGAACATTGTAAGTAAGGTAAGTACTTGATCAGATTTAAAATTTTAGAAAGATAGTAGTTGCTGAATAGAAAACCCATTGGAAAGGAAGGAGAGTGAGAGCAGTATTACAAATGAGGGTCTAGGCTAAGATAATGGTGATGATTTTTTTAAGTGAGTAGGTGAACTGGAGATTTAGGAGCTGAATAATTAGGACTTGGTGATTGAATTAACGAAAAAGAGAAGAGGATCAAGTAAAGCATGGTTCCCGGTTACTGACTGGATTGGATGACTGTGTAGATGATTCATTGATTTCTAAAATTGGGAATGCCAAAACGAGAGTGTATTTTAATGAGAAGATGGTGATTTAGTTTTGGACATCTGAATTGTAGGTGCCTCTGTGACATCTTAACAGATGACTGGTAGGCAGTAGGGTGTGCTGCTTTTCTGTAGCGAGACAGCATCATCTCATCATCTCTTGGCTGGATTACTGCCTTCTCCCTGGGCTCCGTGCTTCTACTCTTTCATGCTCTTTATTCTTCAGCCAAACCAGTCTCCTTTGGTTCTTAGTAAATACAAACCCTGTTCTCATTATAGGGCTTTTGCTCTAGGTGTTTTCTTTCCAAAGTGACCTTCTACACATGGCTGACCCCTTTTGGTCACTTATATCTTAGTTAAAATGTCAACTCTGCACAAAGTCACTCTTTACTCACTTCATCTAAAGTAGCCAGCCACCCATTCAGTTGGTTAAGCTTATCTGCCTTTGGCTCAGGTCATGATCTAAGGGTCCTTGGATTTAGCCCTGTGTGGGGCTCCCTGCTCAGCAGGGAGTCCACTTCTCCCTCTGCCCCTCTGCCTTGCTTATATGTGTATGCATGTGCTCTCTCTTACTCTCTCAAATAAATAAATAAAACCTTAAAAAAAATAAAATAAAGCGGCTACCCAGTCAGTCTTTAATATTAGCCTAATTTTAATTCTCTCTGTGAGTAGCAGTTAATACTGATTGATATTTTCAATATTTCTTTTATTTCTCATTTCCTCCTTGTTTCTAAAGCCCCACGAAAGCAGGAGCCTCAGTGCTTAGAGCAGTGGTTTGCATGTAGTAGGGGTTTAATAAATATTTGTAAATGAGTGAATGCAGAGTTCTAACTTGGGGAGAGATTTAGGATTAGTTATTAACTATACCCAGGAGGCAACTGAAGTCATGAGTGTGTTTGGAGCAGTTCAGGAAGGGAGTTCAGAGTGAGGAGATAAGATCTTTCAGTACAGAAATCCCCAGTGAGTCAGGGGCAGATGGAAGAGGAGAAGCCTGCGGAGAATCCTTAAGAAGGAGCAGTCTGGAGAGGTAGGAGGGAAACCAAGGAGAATATGGTGTCAGAAGAAGAGAGTGTTTGAGGAATAATAAACATTTCAAGACTACCTTTTCTTCAGTTGGATGCCTTTCACAGGGGAATATCTTATAGATTCCTTGAGAAACTTGTGCTTGTGTTTACAATGCCTGTTTTTCATCCTTTTTCCTAAGCCCCATCCTCCCTCTGGGCTTCCAGTGCAGTTTTAACCAATTCGTTCTCTTTTCCTTGTGGTGATGGAGAACTGCAGGGACGAATATTGATTGAGAGTTTGATATTAGAAGATGAAGGGATGGAGAGTGTAATGAGTCCCTCAGTTCCAGAAATAAGCATATTTATTGGAACATAGAAATGGGAAAAGAAACAAGTGATAAAATCATATAATTAAGGAAAAAATATGGTATAATACTCTTCTGAGGTGAACATAGATTCAGGCAAAAGCACTTAATGTTGGTTCTGCTATACAAAATGCTTGAAATTGAAATCCATCACCAGGTTTCTTTTTTCTCCACTGACTGAAATAAAAATGGTAGTTTATTTTCTTATATTGGAAATACATTGTTTACTGATGGTTTTATTTTGGGCTCAATTTTTCAGAATTTGCTTAGGTCAAATTAGAACTTGTTAGCCATTAGATAGATAGCAAGTAATTGCTTGATTGAAAGATAATTTGTATATTTAAGGATTTGAGATTGACTTTTGAATAATTCAAGTCACATGGTAAAGTCAGGAACAGCTCATTAAGAGGCAGAGACTTGCTAAGGAATCCTTAAATTTTTAAGGAGCATTCAGATGTTTTAAATTTTAGTAACATTAGTTTTAATTTTGCTAATGACAGCAGATGTGTGGCAAACAGCCAGGGGTTGAGCTTTAGACAAGTGTCTAGAGATATTCATGGATAGACTATCTAGTTATTTATTGAAATCATAAAGATTCTACTCCAGTGATAGAGTATAAGTTTATAAAGTTGTTGGTGTGCCAAATAAGCATTCATACCTGTTTTTGAACCATTTACTTGCATTTCTTGTTTATGATTCTTAGCACTATATTATTAGTAGCATCTAGACAGTTTGTAGTGAGAAAAATATCCACAATACCGGTCTTGGACCAGATTGTTTATGTGATGTGGTTGAATTACTTTGATCATTGTAAGTGGGTTGTCTCTGAAACTTGACAGTAGATTTTAGCTGTTCAGATACTAGGTGAGTGATGAAATGTTTTCCCTTACTTTTGTCTGCCCTATTCTCTCTTCCTACAACAAAATTTTAAGAAATTGATACATCGATTTTTATAAAGATGCTTTAGAATTTGCAAATAAATAAAAATAAACAAAAATAAAATCATATTGAACTGTTTGGTGTCAAATGTTATAAGCTGTAGTTATTAATTAGTGTGTTTTAAATTTTTAAAAAAATTTCTAAGTAATCTCTGTACCCAGTGTGGGCTTAACTCACAACCTGACATCAAGAGTTGCATGATCTGGGGACGCCTGGGTGGCTCAGTCAGTTAAGCAGCTGCCTTCGGCTCAGGTCATGATCCCAGCGTCCTGGGATTGAGTCCCACATTGGGCTCCTTGCTCCGTGGGGAGCCTTCATCTCCCTCTGCGTCTGCCTGTCACTCTGCCTGCCTGTACTCTGTCTCTCTGACAAATAAATAAAATCTTAAAAAAAAAAATTTTTTTTTAATTAAAAAAAAAAAAGAGTTGCATGCTCTGATCAAAACTCTTCAAAGTGTAGGGATAGAGGGCACATACCTCAATATTATCAAAGCCATCTATGAAAAACCCACCGCAAATATCATTCTCAATGGAGAAAAACTGAAAGCTTTTCCATTAAAGTCAGGAACACGGCAGGGATGTCCATTATCACCACTGCTATTCAACATAGTACTAGAAGTCCTAGCCTCAGCAATCAAACAACAAAAAAGAAATTAAAGGCATCCAAATCGGCAAAGAAGAAGTCAAACTATCACTCTTCGTAGGTGATATGATACTATATGTGGAAAACCCAAAAGACTCCACTCCAGAACTGCTAGAACTTGTACAGGAATTCAGTAAAGTGTCAGGATATAAAATCAATGCACAGAAATCAGTTGCATTTCTGTACACCAACAACAAGACAGAAGAAAGAGAAATTAAGGAGTCAATCCCATTTACAATTGCACCCAAAACTCTAAGATATCTAGGAATAAACCTAACCAAAGGGGCTAAGAATCTATATGCAGAAAACTATAAAGTACTTATGAAAGAAATTGAGGAAGACACAAAGAAATGGGAAAATGTTCCATGCTCCTGGATTGGAAGAATAAATATTGTGAAAATGTCTATGCTACCTAAAGCAATCTACACATTTAATGCAATCCCTATCAAAATCCCATCCATTTTTTTTCAAAGAAATGGAACAAATAATCCTAAAATTTATATGGAACCAGAAAAGACCTCGAATAGCCAAAGGAATATTGAAAAAGAAAGCCAACGTTGGTGGCATTGCAATTCCGGACTTCAAGCTCTATTGCAAAGCTGTCATCATCAAGACAGCATGGTACTGGCACAAAAACAGACACATAGATCAGTGGAACAGAATAGAGAGCCCAGAAATAGACCCTCAACTCTATGGTCAACTAATCTTCGACAAAGCAGGAAAGAATGTCCAATGGAAAAAAGACAGCCTCTTCAATAAATGGTGCTGGGAAAATTGGACAGCCACATGCAGAAAAATGAAATTGGACCACTTCCTTACACCACACACGAAAATAGACTCCAAATGGATGAAGGACCTCAATGTGAGAAAGGAATCCATCAAAATCCTTGAGGAGAACACAGGCAGCAACCTCTTCGACCTCAGCCGCAGCAACATCTTCCTAGGAACATCGGCAAAGGCAAGGGAAGCAAGGGCAAAAATGAACTATTGGGATTTCATCAAGATCAAAAGCTTTTGCACAGCAAAGGAAACAGTTAACAAAACCAAAAGACAACTGACAGAATGGGAGAAGATATTTGCAAACGACATATCAAGATAAAGGGCTAGTATCCAAAATCTATAAGGAACTTAGCAAACTCAACACCCAAAGAACAAACAATCCAATCAAGAAATGGGCAGAGGACATGAACAGCCATTTCTGCAAAGAAGACATCCAGATGGCCAACAGACATGTGAAAAAGTGCTCCACATCACTCGGCATCAGGGAAATACAAATCAAAACCACAATGAGATATCACCTCACACCAGTCAGAATGGCTAAAATTAATAAGTCAGGAAATGACAGATGCTGGTGAGGATGCAGAGAAAGGGGAACACTCCTACACTGTTGGTGGGACTGCAAGCTGGTGCAACCACTCTGGAAAACAGCATGGAGGTTCCTCAAAATGTTGAAAATAGAACTACCCTATGACTCAGCAATTGCACTACTGGGTATTTACCCTAAAGATACAAACATAGTGATCCGAAGGGGCACGTGTACCTGAATGTTTATAACAGCAATGTCTACAATAGCCAAACTATGGAAAGAACCTAGATGTCCATCGACAGATGAATGGATCAAGAAGATGTGGTATATATACACAATGGAATACTATGCAGCCATCAAAAGAAATGAAATCTTGCCATTTGCGACGACGTGGATGGAACTAGAGGGTATCATGCTTAGTGAAATAAGTCAATCAGAGAAAGACAACTATCATATGATCTCCCTGATATGAGGACGTGGAGATCCAACATGGGGTGTTAGGGGGATAGGAGAAGAATAAATGAAACAAGATGGGATTGGGAGGGAGACAAACCGTAAATGACTCTTAATCTCACAAAACAAACTGGGGGTTGCTGGGGGGAGGTGGGGTTGGGAGAGGGGGAGGGGGTTATGGACATTGGGGAGAGTATGTGCTATCATGAGTGCTGTGAAGTGTGTAAACCTGGTGATTCACAGACCTGTACCCCTGGGGATAAAAATACATTATATGTTTATAAAAAAAAAAAAAGGATGAATACCCAACTTTTGTAGCAACATGGACGGGACTGGAAGTGATTATGCTGAGTGAAATAAGTCAAGCAGAGAGAGTCAAGTATCATATGGTTTCACTTAATTTGTGGAGCATAACGAATGACATGGAGGACATTGGGAGATGGAGAGGAGAAGGAAGTTGAGGGAAATTGGAAGGGGAGGTGAACCATAAGAGACGATGGACTCTGAAAAACAACCTGAGGGTTTTGAAGGGGCGGGGGTGGGAGGTTGGGGGAACCAGGTGTTGGGTAATAGGAAGGGCACGTATTGCATGGAGCACTGGGTGTTGTGCAAAAACAATGAACACTCTTATGTTGAAAAAATAAATAAATAAATGAAAAAAAAAAGTTGCATACTCTACCAACTGAGACAGCCAGGCGCCCCTAAATAGGAGTGTTTGATACTATCATGACCTACTTAGGATTTGATGTATAGTTAAAGCCTTTTGGATTTTGCGTATGTGTTTTAGTTATGAAAACACAATATACCATGTTAAGTCATTTCTCCAGTGGCTTTCACTAAAAAAAAAAACCCTAAGGATATACTAAAAATTATATGTAAGATTTTTGCTTTTATTTTTTTATTTTTGAAGATTTTATTTATTTGTTTATTTTTGAGAGAGGGAGGGGGCTCAGAGGGAAAAGCAAACTCTCCACTGAGCAGGGAGCCAGATGCGGGACTCAGTCCCAGGACCCTGGGATTGTGACCTGAGCTGAAGGCAGATGTGTAACCAGGCATTCTTTGCTTTTATTTCAAAGAGTTTTGCCTTTGTTAGTGCCTAGGCTGTTGGCATGTAATTTATCTGTAAAACCTTTGAAGGAAGGTAAATGAGTGGCTTAGGCAGAAATTCTCATCAAGATGGCATTTTGAGTAGATGCTTTGAGGTATCTGTTCTATTTTTCCGTGGAGTGATAGGTAAAATATAGAAAGAGAAAACTGAAGAAACAGCTGGACTCAGAAAAAGTTGTGCTGTGTCCAAGGAGTGTAACAGAAAGTGCTGGACTGTGGTCTGTAATCTGGCATTGGTCACCAGGGGTTCCGTTTGGTTAGGATAATAGATCTACAGGCGCTACATGCATAGCCAGCTGCTGGAGCCAGACTCATTGTTTGAACTTACCCACACACTCACATGTCGGAGGCTGAACTAGCTTCTTCCGTTTGTTACGTGAGTCTGTCTTGTAGGAGGCTGTAAGTTAGGGAGGCAAGAGGGAAAAAGAGGAATTGGATCCTGCTATTTGCTGGTTTTGAGACTGGATAGAGAGGTGGGAATTTCAAACTGGCAGTAGGAAATCTGGTTCAAGACAGAAAGATCAGATTGAGTTTTGAGCTAGAGCATGAGAAGGAGAGTGAAAGGATATATCCTATCCAGAATAGGATGTTAATTAGTTAACTAATTGTTAATTATTAGGATTGTAATCCCCCAAATATAAAAGTACACAAAGGATCATATTGCAATGTATACATTTCAAATCAACACATTATACACCTTAAACTTATAAAATCTTATATGTCATTTGTATCAATAAAAAAATAAAAATGCATGAAAAATCCTAGCTGTAAGAAAGCCAGCAAAATCAAATGCGTATTATCTCTAGATGATGCTAAAATAACAGCCTGAATTGCTTTAAAATAAGTTTAATATCCTCAGAAAAATAAGTGAAGTACTCATATTTGAAATACATACTGGCAGAGTAAAAGCAGAACAAATAAATCTGGAAAAGAGCCAACTAGAAATCTTAGAAATGAAAGTGTAGTCACTAAAATAAAAATTTAATAGATTAGGGGTACTTGGGTGGCTCAGTAGTTTAAGTGTCTGACTCTTGGTTTTGGCTCAGGTCATGATCTTAGGGTCCTGGGATCGAGCCCTGTGGTGGGATCAGCTTGAGATTTTATCTCCCTCTTTCCCTACCCCTCCGGCTCCTTCTCACTCTCTAAAAATAAATAAATCTTTAAAACAAAAATTTAATAGATCAAATAGTCATCGTCAGGTAGAGGATTAGTAAATTAAATTGACCCTTTGTGTGCATAGGGAAGCACAAAGATTAAAAAAAAAAATGAAAAGGCACTTAAAAGGCATAAAGCTCTCGGCTACATTTAATAGGCCATTTCAGAGAGAATAGAGAAATGGTGGAGAAGTTTATAAAGAGATGATAAGAATTTTTCAGATTTTGGCAAAAACAAGAATCTTCAGGTCAAAACTATACTTTGAATACTAAACAGGATAAGTTAAAAGAAATTCATAGATTTCAAAACAAAAACAAGAAAAAACCCAACTTAAAATCTTCCAAAGAGAAAGTAAAAATGCTATCCAGTTGTTGCTCTTTTGAGGTAGGTAGACTTTTTAATCTGCCACAATATGCAGAAAACACAGAGAGGAGTGATTTGGGGTAACATCCATGAGAGGGTGAAAGGAAAAAATGAATGTAACTCTAGAATTTTACCCTGGTCTAAATAACCAGTCTAGAGTTGAAGGCAAAATAAACATATTTCACATTTAGAAAGATGAATGTCATTTACTATTAACCCACCCACATTAAATAAAGAAACTTTTGTTTCTTTTTGTATGTATTTGTGTAAGATGCACAGTAAACCCAGAGGGAAAAAAGCATTGGAGGGGCGCTTGGGTGGCTCAGTCAGTTAAGTGTCTGCCTGCGACTCCGCTCAAGATTCCAGGGTCCTGGGATTGAGCCCCTAGTTAGGCTCCCTGCTCAAAGGAGAGCCTGCTTCTCTCTCCCCCTCTGCTGCTCCCCCTGCTTGTGTAATATATATATATATATATATATATATATATATATATATATATGGATATAAATACAAGAGAAATTTTTTTAAGGGTGAGGTTTTTATTACAAAATATCAGATAAAAACATAATAAAATCAATACCACCCAATCTAAGAACCTTACTTTCTTGATCACATTCTCCTCATATTCCCCTTCACCCTGTGTATCCAAAGTGATTGTCCTGGTCAGTCCCCTCAGCCTCCGACGCCCATCTGCCAGAGCTCCGGCACTATCTCTGGCTGGCGGTCCTCTGCAGGAGGGAGAGAGCTGGCGGGTGGTCAGCTGACGGGGGTGGCTGGTGGCCCTGTGAGTTGGGTGTCGGCATCTCCATGGGGCTGGCCTGTGGCAGGCACCCGTGTGCTCTAAGGTGAGAGGGGTGCATCCAGGAGGTTGGGAGGTAGGAGTGGGGACAGCCATGTGTTTCTGTGTGCTAGGCTGGAGGCCAGGGACTGAGCCGCCACCTGGATCTGTAAGGCACACGTAGTTGTAGAGCTGCCGCAGGTCCTTGACCCTGGTGAGCAGCTGCCCTTTGGGGCCTTGTTTGCCCCTTGAAGCTGGGTGTCAACCCCCTGGCCCTCTGCATGTATGGTGGCTACCCTCACAGTAGCGTGGCCCATCCTGCCCCACCAGCCACTGGCTTAGGGCAGCCTGACCTAGAGGGGGCTTCGTTTTATCTCTCCCAAACCATGTCAGTGAGGATTCTGAGCTGGAATTTGTTGGGAAGGCCTGTGGTTTCTTCAACTGCTATTCCCTTTTTAAAACCCATGTGGCAAGCCCTGCAGCAGGTGCAGGAGAGACAGTAAATTCTGTATTTACCAGAGCATTTCCACTGCTGCCCTGAGGGCACATGCACCTTCAATGGGACTTGGAATTCTGGAGAATTGCCTTTATGAAAAACTGGTTATAATTTTCTTTAAATCCCATCTCTTAATTTTCCCTTTTGTTACATTTTGGGGAACATTGAGAAACCATGAACAACTTTAGTAATGCAGAATTTGACTTCCATTTCTTCATGAAGGCTTTACTGCCAAGGACAATTTGGACCAAAAAATTAGTGAAGTTTGGTCTTCTGATAATAAGGATGCCTTCTGTATCTTAGACCTGGGAGGCATTCTAAAGAAACATATGAGATGGTTAAAAGTTCTTCCTTGGGTCATCCCCTTTTATGCATTCAAATGCAATGATAGAACCATAGTGAAGATGCAAACTTGGGACAGGATTTGTCTGTGGTAGCAAGACTGAAATACAATTGGTGCAGAGTCTGAGTCCCTTTAGAGAGATTATTTCTGCAGATCCTTGCAAACGAGTGTTTCAGATTAAGTGTGCTGCCAGTAATGGAGTCCAGATCATGACTTCTTTTTTTTTTTTTTAAAAATTATTTAGTTATTTGACAGAGAAATCACAAGTAGGCAGAGAGGCAGGTAGAGAGAGAGGGGGAAGCAGGCTCCCCACTGAGCAGAGAGCCCGATGCAGGCCTCGATCCCAGGACCCTGAGATCATGACCCGAGGTGAAGGTAGAGGCTTAACCCACTGAGCCACCCATGCGCCCCAGATGATGACTTCTGATAGTGAAGTTAAACTGATGAAAATTGCCAGGGTACATTCAGAGGTAACGTGGGTTTTGCAGATTGCCACTGATGATTCCAAAGCAGTCTGTCTCAGTGTTCAATTTGGTGCCACACTCAAAACCAGCAGGATTCTTTTGGAACGGGTGAGAAAGCTGAACACTGATGTCATCGGTGTCAGCTTCTACATGGGAAGTGGCTGTACTGAGCCTAAGAGCTTTGTGCAGGCCATCTCTGATGCCTGCTGTGTCTTTAACGTGGGAGCTGAGGTTGGCTTCAACATGTATCTGCTTGATATCAGTGGTGGCTTTCCTGGATCTCAGGATGGAAAGCTTAAATTTGAAGAGCTTAGCATCAAGTTTATCAGTTATAAAACCAACACTGGACAGGTATTTCCTGTCAGAGTCAGACTTGGGATTGAGAATCATAGCTGAGCCTGGCAGATATTACATTGCATTAGCTATCGTGCTCGCAGTTAATATCATTGCCAAAAAACCTCATATTAAAGGATCAGTCAGGCTCTGATGATGAGTATGAGTTGAGTGAACAAGCCTTTGTGTATTACGTGAATAATGGAGTATTTGGATCATTTAATTGGATCCTTTACGATCTTGCACATGTGAAGTCCCTTCTGCAAAATAGACCCAGACCAGATGTGAGGTACTATTCAGCTAGCGTATTGGGACCGACATGTGATGGCCTTGATCACATTGTTGAGAGCTGTGATTTGCCCGAGAGGCATGTGGGCGATTGGATGCTCTTTGAACAAGTGGGTGTTCACACTGTTGCTGCTGCTTCTGCTTTGGATGGGTACCAGAGGCCAGCTGGGTGCTATAAGATGTAGGGGCCAACATGGCAACTGATGTAGCAAATCCAGAATCATGACTTACAGCCCTAAGTAGAGGACTAGGATGTCAGCCCCTGCCTGTGTCCTGTGCCTGGGAGAGTAGGACGATGTGTTTCCCTGCTGCCTGTCCTTCAGCTAGCATTCGTGTGCGGGTGCCATTCCTGTAGCTGTTAACTTCAAGTCTAGCTTTAATTGTGGGATTTGGGGGGACAATTGAAATTAATTACTGCTAGTTTTGAAATGTCTTTGTAAGAAGGGTTGGCACAGATGTAACAATATGGAAGGCTAGGGAAATGGAGTCAGTTATCTGTGTTCCTGTGGAAACTAATTGAATATTTGTTTTTAATGGGATTTTTATTCACTTCTCATACACGCTACCAAAGAGTGCCCCTCAGCTGCTGAGCAAGGGTTTATAGCTTATACTTTGGCAGAATGGGCCAAAAGTTAGTGTTGTGACCTGTTTTCAAAATAAAGTATCTTGGGGTGCTTGGCTGCCTCAGTCAGTTGGGTGTCCTACTCTTGGTTTTGGTTCAAGTCATGATCTCAGTGTCCTAGGGGCAGGCTCTGCGCTGAGCTTTGTAACTCAGCGAGAAGTCTTCTTAGGATTCTTTCCCTCTTCCTGTCCCTCCCTCTTTGCCCCTCTTCCTGATAAATTTCGTTTAAAAAAAAAAAAGTATTTTGAGGGGCACCTGGCTGGCTCAGTTGGTGGAGCCTGAATCTCTTGATCTCAGGGTTGTAAGTTTGAGCCCATGTTGGGTGTAGAGATTACTTAAAAATAAAATCTATATTAAAAAATATCTTGAAATTAAAAAACAAAAACAAGAAAAAACAAAGTGACTGTCCTGAATTTTGTGTTGAGCTCCAAAAAAGGGAATAGACTTAAACATTTGTGTGTATTGTTTAGCTTGTTTTCATACTTTATTGTGTGGTAACTTATTGTGCGTATGCTTTTATGATTTACTTTTTTCATTAATTTTGCTAAGATCATAATGGTATATGTGTCTGGTTCATTCATTTTCATGGGGATAATTAGAGTACATACTTTTGAGGGTTGTGTGAATTAAATGAGTTGATAAATGCAAAGTCCTTAGAATAAATAGTGGTTGTCACACAGTAAAGGCTCAAAGAATGATGACCATTATTATATTTATAATATTCACTACTGTATAAAATCTATGACTATAACGTGGTATAACTGTCAATGCTTGTAGACATTTGGGTTGTTTCCAATTTGAAGCAACAGACCAGCGCTGCTCTGAAATACTCATATACTTTTCTCCTTCTCCTTCTGTGCAAGTTTCTATTAAGGCAAATATATTGCCCTAGAAGTAGAACTTGCTAGGTCACAGGTTATGCTTGTGTTCAACTATATCAGATAATGGCAACTTGTTTAGCAAGGTAATTGTGTCTGTTTGTATTTCCACCAGCAGTATATGAATTCCCATTGCTCCATATCCTTGCCAACATTAGATATGGATGTATTTCTTCATTTTCTTCTAATGATGGTTGTAAAATGGCTTTTTGTGGTTTCGTTTGGATTTGTCTATAATGAGGCAGCCATTTCTTCATACGTTTATTGGTTATTTATATTTCCTTTCCTTCTTACTGTCTTGTGCTCTGTTTTTCTAATGAGATGTCTTTTTCTTGTTGATCTGGAGTAATTCTTAAATATTGGTAGTTATCATTTGTTGATCCTATTTATTAGAAATATCTTCTCCCAATTTGACGCTTTTCTTTCCTTTTTTTTTTTAAAGGATCTTTTGATGGACAGATGTTTTGAATTTTGATTTGGCAGAATATACCCATTTTTTTCTTGTTTAAGAAATCTGTCTGTACCGGGCGCCTGGGTGGCTCAGTGGTTTAAGCCGCTGCCTTCGGCTCAGGTCATGATCTCGGGATCCTGGGATCGAGTCCCGCATCGGGCTCTCTGCTTGGCAGGGAGCCTGCTTCCTTCTCACTCTCTCTGCCTACTTGTGATTTCTCTCTGTCAAATAAATAAATAAAATCTTTAAAAAAAAAAAAAAAGAAATCTGTCTGTACCATAAAAATATTCTCTGTTGTCTGTTAGGTTTGTAAATGCCTTAACATGTAAATCTTTACTCTACCTGAAATTTCCTGTTTATAGGGTGAGGTATATTTACTTTTTAATTTTTATTTAATTATTTATTTTGGGGGGAGGGAGTTGTACTGTTGTCCCAGTAACCGCTTGATAGTCATCCTTTCCTCATTGAATAATATCTCTACAATACTTTTTTTTTACCCCCAAGATTTTATTTATTTGTGTGAGAGAGAAAGCACAAGCAGGGGAAGGAGCAGAGGGAGAGAGAGAGGGACAAGCAGCCTCCCGCTAAGCAGGGAGCCCAGCATGTGTCTTGATCCCAGGACCCTGAGATCATGACCTGAGCCAAAGTCAGATGCCTAGCTGACTGAGTCACTATAGGTGCCCCTCTAGAGTAGTTTTGAGTAAAAGAATTTATAGAATGTGTCCTTGTTTTGTCCCTTATTTTAAGATTTTATTTATTTATTTGAGAGAGACAGAGGGGGAGAGAGAGAGAGAGAGAGAGAAAGAGAGAGTATCAGAGAGGGAGAAGGTCAGAGGGAGAAGCACACTCCCTGCGGAGCTGGGAGCCGGATGCAGGGCTCGATCCTGGGACTCCGGGACATGACGTGAGCTGAAGGCAGTGGCTCAACCAACTGAGCCACCCAGATGCCCTGTTCCTTATTTATTTATTTATTTTTAAAGATTTTATTTATTTATTTGACAGACAGAGATCAGAAGTAGGCAGAGAGGCAGGCAGAGAGAGGGGAGGAAGCAGGCTCCCCGCTGAGCAGAGAGAGCCGGATGCGGGGCTCGAACCCAGGACACTGGGATCGTGACCTGAGCCAAATGCAGAGGCTTTAACCCACTGAGCCACCCAGGCGCCCCGCCCTGTTCCTTATTTTAAAGAAATGCATCTAAATTTTTCACAATTGAGTATGTTTGTTAGAGGTTTGTTTTATTTTTTAAGGAAATCCCTTCTTGTGTCAATTTTCAAAGTTTGAAAGTTGCATGGGTGTTGGATATTAGTGATTCTATGGTTGTTTTATTTTTTAAGGAAATCCCTTCTTGTGTCAATTTTCAAAGTTTGAAAGTTGCATGGGTGTTGGATATTAGTGATTCTATGGTTCTATAGCTTTTGTTCTTCAGTCTGTTAATTAGGGGCATTAATAGTTTTACTAATGTTTGACTACTCTTGAATTCCTAGGATAAATACAACTAGGTCTATCATATATTATCTTTTTTATACATTGCCAGATTGTTAGCTAATATTGTTTATAGGTTTGTATGAAAGCAACTACTTACTGTTACTTTTTTAATAAACTTTATAGCAGAAAATATAGGTGCTGAACTGAAAGCTCCACTTATTAAGCAAGAACCTCTCCAAGTAAGAGGTAAATATATTTTATTCTATTTTTCATTATAATGGTGTTTTGAATGTACAAAATTAGTTTATATAGAGTAGTTTATATAGAGCTCTGTATAATTGTATTATTCTGAGTGTACTGCCTATTTTTATTTTTCTTTAAATATACTGACGATAAAGATTTATTCTCCTGCTTATAAGCTAATTTCTACTGAAGTTCACTTCGCATTTTGGTTATAAATTTGGTGGTAATTATTTTTTCAAAATCCAAAAGAAGGAAGTAATGGCAAATAAAAGTCATCCATTGCTTTATCATTTTTAAAAAATATTTATTTATATATTTAACAGAGAGAGAGAGAGAGGGAGAGAGATCACAAGCAGGTAGAGGGGGGCGGGGAAGCAGGCTCCCCTGCTGAGCAGAGAGCCCAATGTGGGGCTCGATCCCAGGACCTGAGATCATGACCCGAGCTGAAGGCAGAGGGTTTAACCCACTGAGCCACACAGGTTCCCCTGCTTTATCATTTTTAGAAAAGTAATGTGGTTAAACAGACCAGTACCTTTCAGTTCCAGCATGTTTAAATCCAAATAGAGTTTGGACATTCTTGTCCAGCTTTCTTTTTTAGGAATAACTGAGTGACAAAGGCAATCTTGTTTGCAGCTCTGCTCTTTGTATTGAACTATGTCTCCTGTCTACAAAGCAGCATGTTTGACAAGGGCAGTAACTTTGTGACTAGAAGCACCGCGGCTTTGACATCAGACAAAAGTGGATTCAGTTTGTGGTTCCAGGATGTATTAACTGTATGGCCTTGAGCATTTTCCCTGTGCCACAGTTTTCTCCCCCATAAGATTGTGCTAAAAATGGGATTTCTTTTCTAGGATAACCTTGAAGATGATCTGTAGTATATATAGTGACAGTTAAGAATAATTAACATTGATAGCTGTCACCATCGTCAATACT
Organism: Meles meles; assembly: GCF_922984935.1. Classification (NCBI taxonomy): domain Eukaryota; kingdom Metazoa; phylum Chordata; class Mammalia; order Carnivora; family Mustelidae; genus Meles; species Meles meles. Next base: position 33,877,545 of record NC_060067.1, on the reverse strand, counting down.
CTGGGCCAGGACAGGCCAATAGGGATTTCTATATACTTTGAAGAAAATCTTTAAAAAGTAATTTAAAAAAACACTCAATCTTTCAAAAGAAAGAATAATTATTTGTTCCAGAGGAGTTCATCTGGATATAGAATTTTAGGATTATTGGACTAAGCCAGTTTAGAGACTTGAAACTCACAGAAAAAGTATCCCGAACTTCCTTAGATATATTTTTTTCAAATAAAATTTTGATTTTTATACTGAACTTTATGTTTGGAATGTTCTTCTTATTTTTGCATTCGATTTTAATAGTTAATATGATATTTTAAGAGTCTTTTTTACCTACTGTATTGATGAATCATTTTAGTCTTAATTTGCTCTTTCCACTTCAAAGTACAATGGAAAACTTGTTAATTAATATCTGAGAATAGAATATGAAGTAACAGGGTGATAGTTGGAAATGGAACACACATGACTTTCTGTTGTTTTGCCCCTGCTCTTCAGATATTTGCTTATTTTATTTATCTGTGTCATGCAATCGAAAGTCTTACTTTCTGATTTATAAATATAGACCTATATTGAGTGTAGTTTTTGATTCACAGACTATAATTGATGCCAAACTGGTACTTTGTTATTGATATCTCTGTTTTTGTTTGTTTTTTTGTTTTTTTAATTAACAACTTGATACTTGGTAGTAGGGAAAGTTTAGTAGAAGGTAGTATTTTACCTATAATCTGTAGTAAACGTTCTATAATTTTTAACTGATAAAAATATTTCTTATGTTTACTTTAGCTTTCTTATGGACTATGGTGAAACAGTCCAGCAGCTTTAGGCTTTTTTGACTGCAAGTCACATAAGAAATATTAATGACCTACTATATATATATATATATATATATATATATATATATACACACAAATTATTGTATGTAACTGGAACCAAAGCTTTCACAAAATGTACTTATTCATTGTATGTGGTATCTTTATTCACTTTCTATTTGAATTTTTTATAAAATGCCGGTTTTACCCTGCAGTTTAGAAAAATTGAACGAGCATGTGATTTTTATTGAAACCCCCTTTTCATTTAGACCCTAGACAATTTATTATTATTTTTTTTTAGACCCTAGACCATTTATATTGTATTAGTACAATTTAAACAGACCAGGAATACCTATACAGGGTATCCATTAGACAGAGGGTTGACATTTGGCATCAGTTACAGATGACTATGGAGATAAAATCTAGACGGCTACAAATGGAATTCTGTCCTAATCTGCACTTGGGAGACTTTCTTCTTCTGGTGCCATTCAGTGCATCAAGAAAAACATTAGTTTTTCTATGAAATTCATTTGTGAGCCCTCTTAAGTATCAGCATATGTTCATCTTCTAATGTGATTTCTAATGTCCATATTTATGTTTTTTTATATTTTTGGATTTAGTCAAAGCAGTCCTTAAGAAGAGGGAGTATGGACCAAAATACACTCAGAATAATTTCATCACTGGAGTCAGAGCAATAAATGAGTTCTGCCTTAAATCCAGGTACAGTAGTTGTTTTTTATAAAATGTGGTAGTTCTAGCTCATCTAAATAACCATGTGTTTCTTAGAATGTGTTACCTGCTGCTAACCTTGTGGAAACTTTCCCATGACTCCTTCCGAAATTGAAAAACTACTTTGTTCAGTTAAAAAAATGTTAAAATTGTTAGCTTATTAAACTGAGTTCTGCTTCAGTGTGAGCAATCCAGTCTTTCCTGGTATCTTAAACTCAAAGAAGCAGGTTCTTCAAAACATCTGTATCGCACAAGAACCTTAGGAGTTTTATTATTATGTTAATATGTGGCATATAAGATATCATCTTATCAATAAGATATTTGCGTATTTGTATGTTTAACTTTTTAAAGTGTTGGGTTTTACACTGAAAAAAATAGAATAAAGTGTTGGGTGTTTTTGGCTAGTGGAGTTGAGTAATTTAGTTACATTTATGTTCATACTCCAACTCCGTTGAGCATAAATTATTTTTGTTTTCTGATATCTTTTTGTTATGAATTTTCTTGTAATCATAGATTTGTTGAGATATTTGTCACAAATTAAAAATTCCCCCCCCCCTTTCCGTGTTTACCTAAGCAAGCCATTTTACATGGAAAATTTCTTGGCAATTTAGTGATCAGATTTAGCCTCTCGCCTCCCGCCCATCACATCCTCTATGGTATATTATCAAGAAATAAGAATTTTTATAATCAGTTTTATAACTTACATACCTATTAACAACCAGTCATGACATTGATTGATGTAAAACAGTGTCCTGTTTCACATGGAGTATTTCATTTAGTTCTCAAAAGAATTTTGTGAATTCAGTAGATTAGGTATTGCTAGCTCCACATCGTAGGCCAGGAAACATAGTAAAGATGTCACTGGTGACCCAGCTCATTTACTAAGTCAGCATCCTGGGGTTAGAATACATATCTTTGATACCTTGTCCAAACTTTATACTAATATATGATGGTTGGTTGTTGATTTATTGTATTGTAATTTATTTTAAAGATTTTATTTTATTTTTTTTTAATTTTATTTATTTATTTGACAGAGAGAGATCACAAGTAGGCAGAGAGGCAGGCAGAGAGAGTGAGAGGGAAGCAGGCTCCCTGCCGAGCAGAGAGCCCGATGCGGGACTCTATCCCAGGACCCTGAGATCATGACCTGAGCCGAAGGCAGCGGCTTGAACCACTGAGCCACCCAGACGCCCCTGAAGATTTTATTTTTAAGTAATCTCCATACCCAGTGTGGGGCTCAAACCCACAATCCTGAGATCAAGAGTCGCATGCTTCACTGACTGAGCCAGCCAGGCACCCTATAATCTCCCAAGTTTAATTTCTTGGAACTTATACCAGCTTTTTATTTATAGGCCTTTTCATATCTCTTCTAAAATTTCCACAGGAAATTTGATCAAATTTAGAATGACTGTTTAGCAGTGACTTGATGAATACGTAAACCTTGAGAATGGAAAATAAATAACGTGGAATTGACAGACACTCTTTATAACTTGATACCTATAAATAGTATTATCATTTAGTATCACCACTTAGTATTAATCTGGATATAAACAAGTATGACTATAAATTTTAATTTTAAATTCTTAAGTAGAGGATGTTACTCTAATCCATGTTTTTTTCATACATCAGACTTTGCAGTGGGGTGTCCATAGCAGATAAAATACAAACACTGATGAAGGAATTACATCTCTGCCTATCATTTTATGGTATTTTCAGTGAGCATCAAGAAAAATTTTTATTTTTTCACTGTCTCTAGACCAAATTTTGTGTACAAAATGCCAAACTGATCCTTCTGCCTTAAACTGATCTGTATAGTCTTTAAGGATCAGGATCCAGGTAGTGGCTTTTACCTACCCCTAATAATCCTTCTAAGAACAAAAACTATGTGAACCTTTTCAGAATAAATTCATCACGTTTCTTTCTTCAGTGATCTAGACCAGCTTCGAAAAATCAGACGAAGAAGTCCCCATGAAGATACTGAGTCCTTTACTGTATACTTGAGATCAGATGTGGAGGCAAAGTAAGAACATGCTTCTTCTAGAATAAATGTACAAGGCAAATTTTAGATTCATAAAAACCAATATTGGATAGAGGTTTTTAAATGATCTATTTTAAAAGAATATTTTTATCTTTACAAACTTGTTTGTGAATTACTAATATGTACTAGTTAACTAAAAGTATTTGATAATTTATAAGAAAATTTGTTGTTGAATTTACTCTTACTGTTTAGTTAATTTAGAAACATTTTTTAAGTCCTATGTATTTTTCCTAAAGGACCTTATGCTTTGTTGTAAGCTTCTCATGTAGTTATAGTTCATCTTCATTTAAATATAATTAGAATAAAGTCATTAAAATTGTCCATTGTTGATGGCCATATATGTATGCACAGATCCTTGGAAGTTTGGGGAAGCCCTGAAGCCCTTGCCAGAGAGAAAAAACTGCGTAAAGAAGCAGAAATAGAATACAGAGAAAGTAAGTATATTCAGTTTAAAGTGGAGTTAATTGAAAAGCAAGTTGTAGGTAAAATTGGGCCTTTAATAATTGTACTCCCTAGTAGTTGCATGCCTCTTGGCTTTGGCTCTTTTGGTTCTAGCAAATATTAATTGCCACTTTGGGATTCAGTTACTTTTTAAAAACAGTATCAGGACACCTGGGTGGCTCACTTGGTGTGTCTGCCTTCGTCTCAGGTCATGATACTGGGGTCCTAGATTTGAATCCTAGCATCAGGTTCCTGGGTCGGTGGAGAGCCTACTTCTCCTGCCTGCTGCTCCCGCTGGTTGTGTGTTTGCATGCTTGTTCTCTCTCACAAATAAAATTTAAAAAACAAAATAAAATTAAAAAAAAAATAAAAGCAGTATCTATTTTTTTGTGTTCTTCCTCTATAGCTCTTTTAAGGATGATGAGAGGAAACAAAGCTGGTTGGTGGTTTATTATAAGATACATGAATATTATAATTTATGGTCTGATTTGAAGATTACACTTGTTCTAAAAGTGATTGTGCTTTCTTGCAGAAAAGTCTGTTAATTCAGTTTCCCCGTTTCTACTTTACTTTTCTCATTTTTCTATTTATTCCAGGGAGAGTCGCATGAATTGGGGGGAGGGCCAAAAGGAAAGCGGGGGAGAGAGAGACACAGACTCCCACTGAACACAGAGATGCCAGGCTGATCTTCTGTCTCGTGAGATCATGACCTGAGCTGAAACCAAACCTGGATGCTTAACTGATTGAGCCACCCAAGCACTGCCTGCCCCCAATTCTACTTTAATTCATTCATTCAGCAGATATTTATCAGACATTTACTGTGAACTAGAAGCTGTGCTGGATGCTTGAGATTTAGTTGCAAATAAGACTCCCAGGGTAGGGCGCCTGGGTGGCTCAGTGGGTTAAGCCTCTGCCTTTGGCTTAGGTCATGATCCCAGGGTCCTGGGATTGAGCCCCGCATCGGGCTCTCTGCTCAGGAGGGAGCCTGCTTCCCACCCCCACCCTGCCTCTGCCTTCCACTCTGCCTACTTGTGATCTCTGTCTGTCAAATAAATAAAATCTTAAAAAAAACAAAAACTCTCAGGGCATTTAACACTCCAATAGTTGAGTGACAAAGCCACCTTTATAGAATTAGGATTCAAGATTATGTGAAATATAATTTAGCTAATTCTTTGATTTACATATATGTATGTATTCATTAATGTCAAAAGTGTTGCACACTTGTGATTTAAAAAAGGATACAAAAATATAAAGAAAAAAGTCTTCTTTCATTTTCTCTAGTCACCATCTCATTTTACTTCCTATAGATAATTGTTGCTGGAAGTTTGGGATATATCTATCCAGAATATTTCTCTGATGCATTTTCATGCATTTTATATAAATTTTATATAAATATATAAATTTATATATAAATATATAAAATTCATGCATTTTATATAAATTTTATATATATATAATTTATATATACATTATATATAAAATATATAAATTATATATAATGTATATATAAATTGAATATATATTATATATAAATTATATATAAAACATACATTTTATATATATTAAATTTATATATAAATTTATATAAATTTTATATACATCATTTTTTTCACTTAAACATAAATTGGTGACACTATACCTATTGTTTTGCCTCTGGTTCTTTATACTTACCAGTGTAACCATAAACATCTTCCCATGTCTACATACAGAAATCTACCTTTCTCTCATTCTTTTTTAACAGCTGCATAATATTCCACTGTGTGGATATAATTAAAAAAAAAAGTTCTCAAACTTTTTTTACTATTACAAAGAATACAATAGTCAATATCATATTTCTTAAATATATAATACCATATTCTCTTATTACAAATACATAGATAAAATGTTAGTAGTATTTCAAGGTCGAAGGACATGGGCATTTTAAAATTTAATAGAATATTCTCCAAAGGAATATGGTGCCAGTTTACATTTACACTTTAAGTGTTTGAGGGTGACTATTTTCTCAAACCCATGACAATGTTGGATATTACCATTGTTTTAACTTTGTTGTGTATTCGATGGGCAGTAGATGATATCTTTAATTTTGAGTTTCTCTGGTGACTGCTGAGGTTGGTTATCTTTAATATGTTTATTTATTTTTCTTAACTCTTCTTCTGTGATAATTTTTATATCCTTTACTCCATCTCTTACCTTGTGTGTCTTCTTAAATTGATTTCATGAGTTTTTGGTAGATTTTAACTCTTTAATTTTGTATGTTCTAAATATTTTTTTTTCTTTTTTTTTGGAGTTACCTACTTTTTAAAAAATTTTTATTTATTTTTATTTCAAGTTTTTATTTAAACTCCAGTTAGTTGACATATAGTGTAATATTGGTTTCAGGAGTAGAATTTAGTGACTCATCGCTTACATATAACATCCAGTCCCTTCCATCAACCCTCAATTTGTTCTCTATAATTGAGTTTGCCTCCCTTTCTTTTTTTATTCCCTTTGCCTATGTTCATCTATTTTGTTTCTTAAGTTCCACATATTAGTGCAATCATACAGTGTTTGTTTTTCTCTTACTGACTTACTTTGCTTAGCATAATACAGTAGCTCCATCCACATTGTTGCAAATGGCAAGGTTTCATTCTTTTTGATGGCTGAGTAATATCCCATTGTAGATTTATCACCACGTTTTCTTTTATCCATTCATTAGTCGATGGGCATTTGGGTTCTTTCCATACATTGGCTATTGTTAATAATGGCTGCTGTAAACAACAGGGTACATATACTTTGAATCAGTATATTTGTACGCTTTGAGTAGACACCTCATAGTGCAATTGCTGGGTGGTAGGGTAGCTCTGTTTTTAACTTTTTGAGGAATCCTCTGTACTGTTTTTCAGAGTGGCTGCTCCAGTTTGGATTCCCACCAACAGTGTAACAGGGTTCCCCTCTCTGCGTTCTCATCATCTGTTGTTTCCTGAGTTGTTAATTTTAGCCATTAAGGTGAGGTGGTATCTCATGGTGGTTTTGATTTGTATTTCCCTGATGATGAGTGATGTTGAGCATCTTTCCATGTGTCTATAGCCAGCTGTATGTCTTCTTTGGGAAAATGTCTAGTCATGTCTTCTGCCCATTTTTAAACTGGATTATTTGGGTTTTTTGGGTGTTGAGTTTGGTAAGATCTTTGTAGATTTTGGATACTAACCCTTTATCAGCTATATCATTTGAAAATATCTTCTGCCATTCTTTAGGTTGCCTTTTTAGTTTTGTTGTTTCCTTAGCTGTGCAGAAGCTTTTTACCGTGGGGTGCCTGGATGGCTCAGTCAGTTAAGCATCTGCCTTCGGCTCAGGTCATGATCCTGGGGTCCTGGAATTGAGCCCCGCATTGGACTTCCTGCTTAGCAGCGAGTCTGCTTCTCCCTCTCTCTCTATGATCTCTCTTGTTTTTGCTCTGACACAAATAAATAAATAAAATCTTTAAAAGAAAGAAAAAAGAAGAAGAAGAAGCTTTTTATCTTGAAGTCCCAGTAGTTCATTTCTGCTTTTGTTTCCCTTGCCTCTGGAGACATGTCTAGCACTAAGTTGCCATGGCTGAGGTCAGAGAGGTTGCTACCTGTGTTCTCCTCTAGGATTTTGATGATTTTGTGCCTCACATTCAGGTCTTTAATACATTTTGAATTTATTTTTGTACATGGTGTAAGAAAGTGGTCCAGTTTCATTCCACATGTGGCTGTCCAGTTTTCCCAGCACCAGTATGTTGAAGAGACTATCTTGTTTGCATTTATATTTTTTTCCTCCTTTATCAAAGATTAGTTGACCATATCGTTGTGGGCCTATTTCTGGCTTTTCTATTCTGTTCCATTGATCTATGTATTTATTTTTGTGCCAGTACCCTACTGTATTGATGACTGCAGCTTTGTAATATAGCTTGAAGTCCAGAATCATAATACCTCCAGCTTTGCTTTTCTTTCTCGAGATTGCTTTGGCTGTTTGGGGTCGTTTGTAGTTCCATATAAATTTTTGGACTCTTTGTTCTAGCTCTGTGAAAAATGCTGGTGGTATTTTGATAGGGATTGCATTAAATATGTAGATGCTTTGGGTAGTGTAGACATTTTAACAATGTTTATTCTTCTAGTCTGTGAGCATGGAATGTTTTTCCATTTCTCTGTGTCCTCTTCAATTTCTTTCATAAATATTCTATAGTTTTCAAAGTACAGATCTTTTACATCTTTGGTTAGCCTTATTCTTAGGTATTTTAACAGTTTTCAGTGTAATTGCAAATGAAATCAATTCCTTGATTTCTCTTTCTGCTGCTTCATTTATGGTGTATAGAAAATGCGACAGATTTCTCTGTTGATTTTGTATCCTGTGACTTTGCTGAGTTTGTGTATCAGTTCTAGCAGTATTTTGGTGGAGTCTTTGGGTTTTCTATGTAGGGTATCATGTTATCTGTGAATTGTTCTTGCTGATTTGGATGCCTTTTATTTCCTCCTTTTTTTTTTTTTTTTTTTTTAACTAGTGAGGGAGAGAGTGGGGCAGGATAGAGGGAATGAGAGAGAGAGAGAGAGATTCCTAAGCAGACTCCACACCCAGCGTGGATCCTGATGTGGGCCTCAGTATCACAATCCTGAGATCATGACCTGAGCAAGAATCAGGAGTCTAGATGCTTAACCGACTGAACCACTCAGATGCCCCAGGATGCCTTTTATTTCTTTTTGTTGTCTGATTGCTAATGCTAGGACTTCTAGTACTATGTTTAACAGTGGTGAGAGTGGACATCCCTGTCTTGTTCCTGACCTTAGAGGAAAAGCTCTCAGTTTTTCCCCATTGAGGATGATACTAGCTGTGGTTCTTTCATACATGACCTTTATGATGTTGAGATATCTTCTCTCTATTCCTACTTTGCTGCAGGTTTTTTTTCTGAATATTTTCTCATCTTCCTTCTTCAGTTTTTGTTTCATTCCCCCCATTTGTGGGAGATTTCAAACATAGAAGTACTGAGGAAAGTATAACCACTCTGCAGGAATCCATCACTCAGCTTTACAGTTATCAACACATGGTCAACCTTGTTTTATCTATATCTCCTTTACCCTCACTCTACTAAATTACTTTGAAACCAGTCCATTTCATCTTCAAATATTTCAGTGTATATCTCTGAAAAAACAGTATTTGTTTTAGTTTATATGGTAGTGGTAGTTGAACTGTTTAAGAAAGTTCACTAAGCCCTGCCTTTAGTAATCTGTCATTCGGTCTTAATATCCTCTCAGTTGCACCTTGGCTGAAGATCTAGGATGGTTTTAGATAGTATGTATTCAGGCAAAGAAAATTAATGATCTTTTGCTGATTATTCCTTTTCTTGACAAAATTGAAAACATTTTTTTCTCTTTTCAACTAATCTAGTCAGGAGGAATAAGGAATATGTTTGAGATTCTCATAGGCTTGCAATATATAATATGAAGTCATCTGCATGTTGGGCAAGTGTATATTTTTTTGCAGAATCCAAGTCCTTTAAATCATTAGTATAGCATTTTTGAGAAGTAATAAAGAGAATCAGTGAATCTTAGTATCTGTGGGGTTTGGGCCTCAGAAAAAGCAAACAGTTGCTGATTATATTCACAGATATGCTAAAGAGAGCTACAGTTAAATCCGCAGGGGTAAAATATTGCCTTAAGAGAAATATATATTGGGGTCAGGGAACTTCAGAATTTTGGTATCACTATTCAGTTAAAGGCTTCCATTGGGTTCTTTTAGGTAATAGAGATGCTAATACAGGATATGATCAAGTGTTGTTCCAATAGGGCAGATTGCATTGGGGAATTAGATGGTTGCACTAAAGTTATAGTTTGGTTACTTTGGGGAACAGATATAATGTGGCAGGATTAAAATAGAGATAGAGGTGCTAGTGTCTGAGAAAAATGTACACATACTTTTCTTTGACAGGCTTTATTTAGGAGAATCTGAATTCTTCAACTGTATTTCTAAATTCTGTATAGGACTAAAGCTTAAAGGTGACAGTATTACCTTCCTTGATGAGTTGGTGAAATTTCTAGGTGGAAATTGAGAGACAGTTATGGTCAGTAATATAGGAAGAAAAGGGGGAGAGAGAGTTTTTTGAGAGCGTGGGAGTTCAGTATCAAGAGGGTGAAGCAGGGGCACCTGGGTGGCTCAGTGGGTTAAGCCGCTGCCTTCGGCTCAGGTCATGATCTAAGGGTCCTGGGATCGAGTCCCGCATCGGGCTCTCTGCTCAGCGGAGAGCCTGCCTTCCCTTCCTCTCTCTCTGCCTGCCTCTCTGTGATTTCTCTCTGTCAAATAAATAAAATCTTTAAAAAAAAAAAAAGGGTGAAGCAGTGGGATAGGAAGGAGATCAAGGAGAGGGGGAATGAAGGTGGAGGAGACATGCTAGGAAGGAAAGACCAAAGTAGACAAATTAGTGGTGTTCAAATCATCCCATTTTTGGCCAATGGAAGCACCTCAAGTTGGTTCTGAAGTCTCTTTGTCATAATCCTAGTATTGTAGCATCCTTGCTTTTAGGTATAATAAGGTATTTCAGGTTTATCTTGTACATGTCCTGCCCAGACTGGGCATTACCCTCCTCTGAAAAGAACCTCCCGCCTTTTTTTTTCTCTGGTAAATAAAATTGAGAGATTGTACTTGGGGCCTTTGGGGTACTTTTTTTTTTTTTTTTGAGGGAGAGAGGGGGTTATGGAGGGACAAAGGGAGAGGAAGAAAAAGAATCCTAAGCAGGCTGTATGTCCAGCGTGGAGCCTGATGCAGGGCTCAATCTCATGACCATAAGATCACGACCTGAGCGGAAATAAAGAGTTGGATGCCTAACGGTCTGAGCCACCCAGGTGCCCCAGTGGTACTCATTTTTAATAGGTTGACATATTTTTAAGGTCTTTCCAGTGCACAGTAATAAGATATACTTCATTTTCCTTAAGAGAGAAGCTATATAAGCTATTCTGAAAAACTTAATGTTTTCTTTGTTGTGTTTTTTAACTTTTTCTTACCCTGAAAATCTTATTTCTTAATCCAATAATATAATTATATTTTTGGTTTACTCTAATATGTATATACATACATAGGGAAAGAACATGGTGTGGTTTCAAAATAATAATACCAATATTATTGCCATCAGGATGATTTAAGTGTTCTTGACTTTCCTTTTTGTCTTTAGTATATATTCTACTAGGGATGTATAATGTTTCTTTTTTTTTTTTTTTTATTCTTTTATTTACAGCATAACAGTGTTCATTGTTTTGGCATCACACCCAGTGCTCCATGCAGTACGTGCCCTCCCTATTACCCACCACCTGGTTCCTCAACCTCCCACCCCCCCACCCCCCCACCCCCCGCTGCCCCTTCATAACCCTCTGGTTGTTTTTCAGAGTCCATAGTCTCTCATGGTTCATCTCCCCTTCCAGTTTCCCTCAACTCCCTCTCCTCTCCATCTCCCCATGTCCTCCATGTTATTTGTTATGCTCCACAAATAAGTGAGACCATATGATACTTGACTCTCTCTGCTTGACTTATTTCGCTCAGCATAATTTCTTCCAGTCCCGTCCATGTTGCTACAAAAGTTGGGTATTCGTCCTTTCTGATGGAGGCATAATACTCCATTGTGTATATGGACCACATCTTCCTTATCCATTCATCCGTTGAAGGGCATCTTGGTTCTTTCCACAGTTTGGCGACCGTAGCCATTGCTGCAATAAACATTGGGGTACAAATGGCCCTTCTTTCCATTACATCTGTATCTTTGGGGTAAATACCCAGCAGTGCAATTGCAGGGTCATAGGGAAGCTCTATTTTTAATTTCTTCAGGAATCTCCACACTGTTCTCCAAAGTGGCTGCACTAACTTGCATTCCCACCAACAGTGTAAGAGGGTTCCCCTTTCTCCACATCCTCTCCAACACACGTTGTTTCCTGTCTTGCTAATGTTGGCCATTCTAACTGGTGTTAGGTGGTATCTCAATGTTGTTTTAATTTGAATCTCCCTGATGGCTAGTGATGATGAACATTTTTTCATGTGTCTGATAGCCATTTGTATGTCTTCGTTGGAGAAGTGTCTGTTCATATCTTCTGCCCATTTTTTGATATGATTATCTGTTCTGTGTGTGTTGAGTTTGAGAAGTTCTTTATAGATCCTGGATATCAACCTTTTGTCTGTACTGTCATTTGCAAATATCTTCTCCCATTCTGTGGGTTGCCTCTTTGTTTTGTTGATTGTTTCCTTTGCTGTGCAGAAGCTTTTGATCTTGATGAAGTCCCAAAAGTTCATTTTTGCTTTTGTTTCCTTGGCCTTTGGAGACATATCTTGAAAGAAGTTGCTGTGGCTGATATCGAAGAGGTTACTGCCTATGTTCTCTAGGATTCTGATAGATTCCTGTCTCACGTTGAGGTCTTTTATCCATTTCGAGTTGATCTTTGTGTACGGTGTAAGAGAATGGTCGAGTTTCATTCTTCTACATATCGCTGTCCAGTTTTCCCAGCACCATTTATTGAAGAGACTGTCTTTTTTTCATTGAATATTTTTTCCTGTTTTGTCGAAGATTATTTGACCATAGAGTTGAGGGTCCATATCTGGGCTCTCCCCTCTGTTCCACTGGTCTGTGTGTCTGTTTTTATGCCAGTACCATGCTGTCTTGTTTCTTTGTTTTAAATTCACTTGAAATTTCTGTCTACATGGATAAACCATCAAATAGATGTAAAATGAGATTCATTGTTTCATTTTGCTTCTGATACTTAGAAATAATTTTGATTTTCATTTTATAATTTTGTAAAACATTTATATGATTCCAAAGTCACATCTACCAGACAGAACCTTCAGAGAAATTTAGTTTCCATCCTTATCTTCTCCACCCTGTTTCTCCTTATCACATTGGTAACCACTTAAAAAATCAGTTTTGGAGTTATTTTTTCCATTAAAAAATATACTATGAAATAGCATGTATATGGTATTAACTCCCTCCCCACCCCCTTTCATAAATAAGGTATACTTTCTGTCTTTGATTTTTTTATTGACATTATGTCCTGAGGACCAATCTGTAGCAGTAAATAGAGACATTTCTTCATTCCTTTTATAATACTCCATTTTGGGGGGTACAACATGGTTTATTCAGTCATTCTCCCATAGGTTGTTTTCAGTCTTCTGCTGTTAAAATAATGATACCATGAGGCTGTACATATGTGAAAGGAAATATTTAAACACAGTTTGAGAAAATAAAGTAATAGAAATTTGTTTTTCTTGTATTTTTAAACCTTGTGCTAAAAAATGAAGAACTGGTTCTTCTATCAAGATTAAGTAATTCATATTTTTAGATAATATTGAGAAGAGAATTCTTATATCAAAGTACCTTTCTGGGGCACCTGGGTGGCTCAGTTGGGTCAGTGTCCAACTCTTGATTTCAGCTCAGGTCATGATCTCTGGGTTGTGAGATCATGCCCAGTCTCAGGCCCTGCAGTAGGCATGGAGCCTGCATAAGATTCTTTTTTCTTCCTCTACATCTATTCCTTCCTGTCCCCACCCTCTAAAATAAATAAATAAACAAATAAATAAATATTTTCAAAAGCGCACCTTTCTCTCATTGCATTTCTCCCTGCCTTTTTTTGTTGTGTTAAAAAACACAACAGAATTTGTCATTTTAAAGGAATTATTAAGTATATTCACATTGTTGTGAAACTAATCTTCAGGAATTTTTTTCCCAGAGCTTTTTCATCACATAAAACTGAAAACTCTGTAAACAAATGGTTCCCCTTTTCTCCTACCTGTAGCCCTTGGTAACCACTGTTCTACTTTCTGTCTCTATGAATTTGACTCATATAAATAGAAGTATACAATATTTGTCTTTTTAACTGAGATTTCACATAGCTTAATGTCCTCAAGGTTTATCTGTGTGCCAGGATTTCTTTCTTTTTTAAGTCTGAATAGTATTTCATTGTAGCATATACCACCTTTTGTTTATCCACGGACATTTTGGTTGCTTTCACTACTTGACTATTCTGAATAGTGGCGCTCTGAATATGAGGATGTAAATATTTCTTTGAGACCTTGCTTGCTTGCTTGCTTGCTTGCTTTTTTCTTTTTCTTTTTTTTTGGATGTATACCTTCATTGGGATTGCTAGATCATATGGTAGTTTTTAATTTTTTGAGGAACCCTCCATGTTGCTTTCCATGGCAGTTGTACCATTTTACAGTCCCACCAGCATACAAAAGGTTTTTAGTTTCTTCACATCCTTGCCAACACTTGTTATTTTCTGAGTTTGGTTTTGTTTTGTTTTTGGATAATGGCAGTTCTGGTGGGTGTGAGGTGATACCTTATTCTAGCTTTAATTTGCATTTTTCCGTAGGGAGTTTGACATGAGTATCCTTTAATATGCTTGTTAGCCATTTGTATATCATTTTTGGAGAAAGATCTGTTCTAGTCCTTTGCCCATTTTTAAAAAAAATATTTATTTATTTGACAGAGAGAGAGGTCACAAGTAGGCAGAGAGGCAGGCAGAGAGAGAGGGAGAAACAGGCTCCCCACTGAGCAGAGAGCCCGATGCGGGGCTCGATCCCAGGACCCTGAGATCATGACCTGAGCCGAAGGCAGAGTCTTAAACCACTGAGCCACCCAGGCGCCCCCCTTTGCCCATTTTTTATCCAGGTTGCAGATCCAGATTTTTTATAATAATCTGATACTTTTACTGATAACCAATAGAAAATATTTAACATGCTCTTAAAGAGAATAATTGTGTGAGTGTAGAATGTGACTGATAGAATATGTATGAGCTAAATGTATTTTGTAATTCTTTTCTTATAAAGGGCTATTTAGAAACCAAAAGATACTAAGAGAATATAGAGACTTCCTGGGAAACACCAAGGTAAGATTATCTTTCTGATAATATTACATGTGTATATTTTTGCGCAGTGAAATTTTAGTATCAGTCCATTGTGAAATTTTAACATGTCTGATTATAATTCAAGATTTTCTTGAGCACAGTGTAATTTACTGAATTATATAGTCTGTCTCTGTTTGGTTTTCTTGAAATTAAAAAAAACTGGGACATAATTTTTCTTTAAATTCATAACAGTGTTATAAACCATAAGTATATAGATACAGGTAAGGGAGAAGATGTTGTTTTCTTAGGTTTTTAGTAAAATTTAGCTCTCTCCTATACACCTTTAATTTTCTTTGTCCTCTCTCCTACTTCTAACCCTGATTAGATATTCAAACTGCCACATCTCTGCTTGTACTCAAAAAGTTTAGCCCTTGGACGAGAAAATTACACAGCCATTCTGATTGTTCTTACTTATTATATGAGTATATATAAAATCAGTGGACACAATATTATTTGACAGTCTTCCTGAACTTCCATCATGCATTCAGTGTCTCATTCCGTGAAACAGCTGTTGAATACTTTTCCTGTCTTCCCAAACTTCCTACAGCCTAACTCTTCAGCTGATGACCTTGCTTCATCTTTCACTGAAAAAAATAGATGTAATCAGATAAAAGTACCTCACTTTTCATCACCAGATTTACTAACTTATCTACTTGTGTGCCGGAATACTTCCTATTAGAAGGAAATTAATATTGAGACCAGTATAGAAAGGTTACCTTTATCATCCTACCTCTTATTCTCTTCTGAATCCTCTTCATTTGGGCTTTCACCACTCCACTGAAATGGCTTTTATCAAAGTCACCAGTACCTCCAGAATACCAAGTAATCATGTCCAGAGCCAACGTTGCATTTAAACTTAGTTGGGAGGTATCTCCTGTCAAGAAGTGGAGGTCCTGTTTGGAGAGAAGACTAGCTGTGCAGATTCTCTCCTTTCTTCTGAGTTACATTTCAGACATTGCTCCCCTTTGGCAAAGTTTTGGTTGGCAGCGCTGACAACTCTAGTCATATTTTATTTGTTGTTCTTTTCTTTTCTATTCATTGTATTCAGAACTCCTTAATTTCCATTTCCCCTCTGAGTTTTGTGTTTCTGGCATCCCATTGGTGGAATCTTTGCCTCAGGAGCCAGCCTCTTCACTGCTGCTGTGGAATAACATAGGTTAGCGAGCCCTGCCTCCTGGGAGGATCTGCTCCTAGGTGTTCTGTCTGTTTCCCATGGAGGTTCATTGTCACTAGATTTTTGAGAGTGGCTACTGACTTCTGAAATCAGTGTCACTAGGAGCCTTTTGAGGATTCATACTTGTCAACCTTGAAAAGTTCCAGGGTTTGAATGGAATTTTTTTTTTAAAGATTTTATTTATTAGAGTGAGCAAGAGAAAGAGAGAGAGAGAGCACGATTAAGGGCAAAGGGAGAGGGAGAAGTGACCCTGTTGCTGAGTAGGGAGCCAGATGGGGGACTCGATCCCAGGACCCTGAGATCATGACCTGAGCCAAAGACAGACGCTTAACCAACTTAGCCACCCAGGTGCCCCCTAGAATTTGTTTCTATTATTCTCTCTTTTTTTTTTTAGTAATAGGATAACACTTTAATTTCCCTCTGCTGTTTCCATATTTCTGTAAAGAACATTCACTCTCCTACTGAAGATGGTTGCTTTCCTTCTCCAGAAATATATGGGGTTATTCCTGTTAAATACTTAATATTTTTAAATTAAATATTAAATTCTTCTACCCCCCTCCTGATCCACTTGCTTTTCTATGGTATTTTCCTTTGTATTAGAGGAACTCTAGTAGTGATATGTATGAACTCATTATGTTCTGGGTCTGCCAAAAGCATTCTCTTATCAGAACAGTATCTAACTGTCTGATATCTAATTTCTCAATGTCCTTTTAATACATTTCTCCTTTAATACACTTCTGCTTTCTTGTGCCTTTCCTTAGAATTCTAATTCTGTGAAATTATTTGTGATAGTCCTTTAGAGCATTAGAAGCACCTTTATCTCCACTTGCAGTTATAATTTTGAAGTGTCAGTAGTGCTTTGAGTATTTTATGCTGATTTGCTGGCAGTCCTTTTTGAAATATTGCCACATTTTCTGTTTTTGTTCCAATATTTAAAAAAATTATTATCAAAAATTTCAAATATATACAAAAGTAGAAAAAATATTTGATGAACCCATCTTCCAGTTTCAGTAATTCCCAGCGTGTTGGCCATTCTGCTCTCTAAGGCTCAGTTCTCCAATTGCTTTTATTATAGAATTTATGGGTGGCTTTAATAGGATGCTTCCCAAGGGTGTTACGAATCCTGGCTCCTTGTAGATCTCTTGCTTTTCCTTGGACTTGGTCACTATTTCTGATCTAATGTGTTTTCACCTTTTCTGTAATAATTTTTTTATCAGCAATTTGAGCTCTGTGAATCTTTTTTTCCTTAAAACATTTTATTCTACTTTTTAAGATGTCATTTTCCTTCCTTGTCTGCCTTATTTATCCCAAAAGTTCTTGTACCTTTCTTTTAAAGACATATTTCTCATCTTCCACTTTAAACAGCATCTTTTCATTTATCTCTTTGCAATTTTTTTTTTACTGTTCCTAAAATAAGTTTTTGGAGTTTTGTTTTTCTTTATTCAGCCAAAGGACACAGCACATTCTCATTATAATAAAACGTACTCTAGTTTTCATTTATTAATAAACAATAAAACTCAAAAATCTAGAGCCATGGTCAGCGTTTATGGTTTGCAAATCTAAGTTCAAGTAAAATCATACGGATAAGGTTTCTTCCTGCCTAATTCCTGGTCTTAGCTCTGGAGGCAGTTCAAAACAGAATATGGGGGCATCTAATTGCACATTGTCAAGAGCTGGCCTTAACACTTAAAATCTAGAAGCTCCTTCTTGTGTTCTGTTGTCCACGGGGAACGTAGGAGGTGCTGTTTAAAATCCTGGTCTGCAGACCTGACTGCAAAACACTATAAAAGTGAGAAGAAATTTAAATAGGCATTTTTCTCTCCTAATTCCTGATATGAAATCTCACCTCAGCTTTCTTGGCAATACCCAGCCAATTCTATAGAAATTCTATAGAATCCAAATGTACGCTGCAGCAACCTGACTTACAGGACCTGCAGTTTCAATGCAGGCTATTTGTCCCTCTTCAGGGCCATTGTGGTCTGTGTGCAAGGGAACAAAACTGCCATAAGCTGTGGTGACTTACCAAGAAGTAACTCTTACATGGCATGACCCCAGTTACAACCTGAAATTTGACTTCTTATTTGTTTTCCTCATCTATTTCTCAGAGTTCCAAGCCACCACATTAGCTCTTAAATACTCTTCTGATTTATTTATTTTTTTTTAAGATTTTCTATTTATTTATTTGACAGAGATCACAAATGGGCAGAGAGGCAGGCAGGGGCGGGGGGAAGCAGGCTCCCCACTGAGCAGAGAGCCTGATGTGGGACCCTGAGATCATGACCTGAGCCAAAGGCAGAGGCTTAACCCACTAAGCCACCCAGGTGCCCCAAGACTCTTCTGATTTAGACTTACCCAGTAAATTGTAGACACCTCTACCTGTCTTGTCCAAATACAGAGCCGTGAAAGAACAGAAGAAAATGTCTACCAACTCCCAAAATAAAGGAGGGAACTAATAAATATGCCCAGCATTCTCTTCTAAATTTACCTTGCTAAACTTACTTAGTCAACCCCCAGACAGCCGCTGGGGAGGAGGGGAGGCCACCAGTATTGGGAGGGGGAAAATCTCTTCTCATGGAAATCCAAGAGGGAAGGAATAGTCAAGTGCACGTCACCAGCAGAAGTATTCCTTTTCCTTGGAACACCTTGTTCTCGAGGAGCCTAGGATAGTCTTTCTCCTGGTTCTCCTTGGACTTCATTAATACCTTCACTTCTTCATCTCTTCTGCAAAAAAACTCCTTTGCTTATTTACTCAGTCTCCAAATATTAGAGATTCATTATAGACCCTTTTATATTTAAATCCCATTAGCAGATCCAACTGGCATTTTCTCCCAGATAGATACCTAGTATAACTACTGCTCACCATGCCTCTTATTGAAACCTTAGTCTCAACCATCACCGTCCTTTACCTGGACTACCCTCCTAATTGTTCTCTCCATCTCTGCTTTGTCCCCATAATTTATTCTCTACATTTTACTGAAAGATTTTATTTATTTATTTTGTGTACAAGCAAGGGGAGCAGCGGGCAGAGGGAGAAGCAGGCTCCCTGCTGAGCAAGGAGCCTGATGTGGGACTCGATCACAGGACTCTGAGATCATGACCTGAGCCAAAAGCAGACGCTTAACTGACTGAACTGCCCAGGTGTCCCTATTCTCTGCATTTTAAGCTATGTCTTTGTAAAAGCCTAAATTAGGCTATACCAAATATCTGCTTAAAATCATGTGGTGCCTTCTTTTTGCCAGTAGAATAAGAGTTATACTCCTTACCATAGTTTCCAAAATCCTGTGGAATATGGTCCCTGCCTCCTTCTCTGTCCTCAACCCCTACCATTTTCCTTGCTTTCTATGCTCTTAGTCACATCAACCTTATTTTGTCCTTTCCACACACCAAGCTTATTTCTTTCCGCGTCTTTAAATGTCATGTGTGTATACTCTGCCTGAAACCATTCTTCAGATTTTTTCATGGTTGCTGCCTTCTCATCCTTGAACCTCTTTCATACTCTAGCTAAAATAACCCTTTCCACATATACCCTCCCCCCATACATGATCTTCTCCGTTCTGTTTTATTTTCTTCATTATGTTTATTATTATCTGATGTTATGTATTTGTTTATGGATTTATTCTCTATCTTCCTGGACTCAATTGTAAGATCAGTGAAGGCAGAACTCTTGTTTACTGTCAGGTCCCAGCATCTAGAATTGTGCCAGGCATGTAGTAGTTGCAAATAAATATTTCTTGAATAAATGACATAAGGCAGACTATATGAAGTGCTTTAATAGAAATGTAAAGTTCAATAATAAATGTGCAGCAGAGTGAGTATTCTCTGTGACAGACCAAGAATGGCTTTAAATAGAAAAGTGCTAGTTGGCCTAACATGGAATGGGATGAGTAAAAGCTAGACAAATTGTGGTAGAATATGATGCTAGCATTCCAGGGAGAGGACAGAGCAGGAGAAAAAACAGAAAGTATACACTGAAGGAACAGGAAACTGCATTTAACTCAAGATAAATAGCTTTCTTTAGTTGGTTTGTTTCTTTTGTTTTGGTCTGTTTTGGAATTCAACATTATCACTTGAGGTCTTTGGTATTTAGAGAATAATAAGGAGTTAAATTGGAGAAGCAAACTTGGCTTTGGCTGTTCCTTAAAAGTTAAGTTGCTCAAGAAGTGGAAAAATTTTAGAGCGTATCGATTTTAGTTCAATACATTTTTATAATTTTATCCCTAGTTTCTGTAAAACCACCGCGGATCTTTTCTGGCAATAGGCAGGAAATTACTTACAAAGAGACAAACAGTTAAGTTTTTGGAAAGGGATTCACATATGCTCTCAATTTCGATCTTCTCACTTTTTAACATGGAGATTCTAGAGAAAAGGAAGCAAATAACTAAATCTAGATGTTTAGAGGGTTTGATAGAGGACATATTTTGGTGTGTCAGATCACTTATAAGTATCAAACTGTTCTCTGGAAATTTTAGAGATTTTTTGTGTGTTTTTTGTCTGTTTGTTTGTTTTTTATAGCCACGGTCCAGAACGACATCAGTTTTTTTTAAAGGGCCAGGAAAAGTGGTGATGGTTGCCATTTGCATGTAAGTACCACTTAAAATAGAAATATATTATTTTTAATGTGTGTATCTATGAATGTAAAAATTTATTACTTGGCGTTTAGGTGAAGAGTTAGATGTTTATGTTGTTATAGAAGGAAGTTGAATGAACTCTTGTTAATTATTGTCAGTAAAGTGTTGAAGGAAGAGTCCACATAGATATCCATGCTTGTGCTGGGTCTGTTTTTGGAGTGGTTAGGATCTAAGAATAGTTGCTCTCTGAAAATTCTTTTATTTTCATTGGAGTTGATAGAAGTCTTTTTTAGAAAGGTGAATTGGCTGAGATCATTTTTTGAGTAAACAAGCCTGGGTCATATCTACTGAACAATATTTACATTCTTGTTTTTCCGCACTTATCTTGGAAGAACATAACGGATATTTGTGCCTTTTCTTTTTCCTTCTGTCTTCTTGATTCCTATTTTTATCTTTTTTCTCTTTTGCTGATTAATCTATTTTAGGATATTTAAAAGTATTAATTCCATAATTCATTAGTTTGTTTATTTCTAAAATATATACATATACATGTCAGGAATTGTGGTAGGGTCTTGAAATACAAAGATAGAATTCATAATTCTTATCCTTAAGGATTGTAGGGGCACTAGACTGGAGGACATCATGTACAGTAATGCAGAGAAGAGATGATGATGCACTAAACTGAGATAATGAAGGTAGGGATGGAAAGGCATGTTTAGGTCCAAGAAATATTTAGGAGGTATGGTCAAGGATGATGCCCAAGCTTCTGGTTTGGACAGTTGGATAGCTATGGCATCATCACTGAGAGAAGGAGCACTTGAAGGAGGGGCAGGGTGACAGAAAAGGAAATGATGAGCTTAGTTTTGAGTTTAATGATCTACCTGTAGGGCACCCAAGTGGAGTTGGTCAACAGCATTAGTTCTTCTCATCAGTAATGTGAGGTTAGCAATTAAAACTTTCTTCATGGAAGAATGTATGTAATATATGTAAACTGCTTAGTGTAATACTCAGTACATAATAGGTACTTAATAATTTTTGATACATGTTGGTCTGAGGCTCACAAAGGAAAGCTGGATTAGGGACTTAGAGTTGAGAGTTATTGATATAGAGATGATAATTAAAGCCATAAGAGTAATTAAAGATCACCTGGAGAATGTGTATGAAGTATGTGGAAGAAAAATCCCTCAGGAGGAAACCTTGAAGAATGCAAACATCTGTGAAATGGGTAGAAGAAAGAGCCTGCAGAGGAGACTGAGGAAGAGGAACGAGCAAGCAAGAAAGGAAAGCAAACCTGGAATGAAGAAAATCAGGGATATCATGGATGCCAAGGAAGACAGTCTTCTAAGAAAATGGTGGCATATGCTTCTGGGGGATTAAGGAAAATACTAAAGTATTTTCAGGAATTTAGGGGCAAGAAACAGTGGTGGTATTGATAATAATCGAGATATCTGAAACATAAGCCATTGTTAAATGTACTGAAGACTTAATGCAAAATGTGGAAAATGACAGCA
The DNA here is from genome assembly GCF_922984935.1 of Meles meles. Taxonomy (NCBI): domain Eukaryota; kingdom Metazoa; phylum Chordata; class Mammalia; order Carnivora; family Mustelidae; genus Meles; species Meles meles. The sequence goes on along the minus strand of NC_060067.1, from coordinate 33,855,419 downwards.
AGAGGAGATACAATCCTTTCACGAAATTATTTGAAGTAGAAAAGAGGGGAAAGGGTAGCTGGAAGGGGATGTACAGTTTCCTTATTTATACAGTGAGGATATTAATATTTATATAATAATAGTGTTACAGTAAAACATGGTAAGTGGCTAAGTGTAGTGCCCAAGATAAACGGTGCCAGTCATTATTGTTGGAATCTGAACAGCTAGCTGTTTATTTTTAGCATCTATTATCTTCTAGTGTGACTCTGAGACTGCTTGGTCTAGATTTGTTTTCACCTCTGGCATCTGGCACCTTCACATCCGGCCTGTTTAAGTAACTAGACTTTCACCAAAGTCTTGGTTTTGTCATTAGTATACTGGACAATATCAAGTGTAGATCTCTTTAACCTACCTACGACACTTAATTTCCTTCCTAACTTTACTTCATCCAAATATAAAACAGTCTCTTCTCATCAGTTCTCAAAATACACTTAAGTAATTTGTTTACACATATCATATTTCTTCATTGGAATATTTAATGATATCATAATCTGTATTTTTCAAATTTATTCTCTTGTCACCTAGAGTAACAAGAGATTAGAGAGGTTAGAGATTAGGTTAGATCTCTACAGGTTAGAGATTCTTTTTAATTTACTTGGAGCAGAATCAGTATACAGGTTTACATACCCAAATAAGCTTTTGGTAGAAATTTTTATCAAAACCTATGCTAAATTGTTTTATCTTTCTCTCCTAGCAATGGATTAAACTGCTTCTTTAAATTTCTTGCCTGGATTTATACTGGTTCAGCAAGTATGTTCTCTGAAGCTATACACTCTTTATCTGATACTTGTAATCAGGTAAGGTGTAAAAGTTTTTTCTTGTTAATTTTAAAGTAAATTTTTTTAAGGCTTTAGTCTGAAAGTTGACCTATTTAAAAACAGCATGATTCCTATAGTTGGCTTGAGGAATAAAGTGAAAGTTTTTTTTTACTTTTGATGGTGAAGTACATAGAAATTTGATCATAGTATTTTATTATTATTTTTTAAATCAAGGATCTTCTTTATTACTTTTGTTTTTAAGAGTGAAAATGAGGTGAGTGGGTAAGAAGTGGGGCAAAGGGAGAGAGAGAAACTCAAGCAGGCTCCACACCCAGTTTGGAGCCCAGTGCAGGGCTAGATCTCATAACCCTGAGATCATGACCTGAGCTGAAATCAAGAGTCAGAGGCTAAACTGACTAAGCCACCCAGGTGCTCCCGATCAGATTTTAAAGCAGGTAGTTATGCTTTAAGACTTACAACAATGGAATATGAAGTGTAAGATTATTAGTACTAATTGTTGGGCAAAGGTTTTTGTAGAAGAGATTCTTATCATTAGGTAGAAATTTGGTCTCTGAATATGACTTCTTATGACTATAAGGATTGATTTTAATTAATTAATTAAGTTTTAATTAATTAATTACGTTTTTTGAATAAAGCTATAAAATAATTGGGGCACCTGGGTGGCTCAGTGGGTTAAGTATCTGACTCTTGATTTTGGCTAAGGTTGTGATCTCAGGGTCTTGGGATCGAGCCCCACACTGGGCTCCAGGCTTGGGGTGGGGTCTGCTTGTCCCTCTCCCTTTGCTCCTCCTCTGCACTCATGTTCTCATGTGCACGCATGCTCTCTCTCTCTCAAATAAATAAAGTCTTAAAAAAAAAAAGCTATAAAATAATCACAAGTGATTAATGAATTAAAGTGATTTCACATTAGACAGTTTTTTTTTCTTTAGAATTAAAGTGATTTCACATTAGATAGTTTTTTTTTCTTTAGATTTTATTTGTTAGACACAGAAAAAGAATGAGCAGCAGGAGGGCCAGAGGGAGGAGAGGCAGAATCTCAACCAGACTCTCTGCTGAGCATGGAGCCTGATGCTCACAGTCTTGAGCATCTCACAATCTTGATCACAGTCTCCATCTCACAAGGCTTAAGATCATGACCTGAGTTGAAATCAAGAGTTGGACGCTTAACCGACTGAGCCACCCAGGGGCCCATAAACTGGGATTTTTAATTCCTTTCCTTGAATATGCAAATGAAGAAAGATTTTTATAAAATTAAGAACAAAAAACAAAACCCAAAGTCAGCAGAAGGAAGGAAAAAATAAAGATTAGAGCAGAAAGAAATAGTACAGAAACTAGAAAAACATTAGATCAATGAAAAAAGGAGTTGGTCCTTTTTTTTTTTTTTTTTTTTTAAATGAGAGCGTGTATGCCATGTATAAGCAGTAGGGGAGAGAGAATTTTAAGCAGACTCCACTGTTACCATGGAGCCCCACAAGGGGCTCAGTCTTACAACTGATATCATGACCTGAGTGAAAATCAAGAGTCAGATGCTTCACCAACTCAGCCACCCAGCCACCCTGAGGAACTGGTTCTTTGAAAAAAAAAAAAAAAAAATCAGCGAAATTGCTAAGCCTCTAGCTAGATTGATCAAGAAAAAAGGGACTCAGAAATCACAAATGAGAGAGAAATAACCAGTACCACAGAAATACAAAAGACTGTAAGAGAATGATGAAAAATTACATGCCAACAAATTGGATAATCTAGAAGAAATGGATAAATTAACCTACCAAAACTAAAGCAGGAAGAAATAGAAAATTTGAACATACTGATGTTGAATCAGTAATCAGAAACTCCGGGGGTGCCTGGGTGGCTCAGATGGTTAAGTGTCTGCCCTTGGCTCAGGTCATGATCTCCAGGTCCTGGAATTAAGCCCCTCATCTGGCTCCCTGCTTGGCGGGGAGTCTGCTTCTCCCTCTGCCTCTCTGCCCTGCTCGTGCTCTCTCTCTCTCAAATGAATAAATAAGATCTTGGGGGAAAAAAACCTCCCAACAAACAAAAGTACAGGACCAGATGGCTTCACAGGTGAATTCTACCAAACCTTTAAAGAAGACTTAATAGTTGGGGCGCCTGGGTGGCTCAGTGGGTTAAGCCGCTGCCTTCAGCTCAGGTCATGATCTCGGGGTCCTGGGATCGAGTCCTGCATCAGGCTCTCTGCTCAGCGGAGAGCCTGCTTCCCTTCCTCTCTCTCTGCCTGCCTCTCTTGTGATTTCTCTCTGTCAAATAAATAAATCTTTAAAAAAAAAAAAAAAAAAAGACTTAATAGTTATTCTTTGGAAACTATCCCAAAAAATAGAAGAAGAAAAACTTCCAAATCTATTCTCTGAGGCCAGCATTACCCTGATACCAAAAACAAATAAAGATACCACCAAAAAAGAGAACTACAGTCCAAACTCTAATGACATAGATGCAAAAATCCTCAACAAAATACTAGCAAACCAAATCCAACCATACATTAAAATAATCATTCACCACAGTCTGTGGGATTTATTCCTGGGTTTCCAGGGTGGTTCAGTATTTCCAAATCAATCAGTGTGATACATCACACCAATAAGAGAAAGGATAAGAACCATATGATCCTTTCAATAGATGGGGGGAAAAGCACATGATAAAGTAAAACATCCATTCAAAATAAAACCCCTCAACAAAGTAGGTGTAGAGGGAACATACATCAACAAATAAAGGACTTACATGAAAAACTCACAGGGAACATCATAATCAATGGGGAAATACTGAGAGCTTTCCCCTTAAGGTCAAACACAAGGATGTCCACTCTCACCACTTTTACTCAACATAGTACTGGAAGTCCTAGCCACAACAATCAAACAACAGAAAGAAATAAAGGGCATCCAAATAGATAAGGAAGAAGCAAAACTTTCACTGTTTGCAGATGACATGATATGTATAGAAAATCCTAAAGACTTCACCAAGAAACTACTAGAACTGATAAGTGAATTAAATCAAATCTCAGGATACAAAATCACCATACAGAAATCTGTTGCAGTTCTATATACTAGTAATGAAGCAGCAGAAAGAGAAATTAAGAAAACAATCACATTTACAATTGTACCAAAAATAATAAAATCTGTAGGAATAAACTTAATCAAAGAGGTAAAAGACCTATACTCTGAAAACTGTAAAATACCGATGAAAGAACTTTAAGAAGATGTAAAGAAATGGAAAGACATTCCATGCTCATGATTAGAAGAACAAATATTGTTAAAATATCTGTATTACCCAAAGCAATCTACAGATTTAAATGCAGTCCCTATCAAAATACCAACATTTTTCATCAAATTAGAACAAAACCTAAAATTTATCTGGAACCACAAAACACCCTGAATAGCCAAAACAATCTTGAAAAAGAAAAGCTAAGCTGGTGGTATCACAATTCCAGGCTTCAAGTTATATTACAAAGCCATATTAATCAAAACAGTATGAAACTGGCACAGTATAGAATAGACACATAGATCAGTGGAACAGAATAGAAAACCCAGAAATAAACCGATAATTATATAGTCAATTAATCTTCGACAAAGCAGGAAAGAATATCTAGTGGGAAAAGACAGTATCTTCCATAAATGGTGTTGGGAAAACTGGACAGCTACATGCAGAAGAATGAAACTAGACAACTTTCTTACACTGTACACAAAAATAAAAGCAAAATGCATTAAAGACCTCACTATGATACCTGAAACCATAAAAATCCAGAAAAGAACAGAGGCAGTAATTTCTCTGACAAAGTATTGAGACTACATCAAAATAAAAAGCTTTTGCACAGTGAAGGAAGCAGTTGACAAGACTGAAAGGCAATCTGTTGAACGGGAGAAGATATTTGCAAATGACATTTCTGATAAAGGGTTAGTCTCCAAAATATATAAGGAACTGATAGAACTCCACACTCCCCAAAACAAAGAATCCAATTAAAAAATGGGCAGGAGACATAAACAGATATTTCTCCAAAGAAGATATGCAGATGCCAACAGACACATGAAAAGATGCTCAGCATCACTCCTTATCAGGGAAATGCAGATCAAAACTGCAATGAGATACTACCTCACACCTGTCAGAATGGTTAACATCAAAAACACAAACACCATTGTTGATAAGGATGTGAAGAAAAAGGAATGCTTGTGTACTGTTGGAGTGCAAACTGTGGAAAACAGCATGGCATTTCCTCAAAAAGTTAAAAATGGAACTACCCTATAATCCAGTAGTCGCACTGCTGTGTATTATCCAAAAAATACAAGAACACAGGGGCATCTGGGTGGCTCATTCGATTTGGTGTCTGCCTTCGTCTTAGGTCATGATCCCAGGACGCTGGGATCAAGCCCTGCGTTGGGCTTGGCGGGGAGCCTTCTTCTCCCTCTCCTGATCCTTCTTCTTGTCCTCTCTTTCTGTGTCAAATAAAAAAATAAAATCTTCAAAAAAAATACAAGAACACGAAATCAAAGGGATACATGCACCCCTCTGTTTATAGCAGCATTATTTACAATAGCCAAGATATGGAAGCAGCCCAAGTGTCCATCAGTGGATGAATGGTTAAGAAGTTGTGGGGGATATGTACATATATATTTGGAATATTATTTGCCATAAGAAGATTGCAGTCTTGCCATTTCCAACAACATGATTGTAGCTAGAGAATATAAAATCAGTCAGAGAAAGACAAATGCCATATGATTTCATTCATATGTAGAACTTAAAAAACAAATGAGCAAAGGGGGAAAAGAGACACAAACCAAGAAACAGACTCTTAACTAATAGTTGAATAGTTGGATATATAGTTGGCTGTATTTGTAGTTGGATATATACCAGAAGGGAGGTGGATGGGGGATGGGTGAAATAGGTGGTGGGGATTAAGGAGGGCACTTAGGATGAACACTGGGTCTTGTATGGAAGTGTTGACTCACTATATTGTACCCCTGAAATTAATAGAACCCTGTCTAATAACTCTACTAGAAGTAAAATAAAAACAATTTTAAAAATTCAGCAAATGGTTGTCTCTGATGTGGGGAGAGATTGACTGAAAAGAGGTACAGGAGAATTTTCTGAGGTGATTGAAAAGTTCTGTGTCTTGATGGGAAAATATGTTACAAGGGTATTGATTTGCCAAACCTTTAAGAGCTGTGTATTCAGGATTCTTGCATTTCATTGTGTGTGAATTTTACCACAAATTTAAAATTTCCATATGTGGAAATGTGATTACTGAGTATATACTTTAAAATGTTAAGGAATTAGTATTAATATTTAAAAGCATGATAATGGTCTTGTGTCTGAATTTCCTAAAATGCCTTAGAGTTTTAGTCATTCGGGTAAAATATTTAAAGATGAAATGGCACGAAGCTTCGAATTTACTTAAATATTCGTGGGGGGAGTGGGTATGGATCAGAGAAAACAGATGTGTTACATATTTACAATTATTGAAGCTAAGCAACGGATGAGTTGGATTTATTGAAATGTTCTGTTGGGTTTTTAAAAAATGTTTTATCCGTCTCTCTGTATGTTGACAGTTTCCATAATATAAAGTGTAAAAAGATGTGATTTAGATTGTGATCATCTTTTTAAGCACACACACACACACCCCTCCCTGAAATCTGGCACAAATATATTCACAAAAGCAACATTAACAAACTGTTTACAAGTGTGTATGAAGATAGTCTGAAATATCCATCAGACTCTTAAATGATCCCCTCTCTTAATTTCTTTACAATGAGAATGCTAGTGTTCTAACTAGAAAAACAAATTAATTTCTGTAATAGATCAAGCGGCAACAGAGGTAAATAAACGCTAAAGTCATGTGGTATTGGTGCTTTGAGAATCCTTGGTGAAGAGTTGTCTTGATTAAAGTGGTCAGAATGACTTTGATGAAAAAGATTTCAACAGGGCCTTACTGAGTAGATGGAAATTGTATTTCTTATGGTCTTTTGAAAACTATTTTAGGGGCCCTTGGATGGATCAGTTGGTTAAGCATCTGACTTGATTTTGGCATAGGTCATGGTCTCAGGGTTCTGAGATTGAGCCCCACATTGGGTTCTGCACTGGGTGTGGAGCCTGCTAACAAAACAAAATAAAACTATTTTAGAAGTATAGTAATATTTTAAAAAATTAATTCTAAAGAACTCCTATAACTCCATAGTAAAAATCCTATCTGATTAAAAAATGGGCAGAAAATCTGAATAGATATTTTTCCAACTAAAACATAGAAATGGCCAAAAACAGTACATGAAAATGTGCTCAACATCACTAATCATCAAGGAAATGCAAATCAGAATCACAATGAGCTATCACCTCACACCAGTTAGAAGGACTTATCAAAAAAGATAAGAAATAACAAAGGTTGGCCAGCATGTAGAGAGAAGGAAACCCTTGTGTGCTGTGGATGGGAATGTAAATTGGTACAGATGCTATGAAAAATAGTATGGAGATTCATTAAAAAAAAAAAAAATAGAACTACCATATGATCCAGCAGTTCCACTTCTGGAATTCTTATCTAAAAGGAAACAAAACGCTATGAAAAGATATCTGCACCCTCATGCTCAATGCAGCATTATTTACAACAGCCAAGACTTGGAAACAACCTAAATGTCGATTTTGATAGCTGAATGGATTAAAAAAATGTATGTGTGTGTACACACACACACACACACACACACGGATATTATTCAGCCATAAGAAGGGAAAAAAAAGGAAATCCTGTCATTTGTGACAACATGGATGGACTGTGAGGGCATTATGCTAAGTGAAATAAAGTCAGACAGATAGATACTGGATGATCTCACTTATATGTGGAATAAAATTAAAATATCCCCAACTTACAGAAAACAGGTTGGTGGTTGCCAGAGACAGGGAGTAAGTGGGGGTGGGTGAAATGGGTGAAGGTGGTCAAAGGTACAAACTTCCAGTTATTAAAAAATTAATTTGTTTGAATATTTTTATAACTATAGTTTTTTTTTTTCTTTACCCCTGAGAGACTAAACTACCTCAAGTTGTAGATTTAGACCTGTGCCTCTAGTGATTCCTAGGTTGGCAACTTCTGTGGCAGCTCAGTTTTTAAAACTTTATTGCTAAATAATATATAGTACATCACTAATATTAATTGATATGAATTTATTGAAAGCCTGAGTTTATAATGTAGTGTTTAGGAGAAATCAGACTGCTCTGTCTTCTGTAAGGAGGTCAAAACAACTAGAAAGATAGTCCAAGGTAACATTTAAGCAGTTGCACGATAGTATGATACTGAAGGAAAAATCAAAAAAGGGAAGGATAATCATGGAGGGGGAAGCATTTATAATGCTTCTTAGCCAGTAGATATTAATATTCATTATGTTGCAAATCAAACAGATATAAGTTGTATTTACATAACTGATATGTATCTCTCTCTCTCTGTATATTAGTGAGTATATTTATTTATGTATACTCACACACATTGTAATTGTGCAGAAAAAGGTCTGAAAGGACACGTAGCAAATCTATCTCATGCTACCCCTACCCCTGTGGGGAAGGAGGCAGACAGGATTAGGGATGTTCTGTGACATCTTATTTTTATAGGAAAAACGAACAAGTTTGGTCCACATTTCAGTTTATGAAAAACTTGATATCCTACACTTCATTGCATGGCCAACCTGAATATTAAGGACTTTAGAAATAATGAATACCCATTGGCTATTTTGTAAGCATTATAAACACATGCATATATATACACAGTGTGAATTAATGAATATTTCAATTTAATTTACAAGTTTAAAAGAATTCTGTGCTAATTTGCTCTCATTTCTTGGTTTGATTCACTGAAAAGCCATCATCTTTTAGGTAGTTTTAACCCTCTTTTTCTTTGGAATCCAGTGGAAGAAAACTTACAATACTCTGTGTATTTAGGGTAGGATTTCCCGATATCAAAACTTAAAAGTCCGGTCATGTATTTGTTTTAGCCATTTCAAGGTGGTGTAATCTCCATGTATTTTTACTAGAGAGAATGTTTCTGTTAAGGTGTTGTTTTTTTTCCCCAAGATTTTTATTTATTTGACAGACCATGGGAGCAGGAACACAAGCAGGGGGAATGGGAGAGGGAAAACAGGCTTCCTGCAGAGCAGGGAGCCCCTATGTGGATCTCGGTCCCAAGACCCTGGGATCATGACCTGAGCCAAAGGGCAGACGCTTAATGACTGAGCCACCCAGGTACCTCTCTGTCAAGTTTTTTGTAACCTACAGGGAAACCTCATCTATGAAGAATTTGGTTATCTTGAAGCTTTACCTATTTGATTATTTGATACCATGCTGACAAAATGGAAAAGCCCCAGATTAGGCAAATAATACCATGTAGGATATTTACTCAGAGGCCTTCTGTTTTAAATAAATAATTCTAATAAGGTAATCTTTTAATCTAAATTCACATCAAATTAGAATAGAAAGGACTGGGCGCCTGGGTGGCTCAGTGGGTTAAAGCCTCTGCCTTCCGCTCAGGTCATGGTCCCAGGGTCCTGGGATCGAGGCCCACAACGGACTTTCTGCCCAGCGGGGAGCCTGCTTCCCTTCCTCTCTCTGCCTGCCTCTTTGCCTACTTGTGATATCTGTCTGTCAAATAAATAAATAAAAATATTTAAAAAAAAAAAAAAAGAGTAGAAGGGACTTACTAGGAACAAGCATACTAATATCAGGAGTTTCCAGTGGATAACTCTTTTTTAACAAAAGATGCAATTGAAAAACCAAATAGAGAGAGAAAGGAAGAAAAGATCAAGTCCAGGGAGGATGGAAGGAAGGAGAGAGAGGTGGTAACTATGATTAAAGACATGTTGGTATTTTTGCCATATTTACTTTGTTTTTGTTTTTTTAAAGAAATAAAATCTTAGTTGTAATTAACCCTATATATTTATTCCCTCTTTCTATGCCCCAGTAATCACTGCTCTGTGTATATTGATATGTATACTTCCTATGCATGGCTTTGAAGTTTTAGTAGAAATGTGTGTGTCTGTATACAATGTATGGTATTTAAAATTTTTACTATCTTTTGTTTGTTTAGCAATATGTTATTTTTCCTATAAAAATACCAGCTATCACAGACAATCTTAATCCTGCTTCTCTCCTCAGAGGTATAAACAGTTCAATGTGTATTCTTTTAGAACTTTTCCTGTGCCTTACATTATATGTTGTCTACAAAAAGGACGTAAGTTTTTTTGTACTTTACACACTGTTCCTAAACTTGATTTTTTTTTTTCTTCCACTTTAATGGTATGTGTAGGAGCTTTTACCATGTCAGGACAGAAAGCTGTGTCTCTACTCCATTCTTTTAAACTGTTGGAGAAGTAATTGTGGTTTGGCAACACCATAATTTATTTTGCCATTCTTTATTGATGGATTTTTAGGTTTGCTTTCACATTTTTCTTCTTTATAAGCAATGGTGTTTTGAACCCTTCAGGGTTAATCTTTATTTCTCCAAGGTAAGAACTGAAAACCGGAATTGGTGGACTGTTGTGGATGTGCGTGTGAAGTGACTCTTTGCCATTGTCATTTGCACACTCCAGACTGGTTCTACTATACTCTCCATCTTGCTAATAATTATTTACCCTTTCTTCTTCTCCATAGGGTTTACTAGCAGTGGGCATCAGTAAGTCTGTTCAGACACCAGATCCTACTCATCCGTAAGGACATTGGCTTTTTTATTTTATTTTATTTTATTTTTGGCAGCAAGTCATTGAAATACAAGCAGTTGAATTTTAGAAGTCTCCTGCAGTTTATATATCTGCATTTTTGTGTTAAAGATTTGGTCATTTCTTTCACTGTAGTATCTAAGTTATAGGATTCAACCACAATGTCAAAATAAACTCAAGATATAATTTGAAACTTGTTTTTAAATTATATTTTTGCTTTGTAACAGCATAGAGATCCTGTCCTCTTCATATTTGATAATTAATAGCAAAGCACATATTTTGATTTAGAGTTTTATTCTACATTTAGACTAAGAGGCACTGAATCTAAAATTTTAGTGATAACCAGATGCCTGGGTTGCTCCGTCTGTTAAGTGACTGCCTTCTTTTTTTTTTTTTTTTAAGCGGCTGCCTTCAGCTCAGGTTATGATCCCAGGGTCCTAGGATCAAATCCCACATTGGGCATGCTACTCAGTGGAGAGCCTGCTTCTCCCTCTCCCTCTGCCTGCCGCTCTGCCTCCTTGTGCTGTCTGTCAAAAAAACAAATAAAATCTTTAAAAAAATAAAAATAAATAAAATTTTAGTGAAAACTTCTATGAAATCCATGTTTAATGTATTTTAATTCTGTTGGGACTTAGTATTCTGCTAACATTTCAAAAATATTTATTTATAAAATGAGTATTCTTTTATATTGAGTCACATCAGTTATTTGAGAGAGAGATACATATATATATATATATATTTTTTTTTTACTAACATAACCCCCTAATCCTTTTTCTTTTTTTTTTTTAAGATTTTATTTAGTTATTTGCAGAGAGAGATACAGCAAGAGAGGGAAGACAAGCAGGGGGAGTGGGAGAGGGAGAAGCAGACTTCTTGCTGAGCAGGGAGCCTGATTCGGGCCTCTGTCCCAGGACCCTGGATCATGACCTGAGCAGAAGGCAGATGCCTAATGACTGACCCACCCAGGTGCTCCCATAATACTTTAGAATTCCTCATGTATCATTTATTTAACAAGTTTCAGTAATAAACTTTAATCCACCTTAGGTCAAAATAATGTACTTTTATTTCTGTAAAGGAGTCTACCTCTGTGCTTTATATAAATGCCTTTTTTTACTCAAAAGCAAGACACTACTTTTTTTTTTTTTTTTAAGAATTTATTTATTTGTCAGAGAGAGAGAGCAGAAGCACGGAGAACTGCAGGCAGAACAGGCAGAGGAGGCAGAGGGAAAAGCAGGCTCCCTGCTGAGCAAGGAGCCCAATGTGGGACTCCATCCCAGGATTCTGGGGTCATGACCTGAGCCAAAGGCAGATGCTTAACCAACTGAGCCACCCAGGCATCTCAAGACACTACTGTTTTCTTATAAACAGTAGTGTATTTTGAATATCTTAGAACTATCAATAAGCAATTACAGAGAACAACTATTTATTATCTACTGATTAACATCATTATATTATTTTACTGTGTCAAGAAAAGAATTTTTTTCTGATTAGTTTTATACACCAAAATTTTAAAAACAGGATAAAATTATAGTTTCAGGCTGTGAAGATTTCTTTTTAAGGTATTTTCAACAATCTACTTTATTTAGTGCTGCTCAATAGAATTTTCTACAGTGATAGAAATATTTTATATCTCTCCAGTTTGACAGTAGCTACATGTGGCCTTTGAGCATTTGAAATGTGGCTAGTGTAAAGAACTACATTTCAATTTTTATTGTTTAACTTAAATTTAAATAGTGTTATATGGCTGATGACTAATATGGGACGATGAAGATCTACATAGTTAAAATCTTCAGTAAGAACTTACAATTTTTTGAAAACACATAGAGAAGGAAAGTAATAGGACTTAATTTAGGTCTTAATTTACTTTAACTGAAATAAATATAAATATATATATCCTATATTACTTTGGGGGAACATTTAGAGAAAGTAAATTTTTTAAATCAAGCAGTAGAACATTTTCACATCTATAAACTGAGAATTCACTATGGCAAGATTACTACATATTTGCAAAAATAATTTAAAAAAGCAGTTTTAATTAAGACCTGTTGTTTAAATTTGCATCTGCCAGAAGGGTGCCATAGAGTTTCTCTTTGGGAGTAAATTTCCCAGGAAATATTTTTATTAATGAGTGATTGCTTTCCTCATAAAGTATGTCATGTTTTTGAGCTTCTTAAAACTCAGTATTTTATTGAGACATATAATAATATAAGATAATACACATATTGACCAAAGATTCTTAAAAAATAAATGAGACTTTAAAAAAAAAAACTTGCCATAAAAACACCCAGAAAACTGAAGCTCATAGTCCTCATAACAATAGTTAGAAGTTAATAGTGTGCTAAACTATTCAGAACCAGCCCCAGGTATCCAACATCTAATTATAGGCAAGAAGACCAAATGTTCAGTTAGAAACTATATTACAGGGTAATTTAAATGTCATCCTCTTTATTCAACACCTGAATGCATTTTTTAAAAGATTAATTTTATCAGTATTTATACATAATAGTAAATTGACTCTATTTAATCAAAACATACTATATGGAAAAGGGATTAGCAAATGTCTGAATTCAGTCATATTCACTCTGTTTTTCTATATTTTCAAAGATCTTGCAGTTTTTTTGCCTTTATATGTTATGTTCTGATTGAAGTTACATTTTAACTTTGATATACTTACATTTCAATATTAATATAACTCTGATATACTTATTTTAATATAAAACCATAAACACCTTTATAAGAAATTTTTGATTTTCTTTTTCATTGACTTATTCAACATATATTATAAAATGATGTGTATTTCTTGTAAAGTGGAATATTTTTTTCTATATTTCAGGTATGGATTTTCAAATATGCGCTATATTGCTTCGCTAATTAGTGGTGTTGGTATTTTCATGATGGGTGCAGGATTATCTTGGTACCACGGAATCATGGGATTGCTTAATCCTCAACCAATGGAATCCCTTCTATGGGTAATCTTTTTTCCCCCTCAGTTTTCAAGTAATATAAGTACAGGAGAATGCCTTTGTCATATTGATGTTAAAGAAAGGGACTAACATATGCCTTTTTGACTATAATTAAGGGTTATGCGTCTGTAGTTGAGCTTTTTTAGAACATGAGTACACATGACCTCTAAATTCATACAGTTCAATGATGTTAAACAAGAGTATCTCTATAGGTACAGGGGCACCTGGCTGGCTTAGTTGGTGGAGTGCGTGACTGTTGATCTCAGGCCTGTGGGCTCAAGCTCCACGTTGGGTATAGAGATTACTTAAAAATAAAATCTTGGGGCACCTGGGTGGCTCAGTGGGTTGAGGCCTCTGCCTTTGGCTCAGGTCATGATCTCAGGGTCCTGGGATCGAGCCCCGCATCGGGCTCTCTGCTCAGTGGGGAGCCTGCTCTCTCCTCTCTCTCTGCCTGCCTCTCTGCCTACTTGTGATCTCTCTCTGTCAAATAAATAAAATCTTAAAAAAAATAATAAATAAAAGAAAAGAAAATCTTAAAAAAAAAGAGTAACTCTTTATGTACAATCATTAAGTACTGACTCCTGGCTTAAAATCTTGGGCAGTTCCATTAATTTCTTAAGTTATATTGAAGAACAAGAAGATCTCTGTCATTTTTAGTCCCAAGAATAATCTGTCAGTAATTAAAATATCCAGTGCCACAAAATAGTCATAAGTTGGAATTGTTGTACTTAAAATGTTTTTTCCACTCACGTAGGTAGGAAGCTTGTGCTGGGGGAATGGGAGGGTGGGAGCATAGTCACCTAGATTTTCCTAGCTAGGGCGTCTGCCCTTCTCTCTTACTCCTGAGCTTGCCTCTGGCAGCATCAAAGGTAGGGACAGAACGCAGAAAAGTACTACTTTACCGGCACCAGCATCATTTTGCATTGGTTTCCTCTGGCCTTTGTGGATGCTTAAAGCTGCCTTTTTCTCTCATGGAAACTTCTTGGAGATTACCCTGCATGGCCATTCTGACTCTAGCTCCTTTGACAAGCACAGATTGGTCATGTGGCACCCCCTCTTAACTTCTGCATCTTGTGGTGTATTTCTAGACTCTTTCTGCTGAGGTTGCCTTGCATTTTCCAGAAGGCTCTTTGGGCAGTTGATCTCTTTTCAAAAGACTCTTACTCAGAGTTCTCTTTGGGCTCTGTGTGGTAAAACAGGCATCTTTATTACCCTCTCAGTGAGAGTGCAGTTTGTTTGGTTTTTTTTTTCAGACGTAATCATCTACTCTGTTGACACAATCTGTATCAGTAGACTTGCCAGTAAATTTATTTTTATATATGCATTAGGCATAGTTCACTGTATTCTCTTCTAAACACTAGGGACACACATCCAGCTTTCTGAACAATCTTAACGGCTTAATAGCTTTCTTCAAAGAATTCTTCACTTTTAGCCTTAACCTTAGCTCTTCCTCATGGGTTAGTGGTATGGAGCTAGGAGTTGTAAAACCAGGCTTGGGTATTCTCTATGCAAAGCCTGAAGAGATGGTGTAGCATCTCATTTTGGAATGTGGGAGTACTTATACCCTCATTTGTTCTCAATTGGAATGAATCTCATTGAACATCTTTTCCTCCATTCTGAAAATGTTCAGCCGCTTTATAGATACCTCATTCTAATAGTATTCATCTGTATTACTTCACAGAGACTAAGTGGTTAATGAAAATCAGTTAAATTTTCAATTGCGTGTAAGTTTTAAACCTACTGGAAGCTCAGGGTGCCTGGCTAGCTCAGCCACATAAGCATCTGACTCTTGATCTCAGCTCAGGTCTTGATCTCAGGGTCCTGAGTCCAAGCTTCACGCTGGGCTCCATGATAGGTGTGAAGCCTGTTAAGAAAAGAAAAGCTCCTAGGGGCTCTTCTGTCTTTTTGCAGCTAAATGAGGTTACATAAGACTATGACTTTTAGTTAATAAATAATAAATTCAATGTACCATAGACCAGTTTATGTTTATTAGGTATTGGAATCTTTTGCTGGGATATGCTGTTTCCCTTTATTGGGTGATAATTGTGTCTTAAATCCTTTCAGGAAGGAGATAAAAGGATTAAAAATAATTATTGGGCAGTTAAGCTGTTTAGATTATATTGTAGGTTGGCAGTAACATTCAGTAGAGATAGCCTAGAATTGAGACTGGAAAACCTATATTCTAGTTCTTACCCTGGTATCATTTCTGTGTACTCAAGCAAATCACATAGCCCTAGAACATCTCAGTTTCCTTAACAGAATTATAAGAGTATTAGAAGTTCAGAATTTTCCAAACTTCTATTTCAGGGAAACGCAGGGTTCCAAAATGATAATGCTGAAAATTCTACATATGTTTCGTTTGAATTTCATTGAAACTTTAAAAAATTCAAGTTGCTAGGTTGTCTCTTGGTTTAAAGTTTTTTTGCGAATCTTTATTTAATTCAAGTGTGTCCTGGTACTGTGAGGAAGATGATGTAATCCCAAATTGATCACTATTTATAACTGCTTATCTTTTTGAATCTGGATTGGTACTGGGCATCCAGACAAAATCCAGAACAGAAGTTACATAGTTACGGGTATGGATCTTTCTTTTTTGAGTTTCAGAGAGGAAAGGATTATTTATTTATTTATTTATATTTTATTAACATATAATGTATTATTATTTGCTTCAGGGGTACAGGTCTATGATTCATCAGTCTTACACACTTCACAGCACTCACCATAGCACATACCCTTTCCAATGTCCATAACCCAGCCACCCTATCCCTTCTCCCCTATCCCCCCAGCAACCCTCAGTTTGTTTCCTGAGATTAAGGGTCTCCTATGGTTTGTGGGGCTGGATCTTCCTATATCCTTGTATCCATACCCCAGATTTCAAATGTTTGTGTTCATTTTGAACTTCAGAAAAATTTTTATACTAATTTTTTCATCTCTTTTGTTATGAATTTAACTTAGGTCATGGTATAACATTCTATAGAGTGGACAGGTTACTCTTCTAAGCCTTAAAAAATGAGATGACCATCAGATTTTTAACTTTTATTTTTTTCCTTTTATGAAGATATACCATCTATTTCCTTGCCTTCATTTGAGCTGTCTCCCATCATGATTCTTATCTGGCTAGGATTTAAATTTATGTTTCATTTTAAACATTATAAACTTTATGCATGAATCATTGTGATTCTCTAATGAAATATTAACTTACACCTTACTTTAATACTTATTTTCTAGGCCTATTGTATTTTAGCGGGATCATTAGCATCTGAAGGAGGTATGTACTGTTACAGTATCTCTTTATTCTTAATTTAGTAATATATATTCAGCAGTCCATTTTTATAAATTGCTAAATTCCACTGATTAAAGAAAAACTATGGAAATAGGAATCTACTTTGAGGGAGTAAATTCTTTGTATAATGTACTATGTTATTCCTCTAATGGATGTGGGCAAGGAAAAAGCTGTTATTTTGCTCTTGAGTATCTTTTTTTTTTTTTTTAAAGATTTTATTTATTTATTTGACAGACAGAGATCACAAGTAGGCAGAGAGGCAGGCAGAGAGAGAGGAGGAAGCAGGCTCCCTGCTGAGCAGAGAGCCGGATGTGGGGCTCCATCCCAGGACCCTGGGATCATGACCTGAGCTGAAGGCAGAGGCTTTAACCCACTGAGCCACCCAGGTGCCCCTGCTCTTGAGTATCTTAATCATAACCCTCAGAACATTTGGAATGGAGCCTAAAAACATACCTATATATTGAATTTTTAAAAATCATGTTTTAATGGGGCACCTGGGTGACTCATTCAGTTAAGCAGTTGCCTTCGGCTCAGGTCATGATCTCAGGATCCTGAGATTGAGCCCTGCATTGGGCTCCCTGCTCTGTGGGGAGTCTGCTTCTCTCTCTCCCTCTGCCTGTCCCCTGGTTTGTGTTCTGTTTCTCTTTCTTGCTCACTCTTGCTCTCTCACAAATAAATAAAATTTTTTAAAAAATAAATAAAAATCAGGTTTTAGTAGTGTTAATCATGGAAAGCTGTCTCTTTGCAATAAAATATTTCCAGGTTTCTGCAGGTTTCAGCTGTAGCAGGTTTTATGACAGAGAAGTACTACATCATGGGGCGCCTGGGTGGCTCAGTGGTTTAAGCCGCTGCCTTCGGCTCAGGTCATGATCTCAGGGTCCTGGGATCGAGTCCCACATCGGGCTCTCTGCTCAGCAGGGAGCCTGCTTCCCTCTCACTCTCTCTGACTACCTCTCTGCCTACTTATGATCTCTCTCTGTCAAGTAAATAAATAAAATCTTTAAAAAAAAAAAAAAAAGTACTACATCATGTAGGAAACTGCCTGATTCATTGCTGTATTCATAGTGTGCTTACTTCCCATACATTGTCATTTCCAATGTTGTGTTCCCTTCATCTTTGACAGTGTGTAAAATGGTGATAACACCACTGTCTCAAAAGGTCGGAAGGATCAAAAGTGTGCTTAGTGTGGTACCTGCCAACCAGTGCTGTCCAATAAATTAAGGTCATTAAGGTGGTGGTAATGATATTTAAATTATTATGGTTTAGAAATACGGGATTTCTTTTGTTTTGATGATAATTGGAGTCTTGATAATGACTAGTTAGTGCAGAACTTTCCTTTATTGACAACCCTGGCATTAAAAGCATTGTACCTATTTATTTTGAGATGCCGTCTTTAAAATTTGGAGGCATGCAGTTTTTTTTCTAACGGATATGAATGCTTTTCTTTCAGCAACACTTCTTGTTGCTGTAAATGAACTTCGTAGGAGTGCTCGGGCCAAAGGAATGTCATTTTATAAATATGGTATGTATGTTAGAAGCCAGGTGCCTTACTTCATCTCCTTTATTTTCTAAAATTGCCCAGTACTATTGCTTTTCCCTTATAGGGGAGTACAAAATATATCTTGATGTCTTCTCTGTGTGGCTCTTATATATCATCTCTTTTAAAAAGAGAAATGTAATGGGATATGAACATGAATACTTTATATTTGGATTTTAACTGAAGTGAACTACAGTTTTTCTATATATCATTTATAACCAGAGAAAGTAATTTGACTTTAAATTTCAGTTACTGTCAAACATTTAAACCAATAAATTATGTTTACATTGAATAGGGTTTTTAAAATCAGGATCTCATACATTTTTTATCTTAATTTATATCTTAATTTTAGATAGATACTTATTAAAATGTTACATGATAGTATCAAATTAGGAATTCAGAAAGTTTCTTTTCTTGTCTCTACCCAAATGATTAAGTAATGGAAAGTCGTGACCCTAGTACGAATGTTATATTACTGGAGGATACTGCAGCGGTCTTGGGAGTGACAATAGCAGCTACATGCATGGGCCTTACTTCTATAACAGGTAAATATTTCTTAAGTTACAGGTGATTTATTTGTACTACTTAAATAATTCTCTAATATGTGTGTATTTTCTTTTATATCATTGAATAATTTTAAGCCAATAGATTGTTCAATTCTAATTCCATGCTGACCCCATATTTATATAAGACAGATAAGATGGTAAAAGTCTTCAGAGTTCTCTCTGAGAAATTTTCTTAGTTTGAAATAAAGAAGGCTGTTGTTAGAGCATTTCTCTATGTGCTAAACCTTTGCCTTAATAAATTATGCAGCTACTCTGAGCCTAATTAGTATTGATAATATTTGGCCTAGTGACCTTGAAGGTTTATTAATATATGGGAGAGAACTTTAATAATCCCTAAAAGTGTAAATAAATACAGATTGTAGCTCTTCTTCACTTGTCTTCCACTGTTAGTGCCAATAATAACTGCTGTTGCTTTCCTGTTTCCCGGACTCTCTAGTTGATTTTATTCTCATTTTGGTAGCTAGTTACTTTGCAGAACAGTTCAGTATAGGCCAGTGAGAAGACAGAGAAATCATTTTTATGTTCTAAAACAAAAGAACCATGTGATATGAAAAGACTCCATTTCTTGGAATGGAACTTCTTCCATGCTTATCCGTTTGTCTTTGCACATTTGAAGTAATTGTAGGTGATGAGCTTCCACAGTTCTGCATGTTTCTTAAAATATCTGAAATATGAATGAGTCTTATTCATTTTGAATGTACATCTCAAGACTAAACCAGCATTCTCTGATATTCACTGTGATCCAGAATATTTCTAAAAGTTCTGACTGTTTTTCTGGTTGACCTTACCATTTTAGACATTTCTTAGACAGATTATTACCTAGCAAAATTTTAGGCTTAAGGAACATGTCACTTGATGAATAAGTCATCTATTAATAGATTATTTTCCTTTGCATAATAATAAAAGTAGTCAAATCAGGATTTTCCAAGATGGCGGAGAAGTAGCAGCCTGAGACTACATCAGGTAGCAGGAGATCAGCTCGATAGCTTATCTAAACATTGCAAACACCTAAAATCCAACGGGAGAGCGAAGAGAAGAAGAACAGCAACTCTAGAAACAGAAAATCAACCACTTTCTGAAAGAACCTGTTTTTATCCCCTTTCTCCCCCCCACAATTTGGGGTCTCTTCTCATTTGGTTACAGCGCATTTTTCCGGGGTCTTTGCCACCCTTTTAGTAGTTTATTTGCTCCTTCATATCCTCTTATCTGGACAAAATGACAAGGCGGAAAAAATCACCACAAACAAAAGAACAAGAGACAATACCGAAGGCTAGGGACCTAATCAACACAGACATTGGTAATATGTCAGATCAAGAGTTCAGAATGATGATTCTGAACATTCTAGCCAGGCTCGAAAAAGGCATGGAAGATATTAGAGAAACCCTCTCTGGAGATATTAAAGCCCTTTCTGGAGAAATTAAAGAACTAAAATCTAACCAAGTTGAAATCAAAAAAGCTATTAATGAGGTGCAATCAAAAATGGAGGCTCTCACTGCTAGGATAAATGAGGCAGAAGAAAGAATTAGTGATATAGAAGACCAAATGACAGAGAATAAGGAAGCCGAGCAAAAGAGGGACAAACAGCTACTGGACCATGAGGGGAGAATTCGAGAGATAAGTGACACCATAAGACGAAACAACATTAGAATAATTGGGATTCCAGAAGAAGAAGAAACAGAGAGGGGAGCAGAAGGTCTATTGGAGAGAATCATTGGAGAGAATTTCCCTAATATGGCAAAGGGAACAAGCATTAAAATCCAGGAGATGCAGAGAACCCCCCTCAAAGTCAACAAGAATAGGTCCACACCCCGTCACCTAATAGTAAAATTTACAAGTCTTAGTGACAAAGAGAAAATCCTGAAAGCAGCCCGAGAAAAGAAGTCTGTAACATACAATGGTAAAAATATTAGATTGGTGGCAGACTTATCCACAGAGACCTGGCAGGCCAGGAAGAGCTGGCATGATATATTCAGAGCACTCAACGAGAAAAACATGCAGCCAAGAATACTCTATCCAGCTAGGCTATCATTGAAAATAGAAGGAGAGATCAAAAGCTTCCAGGACAAACAAAAACTGAAAGAATTTGCAAACACCAAACCAGCTCTACAGGAAATATTGAAAGGGGTCCTCTAAGCAAAGAGAGAGCCTAAAAGTAGTAGATCAGAAAGGTACAGAGACAATATACAGTAACAGTCACCTTACAAGCTAATAATGGCACTAAATTCATATCTCTCAATAGTTACCCTGAATGTTAATGGGCTAAATGCCCCAATCAAAAGACACAGGGTATCAGAATGGATAAAAAAACAAAACCCATCAGTATGTTGCCTACAAGAAACTCATTTTAGACGCGAAGACACCTCCAGATTTAAAGTGAGGGGGTGGAAAACAATTTACCATGCTAATGGGCATCAGAAGAAAGCTGGGGTGGCAATCCTTATATCAGATCAATTAGATTTCAAGCCAAAGACTATAATAAGAGATGAGGAAGGACACTATATCCTACTCAAAGGGTCTGTCCAACAAGATCTAACAGTTTTAAATATCTATGCCCCTAACGTGGGAGCAGCCAACTATATCAACCAATTAATAACAAAATCAAAGAAACACATCAATAATAATACAATAATAGTAGGGGACTTGAACACTCCCCTCACTGAAATGGACAGATCATCCAAGCAAAAGATCAACAAGGAAATAAAGGCCTTAAATGACACACTGGACCAGATGGACATCACAGATATATTCAGAACATTTCATCCCAAAGCAACAGAATACACATTCTTCTCTAGTGCACATGGAACCTTCTCCAGAATAGATCACATCCTGGGTCACAAATCAAGTCTCAACCGGTATCAAAAGATTAGGATCATTCCCTGCATATTTTCAGACCACAATGCTCTGAAGCTAGAACTCAATCACAAGAGGAAAGCTGGAAAGAACCCAAATACATGGAGACTAAACAGCATCCTTCTAAAGAATGAATGGGTCAACCAGGAAATTAAAGAAGAATTGAAAAAATTCATGGAAACAAATGATAATGAAAACACAACAGTTCAAAATCTGTGGGACACAGCAAAGGCAGTCCTGAGAGGAAAATATATAGCGGTACAAGCCTTTCTCAAGAAACAAGAAAGGTCTCAAGTACACAACCTAACCCTACACGTAAAGGAGCTGGAGAAAGAACAAGAAAGAAACCCTAAACCCAGCAGGAGAAGAGAAATCATAAAGATCAGAGCAGAAATCAATGAAATAGAAACCAAAAAAACAATAGAAAAAATCAATGAAACTAGGAGCTGGTTCTTTGAAAGAATCAATAAGATTGATAAACCCCTGGCCAGACTCATCCAAAAGAAAAGAGAAAGGACCCAAATAAATAAAATCATGAATGAAAGAGGAGAGATCACAACTAACACCAAAGAAATACAGACAATTATAAGAACATACTATGAGCAACTCTACGCCAACAAATTTGACAATCTGGAAGAAATGGATGTATTCCTAGAGACATATAAACTACCACAACTGAACCAGGAAGAAATAGAAAACCTGAACAGGCCCATAACCAGTAAGGAGATTGAAACAGTCATCAAAAATCTCCAAACAAACAAAAGCCCTGGGCCAGACGGCTTCCCAGGGGAATTCTACCAAACATTTAAAGAAGAACTAATTCCTATTCTCCTGAAACTGTTCCAAAAAATAGAAATGGAAGGAAAACTTCCAAACTCATTTTATGAGGCCAGCATCACCTTGATCCCAAAACCAGACAAGGATCCCACCAAAAAAGAGAACTACAGACCAATATCCTTGATGAACACAGACGCAAAAATTCTCGCCAAAATACTAGCCAATAGGATTCAACAGTACATTAAAAGGATTATTCACCACGATCAAGTGGGATTTATTCCAGGGCTGCAGGGTTGGTTCAACATCCGCAAATCAATCAATGTGATAGAACACATTAATAAAAGAAAGAACAAGAACCATATGATACTCTCAATAGATGCTGAAAAAGCATTTGACAAAGTACAGCATCCCTTCCTGATCAAAACTCTTCAAAGTGTAGGGATAGAGGGCACATACCTCAATATTATCAAAGCCATCTATGAAAAACCCACCGCAAATATCATTCTCAATGGAGAAAAACTGAAAGCTTTTCCGTTAAGGTCAGGGACACGGCAGGGATGTCCATTATCACCACTGCTATTCAACATAGTACTAGAAGTCCTAGCCTCAGCAATCAGACAACAAAAAGAAATTAAAGGCATCCAAATTGGTAAAGAAGAAGTCAAACTATCACTCTTCGCAGATGATAGGATACTATATGTGGAAAACCCAAAAGACTCCACTCCAAAACTGCTAGAACTTGTACAGGAATTCAGTAAAGTGTCAGGTTATAAAATCAATGCACAGAAATCAGTTGCATTTCTGTACACCAACAACAAGACTGAAGAAAGAGAAATTAAGGAGTCAATCCCATTTACAATTGTACCCAAAACTATAAGATACCTAGGAATAAACCTAACCAAAGAGACTAAGAATCTATACACAGAAAATTATAAAGTACTCATGAAAGAAATTGAGGAAGACACAAAAAAATGGAAAAATGTTCCATGCTCCTGGATTGGAAGAATAAATATTGTGAAAATGTCTATGCTACCTAAAGCAATCTACACATTTAATGCAATCCCTATCAAAATCCCATCCATTTTTTTCAAAGAAATGGAACAAATAATCCTAAAATTTATATGGAACCAGAAAAGACCTCGAATAGCCAAAGGAATATTGAAAAAGAAAGCCAACGTTGGTGGCATCACAATTCCGGACTTCAAGCTCTGTTACAAAGCTGTCATCATCAAGACAGCATGGTACTGGCACAAAAACAGACACATAGATCAGTGGAACAGAATAGAGAGCCCAGAAATCGACCCTCAACTCTATGGTCAACTAATCTTTGACAAAGCAGGAAAGAATGTCCAATGGAAAAAAGACAGCCTCTTCAATAAATGGTGCTGGGAAAATTGGACAGCCACATGCAGAAAAATGAAATTGGACCACTTCCTTACACCACACACGAAAATAGAGTCCAAATGGATGAAGGACCTCAATGTGAGAAAGGAATCCATCAAAATCCTTGAGGAGAATGCAGGCAGCAACCTCTTCAACCTCAGCCGTAGCAACATCTTCCTAGGAACAACGGCAAAGGCAAGGGAAGCGAGGGCAAAAATGAACTATTGGGATTTCATCAAGATCAAAAGCTTTTGCACAGCAAAGGAAACAGTTAACAAAACCAAAAGACAACTGACAGAATGGGAGAAGATATTTGCAAACGACATATCAGATAAAGGGCTAGTATCCAAAATCTATAAGGAACTTAGCAAACTCAACACCCAAAGAACAAACAATCCAATCAAGAAATGGGCAGAGGACATGAACAGACATTTCTGCAAAGAAGACATCCAGATGGCCAACAGACACATGAAAAAGTGCTCCACGTCACTCGGCATCAGGGAAATACAAATCAAAACCACAATGAGATATCACCTCACACCAGTCAGAATGGCTAAAATTAACAAGTCAGGAAATGACAGATGCTGGAGAGGATGTGGAGAAAGGGGAACCCTCCTCCACTGTTGGTGGGAATGCAAGCTGGTGCAACCACTCTGGAAAACAGCATGGAGGTTCCTCAAAATGTTGAAAATAGAACTACCCTATGACCCAGCAATTGCACTACTGGGTATTTACCCTAAAGATACAAACATAGTGATCCGAAGGGGCACGTGTATCTGAATGTTTATAGCAGCAATGTCTACAATAGCCAAACTATGGAAAGAACCTAGATGTCCATCAACAGATGAATGGATAAAGAAGAAGTGGTATATATACACAATGGAATACTATGCAGCCATCAAAAGAAATGAAATCTTGCCATTTGCGACGACGTGGATGGAACTAGAGCGTATCATGCTTAGTGAAATAAGTCAATCGGAGAAAGACAACTATCATATGATCTCCCTGATATGAGGACATGGAGAAGCAACATGGGGGGTAGGGGGATAGGAGAAGAATAAATGAAACAAGATGGGATTGGGAGGGAGACAAACCATAAATGACTCTTAATCTCACAAAACAAACTGGGGGTTGCTGGGGGGAGGTGGGATTGGGAGAGGGGGAGGGGGCTATGGACATTGGGGAGGGGAGGCGAACCATAAGAGACTATGGACTCTGAAAAACAACCTGAGGGTTTTGAAGGGTCAGGGGTGGGAGGTTGGGGCAACCTGAGGGTTTTGAAGGGTCAGGGGTGGGAGGTTGGGGGAACAGGTGGTGGGTAATGGGGAGGGCACGTTTTGCATGGAGCACTGGGTGTTGTGCAAAAAGAATGAATACTGTTACGCTGAAAAAATAAATAAAATGGAAAAAAAAAAAGTAGTCAAATCAAACTTAAATAAATTTTTGTTTTGAGAGTTTTACATTGTTTTAATTAGTTAAATTAATTCATTTAAATTAAATAACATACCAAGAAATAAATATTTTCCAACTAATATTTCTGTTTTCTGCAGGATTATTTATACATGTATATTTTAAAATAATAATTAGGGAAATTTGGATTTTTAAAGAATAGTATTTGATTTTGAACTTTGTAATTATAAGCCTCCTGGTGGATTATATTTTACAAATGGATCTTTTTTTTTCTTTTTTTTTAGTTTTTAATTTTTTATTAACATATAATGTATTATTAGCCCCAGGAGTGCAGATCTGTGAATCAGTTTACACACTTCACAGCTCTCACCATAGCACATACCTTCCCCAAGGTCCATAACCCAATCACCCTCTCCCTACCCCCCTCCCTTCAGCAACCCTCTGTTTGTTTGTAAGATTAAGAGTCTCTTATGGTTTGTCTCCCTCCAGATCCCATCTTGTTTCCTTTTTTCCTTCCCTACCCCCCAAACCCCCAATGTTGCCTCTCAAATTCCTCATATCTGGGACATCATATGATAATTGTCTTTCTCTGATTGACTTATTTCGCTCAGCATAACACTCTCTAGTCAAATGGATCATTTTTAATACCTTAGCACAGATTAGTCATTTTACTTTTTCAGTGTTATATTCTGACTAAGTGTTAGTAAAACTAGTATGTAGATTGACTTCTTTTTTTAGTAAAATGTATGTTTTATCAGGCATTAGAGAGTTAAATTTAGTACTGACATTTGATCTTTGGGATAAAAAGAATTATAAAGCCTTGTATGTAAAATCTATTATAAAAATTTTAAATATATTTATGGATGTCTGTTTTGTAAATACTAACCTGCACATTCATAGGTTCTGGGAGAGAATTAAGACCTACCAATGTAAGGCAAAGTTTAGAATCACCTGGAGGGCTTGGGAAGACAAAGAATGTTGGTCCCAACTCTGGACTTTCTGATTCAGAAAGTCTTAGGTGGGGCCTAAGAAGTTCATTTTTAGCAAGTTCTCAAGCGATGCTGCCGCTGCTGCTGGTAAAGAACTGTACTTTGAGAACCACTGCTCTAAGGTGCCTGCAGCATGCAATGAATTAACTTTTCCCCTTTGTATCTGGAATGCTACTAGCTATGTATCATCCTTGGTTAAGTGAAAAGAGAGATCCGTATCATTTTTTGTATGGCTTCATTCTCTCACAGAGAAGAATAAGAGACAAAAAGTGGTCATTTTTTTCAGCTGCTGATCTCACAGTGTTGTCAGCATGGGACAGGAAGAGTGCTACTGATACATTAAAAAGAAATGGATTTTGTTATATTAGTAATATGTATATGATGTCTCTAAAATCTCTGAACCCTCACTCATGTAATGACCATATGCAAGAATTAGATCTGAAATAATTAAACCACATAATACTCCTATGTATTGTAAAGCATATTGTAGCGTCCCCATTTTGTAGTATAGTAAACTTATTAGGAGAAAGTCATTAAAGGAATTAAGAATGTATCTCAGGTCCTTTGTTTTACTAATTCTGGTTCTTTACTGACTAAAGCTGATTGAAAAAATAGAAAATGGGAATTTACTGACTTCTCCTGTGCTTTATTTAGGTAATCCTCTTTATGACAGCCTAGGTTCTTTGGGTGTAGGCACGTTATTAGGCATGGTCTCAGCATTCCTCATCTACACCAACACGGAAGCGCTCTTAGGGCGATCCATCCAGCCAGAACAAGTACAACGGCTTACTGAACTCCTGGAGAACGACCCATCAGTAAGGTCAGCTTATTCCAGTGATGCTGCTAAGGTTTCCAAAACATACTCAAAAATAGAAATGCTTGGTTTTTAAATACTTCCGGAAGAGTTTGTGGCTCCCTAACTTTTAGATAGAACTTTTTAATCTATGACTTTTCAGACTTGTAACCTTAAAAGAAAATAAGTGAAGACATTTAGGAAACTCCCTGTTTTCTTTTAAATTCTGTATATCTTTAACTTTTAAAATAAGGAACCGTTAGATGATGTAGTGGGAACAGAAGTTTGCAAGCGATTGTCTCCTTAATGCAGAACCACTGACATGGAACCTTCGTATTTACTCTTGCCTTGTATTTGTATTATAATTACAAATTGCTATATTAAATTTAAGAAGATTTTTATTCAACGGGGAGGTGATTACCAAATTGAATATAAGTTATACTCCTTTTGAAAACAGATGTTTTGTTTTAGCTCATTTTACAAGTTTTTCCTTACAATCTTTATCTTTTAAATGATGTAAAAATGAAGAACTGAAGGAGCATCTGGCTGGCTTAGTCAGTAGAGCATGCAGCTCTTGATCTCAGAGTCGTAAGTTCAAGCCCCGTGTTGGGGGTAAAAAAAAAAAAATGAAGAACTGAAGACTTAGGAGATAATCAGAATCAGAGTTCTAATTAGTACTTTATAGGAAATTCAAGTTTCAGGGTGACATGGAGGGAATAAACCTTTAAAATCCCAGTATTCTATTAGCTACATATGTGTTAAACTTTAAAAAGAATGTATTTTTCTTCTGTGTTATAACCAGATTTTTTTTTTTTAAGATTGTTTATCTGAGAGAGAGAAAACAGAAATTGGGGAAGAGCAGAGGGAAAGAATGTCAAGCAGACTCCCCTCTAAGCATAGAGCCCAGATACGGGGCTTGATCCCACAACCATGAGATCATGACTTGAGCCAAAATCAAGAGTTGGACAATTAACAGACTTGAGCCACCCAGGCACCCCTTAAAACCAGAATCTTTAAATCTTCGAAGAATGACCTGTATATCCGAATCAGTAAAACAAATGACTAAAATAATATTAGATTTATATTCTAAGCCCTATATTTTTAATCTGGAAAAGTAGTTTACCTTGCTAGATTAGACTAGAAGTTGAGTATTCTTAGAAGTAGTATTAGGCTTAGTACTTGATTAATCCATGTTAATATCCTTTTCCTTATAATATCTTTGATTTTGGTATCAAGGTAATACTGACATTAGAGAATAAGTTGGGAAATGTTCTCTCCTCTAATGTTTTTTTTAGAAAAGTTTATGCAGAGTTGGTATTATTTCTTCTTTTAAAAAGTGTGGTACAAGTCACCAGTAGTACCATCTGGGCATGGGCTCTTCTGTGTGGGTAGTTTTTTTTCTAACTTATTCTACCTATTTACTTGTTACAGGTCCAGTCAAATTGTCTGTTTTCTTCTCAAGTCAGTTTCAGTAGTTAGTGTCTTTCTAGGAATTTGTGCATTAGTTCTAAATTATCTAATTTTTGGCATACAACCATTCATAATTTTCCTTTGTAAGCTTTTTATTTCTTTAGGGTTGGTAGTAATGTCTCCTCTTTCATTTTTTTTTATTTTAAAGATTTTATTTACTTGACAGAGATCACAAGTAGGCAGAGAGGCAGGCAGAGAGAGAAGGGGGAAGCAGGCTCCCCACTGAGCAGAGAGCCCGACACGAGGCTCAATCCCAGGTCCCCAAGATCATGACCTGAGCCGAAGGCAGAGGCTTAACCCACTGAGCCACCCAGACGCCCCTTCTCTTTCATTTTTGACTCTAGTAATTTGGGTCTTCCTTTTTTTCTTGGCCAGTCTAGCTAAAGGCTTGTCAATTTTGTTGACCTTTCCAGAAAACCAGCTTTTAATTTTATTTCTCTATTTCTTGAATTTCTGCTCTAATCTACATTATTTCCTTTCTTCTGCTTGCTTTAGTTTTGTTTGCTCTGTTTTCCAGTGTCTCAAGATGAGTTTTAAGTTTATCATTTGATATCTATCTTCTTTTTTAAAAATTTGGGTTTTTAGGGGTACCTGGGTGGTTCAGTGGGTTAAGCCTCTGCCTTCAGCTCAGGGTCCTGGGATCGAGCCCCGCATTGGGCTCTCTGCTCAGCAGGGAGCCTGCTTCCCCGGCTCTCTGCCTGCCTCTCTGCCTACTTGTGATCTCTCTCTCTGTCAAATAAATAAATAAAATCTTTACAAAAAATAGGCTTTTACAGTTATGAATTTCCCTCTGAGGATTACTTTACACTGAATTAGTCAAATAATGAAATTTGTAATATTTTGTTAGGATTGAGGTAGATATGCTTTTTAAAAATGAAAATATTATATAGCTTCTTGCCTATCTGGACAAGTTTTGATTCATTGGGTATATATAACCTTCTAAGTATTAAATCATTTGTACTTTAATTGTTGATAAATATGCTTTTTTTTTTCTGTCTAAAGAATTTTAGACTCACTACTTACTGTTGCTCAGGATCACTCAGAAATTAGGGTCAAATGTTTTGAGTATTTGGAGTCTCATTTAGGCACGTTTTCCTATAGCTTTCTATAGCCCCAGGATTCAGAGTGTTTTGTTATTTTATATATCCCATAAAGAAAAGATGTTAATAGTGGTTATCATAGAAAGAAAAGAATTTCTCAACAGTTTTCTTTTTTTCTTTCTTTTTTAAAAAAAATATTTTATTTATTTATTTATTTGACAGACAGAGATCACAAGTAGTCAGAGAGGCAGGCAGAGAGAGAGGAAGAAGCAGGCTCCCTGGTTAGCAGGGAGCCCGATGCGGGGCTCGATCCCAGGACCCTGAGATCATGACCTGAGCCGAAGGCAAAGGCTTTAACCCACTGAGCCACCCAGGTGCCCCTCAGCAGTTTTCTAAGGATGATTCATTACTGAGGGCTAGGGCAGAAGGGGTGAAAAGTAGTTACAACACTAGAACATTTCTGGGAGGCAGAGTAGTGTAATGGAGCACCGGGTTTGGGTGTCTGAAGATCTGGAGGTGAGTCCTGCCTCTGCTGTTAACTAGCTAAATTACCTTCGGCAAGTCACTTAGGCCCCTCTAGGACTGTTTTATAATCTGTAAGGTAAATTTATCTACTTCCCTGAATTCCATTCATTAAATGCCTGCCGTGTAGTTGCTACCATATTAAACATTGTGTGTATGTGTTGGCTCATTATTCCCCATATCAGGTCTAATTAGGTAGTCATTCATTCTAATAGAGTACTTCACAATTGTATGAAGATTTCTAAAGAAGCTTTTAAGAAAAGGAATTATGAGACAAAATTACAACATTGTAGAAAAGCAATTTAGAGTTAAATCCACAATCTATGTAATTCATGTAAACACAGGCCATAGAATAATATTTTTTAAGTTTGCGTCTTTGTATGGCATTACGCAAAAATAGCTAAATGGACGTTTGGGAATTTATAGATGGCACTTAATGGTGAATACTCTGAAAGCCATCTTGGTCCATTTTATCACTGATGAAAAAAATAAGAATTCTCTACTTTGTGCCATTAAAATGTATATGTGTGCATATATAAATTTGTATACATTGTTATTCATTGCAGGGCAATTCATGATGTTAAAGCCACAGATCTGGGATTAGGGAAAGTAAGATTTAAGGCAGAAGTGGATTTTGATGGACGAGTTGTTACAAGATCGTATTTGGAAAAACAAGATTTTGACCAAATGCTACAGGTAAGTTTTATGTATTTATTGTTTTCTTGTATAGTCAAAGGTTAGAAAAATTACTTTTTAAGTAAATAAAATAAAACTTACAGGTCTTAAAGTTACCTCCACTTTCAACTTCTTAGGGTTCCAAAATCTGACAGCCATTTTATTTGCTCTAGAGTGGGTCAGAGGAGACAGCAGCGGAGCAAAGTACTATTCAAGTGCCTGTCATGGGCTAGGCGTTTTATATGTGTTCTCTAGTATACTCTCAACAACTCTGTGAGGTAAAGAAAAATAATACTCGGTTTTATATGTAGTCAAATTAAGACACAGAAGGATTAAGTAACTTGTCTAAAATTGCAGAGCCATAATATGGAGTCAGATGTGAATGTAGAGCTCTGTGATTCTACAACCCATGCTTTTATATTAAGAATTAAATTTAAAAGAGAATTGAGGGGCGCCTGGGTGGCTCAGTGGGTTAAGCCGCTGCCTTCGGCTCAGGTCATGATCTCAGGGTCCTGGGATCGAGTCCCGCATCGGGCTCTCTGCTCAGCGGCCAGCCTGCTTCCCTCTCTCTCTCTCTCTGCCTGCCTCTCTGTCTACTTGTGATCTCTCTCTGTCAAATAAATAAATAAAATCTTTAAAAAAAAAAAAAAAAAAGAATTGAGAGGGTAATATAATGAACAGTGCAAAGTTCATTATATATTACCACTTGCCATTATCAAATCTCACCATTTTACTCTACTGTATTTGGTTAGGATCTTAAAAAAAAAGAAATTGTTACAAAAACAGGTGAAGACCTTGTTTTCTCCTTCTAGATCCCATTCTTCTTCCTCCATCCCTAGAACTAAAAATTGTCTTGAATTTAGTAGTCATTTCCATTCAGTTTTTATACTTTTCAACAGATTTTTCTTAGCACTATAAGTATATAGTAACATTTTGAATATTTCAAAATTGATATAAATGGTATCATACCATCTGATTTCCTCTATAGCTTGCTTAACAGCATGGTTTTGAGGGGTGCCTGGGTGGCTCAGTCTTTAAGCCTCTGCCTTTGGCTCAGGTCATGATCCCCAGCATCCTGGGATCGAGCCCTGCGTCTGGTTCCCTGCTGGTCAGGAAGCCTCCTTCTCTCTCCCACTCCTCCTGCTTGTGTTCCCTTGCTCATTGTATCTCTCTGTGTCAAATGATTAAATCTTTAAAAAAAAAAACACACAACTCAGCATGGTTTTGAAATTCCTCTGTATTAATATATATGTATACACACACACACACACACACACTTCTAGTTTATTTATTTTAATTGCTATATAATATTCTGTGAATATAGTACAATTTATTTATCCAGTCTCCATTTGATGCATGTTTATGTCCACAATAGCATACTCTTATGTTTTCTTGTTCAGACGTTTAAGAATTTCTTTAGGGTCCTGCACAGCTGGATTTAAAGTAGTTGGGCTAGACTTGGCGCATCTGGGCGGCTCAGTTGGTTAAATGTCAGCTCTTGATTTTGGCTCGGGTCTTCATCTCATGTTGGGCTCCATGCTGGGTGTGCTTAAAAACAAAACAAAACAAACTTACCTTCAGCTTCCCGAGATATTGGCAGATTGTGCTCCAAATTGTGTCAATTTAATTTCCAACATCAGTACATCAAAGTTTCTATTGCTTCACATTCTTACTAGATGTATTATATTGACAGTTTTTTTTTTAAGATTTTATTTATTTATTTGACAGAGATCACAAGTAGGCAGAGAGGCAGGCAGAGAGAGAGAGGAGGAAGCAGGCTCCCCGCTGAGCAGAGAGCCCAATGTGGGGCTCGATCCCAGGACCCTGAGATCATGACCGTAGCCGAAGGCAGAGGCTTTAACCCACTGAGCCACCCAGGCGCCCTTATATTGACAGTTTTAAATTTTTGTCATTATGATAGATGTGAAACTGATGATTTATATTTAATTATAATTTCTGTCCCCTCCGTAGTAACAGTGAGGATAGTAAACATTTAAATTTATTGACCATTGGGATTTCCTATACTGCTTTTTTTTTAGTTAATTTCTTATTCTGACAAATCAGTAAACATTTTATTTTTAATATGCTGGACACTGATCCTTCCTCAGTTGTGAAATGCAAGTATCTTTTACTGTGTGATTAACCATTTCACTTTGTTATTGGACAGAAGGTTTAGTGTGTTTTTTAACTTTATGTCCAATTTATAATCTTTTTCTTTAGGCTTTTAATTATCTTGCTTGAGAAATACTTCCTTATTCCAGTATCCTAAAAATATTCTTTTTTCTTCTAAATGTTTTGTGGTTTGTTTTCCACCCAGTTTTTGAATTTGCTTAGAATTTTTTTTTGTTTAATGATCTGAGGTAGAGTTTAATCTTTTTTTCCTATAGAAAAAGAATTACCCTTGCACTGCTTATTGTAATGTTATCTTTGTGAAGTATTATACTTAATTTTTTGTTGAATTAAATTTTTTTGGAACTAGGTGGTTCATCACCTTCAGCGTGAAAGTTTTTTGTTAAATTTAATGGTGTTTGTTATAATTTTTAAAAGAAGTCATCAGTGTACTAATATGATTTTTTAAAAAGTTATTTTGTTTTCCTTATAGGAAATTCAAGAAGTGAAAACTCCTGAAGAACTAGAGACCTTTATGCTTAAACATGGAGAAAACATTATTGATACTTTAGGAGCTGAAGTAGATAGACTTGAGAAAGAACTAAAAGTAAGATGTAATCATAATAATCATAATGCTGAGTCTTTCTTAAGTATTTAGTCTGTGCCAGAACACTGCTGATTGTATCATATGTGTACTTTTCTCAGTAACCTCATGGCTTGTGACTGGTGGTTGTGAACAAGAAAAATCACTGGGTTCAAGGAAGTTGGGAAATTTACTCAAGGAAGTAGGGAATTGGGTGGGCATTTGTTGGTCAGTTCCAAATTCTGTACTTTCAACCACTATTCGATAGTGCCTGCTTAGTTTCTAAAGTAGCTAAAGGTTTTGTGTTTGTTCTGAAATAAAAAGCATTTTTAAAGTTTCTAGAGAAAGGTGAAACGGAAATTAGATTGTCTTCAAAAGTTTGAAAAAACAGAATGTGACCTTGAACATCCACAATCTTCCTTTTACACCATCTGACATTATTTTATATTTTCTTTTTGCTTCTGTTCAATTGGAGATCATTACAACCTATTGGTTTTTTTACTGAAATATTACCTGATAAGACTGTCTTTAAAAATCTCAGTGTTCTCAAATTGTCATTTATTGACTTTTGAGTTCAAGTTATTGGAAAAAAGAAAACTTATAAATGATCTTTAACATACATAGCTTGTTGAAGGCAGTGCATTTTCTTCAGCTGCTGTTGACCATTCTTCAGTTTTGTTAAACACTGAAGGCAAATAACAAAAATTGAAGGGCAGCATTTCTGTCACTACTTACTATTTTTTCTTTTAGACTCTAGTTACTAGAGTAATAGAAGCACTTCAAATAATATGATGGTGTTTATGTTAATATTTTAGTTCACAACATGATTTTCAAGTTTGTAGATGAGCAGTTCTCAAATATTTTCACCTTTAAGATTCTTTATATTCTTAAAAATTATTCAGGACCCAAAGAGCTTTTATTGATTTGAACTAATATTTATTGATATTTATTAAATCATAAATTTAAATTGAGAGCTCTAAAAATATTCATTTAAAAAACCATAATAAACTTGGGCGCCTGGGTGGCTCAGTGGGTTAAAACCTCTGCCTTTAGCTCAGGTCATGATCCCAGGGTCCTGGGATCCAGCCCCACATCCAGCTCTCTGCTCAGCAGGGAGCCTGCTTCCTCCTCTTCTCTGCTTGCCTCTCTGCCTACTTGTGATCTCTGTCAAATAAATAAATAAAATCTTTAAAAAAAAAAAAACTATAAGGGACGCCTGGGTGGCTCAGTGGTTTAGCCTCTGCCTTTGGCTCAGGTCATGATCCCAGGGTCCTGGGATTGATCCCCACGTCGGGCTCTCTGCTTGGCAGGGAGCCTGCTTCCTCCTCTCTCTGCCTGCCTCTCTGCCTACTTGTGATCTCTGTCTGTCAAATAAATAAATAAAATCTTTAAAAAAAAAACTATAATAAACTATTACATGCTAATATAAATAACATTTTAATGAAAAGTAACTATATTTTCCAAAATGAAAAAAAATAGTGAGAAGAGTGGTATTGTTTCTCATTTAAAAAAAAAAAAAATCTAAGACAGCTAGGTTCCCCCATCTGCTTCTGTATTCATTCTGTTGACGTATATTGTTTTGGTTGAAGAATAAGAAAAGGGAAAATGGAAGAATCTTTAAAAGTATTCTTAATGTGTTTTCAGATAATTGTGATATTCTTTTTGGATATGATACCAATACCTGACAACTCTCAGCCTCTCGAAGCTTAGTTGCAATGTGGAATCTGAAACTGTATCAGAGAACTTTTCACGTACTGTTTGTGAAGTTAGGGGGCACAGTCCACAAGATTAGCCTAATTTCTGACACCAGTTGCAAATTTCAAGGGGTTCTTCATATCATCCTCAGGTTTGATAATTCATGAAAAGGACACAGAACTCACTGAATGCTTTTATTTATTTTTTTTTTTAAAGATTATTTATTTGAGAGAAGGAGAGAGAGCATGGCCAGGAGAGGGAGAGAGAATCCCAAACAGACTCTACAGTGAGTGGGGAGCCCAACTCAAGGCTTGATCTCAGCACCCTCAGGTCATGACCTGAACTGAAACAAGAATCGAGTGCTTAACTGACTGCACCACCCAGACGCCCCCACTGAATGCCTTTAGACTCATGGTTATGATTTATTACAGTGAAAGGATACAGATTAAAACTAGCCAAGGGAAGAGATACACAAAACATAGTTCTAAACACAGAGTTTCAGTTCTCCTCTCCCCATGGAGTCACGGACAGTGTTATTTTCTGACAATGATGTGTGACAGTTTGCACAGAGTATTGTCAACCAGGGAGGCTTAACTGAGCCTTGGTGTCCAGAGATTTTATTGGGGCTCCATTGTTGACTGCTTGGCTGGTCAACCTTTCATCTCTAGCCACTCCAAGGAAAATCCCACACTTTTTGTCTCCAGTCCCTTGTGGATGTAGAACATATACTGTGTGGCCAAAGATAAAGACAAAATTAATCAGGACATTCCAAGGGCCTAGAGATCACCTCCCATAGCCAAGGGCCAAAGCCAGACCTCTCTCTAGGTATGATTAATTATCTGCTATACACTATTACTTTAACATCTATTAGTCTGTCTTTGTACTTTGGATCTTTTAACCCATGCATAATTCTGGAATGTTATGAATTGGCCAGTTAGAAATACTGATTCACTGAATTTATGCATATCTTTCAAATGGTAATACATTTCTAAGTATTGGGAAGCTGTCGGGGTCATAGTGGTAAGATAGAAGTTTCTCAGCATTCTGATTTTCATTAGAAACCTTGCATTTTACCATTAGCAACAAATATCATTGTTTTCCTTGAAGTAACAGATTTATTTTGTTCACTTTTAAAGATCTTTGCCAAATACCCAAATTTGAATAACCATAGTTTGTTAGTTTTTCTTTCAAGTAAAACTGGGTTTTAGATAAGCTCACTTTTTTTTTTTTTTTAAAGTAGGCTACATGTTCGGTGTGGGGCTTGAACTCTTAAACCCTGAAATCAGGAGTCAGATACTCCACCAATTGAATCACCCAGGAGCCCCTAAATGGTGTTTAGATAAAAAAGCATCTCACTCAACCCATAATTTAAGCAATCACAGAGGCGCTTTTCCTTGTGAGACTTCAGAAGCAGAGGGGCTTTGGAAACACCTTCCATTTTGTCACGGAATACCTTACTTACTTTTTAAAGATTGCATTTATTTGTTTGAGAACAAGAGTGCCATGAGTGAGTGCAAGTGTGGGGAGGAGCAGAAAGGGAGGGAGAGGGAAAGAATCTCAAACAGACTGTGCTGAAAGCAGGGCCCACCAAAGGTGGATCCCTCAACCCCGAAGTCACCACCTGAGCCTCACCACCCAAGCTGAAACCGAGTTGGTGGCTCAACCAACTGGGCCATCCAGGCGATGCTTCACAGACTATTTTAAAAAGTATACCCAAGGGTTGAGGTTTAATAACCCAATGTTTTTACTACTTCATGAAGGACATTTTATTTACTTTTTCATTAAGGACATTTTGGTTTTTAGATACTATTTATTTTAGAGAGAAAGAGAATGTGAGTGAGGGGAGGGGCAGAGGAAGAGAGGGAGAAAGAATCTCAAACAGATTCTGTGCTGAGTGCAGAGCCCGACTGGGAGCTCAGTCCCAGGACCCTGAGATCATGACCTGAGCCAAAATCAAGAGTCAGATGCTTAACCAACTGAGCCACCCGGGTACCCTGATCATGAAGGGCATTTCTAAAGTGAAACTGGCTTTTTTTTTTTTTTTTTTCAATTATGTGTCTGACAATAAAGAAACACAGTGACTGGGGCGCCTGGGTGGCTCAGTGGATTAAGCCGCTGCCTTCGGCTCAGGTCATGATCTCAGGGTCCTGGGATCGAGCCCTACATCGGGCTCTCTGCTCCGCGGGGAGCCTGCTTCCTCCTCTCTCTGCCTGCCTCTCTGCCTACTTGTGACCTCTCTCTCTGTCAAATAAATAAATAAATAAATAAAAAAGAAACACAGTGACTATCTGTCTGGTTTGGTGCCATTTGTCTTGAATTGGGCAAAGATGCCATCAGATTTATCTGCCATTGCTTTGATATGTCATCAGAGGAAATACTAACATAGTAAAGGGCAAATAACATTAGTGGTTATTATGAAAATAGTTTTGACATTGGAATCCCCCTTGAAAAAGTTTCAGGGGCGCCTCGGTGGCTCAGTTGGTTAAGTGACCAACTCTTGATTTCTGCTCAGGGTGGTGAGATTGAGCTCTGTGTCCCAGTCAGCATCCAGCCTCTGCACTCAGCGTGGAGTCTGCCTGAGATTCCTTCTCTCTCTCCCTCTGCCCTTCCCCCTGCTCATGCACATTCTCAAGTGTGCACACACGCTCTCAATAAAACAAACAAACAAATATCTTTAAAAGAAAGAAAAGGTTTCAGGATCTTTGGGCCACACTTTGAAAAATCACTTTTCTAAATATAATGCCAGGTGAGTATTTTTGTGCAGGGTGACATGAGAATAAGTAATCTTTGCTTTTCCATTCTGTTTGTTTTTATTTCCCTGACATGGATAAAATAATGGACTTTTAGACTAAATCTTTATTTTATCTTTACTCTTTAATAGGAACAATAGGTCAGAAACCAGGTTTGAGTTAACAAATTGGTCATTCTTATATTTACTTTTATCACAATCAGGTAAATTTATTATTTTTGTCTAGCTAACTGTGTGCTTTAATTAGAAGCTATTAAATCTTTAAGAGATTAAACTAATTCGTACATGTTTTTGAAATATAAGTCTCTCAAAGCAGGAAACAAAGTTAACTTATACCTTCAAGTTGAAAACCTCTCTGACTAAGGTAATAAGGTATAATTTATCTTTTTTAAAAAAGATATTATATGGGGTGCCTGGGTGGCTCAGTGGGTTAAAGCCTCTGCCTTCAGCTCAGGTCATGATCCCAGGGTCCTGGGATCAAGCCCTGCATCGGGCTCTCTGCTCAGTGGGGAGCCTGCTTCCCTCTCTCTGCCTGCCTGCCTCTCTGCCTACTTGTGATCTCTGTCTGTCAAATAAATAAATAAATAAAAATAAAAAAGATATTATTTATTTATTTGTCAGAGAGTGAGAGAGAGGGCAAGAGAGAGCATGAGCAGTGGGGAGAAGGATAGAGGGAAAAGCAGGCTCTCCACTGAGCAGGGAGCCTGATGTGGGGCTCGATCCCCGGACCTTGGGATCAGGACCTGAGCTGAAGGCACATGCTTAACCAACTAAGCCACCCAGGTCTCCCTAATTTATCTTAAAGGAAAGTTCTTCATAGTTGAGGCACCAAACCAACAGAGTGCATGAATTTAATTCTTGTTTCTTGATAGAAAAATAGCTGATTTTCTTTGGAAAACTAAAACTTTGGCGTATTTCCTTCTTTTTAGTATCTAAGCTTGGTTGCCTTCTAGGTTTAAATTGAATAATTATTCAATTATTTTGGAAGATCACCCTCAGTGATAAAATTTAGCAGTATGGCCATCTCTTTTGAGTAATGCCATCGATCTCATTATTAGAATGGATGGTAGTTTTGGCATAAAATCTATAGCTTGGATAGTTCTATATAAAAACATGAAAAATAATAGAAGCTAATTTATAAAGTCCCATATTATAAATGTCAAATATATTTTGTTTTTATTTTGAGGTTCTTTGAACTGCTAATTTAAATTTTTTTTATTCTACCTGTATGTCAGTCTGTGGCTAGACCCTTCTCCTATCCCTCCATGAAGTATTTTTGTGTTTGGGAGGCAACAATTCTGTTGGGAATTAATTTAGTGGGAAGATGCCATAGTATTTGCAAATTCCTAATAAGTAGTATTCCAGTTAAGAGTTCTGCTCTTTAGTCCGTCTTTTGCTTCTTGAATTGCATGCTCCTATAGCATTTTCTTGAGTCTGCAGCATTGCAAAATAAATTACACAATATGGTTTTCATCTCTTGATAGCGAGTTTTGAAATAAATTTGTGGTATATAAAATGTTGAAGTTGGATACTGGCTAGGACATAATAAATCAATAAATATTTGTGGAGGGACACCTGGGTAGCATAGTCTGTTGGGTATCTGACTCTTGGTGGCTCAGATCATGATCTCAGGATCGTGGGATCGATCCTCACATCAGGCTTTGATGTGAGACGGAGAGATTGTCTCTCCTTCTCCCTCTGCCCCTCCTGCTTGTGCTCTCTCTCTCAAATAAATAAATAAATCTTTTTAAAAAATTAAGTATTGAAAAAATGAATGAAAAAAAATTTTTTAAATATTTTTTATTTATTTGATAGAGATATCACAAGTAGGCAGGGAGGCAGGCAGAGAGAGAGGGAAGAAGCAGGCTCCCCGCTGAGCAGAGAGCCCAATGAGGGGCTGGATCCCAGGACCCTGAGGTCATGACCTGAGCCAAAGGCAGAGGCTTTAACCTACTGAGCCACCCAGGCGCCCCAAAAATGAATGAAAATTTTAAGTTGAACACCACTTATTGATTTTCATTTCTATTTAACAAAATTTATGCAGTTTCTGCTATGCACATGATCTCTTATTAGTCACTAAATATTAAAATTTAAGGATATTCTATGTTTTTTCATTCATTCATTCAGCAAATATATTGTGTGTTTCTTCTTTGTATTTCACACATTAAATTTTAGGAATTTGATAGTTTTCTCTCTAAAAACTTGATTTTAAAACAGACTACATCAGCTTTTTACTTTTTCTTGAGATTAAGTTTTTATTGGTACACATTTGTTACATAGTGGTTTTTTAGATAGAATATTTTCAAATTTTCCATTAATAGCTAAACTTTTTCAAGTCATATTGGGATGGGTTAGGGAGGACTGGGAAGCAAAAATAAAATTGAGTTTCATTTCTGTTTGAGGAAATCTTTTTTGTTCTTTTTTGAGTTTAGGGAATTTTAGAGCAAATAGTTTAAGGTAAAGAGAGCGTTGAGAACAAAAGGGTACACCTGTGTTTGGGGGAGGCCCTGGCCATTCTTGTATTAAGATCCAAGAGGAAAGAACCCTCAAGTATAGTTGAACAAAACTAGTTATAAGAAAAATCTCAGTGCACACTCAGTAGAATGCTCTAACTGGAGCTCAATTCCAGTATTACATCAGATTTTTGTCTTTATAATCAAATTCCTTTAATACAGGGAATATGCAAATGTTCCTAGGATATTACTTTTTCAAGTTAGGAATTATTAATCCTGACTGATTATCAGAATCCCTTAGAAAAGTTTTTTCCTCCCATGTTGATTTATCTTTCCATTTATTTAATATTTATTTAAGTAATCTCTCCATCTAACGTGGGGCTCAAACTCATGACCCCCAGATCAAGAGTCACATGCAACTGGGCCAGTCAGGCACCCCTATTTTTATTTTTATCAAATAACATGCAAAGTTTATAAAGTCAAATAACTGAAAAGCTTAGAAACAGAAGTGAGTGTTACCTGCCTCACCATCCTCAATCCTTTGGCTCAGAGATAACCATGTCTAATATTTTTTATATTTTCTACCTTATTTCTATTTGAAAGTCTTAAACTCCTCATGATTTAATTATTATTTATTTCCTCTTTGATAGATGTGAGTTACATAATTAGTTTTATATGTTCTCTCTGCTCTCCCTTTTCACAATGTCATTCTGTTACATCTTACTACATTTTTAATTACCCCACAGATTGAGTTAGGTGTCCTTCCTTTTTGTACTCATAAAATCCCAAGACCTTTACCTTGCTCTTTATTTTTTCTGCCTTGCTATTCAAGTAGCAGTCTGTTAAAATTGCCTGATTACCTACCTGCATTTCCTCACCAGACAAGAGTTCATCGAAGACAAGTACCATTTGTTTCCTGTTCATTGTTACATACTTCAGTGCCTGGCACAGAGTAGGCCCGTAG
Organism: Meles meles; assembly: GCF_922984935.1. Lineage (NCBI taxonomy): Eukaryota > Metazoa > Chordata > Mammalia > Carnivora > Mustelidae > Meles > Meles meles. The sequence goes on along the minus strand of NC_060067.1, from coordinate 33,814,110 downwards.
TAAAGATATTTTCTGTTGTTAGTGAATCGAAGTCCTTAAGCTAGCATTTAAGATTTTTCACAACCTGGTTTCTGTGTGACTTTCCCGCCTCCTTAGTGATCCTACCCTCTCTGCAACTTCTTTTTTTTTTTTTTTAAGGTTTTATTTATTTATTTGACAGAGATCACAAGTAGGCAGAGAGGCAGGCAGAGAGAAAGGGGAAGGCAGGCTCCCTGCTGAGCAGAAAGCCCAATGCCGGGCTCGATCCCAAGACCCTGGGATCATGAACTGAGCGGAAGGCAGAGGCTTTAACCCACTGAGCCACCCAGGTGCCCCTCGCTGCAACTTCTGTGGCTAACTGTACCAGCTGCCAGTGCATACTTCTCGGGCTCCCTGACTTTACTCATCCTCTTTCTTCTCTCTGGTCCTCATCATCATCTCTCTGGAGGACTCACCACTTTCAAGCCTTGTTTAGATATTACATCCTTAGTGAAGTTCTGCTGGACCTCACGAGTTAAAGTAATAGACCTGACATTTTTGTTCCCAGAGTTAGCATTATAGTATATTGTAATGGTTAGGAGCTTGGAGTCTGGAATCTATCCTGGCTTCATCACTCACTTCCGGCTCCTTAAGTTTGGGCAGGCTAGTTAATTTCTTCAGACTTCTGTTTTCCCACATGGAAAATGGAAACAATTGAGTTAGTAGAGGGCTTTAGAACACACACATGCATGTGAAGCCCCTTCCTTAGCACAGTACTTGGCCAAACAAGAGTAACTGCCCCTCAGTGTTAGCTGTCATTATTGTTAATGCTAATGCACTAACTTGTAGATGGTTATTGATACGCTTGGCTCCCTGGCTAAACTGAGTCTCTCAAGGTCAGGAACAGGCTTATTTAATGATCATAGCTCCACTTTCTAGCACAGTACGTGGCCCAAGACTATATGGCTTATTGCTAACATATATAGAATAAGTGAATATCAGTTTATTTCTTCTTATTATTATTATTATTATCGTCTTCCAGTGATTTTTCTTTTTACCCCAGATGAGTATATTGCGGAAGTTTTGCAGTGTTTGGCACATATGAGATTTTTAATCCATTCTTATATTAATGAACATATGAACAAACTCAGGGAGGTAGGGCTGTTTACCATATTGTTCATAGTGTGTAATATTCCTCTATTGATTTTTATCTTGCTAACATACTACCATTAAATTTTTTGACTATATGGTTTCAGTGGCTTTAGTGATCTAAAGGAATAAAAGGAAGCAAAATTCTCTTTTGTTATGAATAATGTGGTGGTGATTTTCCTTCCAGAAACGAAATCCTGAAGTGCGACATGTGGATTTGGAGATATTATAGATTTGATGGACTGAATCACCTTGGAAGGAAGCCTTGGAAACAAGTTCGGCGAGCCTGCTCTCCCATGCCAAAGGAGTCCATGCTACTCAGAAGCTGTTTTTTTAAGATGGAGGAAATATTTAATGTGAAGGGCAGTTCAGCAATCTACAGAACTAATACTATTTCATATTTCTAAGAGACATATTACAAGTTGAATCAATTTGGAAATCTTGTTTTTATGTTTCAGTAGAGAACATGTTAGTTATTTAAATTGTTCATAATTTTTCATTTTACCCGTCAGGGTGTATTGTACCTTGCAATCATGTTTCCTTTCTTCACATTGGTAAAAATAAGCAACATCCATAGGATTATAATTTTTAATTTTATGACCACTGAAGATTTTACTCCATCAAAACCCATCAGTCTTGAACATCCTGGCTAAATCTGGGTTTTTAAACAGTCACTCTGTTTTGTTTTGTTTTTTTCTTAAAGAATGTGGGAATTATTTCTACATAATTCTGCCCTGAGCACTAAGAGGAACACTTTCCTAACCGAGTTATCCACAACTGTTCATTCCAGAAATGGCTTAGTTACTAAATTGAAAGAAGACATGTCAGTCCACTCTTTTAGGCTGTAGTAGTTGCCATTTTGTAAAATTTCTATCTTTCCTTAACCTTTTTTCTTTCTTTAGTTTAATTTTTCCAGTGTAAGAGATCCAGAATAACCCTAGATGTTTCCATAGGCCAGTTTGATGGCTGTTTTTGTTTGTTTGTTTGCATTTTTTTCACTGGCTTCGGTGCCATAATGTGTATTTACTAGGAGGTAATGCATTTATAAGCATTTTAACATTCTGTAAAATGGACTAGAAATATTTATAATTTTACAGACAGGACAGCATTTTATTTTTAATATATTTAAAAAGGCACTACTCATGTAAATCTGAACCGTGGGGTATTTCTTGCTTTAAGAGAAAGAGAAGTAAATCTCTTATGCAGAAACTTGTGGCCATGATTTTGTATAATGTCATAGTCAATAGTGTGTCTGTAATGTGAGTTTCTTGCAGTTTATAAGTGGGCATTTAACATAATATATGGCTAAAACATTATGTAATTAAGTAGCTTTCTAGTGATCATCAGGTATCATGGTGAAAAAGCATACAATTCAGTAATGGAAATTTAGTGCAAAACTATAGCTGTGTCTCCATTCATCAAAATTACTTGGGGCGCCTCGGTGGCTCAGTGGGTTAAGCCTCTGCCTTCAGCTCAGGTCATGATCCAGGGTCCTGGGATCAAGCCCCACATGGGGCTCTCTGCTCAGCAGGGGGCCTGCTTTCCCCCTCCCCCTGCTTCTCTGCCTACTTGTGATCTCTCTCTCTCTGTCAAATAAATAAATAAAATCTTAAAAAAAAAAAAAAGAGGCAAAACAACAACAAAAAAACCCAACTCATATGCACTTTAAATTGTTCAGGTAGCAGAGAGAATTGTCCAGGCAAGAGTGACGGCTGGGTGATTTCTTTTGCTGGATTAAGTGAGTGTTTGACCTAAGGACCTTACTGTATGAGGTCAGTGTCTAAAAACCTACTTAGATTGAGGTTTATGAATCACAGCAGATTGTAATCCTGGAAACAAAAAATAAACATTTGATTAAAGGGGTTGTAATGGTAGTTTTTTGATGCAGGAATGTCATTTATTGGAAAATTACAAAAATTTATATCAGTGTCTTTTTTTTTTTACCATTACAGAGCATTTTGCATGTTGTACATTTTAAGTGAAATAACATTCCAGTTTTATTTTTGAAGATACAAAATTATTATGTACATACATATATACATGTAACACACACAATTTGATTCTCTTCTGGTTTCAAATTCTTTACCCCCCCCCTTTTTTTTAAACTGTTTTTGACCCATTATACCTTACTCTGTACTTCTAATGTCTAGTTCCCACTTGCCGTTTGTCCCCTGTCACTGCCATATGGGAAGGTACCAAATTATATCCAATTTCCTCCCAGTAAAATTACTCTGAAAAACTTCAGATAGCTTCATGAGAGTAACTAACTCATTTAGAAAAAAATGTTAAAGTTGGTGTGCACAAGTTATTCTAAATGGTAGATTATTTTTAAGGATTCCCTAAAAGAAACCAATTCCTGATATTTCATTGAGTTTTCTAACCTGATTTTGATTGAGGTTATGCCTGTTCTTAAATAATTTAGAAGGCTTACGTTTCTGTCTTTTCTTTCCATTTCTGTTCTGTACTAATATTGTGAAGTTTGACAAAATTTGACATAAAGACGTATGGCATTATCTAAGAATCTGACTATTTCTGTGAAAATGTATGCTACTGCTGCTCTGTTGTTTTTTTTTTCCTTTTAAATTAGAGTCCAATTTGAATTTTAAAACCAGAGAATTTGGGCCTCATTTTTTTCAAAATAAGAGAATATCCATTCAGGTTTCTTGGTTTTGTGTTTTTCTAACTAATGATTCCGCTTTAAGTCTTGACCTGATGATGCATACATAGCATTTGAACATGTAAGCATATAAATCTTGATCTTTCCAAGGGAAATATCTTCCGTGATAAAGTAATTGTGAAAGTAATGTTGGAGAGTGAGAAGAGCAGTCAGGGGCCCATGACTCCTACTTGCTGACCTCAGGAGCTCAAAGGTGAACACATACGCTGTTTTTAGTCCCAGCTGGGAATGGATCTCCAATCAGCTGTAAGTAGTAGGCCCCAAAACTGTGTAAGGTGGCACATTTTTAAGACTAATGGCAGTTGGGAGAATGAGGGATGGAGACCTATTTTTAAGTTGACCATCTTGGTGGCCAATAATATCCAATTCCAATGAGGGAGATTCCTGAACATGTACTAAAGAAACCAAGATAGGATTAGACTGGAAATTTTTCAGATTCTTTTCAAAAACAAAGTTAATCTCTGCATACATACATCCTACCCACACACCAAATAACCCAGAATAACAAAATGGCATAAGACTTGAATTTTGGGGATATGATTTTAGTGTTACCTTAATTGTCCCATAATTTGGAGAATGCTTTTTGCTAAAATTAGACCATCAAAAGGAAATGACTTAAGTTTTAAATCTGATAACTTTTTGAGGTAGAATGCTAGAAACTACAGAAAATTGCACAGGCATTTAGAATTTATACTATCTTAGACTGCATTTGTCAAGCTTTGGCATTTCTTTTAAGTGTGATGACCCCCAATTTGCCAAACTGTCAGAAGTCAGTGAAGCAAAGAATTGAAGGTAAAATGTTGATTCAAAGATTGTCTCCCCTAAATCCCTCATCTCTGTGCCTGAAATGGAAATTTGGAAGGCATTTATGTAGAAGATTGGTCTGGCAGCCTTTACATTTGCATTAAGTTTAGTAGCATCTCTAGACTTTGGTTTTATGGAAGAGAAAATTTTTATTTTACTGTATTTCATCTCTCTGATTTTGCTGGCAGATTAAGACGGCCCTGGTCCCTCAGGATGCTTTTTCCTTAATAAATGTCAGATGTAAGTAAGAACAGTTCACTTACTAGTTTGGGTTTGGTTTTTTTTCTTCCGGATAATGTTTCATCAACTTAAATCCTCCTTTACTTCATGTACTAATAAGAACTAAACTGTAAACTAAATTGATACATTTTACCTTAAAAATGCCTGTAATTTTGAACAGAATTTATTATTCAATGAGTATTCTTGTTTGTAAGTTTCCTGGTTTTACAATACCAAAATACAACAACTCAATCATTTTATAACCGGTTTTCAGGATAAAGAGAACCGTTAACAACATACCATTAGGAAGAGAACTGTTATTAACATACCACTAGGATATCATATGTTTGGTAAAAGCACAAACCCCAAATGTTATATCCCTTATTGGTATATATTATTGCATTTTGACAAAACTAGATTATTTAAACATGTTAATTAGGTTATTTCTTCTGAGATGTGTCTGTGTAGCATATTTAGAGGGGGAAAAAAAAACAACACTAAAAGCTGCAGCCTAGAACCAGCCTGCACTGGGACCCATGTGCCCCATGTACCCCATGAATTCTCTACTAATCCTAATATAGGAATTGCAACTGTACCTTCCTCTTTATAAGAAACTAAACCAAAGAAACTAAACTGAAAGTAATTTGGTATTTTGAGAGCGCATAGTTCCCTCCCCTAAATCAAAATTTATTGAAAATAGAAGCACAGGGGTGCCTGGGTGGCTCAGTTGGTTAAGCGTTTGTCTTCAGCTCTGGTCATAATTTCAGGGTCCTGGGATTGAGCCTAGCATCATGCTCCCTGCTCAGTGAGGAATCTGCTTCTCCCTTTCCTCTGGTGCTCCTCCTCTTACTACTCTCTGTGTCAAATAAATAAATAAAGTCTTAAAAAAAATTAAAACAGAAGCACAGTTGTTTAAAATTTGCATAGCAAAATACAGAATTGTATCTGTATCTTTATGGGCTTACAGAGGCTTTAAAACAGACTTAAAACATAGCTGTTGGTATTATGATAGCTATCAACAGGATAATTTGAGATATTTATGTCAGGTACCCTTTTACGTATATTAACCCATTTAATCCTTACAAAGAGCCAGTGGAATAGAGATGATTTACTTTTTTTGCAGATGAGGGAACTGAGATACAGTAGATCTATAAAGCCTGAGGCTCTGCGGCTGATAAAGGGCAGAGTCCAAATTTGAATGCAAATAAATTTGGCTCTCTGAAGTCACTCTGCTGAGCAGGAGAGCCCAAGAAGAGTAGCACTCAATGTAAAGTGGAAGCAAAATAATCATTTTATTGTGAAATAAGCCAGTGAGTTAATATTCAGCAGTTAGAACACCAAGCCCCATCTAATTTAGACTGCTTGAAACGGGGCTGGTGAGGTGGGCTTGGGGTTGGACATTGACGCTTTATAGAAGCTGAGGAATTGGCTGTCACTTCGAAGTTTTATTTTCAAGTATTACAGACCACCTTAGAGACATACCCAGAAGGCACTACTTAGTTCAACTGTCAGTCATTGATTTGAGCTATGCAGGAAAATATTTAGGGAAAGGTGTGGAGGTTAGCATTAGTCAAAAAATTATAGAATGCCCTAAAGTTGTATTTGAAGAGATGAAACTTTATGTGATCTAAAATTACACCTTTATGTGTTCAAACAGTTACATCAGGAACATTCTCTCTTCTAACTGTGACCCCTAGTTACCCATCTTCTCCCAGAGAAAACTTTCTCCCAGAGAAAGCTTATGATGTATCCTTACAGATAATTCAGTGTATGTATGCACACCCACATGCAAGTTTATAGTATATATATTTCCTCTGTTCTACACAGATGGGAAAATACTTACACAATAAGGAATCTTCTTATAATTTAAGAAGTACACATCCGATTCCAGAGTTTTGTGTTCACTGAAAATTGTTACATCAAGAGGATTGAACAGTATAGTGCTGTCCTTTACTGTATGGTAGCCACTTGTGACATGGGACTGTTTTGTAAATAAGTAAAATTGAAAAATCAGTTACCCGGTTGCATTAGCCAGCTTTTTATGTGTTCAGTAGCTAAGATGTGGCCGGTGGCTACCATGTTACACAGTGTAGATACAGAACATTTCCATTTCACAGTTCTTTTTGGACAGTGCTAATATGATAAAGTCATTCTATCTAATCTGTTTAGTATTTGAGAGTATCTTCATAGTGTATAACAAAATACAGATCTTCCTTAACCTACAGTGATATGTCCCCATAAACCCATTGTAAGTTGAAATAATCGTAAGTTGAAAATACATTTAATACACCTACCCTAGCAAACGTCACAGTTTAGCCTAACCTACCTTGGACGTGCTCACAACACTTACATTAGCATACATTTGGGGAAAATCATCTAACTCAAAGATTGTAATTAGTGGGGTGCCTGGGTGGCTCAGTGGGTTAAAGCATCTGCCTTCAGCTCAGGTCATGATCCCAGGGTCCTGAGATTGAGCCCTGCATCGGGCTCTTTGCTCAGCAGGGAGCCTGCTTTCTCCTCTTTCTGCCTACTTGTGATCTCTGTCAAATAAATAAACAAAATCTTTAAAAAAAATTAAAAAGATTGTAATTAGTGTTGAATGTCTCATGTACTTCATTGAATTCTGAAAGAAAACAAAGTTTGTATGGGTACAGAAATAGCACTTTACTTTTGTGTTTGCATGAGTAAGTAGGATTTGCTGCTCATTGCCTTTGCCCAGCATCACAAGAGAGTGTCCTACCACATATTGCCAGCTTGGAGAAAATATCAAAATTCAAATTTTGAAGTATGGTTTCTACTGAATGTGTATTTCTTTTGCACCATTGTAAAGTCAAAACACTGTAAGTTGAACCATCATAAGTCAGGGGCCATCTATAGTACCTAGTATTTGTTGTTGGAGGAAGGGGAAAGAAATTCTAGCTTAGTTCTTTAAAATGTATTGATGTATAATTAGGTCTTGGGCATGACTTAAGGCTACAACTCGTTAGTGTTACCTTGAATATGTAAATTTCTTTTTTAAAAATAGTTTGAACTGGACTTCATCTCTCATTCAAATGCACGATCAACATTCTGAGCATTATGGAACAAGTCAACCCTTAAAAAAAGTGTTGAACCATCAGAAATTCGTACCCATATTGATATATTATGTGATTCTGAGAGTTAATGTTAGTTTATCGTGGTGGCCCAGCAAACAGCTAAGTTGGTATGACACTATTCATCATCTGAAGGCCTTAGAAGATGAAAACTTGGGATCAAAACTCCCAGTTTCTTCACTTTGCCTTCAAAAAAAATCTCTTAAAATCTTTTCCTTTTCAGCAAATGGCTCCTTCATTTTTTCAGTTGGCCCAAATCTTGACAAAGTCTGGCTCCTCTGTATTTCTTCTACAATGGACAATTCACACCTTAGCAAGATCCACTGCCTCTACTTTCAAAATACATGTAGAATCCATTTCTCATCATCTCAATTATTACTTTAATGCCAGCCATGATCACACCAGCGGAATTTCCAAAGTAGCCTCTTAACTTGTTTCCCCCATCATCCTAGCCCACACATTCTATTTTGACATAGCAGCTTGTGATTTTTTTGAAAATCTGTCCAATCGTGTCATTTCTCAAAGCCTTCCTAGTGGCTACTGATCTCATACAGGACAGCAAAGTCCCTGTGATCAGGCCTACAGTCCTCCATGGGGGGTCTCCCCCACTGTCTCTCTGACCCCATTGTCTCCTAGTCTCTCAGTGTTCCAGCCAGACTGGTGTTTCTGCTTTTCATACATCCTAGGTATGCTTTCTGGCCTTTGCACTGCCTGGACTACTCTTCCCGCCACATACCCACACAGCACGCTGCTGCTTCGAGTATCTATCTGCTCAGATGCCATGTCATTAGTGAGGCCTTTCCTCACTGCTCTGTGTAAAATAGGGAAAACCCTCTCCACCTCCCCCCCCCCCTAATTTTTCCCTGATTTGTTTTTGACCATAGAATTTACTATCTGGCATACTATAATTTTACCTTTGTTTATTTTTTATCTCCACTAGAATGTAATACCCATTAGAGCTGTGTCTCCAGAAACTGGAATGACATCTGACACCTGGCAGACATTCGATAAGTATTTATTGAGTAAGTGAATGTTTTGTGTATGATGCTAGTCTGTTGAAGTATAAAGATAAAAAAGACATAGACTTGGTCTTGTGGCTCACGGTCTAAATTTGACAAGCAGCAGCTCATACCAATGATTGCCATTCAGCATAATAATGTTTATCAAATATTTAACTGGATTGATATTAATCTTCATCAAAACTAAGTTTGTAAGATTGGCATGCTGATATGCTGCTGAGGGGAGTGTGAATTGGAGCCACTTATCTGTAGGTACCAAGAGTCAAAAATGTTCATACATTTTGACCTTGTCGTTCTACTTCCAGAAATACAATCTAGGGAAATAGAGCTGCCTCAGTATGACAATTTTTTTTTAGTTTAGGAAAATGTTTACAGTATGGCTTATTTATTTATATTAACATATAATGTATTATTTGCCCCAGGGGTACAGTCTATGAATCTTCAGGCTTACACATTTCACAGCACTCACCATAGCACATACCCTCCCCAATGTCCATAACCCAGCCACCTTATCCCTACCTTCCCTACCCCGCAGCAACCCTCAGTTTGTTTCATAAGATTAAGAATCTCTTATGGTTTGCCTCCCTCCTGATCCCACCTTGTTTCTTTTTTTCCCTCCCTAGCTTTTACAACTCCCCACTCTGCCTCTCAAATTCCTCATATCAGAGAGATTATATGATAATTGTCTTTCTCTGACGTATTTTGCTTAAGATAATACAGTCTAGTTACATCCACGTTGTTGCAGATGGCAAGATTTTGGGGGGTTTGATGGCTGCATAGTATTCCATTTATATATATATATATATATATATATATATATATATATATGACATCTTCTTTATCTATTCATCTGTTGATGGACATCTAGGTTCTTTCCATAGTTTGGCTATTGAGGATATTGCTGCTATAAACATTCAGGTGCATGTGCCCCTTTAGATCACTACATTTGTATCTTTAGGGTAAATACCCAGTAGTGCGGTTGCTACGTGATAGGGTAGCTATATTTTCAACTTTTTGAGGAAACTCCCTACTGTTTTCTAGAGTGGCTGCACCAGCTTGCATTCCCACCAACAGTGTAGGAGGGTTCTTCTTTCTCTGCAGCCTCGTAAATTATGGTATATTTATAAGGTAGAATACAATGCAATCTTTGGAAGAATTTTTTTTGCAGAACACTTAATGATATGGCAAAATGCTTAGATAAGAAAAATGTAAGAATGCACACCTTGGACTTCAAGTGTTATAGCTAAGGTTTGGAGTTGGGGTGAGAGATGTTCCTTACTTTTTATTGTACACACTGGAAATATTTTTATCAGCAAATATTTTGTAAATTTTAGAAAGTGCTTTGATTCATTTTTAGTGAAAAAATAAAAATAGGATACATGACTATTCAGAATAATTCCAATTTTGTGTACATAGAGGACTGAAAGGAGATACACTAATAGTAACAGTGCTCACACATGGGTAATTTTTATTTTCTTTTTTATTTCTTTTTTGGCATTTACAGATTTTCTACTATGAGCCAGTCTTTTAGAAAAAAATGGTAATTAAAGAGAACAAACAAGTCTTCAGTCTTCTTGAGATAATTGATAATGTTAGAGTGTCTCATATGTATAATGGAATATTAGTAAAAAAACAAAACAAAACAAAACAAAAAAAAACCCAGAATATTGTCATTTGCAACAACATGGATGGAGCTAGAAAGTATGATGCTAAGTGAAATAAATCAGAGAAAGACAAATACCATACGATTTCACTCATGAAATTTAAGAAACAGAACAAATGAACAAACAAGACAACAAACCAGGCTGTTAAATACAGGGGACGAACTGGTAGTTGCCAGAGGGGAGGTGGGTAGGGGGAAGGGGGAAACAAAAGGGGATTGAGAGTACACTTATCTTGATGAGCACTAAAAAATATATGGAACTGCTGAATCATTATATTACACACCTAAAACTAATAATATAACACTGTGTGTTAATTATACTTGAGTAATAACAAGACAACCCTGAAGTGTGAGGGATGCCTGGGTGGTGCAGTTGGTTAAGCACTTGCCTCTTGGTTTTGGCATGGGTTGTGAGATCGAGTCCTATGTCAGGCTCCACACTCAGCATGGAGTTGGCAGTCTGCCTGAGTTTCTCTCTCTCTCTCTCTCCTCCATACCCTTCCCCCTACTCGTGCTTGCTCTCTCTCTCTCTCTAAAATAAATAAATCTTGAAAAAAAAAAACCTAAGGTGTGAGAACCCTTAAATTAGAATTTAACACTTCCTTTCAAAAGGAGGTGAGAACCAACAATTTTAAAGGAAAAGACTTGAGCTCATTTCTTTTGATTATTTTTTAACTTGGATTTAATACCATTCAACTTCGGAGGTTTCCCATAGGGATTTCCACCCCTAGTAATAGGGGCATATATTGTTGGAAGTCCATATGGTGGTGTGCTTGACTCTTTTGTTTATATAACCTGAAATACTCTGAGAGCTCACTATGGGTCATTGTAAAAACAGTATGTTTGTCAGAGAAGACTAAGGCAATTGTTCCATTGGAAAACTGAAAAAGAAATGTTAAAAACAGCCTTCAGGGGCAGCTGGGTGGCTCAGTTGGTTAAGTGTCTGCTTTGGCTCAGGTCATGATGCCAGGATCCTGGGATCAAGCCCTGCATCTGGGTCTCTGCTCTGCAGGGAATTTGCTTCTGTCTCTCCCTCTCTGTGCCGCTCCCCCTGCTTGTGGGCTCTTGCTCTCCCTCCATTAAATAAATAAAAATCTTAAAAAAACAAACAAACAAACCCCGAGCCTTTGATTACTGTATACGCTCACTAAATACTCTTTTCTTTTGGGGTATAACTGACACATAACATTACAGTTGACCCTTGACCAACGCAGGGAATAGAGTCCCTGATCCCTATACAGTCGAAAATTCCCATATAACTTTTGATTCCGCCACAACTTAACTACAAATAGCCTACTGTTGACCAGAAACCTTACTGTTAACAGTTGATTGATACTATTTTATATCTTATATGTATTATATGCTATATGCTGCATTCCTACAGTGGAGTAAGCTGGAGAAAAGAAAATATTAACATCATAAGGAAAATACATTTATGGTACTTTACTGTAAAAAAATCTGTTATAAGTGGATCTGTACGTTCAAATCCATGTTGTTGGAGGGTCAACGGTATAGTAGTTTCGAGTGTACAGCATAACAATTCGATACTTGTATACATTGCAAAATAATCACAATAAGTTTACTTAATATCTGTCACCTTACATAGTTACAAAAGAAAACTTCTGTGATAACTTTTAAGATCTGTTCTCTTGGCTACTTTGAAACATGCAATGTAGTATTATTAAGTATAGTCTGACGGCTTTACATTACTTTGCCATAAATTACCAATTTTATGACTGAAAATTTGTACCTTTTGATCCCCTTCACTCATTTCTCCCACCCCTCATCCCCTTATTCTGGCAACTACCAATCTGTGCTCTGTATTTATCATTTTTAAAGGTTGATTTATTTCAGAGAGAGAGCAAGCGTGTGTACAAGTCAGGGGAAGGGCAGAGGGAGAGAATTTTCAAGCAGACTCTCTGCTGGGCGTGGAGCCCCACGCAGGGCTCCATCCCACAACCACAAGATCATGACCTGAGCCGAAATGGAGTGGGACGCTCAACTGACTGAGGCACCCAGGCTCCCCATCTTCTCTATATTTATGAGCTTGGCTTATTTCTTTTTGTTTTTTGACAGCTATGTTTGAGTGCCGTGTGTCACTAGGCACTGTACCACCTCTTAACTACCCAGGCTATGGGGACAGAAATGCCCCCTTGAGGAAGTGCTCTGTAAGGCCAGGCACCAAGAGCAGGATGAAGAGTGTCCTAGGCAAGACAGATAGAATGTGCACAAAAATATGGCTATTGTCTTCAGTTGATAGCTATGTCTAATCAGGCTAACACATCTTATTCAAACAGGAATATCAAGAGTGCATTTTTATTCGTGAGAATAATCTGACACTAGAGCAGATTGTCTTCAGCCTTCAATATTGAGTGAATTCCACTTTGCGATTTCTGCCGGATCTAGAGAATCATAATCAATAAGAGACTCATGCCTATTTTGAAACGGTATGTATGGTGTCTCTGGTGGTTCCGAATATTTAACTTGCTTCCTCAGAAGTGTAGCTCAAGGTATTGTTTCTTGCTGGAGTTCTGAATTGTGATTTATCCATTCTCAGTAGAAATATTAAATAAATCTTGAGAAAACTCTAAAACCCATTTTTATTGTAATTTTTCTTATTGAATTCTAGATGTAATCTTAACATGATTTAGGAAGACATGAAAGGAGAGGTGGCTGTTAAACTCAGATTGAAGCAATTTAAAATTTTTATAGAAAGTTATATTTGATATAGAATTTTTCAGTTTATTCCAAATGGGAAAAAGTTTGGACCTCCTGAAGGAAAGAAATAGATGTCACAGCTGTTTCCACCTCATTTGTTCCGGTGGGACTCCTCTTCTGCCTGAGTCTTGCAAGTTTCCTCCCAATCTCTCTGAGCTACCTTCACTTCTTTGAGACCCAGGGCCTTTCTGTGTCCTGAGCACAGGCCTAGTTTTGCAATAGGACTACCCCCTCAAAGTCTGGCAGTGTTTTCAGATGAAAGGGATTCAATTTTCTCATAAGTCATTTACTTAATTTTTTTTACTTTATTGAGGTATAATTGACATATTACTTTCAAGTGTATAGAATAATAATTTGATATCTGTATACATTGCAAAATGATTACCACAACAAATCTTCTTAACATCCATCACCTCACATAGTTTTTCTTATGATGAGAACTTCGGAAATCTGATCTCTTAGCAACTTTCAAATATGCAGAACAGTATTATTAACTGTAGTCACTATGCTATATATTACTTCCCCATGACTTATTTATAACTGAAAGTCTGTACCTTTAGACCTCCTTCACTCACTTCTCCCACCCTTACCCCTGCCTCTGGCAATCATCAATCTGTTTGCTGTGTTCACTGTGTCTATGAGCTTTTTTTTTTTTTAATGATTTTATTTATTTATCTGACAGAGAGATCACAAGCAGGCAGAGAGGCAGGCAGAGAGAGAGGAGGAAGCATGCTCCCCACTGAGCAGAGAGCCTGATGAGGGGCTCAATCCCAGGACCCTGAGATCATGACCTGAGCCGAAGGCAGAGGCTTTAACCCACTGAGCCACCCAGGCGCCCCTTGTTTTGTTTTTTAAGATTCCACATAATAAGTGAGATTATGGCAGTATTTGTCTTTCTCTCTCTGACTTATTTCACACCACATAATGCCCTCAAAGTCCATGCATGTCATTGCTAATGGCAAGATTTCATTTTTTAAAAGATTTTATTTATTTATTTGAGAGAGAGACAACGAGAGAGGGAACACAAGCAGGGTGAATGGAAGAGGGAGAAGCAGGCTTCCCACTGAGCAGCAAGACCAATGCGGGGTTTGATCCCAGGACTCTGGAATCATGACCTGAGCTAAAGCAGATGCTTAACGACTGAGCCATCCAGGCATCCCAATATTTCATTCTTTTTATGGCTGAACAATATTCAAGTGTGTGTGTGTGTGTGTGTGTGTTGTATGTAACATCTTTATCCATTCATCATTCGATGGATGCTTGGGCTGTTTCCATAATTTGGCTATTGTAGATAATGCTGCTACAAACATTGGACTGCATGTATCCCTTTGAATTAGTATTTTTGTATTCTTTGGGTAAATACCTATAGTGCAATTGCTGGGTCATCGGGTAGCTCTATTTTTAACTTTTTGAGGAACCTCCATATTGTTTTCCACAGTGGTTGCATCAGTTTGCTTTCCCACCAAGAGTGCAAGAGGGTTTCTCTTTCTCCCCATCCTCTCCATCACCTGTTGTTTCTTGTGTTGTTGATTTCAGCCATTCTGACAGGTCTGAGGTGGTATCTCATGGAGTTTTGATTTGCATTTCCCTGATGATGAGCGATGTTGAGCATCTTTTCATGTGTCAGTTGGCCATCTGCATGTCTTCTTTGGAGAACTATCTCTTCATGTCTTCTGCCCATTTTTAATTGGATTATGATAATAGCCTTCTAACAGGTATGAGCTGTTATCTTGTGATTTTTTATTTGTATTTCCCTAATGATAAGTGATATGAAGCATATTTTTATGTATTCGTTGGCCATTTCCTTATTTATTTAAAGATTTTATCTATTTATTTGACAGAGAAATAGAGAGCACAAGTAGGCAGAGCGGCAGGCAGAGGGAGAGCGAGAAGCAGGCTTCCCGGTGAGCAGGGAACCCGATGCAGGGCTTCATCCCAGGACCCTGGGATCATGACCCCAGCCGAAGGCAGCCACTTAGCCAACTGAGGCACCCAGGTGTTCCCATTTTTTTTTTAAGATTTATTATTTATTAGAGCATGTGCAAGCAGAGGGATGGGCAGAAGGAGAGAATCTCCAACAGCATCCACCCCTCTCCAACCAACACAATGAGCTCTGGTGCCGAGGTGGGCTTGAGATCGGCTAGGTGGGCTTAATCTCAAGATCGTGACCTAAGCAGAAATCAAGCGTCCCACACTCAATTGCTCATCTGACTAGCCACCTGGGGATCCCATTTTGGTGATTTAGATGTCTTTGGAAATATTTCTGTTCGGATCCCTTGCCCATTTTTAAATGGAATTGCTAGGATTTTTTTGCTGCTGCGTTTTATGAGTTCTTCAGATAATCTGGATATTAACCCTTTATCAGATACGTGATTTGCAATATTTTCTTCCATTTGGTAGGTTGCCTTTTCATTTCATTAATGGTTTCTGTTGATGTGCAAAAGCTTTTTAGTTTGTACTCTCACTTGTTTATTTTTGCTTTTGTTGCCTTTGCTTTTGGAGTTTGAACCAAAAAGTTATCACCAAGATTGATGTCAAAGAGCTTACCACCTATGTTTTCTTCTAGAAATTTTATGGTCTAGTTATTTAATTTTTTGATACTCATCTCTGATCTAACTAAATTTGGCTAAAGTTCTCTTAAAGATTTACATTTCTAAAACTTCACTGTAGAATTAACTTTCTCTCTAATAAAGATAGTCATCACTAACTATTCTATCCCTTCCTTATCTTTCATTGGCATTATAACTTACCTTGTCTCTTCATAGAATCAGCTGGAGCCGTTTCTTAAATTTTAACATGCATACAAATCACCTGGAAATCTTGTTAATGCAGATTTCCTGATTCAGTAGGTTTGCAAGTGGGGCTGAGATTCTCTGTTCCTAACAGGCTTATAGGTAATTAATTCTGAAGATGCTGGCTCATGGACTACACTTTGACTATCAAGGACTAAGATTATTTTCTGATGTTTGGATATGCAGCCTACTGGCACAGGAATATCCAATTTTTTATAATAGATATATCTCCAGAGAAATATTGGTAGTTACCATGGTTGTAAAACTGACACACTTTTAGAAAGAAAGAACACTATGAATTCTCATATAAAGGCATGCATTTCCTACCTAGTTGATTTCTTGGAGTAAATCTGGAATGGGCGGGAGGATGGGCTAAAGGGGTAATGGGTATTAAGGAGGACCCTGTGATGAGCACTGTGTGTTGTATGTAAGTGACGAATCACTCAGTTCTACTCCTGAAACTATTACATTATTTGTTAACTAACTAGAATTTAAATAAAAACTTGAAACATTAAAAAAAAGTATGGCCATAAAATAATGTCAATAGTATTTTAAATAAATATTAAAGACTGGGGCACCTGGGTGGCTCAGTGGGTTAAAGCCTCTGCCTTCGGCTCAGGTCATGATCCCAGGGTCCTGGGATCGAGACCCGCATCGGGTTCTCTGCTCAGTGGGGAGCCTGCTTCCTCCTCTCTCTCTGCCTGCCTCTCTGCCTACTTGTGATCTCTATCTGTCAAATAAATAAATAAAATCTTTAAAAAAAATAAATATTAAAGACCAACTAAGTGTTCTTATAAAAATAATCCCTTGTTGGGGTTCCTGGGTGGCTTGGTGGGTTGAGCCTCTGTCTTTGGCTTAGGTCATGATCTCAGGGTCCTGGCATCGAGCCCCGCATTGGGCTCCCTGCTCAGTGGGGAGCCTGCTTCCCCCCACCCCCACTCTCTCTCTGCCTGCCTCTTTGACTACTTGTGGTCTCTGTCTGTCAAATAAATAAATAAATAAAATCTTTAAAAAAAAAAATCCCTTGTGAGGCTCTAGGATTATTCAAACAATGCTGCCAACACTTGCTAGGGTGTTAACTAGCGAAGTTGTCACCCATCTTTTAAAGTAGCCTTCAAAAAATGATGGATATCTTTATCTTTTGAGGATAATTTTGACTTTTTTGGAAGCAGCCAAAACTAGCTGGATGTAAGACTGACGAATATAGTGGATGAGTAAGTGGTTATTATTTCAGGTTAAAAGTAAAGAACACCATTTGGGTTAAAAATTTAGGTTGTGTTTGTGGCTCTTCAGTTCATTTTGTAAGAGAAGCCCTAACTGTGCTACAAATATTGTTAAAATAAGTCTGTGCCCTTTCAAGGTAATTAGTCATATGAAGAATAATACTCACCTGAAGATACAAATTCTGGTTTGTTGGTTAAAGAAGTCAGTCTCATTATTTTACCAACTTGACTCATTCTAAGTATTCTTACACAAGGTAAAAGGCACCATACTTGAGGTCATACAGCCTGTGCTTTGGAGGTATATTAGGGTTCAAATTCGGACTCTGCTACCTACTATATGTATGACCTTGGGCAAGTTGCTTCACTCACTTTGCTTTAGTTTTCTTATCTATTAAATAGTGATGCTAGTATTATCCAACTGCATAGGGATTAAATAAGATATCAGATGTAAAATACTACATTGTTTCAGACCTAGTAAGAGCCTAATTAAACATAGCTGATATTATTACTATCATTATTAAAGGTAATTCAAATAATTCACTGATTAATATAATCACTTATTGAGTGCCTTCTTGCCAGGCATTTTTACATATCATTTAATTCTTTAAATATCCCTTCACTTCTGTCCATGATGAATTATCTGCTATGGGAATTATCTTCTGCTGAAAGCAACTAGAAAACCAGACAAATTATGTGAGGCAAGCACTGTTTTAAGACATTGGACAGCAGGTTTTTAGGCTGCAGCACAGACATAGATACGTCAAACAGAGCTTGGAGAGCTTCTTGAGTTGAGCTGAAACTGGAGTTCAGGGAAGAGAGAACCTGTCAAGCAGATTATAACAGATGATGGAGGTACAGAGAGAAAGCCACAACTGTCATGTGTCATATTCCCTCACATCTTTGGTTAAGTACTTACCTCTGCATATGTGTGGAGAAAACTCAAAACAGGGCAAACAACAATTGGGAATCAGTAGACCTAACAATTCCCACCAAGCTTGAAGAGTTTCTTTTTCCATCAGTCAGAATGGAGAAAAGTTACCATATACAGGAAATTTGGGGGAGTCCTTGGAAGGACCACACCTCTATGAGGATAAATTATTTTAGAGTAAAGGCTTCTTTGGATCAACCATAGCAAAGCCCAAACAAGCCTCAGAGGAATCAAATTGGGGCACCTGAGTAGCTTAACTGGTTAAGTGTCCAACTCTTGGTTTTGGCTCAAGTCATGCTTTCATGGATCGTGAGATTGAGCCCCCCATTGGGCTCCATGCTCAGTGGGGATTCTGCTTGAGATGATCTCCCTTTGCCCCTCCCCCACTCTCTCTCTCTCAAATAAATACATAAATTAATAAATCTTTTAAAAAAAGAAGAATCAAACTGATCTGCAAGAAACTTAATTGCACGCTAGAACAAAATCCAACACTTTATAAAAGAATCCAACAAGATTCAGCAAGTCAACGTAAAATTCACAGTTTTTAGCATCCAATCAATAATTCCTAGCAGGAGAAGATGACCCATAACTAGGAGAAAAATCAATCAATAGAAAGAGCTCCGGAAATGACAGAGATGAAGAAATTGACAGAAAAGGACATAGGACAGCCATCTAAAGATAGATTTGTTCAGGAATGTAAATGAAAATGTGAACATATTGAGGGCAGTTGTGAATGAATATATATATATTCAAGAAATAAAGTGTGTGGAAGAGAAAAGAATGTGTGTGTGTGTGTGTATTCAAGAAATTTTTTAAAAATACCGTATCTGAAGAGAAAAATACACAGGATGGGAGTAATAGTAGATTTGGCACTGTAAAAAAAAGATTAGTGAATTGATGTAATATATGCTATCCAAAATAAAGCACAGGGAGAGAAAAATAAACAGAATCCATGTGACCTATGGAACAATATCAGGCAGCCTAATATATGTCTGTATGAGTTTGCTATGGCTGCTGTAACTAATTACCACAATCTCAGAGGCCTAAAGCAATACAAATTTATTACCTTATGGTAGAAGTTAGAAGTTAGGTTAGAAGTCCAGCTAAGGTCTTCCTGGTGTTGACAGGGCTGCATTTCTTTCTGGAGGCTCTAGAGAGAATCCTTTCTTTGCCTTTCCTAGCTTCTAGAGGCCACCTGTAGTTCTTGGCTCATGGTCTCCTTCCTCCAGCTTCAGAACCAGCAACAGTGAGTCAGACCTTCACATCTCACCACTCTGACTCTCTCTTATGCTCCCTTGTCCAGTTTTTATTTTTTGGTTTTCCCTTTTCCACTTCTAAAGATCCTTGTGATTACATTGGGCCCATCAAGATAATCGAGGGTCATCTCCCTTCTTAAGGTCCCCATGTCATGTAACATAACTTATTCACAGATCGTAGGGGTTAGGATGTAGACATCTACAGGGAGCCATTATTTTGCCTTCTATAAAATGGACTTGGAGTGCCAGAGGAGAGAGGAGAAAGAAAGGAAGACAGAAAATATGTTTGAAGAAATGACTGAAAAAATTTCCAAATATGATGAAAAAAAAAAAAAACCCCATAGATCCAATTAGTTTAACAAACCCCAAGTAGAATAAAGAAAACTATACCAAGTCGTGTCATAATCAAACTTGAAAAAACAGTGATAAAGAATCTTAAAATAGGGCGCCTGGGTGGCTCAGTGGATTAAGCCGCTGCCTTCGGCTCAGGTCATGATCTCAGGGTCCTGGGATCGAGCCCCGCATCAGGCTCTCTGCTCCGCAGGGAGCCTGCTTCATCCTCGCTCTCTGGCTGCCTCTCTGCCTGCTTGTGATCTCTCTCTCTGTCAAATAAATAAATAAAATATTAAAAAAAAAAGAATCTTAAAATAGCTGGGGGTGGGGAGGAGGGAAGGACACATATATCTTTAGATTGGAGATACTTAAATAAGAAATATAGAAAACTTCACATCAGAAACCATGCAAGCCAGAAGAAAATGGGCAGACATCTTTAAAATGCTAACAGAAAAAAATTCTCAACCTAGAATTCTATACACAGTGAAAATATTTTATAAAAATAAAGGTGAAATAAAGAAGCTTTCAGACACACAAAGCTGGAAGAATTCTTCAAGCAGGCCTCCACTACAAGAAAATTCAGAGCAAGTCCTACAGGCATAGGAACATGAAAACAGATGGAAATCCGGATCTACAGAAAGGAATGACAAGCACTGAAAAAAGTGAGCAAATGTAAAAATGTTTCCTTATTTTTAAAATTAAGGGATAGTTGATGGTTTAAAGTAAAAATAATTGTATATTGTGTTACAGGGTATATATCAAATGTAGAATGAAAATATATAGCAACAAGGGGAAGGTAAGAAAAAATAAAATAAAATGACTAACCATAAGAGACTCTCAACTCTAGGAAACAAACTGAGGGTTGCTGGAGGGGAGGGGGGTGAGGGGAAAGGGTAATTGGGTGATGGGCATTAAGGACATTTGATGGAATGAGCACTGGGTGTTATATGCAACTGATGAATCACTAAACGGTACCTCTGAAACTAATAATACACTATATGTTAATTAATTAACTTTAAATAAAAAATAAAATATATAGCAACAAAAGCACAAATACTAGCAGAGAAGAAACAGTATCCTGTTATAAGATTCTTATACCTGCAGAGAAATTACATAAGCTGAAGGCAGATTGTGATAAGTTGAAGATACATACTCTAACCTGTTAAGCAACCTTAAAAAAAGAAAACAAAGAGGTACAGCTAATAAGCTTACAAAAGACATGAAATGGAATTATAAAGGATACATAAACAGCAGAAAGGAAAAAAAAAAGGGATGAGAGAGAAAAACCAATAGAATATGATAGATTTAAACTGAACTATATCGTGGATCACAATAAGTGTAAAATGGTCTAAATATTTCCATGAAAGACAGAGATTGTCTCATTAGATAAAAAAGTAAGACCCAGCTATATGGTGCCGATGAGAAATCCACTGCAATCATAGATTCCTATAGGTAAAGTGTAATAGGATGGAATGAGCTATATCACAGTAACACCAACCAAAAGAAAGTTGGAATAGGCATATTAATATCAGACAACATAGATTCCAGAATAAAAATTATTAGCAGGCATAATGAAAGTTATTTTTTAATGATAAAGGGGTTAGTACTTCAAGAGGTCAAAATAATCCAAGCATTTATGTATCTAAAAGCAGAGCTTCAAAATCCATGGACCAAAAATTGATAGAACTGGAAGGAGAAACAGATAAACTCACACAGCACCCCTCTCACAATAATCAATAGAAGGAGACCCAAAACCAGTAAGTATATAGAAGATGTGAATGACACTACCAACTAACTTCACCTATTTGATATTTCTAGGACCTTCCACCCCAAAACAGAAACGCACACTCTTTTGAAGCACACTTGGAATATTTACCAAGAAACACCATATGCTTGGCCATAAAACACACGTCAATAAAGATAAAAAAGATTTGTATCTTACAAAAGTATGTTCTTTGACCAAAATGGAATCGAATTAAAAACTCATAAAACATAGAATTAAAATAGATGACAGCAATAGTCAGAAGGACAGGAAGAGAGAAATGGAGGGGACTTGTTTTAAGATCCTTGCACTGTTCATAAGTGGTATGACTTTATTTTAAGGCAGACTGTGATAAGTTAAAGATCTAAAGATGTAGATCATAAATCATCGAGCAACCGCTAGCATGCACATGCACACAGACCAAGAGGTACAGCTAATAACAATCCGAGAATGGAGATAAAATGGAATCATAATAAATAATCCAAAACAAGGAACAAAGAAGAGGCACAATACAAATAAGATATCAGCTTTAACTCTTATTTTAACTCAAAGTGGTAGCTATCATTTTACAAATCAGGAAATGAAAACTCAGAGAGCTTTAAATGACTTGCCCAAAGTGACTCACTGGTGTGTCCTGGGGCTGGGACTTCCATCCGGGTTCCGGGTCTTCCAAGGCTTGTGCATTTTATTGAATGCCCAGACATTGCTGTCTTGTGTGCATGTGTACATTCTAGCTTCTTGGGTGTGTAGAATAATTTGGAGAACTAAACCTATGTGTTCACCATTTGTGCATACGACTGACATTGAAATTTTTGCATGCCTATTTAACCAAAACGTATTCTCTTCAAATGACAGGGAAGGTACACAGGATGATTTCTTGAGTGTTTTCCTGTCTGTCCTCACTCTCCATCACAGGTGGGGCCATGCCTAGATTCTCTTCGATGAGGGAGGGGACGAGAAGGCATAAGCAACCAACACTGCGGCTGTACGCCATTGCCTCACCGACCACGGTTAGGACAACTTAAGTTATTTTCCACAAATCTCTTCAAATCTTTACAAGCCTTTTGCTGTGTTCATCATCTATGTATATACATATATATAAGCACAGGACACTAACATGTTAAAAACTATTTTGGAGCTCCACACAATATGCCAGCTACGGCGCTAGGTTAAGAAAATACAAAAAGGCAAAAAAAAAAAATTAATTTTGTCCCCTGACACCATATAGAGCTAAAAGTCTTCTGAGGGGGTACAAATGATACAAAGAATCCCACAAATATGTAATTATAATGTCGTCCTAAGTTCTATGGAAACAACAGCATGACCTGTTAGATAACAGGATGACAATGGCCACCCAACTGAACCCTGAGTATTATTACCACGGTGGTGCTGCTTGTTTTCCTTTCAGATTTCCAGGATATTCGTGTGGCTCTTCACTGTTATCCACAAATTCAGTGGGAATAGGTATTTTTTCTTTTACCAAGCATACCGAAGACTTTGAAACTATCACAAAGCCACTGAGCCAGAAGTTGACAATAAGTAATACAGTTGAGTAATACAACGATTTTTTTCAACTTTAGCATGCTTGGACCCAAGCAATTTCTTTTTCACAAAATATTTCTAGTGTAGTCTCTTGAGTAGGAAGGGCTGTCGCCTGCAATTATTTTGAAAGTTATTCATCCTTTCCTTTCCCCTCTGCTAAAAGAACAATAATTTTTAAGAGTAAAGATTCAACTAATATTTTTTTGTTATAATGCGGGCTTTAACCATAGGATTTCAGAAGAAAACACTTCAGGCACTCCATTAACAAATGGGTGTGGATGACTTTTTAAAAAAATTTTTATGTATTTATTTTAGAGAGAGAGACAGTGTGTATGTGAGTGGGGAGGGGACAGAGAGAGAACCCCAAACAGACTCCGTGCTGAGCGTGGCACCCAAGGCGGGGCTTGATGCCAGGATCTGATCATGATCTGAGCCAAAACCAAGAGTCAGATGCTCAGCGAACTGAGCCAGCCAGGCACCCCGGGTGTGGACAACTGTATACTCTAACCCATGTGACCCACAACATGTAAGGGGCACACCCAGATCTTACCGCATTCATTGTGATCTGTGTCCTGGAGAAACTGAGCCACGCTTGGTGCCTCGGGAGCCCACTTCCCTGTCTCACAAGACCAGATCTCACAGGGACTATTACCGATTCTCTCCAACCATAGTCTGCGGGCTGGAGCCCAGTGCCCAGCTGCCGCTGGTGGGAAAGCCGCCGTCATGTGGTCCTGAAAGGATCACAGTTCTCTTGCTTCATAGCCTATCTTTTTTCTGGTCTGAGGGAACTGGACACCCCAGAGCAGGGCCTAGGACTGACGGCTCACCTGGGCCTAGCCCATACCACACAATACATGCTTACAAAAGAAGAAAAGGAACAAGAAAAATAAAAGGAAACATGAAACTAAAGGGGCGTTTGGCTTCAGATAGCTCAAAAGGGAGATGGAACTAAGGCTAGTTTTTGTTAGTTGTTGGGTAAGAACCAGAATGGGAAGAGACAAAAAGCGATGATTTTTAAAAGCATTGGATCATTATCTGGTTACTTGTTTGTAAAAGTAGCTTTATTTTAGGAACGGATTTGAGTGGCTGGATTTGAAATATTCTCCCCTAGTATTTTCATGGTTAGGCACTTAGTACCTAGGCAATAGAAACATCTGCTCGCTGAACAGATACGGCTGCACAGAGTAGAGGCACTCAAACGGCTCCATTTGCCTTTCTGATTAGAGCAAAGGGAGGGAGGGAGGGCAGGGCCATGCAGGGAATGATGTGGGCGGCTGAGTCGGCCACCAGCCTGCCTGCAATGTAGATGGGCAGGTTTGTCTGGCTAACAAAATGGGAAGGATTGTTTCCGACACAGAATAATTGTCCTTCAAAAATGTTCCTTTAGAAATATTTTCATTAGTATACCATCAAGTTTTTAATATTAAAGAACCCACCAGAGTGAAGCGTGGCAGAATTTTGAGAGGGTTCATCCATTCATTTTTAGGGTCTCACGGGGGAGCAAAGCTGCTTTGTTTCAATAATGATGTAGCACAATGCTTTTTTAATAGTGGAATTTTCATTTTGAAAATGGCTCATCCATTTGTCTTTCTAATTCCTCCTTTCCAGACTAATAAATTAGCCATTTCATTTTAATATTTTAGAGCAGTATATTTAACTCCGAAGTCTTTCCTAGGTAGCCAACAAGTGCTCTCAGATGAAGAACTGTAAGATAAGCTATCAAGGAAAAGGTGGTTCTGAGCAGGAGAGAAGGTTCTAGATTAAGAGTTCTTAACACTGAGACCACAGATAAGCTTTAGGTGAGTCAAGGATCCCTGGGAATGTCCTGGAAAATCCTGAGTGTCTGTTCATCTAGGGAGAGTTTTTATGGGATTTTTTAAAAAGGATTTTGGTTTTTGTAGGATTCTCAGAGGGGTCCTGACTCAAAAGGGTTAGAGTCACTCTTGTAATATGAGTCAACAGTAGACTAAGTTATGCTGCACTTGCAAATTAAACCTGAGCTCTTGGTAGCTTAAAACCACAGCTGGTTCTCCTGAAGTTACTTCCAGCTTCTGTCAGACAACAGACACTTGAGTGTGCTCTGCTCAAAGGCTCGTAGGTAGGATCCCAGAGAGGGAAGAAATCAGGTCTTCTGGACATCACACGTCTGTACCTCTGGGCAACTGCCTCACTTTACCTCATCTGTCAGGTTCTTACCCTAATTGCAGGCAGAGGGGACAGAACCCTGATGGGGAAGTGACATCAAGGTTGATAAGACAGATCCTGTGTATAAGTGGAAAAGAGTCTGCAATGTTATTGTGAATGTGGGGCAGGCACAGGGGCAATGGTGACAAGAAGGGGTAGAAGAGGTGTCTTATTTCTGAAGTTAGATTTTGAACACTACTATTGATATTCCAGGAAGCATTCTAATATACTTACTATGTGGAATTCACCTATTTTCAGACAGAGATAGCTTTTTATAATAAAGCACTGTTACAATAAACTTTCAAAGATAAATGCAAAGACAAGAATAGAAAAGATGGTTGACAGTGGTAGAGAATAAGCATATCAGAAAAGCTGAGCTGTGGGAACATACAATGGAGATACAACTTAACACTGAGCTTCCTGGCAGCCAGGGCAAAAAGGGAGAACCCAGTAAGAAATGTGTACAAGTGGTTGTAAAACCACGGCTCTAGGGCAATGCATTGTTTTGATATTCATTTAGGCACTGCTAGTAAATATGTGCATGAACTTGAGCTAGTTACTAGAATTTTCTGGGCCTTACTTTTCCTTAAGTGATGGTAATTTCCTGTTTGATCAGAAGATCTTTAAATTCCTTCTATCTGTAACTTCTCAATTATTAATGAGATTTCAGGGAAAAGGCTTGTTTTATACTTTTCACCAGTATTAGACCCTTCTTCATTAAACAAATGTTTATGGTTCCTTGGAGATTGATGATAATTTTCCCATGAAATATCCCTAAAGAGAAATGTGACAGAGTTCCCAGTTTTTATGAATTCCAGAGCTATCATACATTTCATATATCACGTACCTAGTTTTGGCTTTGACATCCTTCTTCAGTCACAGAAAACCAGTCTATCCAAAAATACACCAGAAACCAAAAGGGTAATTATTTAGCACGAAATGCTAATAGAAAACACAATACAACCCACAATCAAACACATTATTATGTGTTTTTTTTTTAATTGAATTGAAAATGCTTCTGTGTTGCCAGGAAGGAGAATGAATCATTGTCATTGATACAAAAAAAGAGACAGAGCAGAAGACATTTCATACCTCTGTTCTTCCTCTCTCCCCACGGCCTGAATTTCTCCTCAGAATCAGGCAGAAGCTGGAGAGTCTCTGTTTTTCGTCTCTGATTGTTGGGAAGAGGACCGTAGGTTTTAAAAACTGCCAGTACTTATGGTTCCTTGTTCTGGTCCCTGTACTGCTCTTCAACCACACAGCCTACTGTTTGTTACATTTCATTTCCATTAGCGGTATTCTTTAATATTTTTGTGTTTTGATGAATTTTGATTCTTATGACTAAAGAAAGCAAAAAAGATCAGGATCAAGCTGGTCTATAACATTTTTGGGAAATGAGAACGGGTGTTTCTCTTGAAAGCTGTTATTTCAAAACTACCGCATAAGCCAATTTATTAAAATTTGACATTTGGTAAGTACAAAGACTCAGATTCTATTTTAGACATATTTCATGCCACCTTACTGGATGACTGATTGACTGAAGCGTTGTTTCTTCAACATCAAGACCAATGAATCCGGAGGGCTGTTAGCAGAGACTCTGTCTCTAATGAGCTTTAGGACGGAAGCAAAGCCCAGCCTCACCAAGGACCCAGAAATTGCACAAATATTCGTCTGTGCCTTCTTTTCAGGATTTCATGTGGCCGTCTTCTCAGACCAAATTGAGAAAGATTATAGTTTGACCAGCCAGAGCTTGGTAGAGGTAAGAGGTAGTTGCTGTCTTACCCTCATTGATGCAATTTTTTTGCTCAGTCTCGAAAGGCTTCCAGATACTACCTTCAAAGATGAGTTTTACTGAACTAGGTAAGGCCTCTGCTTCTTACCTGCATTTGGACTGCCCGGATGGGTGCTTTTGGCTTTGGCTTGGCTTTGGCCTCACCACTTGGCACGACTAGCTCTGTAATCTTGGGACCTTCTAAGTGTCAGTTCACTCCTCCGTAGAGTGGGGACAATGTTACTTTACTTCATAGACTCATGAAGAAGACTCCGTGTGATCATGTCAAACACTTAACCAAGTAAATATCAACTATTCCACTTGGCTAAGAATTAGAGGTCATTTATGGAAAGACATCAGCTCTCAGGATTCCTGTGAAGTGGAACCAGAGCTCTAAGGGCTATCAGGCTAGTCTCTGTGATTATAGCTGTTGTGTCTCTCACCTTTCCTTTCTCCACCGGCTCGGTATCCCAGGATGCTGACTTGGGTGGACATAAATGGGTTCCCTAACTTTGGTTTTCGGATGCTATCAGCTAGAAGGGAGCAGCAGCAGGAGATGGAAAAGAAGAGGGAGATCAGGGTGCTGATTCCTTCGGTTCCCTCCCTGCGGGCTCTGCCGAGTCTAACCGTGTTTCTTACCTGGGGGTCGTGTTTCCTGGTGAGAAGCCTTTACCCAGCCCCTTCTAATCCCAGCGCCGCCAACCAGTCACTCGGCCTCCCTCTCCAGGCTACTGACAACCCCCTGAGGGCGCTGGGTCTGGACACTGCCCTCTCCCTTGGAGCTGCAGTCAGTCCTGCCCAGACCTTCTTACCAAACGTCTTTATTAAACACTCCTCAAACGGATGGGGCCTCTGCTTGCCGACGGACTGCCTGAAACCCCAGGCGTGTACCGTGGGGACTGTGTCTATGTGAGGTATGCACAGCAGCTTGAAAGGGGGGAGGTAGGAAAGAGAAAACAAGACTAATTCCACAAATTCTCGGGACCATGCGAACCAAACTTTCCCTGAACGCACGTACTTTGACAGAGGTTGTCAGATCGAACTGTCTCCCTAGGACAGAGACAAGGGCTCAGGGGCCTGGTCTCTCGTTTTGTGCTAGAGTAAGCTTTCGGAATATAGCTTTATTCAGAGGAACAAGTTGCTCAGTGGAACTTGGGGTTTTCTCATAATTCATAGTAGGTCTTTGTCATTTTCCTTCAAATAGGGATCCAGCCACGGGTGGTACTACTACTTTGGTTCTTGGGACGTGACGACATGATACAGTGCCAGGCACGCTGGGCTCTCCATAAATCTACTGTGTGAAGGATAATCAACCTTATAGGGATTGTATCAGATACGTTTGTTTCCTTCATTATGTAAACCATGTGCTGAGCAGCATACTCTAAAACTGACCGACCTAAAAATAAATAAATACTAAAAAATAAAAAATAAATTTAAAAAAATCTTTAAAATTGACGGACCTGGTATTTTGACTGTTCAGAATAGTTCTAAAAATGGAACCCTAGTCTTGTGGCCTTCTTTGTCTGGCTTAATTCTTCCTGGGTCCATTCCTGTTGTAGGAGGTGTTGCCGTTTCACTCCTTCTCTATGGCTGAATACTATTTCATTGTGTGGCTACACATTACACCTTTTAAAAAAATTGTTATTTTTAATGCCACATTTTGTTTATCCATTCATCAATTGATGGACATTGGAGTGGTTCCCACCTTTTGGCCATTATCAAGGATGGTCCTTGATATACAATGTTTTTAATTCTCTTAAGTATATACCTCTGACTAGAATTGCTGGACCACATGTTGACTCTATTAACCTTTCAAGCAACTGCCAGACTGTCTTTCAAAATGACTGCACCATTTTACATTACTACCAGCAAGGTATGAAGGTTTCAGTAGCTCTATATCCTTGCCAACATTTGTCATTTTCATCGTAGCTATCTTAGTGAAATGGCGTTTCATTATGGTTTGATTTACATCTCCCTACTGACTAAGGATGTTGAGCATCTTTTTGTGAGCTTATTGGCCAGTTACACATCTTCCTTGGAGAATGTGTGTCCATTCTTTGCCCACTTTTAATTGGGCTATTTGTCTTTATTGTTGAGTTATGAGTTCTATATATTCTGACAAGTCTCTCATCAGGTATAGGATTTGTAAATATTTTCTCCTAGTTTGTGGGTCGTCTTTTCACTCTTCATTGTGTTCTCTGAAGCACAAAAGTAATGAAGAAGTAATGAAGTCCAGTTAATCTATTGTTTTTGATGTTGTTTATGTTTTTGGGTTTCATATTGAAGATGCTATTTCCTAATTCAAGATCGTGAAGATTTAATACTATGTTTTCTTCGAAAAGTTCTACAATTTTAGCTCTTTCATTTAGGTCTATCATCCATTTTGATCTATTTTTTGCATATGGTTTTGAGGTAGAGGTCCAACTACATTCTTTTTTTTTTTTAATTAAGTAATCTCTACTCCCCTCATGATTCCGAGATCAAAAGTTGCATACTCTCCCGACTAAGCCAGCCAGACACCCCTCCAACTGCATTTTTAAAAAGATGTATTTTGAGAGAAAATACATGTGAGTGGGGGAGGAAGTGCAGAGGGAGAGGGACAAACAGATTCTGCACTGAGCTCAAACCCTGACGTAGGGCTCAATCCCATGACTCTGAGATCATAATCTGAGCCAGAACTAAGTTGGACACTTAATAGACTGAGCCACCACATGCCCCCAGCTGCATTCTTTCTGAGGAGATCATGTGGTCTCACCACCATTTGTTGAAAGGACTATTCTTTCCCCATTCAATTGTCTTGGCATTTTGTTAAAAACCAATTGAACGTAAATGTAAGAATGTCTATCTGTTGGCTATCTGGGTTCCCTGCATTTCCATATGAATTTTAGGATCAGCTTCTCAATTTCTGCAAAGAATTCTGCTGGGATTTAGATAGGAATTGCAATAAATCTGTAGATCATTTCCAGGACTATTGCCATTTTCATATTATATTAAATTTTGCATTCCATTATCATTTAGATCTTTTAAAATTCCTTCCATTGATGTTTTGTAGTTTTCAGTGTACAGGTCTAGCACTTATTAAATTTGTTCTTAAGTATATTATTCTTTCCAACATAATTGTAAATGGAATTGTCCTTAAATTCATTTTCAAGTTGTCTGTTGCTGGTGTGTAGAAATACAATTGATTTTTGAATATTGATCTTAAATTTTGCAACCTGGATGAATTTGTTCCTAATACTTTTTCAAGTATTTAAATCTAAAGTTTTACCTTGTGTGTCTGGGGTAAATACTCAAAATATTTGAGAACATTTGAATATTTGTATATATTTAAGAACCCGTTATTTAACGATCCTCCTTTAATGCTTTAGAATAATAAAATAATTTAAATTCCATTTTAATTGATATTCCAATGGAAACTGAAATTATTTGGATCAAATTACTATTTCATCCAAACACCTGGTTGAAATGTTGCATCTTCTAGTGATAAAAAAAATCACATCCTTATTTTTTTTCTTTCTTTTTTAAAATTTTATTTTTTTTCAGTGTTTCAAAATTCATTGTTTATACACCATACCCAGTGCTCCATGCAATATGTGCCCTCCGTAATACCCACCACCAGGCTCACCCCACCCTCTACCCCCTTCCCCTCCAAAACCCTGTTTATTTCTCAGTCCACAGTCTCTCACTGTTTGTCTCCCCCTCTAATTTCCCTCAACTCACTTCTCCTCTTCATCTCTTTAGATTTTCCCTAAAATGAAACCAGTGTTTAGTTTTTCTTGGTCTGATTTATGAAATGACATTGCTCCATTTTATCATCCTATAATGGCTGATATGTCAGAATCATGTTTTATGCAATAACTAAACGTGGGAAGCCACAACCATGCCACTTTATTTAGCCATAACTATTTTGATTTTGTACTCAGATCACTGTTAGAAAACCATAAACAATCAACAATTGTTCATTTTTAAAGGTCATAAGTAACGGTTGTAGGATTTTCCCTCCCCAGTACAAGGATGCTGCTGTGCAGGAAACGGGCCGGGTGTGCAGTGAGAACGTACAAAACTTGGGGCAGAAGTCGTCTCGGCTTCCACGCCACGCTCCATCATCACTGCTCGTTCCTCTCAGTCTTGAGATCGAATGATTTTTTTGGGATGATTTTTGATCTGTTCCCTGACATAACTTGAGTATCTTTTACTTGGGTTTTAAGTGTATAATATTTTCTTGGCATTCACAGATAAGTAGAAAAGCCTTAGCTTCAGGGGCCATAAAGTTCTTTTCAAACAAAATGAAACAAAAAACACCCAAAAAACCAAAACAACACAGAAAAGCTTCTTCAATGAATTGGAGAAAGATGCAAAAACATTTAACAGAGACTTGACATTTATTGTGCAATTTTATCTCCAACAGAACATGTGGCATTCTAGAGGTATATGAGGTAATAAAATCAATACTCCAGTTAGAACACCTGAAATAATTGGCTCTAGTAACAAATGTTTCTTATAATTAAAAATATTGAATGTTTAAAAAACTCTTATAACATTTTAAGTTCCTAAAAGAAATGTGCCTAACACTTAAAAAACAACTTACTTTTCTATATAAATTGTTCACAAAAAAATCTTGCTATTCTATATTACACTATGCATTTATAGTTTTATTAACATATCCCTAGTGGGTATTAATTCTACACAGTACCATCAAATAGAAATTATTCATAGAGAATCAACAAGACTCCAACAATAAAAATATTAGGATCGATGGATTTGTCACAGTTTCTCCACAAGTGTTCATCATAGAAAATAGAGTAAAGGCAAGTTGGCCCCAGTGTTAGGCTGCTACATGAAGGTCCAGAGAGGAGAGACAGAGAGGTGATGCTTACATTGGGCAGGGCGGGGGCTGGACCAGTGACCTTGAACCTTTTGGGACCCATCTCACGGTCTGGCATGCCCTGTTTCCAAGAAACACAAGCCAGGCCCACGTGGCCGTGGCAGGCTCTTGAACTTAAACACAGCCAAAGAGATGTTAAAGCCGTCACTACCGGAAAGAAACGAAAGATACTGTATTTTCCTACAAAATCTTCACAACAGTTCTCACAGTGACATCATAAATGAAATCCCTCTCTTCCAAACCAGACTCATTGATTCTAAGGCTACAAATACAACAAATGGGAAAAAGTGAATGAAACGTTAGCTAACCGATGCCCAGTGCCATTTCTAACATCTAGGAGTTCCCAAAGAATATCACTTCACGGAGTTCAAATTTTTCCTTTTATATCCCCACAATTTTGTACAGGAAACCTATGAAACAAATGTGAACACATTAGCAATTTTAATTTATTCACTACTTTAAAACTTTTTCGTCTGCAACATGGAATCTTAGGTAAGTCAAGTCTTATGCAGAAACCCGGGCGGTTACCAGAGAAGATACGGTTTATAGGGTCCTATTTAAACATCAACATACTTTAAAGGTGGTTTTTAGTAACAGAAATACCATCTTTCCCTTGATGCCATACATTAAACAAAATCCATTCCAAAGTGTTGATGGGCTTTGAGAACTCTGCTCCGACCACAGGGAAAATGGAACTGGTCACCCCGCTTACTAAGCCCAGTGATTGTCCACCGTGGGCAGTGTCCTTACAGATTGACTGGGACAACAGTAACCGCCTCGGAGGGTGGTTGAGAGGGTTCAAAGGAGAGAATGCATTAAAGGGCTTAGGAGAGAACCTGGCACATCAGAACTCAAGGACGGTCAGCTACAGTTAGGACACTTGTGAGCAGTCTGGGATGGGCCTCAACCGTTTTCCAATGTGGCCGAAACCCACGTGGCCATTTGAACTGGGGCAGTTATTTTGAAAGACTCTTCTGAGTGGATGTATTTTCACATGAACTTGGGGAACTGTGACTGAACGAACATCCAGCCCTCGTATCAGTCAGCTGTGGAGGGTCACAAGGAACATTACTCAGGCCCCTTGTACCACAGAGATTTGGTCAATATTTAGAGCTTCAGGAGGCAAAGTGACCAAGCCGATCAGTGGGTGAACCAAGTCCAGTCCTCTTAGTGTTTCCTACAACTGAACACAGCACGGAGGGTGAGGGCGGCCTCTCCCAGGCGGATGCTGTCAGGTACGGCTGGGGGTTTTACACACGAGGAGGCAAGTCCTGGTGGCCTGGTTTTCCTACACTCCACGTTGCCGGGTATCATTCCTTCACTCTCTAAAAAACACGAATGCCACTGGCTGACGGAGCAAGCAACTGTGCAGAGGGCCATCAGCTGGGGAGCATCTCCCTACATTATTCCAAGGGAAGCAATTATTTTTATTCAGTACTTATACGCTTGAAAGAAGCCATCACTATGTTTACAAAAATATATCATAATGATGCATACCGCTGTTTAGACACATTTACATCAGAGTTCTGACTCAAGCGTTTGAGTTGACATGTTTTGCCAAGAAGTTATGGCAAGTGTTGCCACATGAAACGTGCACCAGCAAGACTCGCACCATATGTGCAAAATCGTTTTTCTATTACATTTCTAGAAATCTGTATATGAGAGCTGTCAAAAATTATAGATCTGTACTGTGAAATGACATACCACTGAATGAGAAAAGTTCGGTTTAAATCTTTTCTAAAAATAAAGTTATCCGGGAATGAGAACTTAACAAGCAACTGAAATCTGAGAACAAACTAAGGAGGTAGACAGTGGGCAGCAGGTTGAGATTCTGGAGCACAAGCTGTATGACAAAATCCAAATGAGGGCAAATTTAGGTTTGCTTTTCCGAAAATCGTACACGTTTCATCTCACATGATGCCCCATCCGTTTTCTGAGAGCAACTGGAGGGAGAACAAGACATGGAAGGTGGTAGGAAAATGTAGAAATCACGAACCTGCAGGATCCCAATTCTGTATTTTTGTCTAGACTTGGAGAAAATGTCTGATATTGTAAGAATAGCGACTGGGCTACAGAAACCATTCCACACATCTGACACAAGGAGTAGTTGGATCAAATAATACACTGTAACAATTTATATGTCTATAATCCTGATAAATCTCTTAGGTCAATATGTTTATGGCTGATGAAGGGCCAAGAAAGATCCAGAATAGAAATGCACCCACGTGCTCTACAGCTGTGAAGTAGCTGCATACATCTCTCAGTTCCCTCACCAAAGGAGAGGGCAGCCATTTTTTTGCACACATTCTGTCACTGTCCTCCTCCATTCCCTAGTAAAACCTTATGAAACACCGATGGTGACAGGAACCTGAACCCTGCGGCAGAAATTGGGAACGCTAACAGAGAGATGCCCAGGTTTCAGGGCTGGATGAAATACTTCCAAGTAAAAATGGAAGGTATACTCTTCCGTGTTTACAGATTTCCTCAAGCATTTAACTTAACACTGGGCTGACTAAACCATGAGACTGTGAGCAGCGTACCTTCCAGACACCATGAGAAATGTGCTTCTAGTAAAACTGCTCCCACAACAGTGCTCCCCTCTGCGGCTTCCTGGCCTACGTTCTCTGATGTGGGCCACAGGAGGGCTGTCCTGAGCCCGGTGGAACGGCACCTGGGCCTTCCCGTCAGTTTGAAAAGTAGGCATCCTCTCTGTGATATCGTCTTAATTTGGGAAATCACGAGACACGTCAAGACAGTTACTGTCGAGGACTCTCCTGATCGCTGCGCTCAGGGAACACACCTCGGACAGGTAACGATGCCAAGCCGCGCCCTCCGTGCCAGGCCAGGCCTGGGTACTCCCTCTCTCACCAGGGCCGTGGAGCACAGCTGCGTCCTGAGCGGCTTTAACTCGACCCATTTTGTGCCAGTGCTAAAATGAGTCAAGGACGATTCTACAAGCTGACACGAAACGAAGCTTCTAGTCATGAGCAACCTGTCCAACTGCCAACGAAAGATAGAGAATCAACTCAAGAAAATGAACAGCCCCCTCAGGTCTCCAGAGATCAACAGGAAGGAAGACAGAGCAGCGACAGCATCTGGGCTTCTTGGGGGTGAGTTTTTACAGTCTCGCTCTGTCGAGGGCACGCCGGTCTCACCACAAATCCGACAACATCCTTTGCCAGCCCTGATGTGAAAGTGAGGTGACCATGAGGCCCCCACCGTGAAACAGCCGGAGAGCTCAGAAAACGGCCCGTACCGCACAACAAGGAGAGGAGATGGTGGGTGTCTCCGCAGATGCTGGGCCGCGCCCCCAGGGACTGTCTGTGTGCGGCTCAGGCAGTGGCCAGGATCCCAAGATCTAGACAGACAGACAGACACACACACACGGCAAAGAAGGTCATGGAACACCTGACCCAGGGCAACTGATCGTAGGCCCTGGGTCCAGGAGAGGGATTCGAACTGGCTGTGCAAGGCTGAGGAAGCCAGTGTCTCCCTGGGTCTTGGTTTCCTCAAGTGCTGAGAGATGGCCAGCATTGTGGAACACTGGAAAACAGATGCTAGAGAAATAATTCACCCGGAAGGCGGGATGGGAGGGAGACCAGGTGTGCCTGTGGAGCAAAGGCTGTGTGCGACCCTGTGGTTTGGGAGGCAGATCTACCCTAGCAGCCTTCTCAGGTGATGCTAACTACAGCCAAACCGAAGGTTCCCGTCACCCTCTCAACAGTGGTGCGAGCCCTTCATCTTTTTTTTTTTTTTTTAATATTTTATTTATTTATTTGACAGACTGAGATCACAAGCAGGCAGAGAGGCAGGCAGAGAGAGAGAGAGAGAGGAGGAAGCAGGCTCCCCACGGAGCAGAGAGCCTGATATGGGGCTCGATCCCAGGACCCTGGGATCATGACCTGAGCCGAAGGCAGAGGCTTTAACCCACGGAACCACCTAGGCGCCCCACTAGCCCTTCATCTTTAAGCACGTAAGACATAAGGCTATGGAGTGAGGACAGAGATGCTCTCATCAAACCCCTCAGTCTAGACCAGCACAACACAGAGATCTACAACGCTTAGATGGGGAGACTTGCCACATTCTCAAGCTTGCAGGGACAAGAGAGGAGTCGGAAGTGTTTTTTGAGCAGTGGTCAAATACTGTTGCTAAAGGGGGAAAAAATAGGACATTGTCCTCAGTGGTAAGGATAACTAAAGCCTGATGCGAAAAAGACAAAGGTAACATGCTTATGGTAACAGTTTGCGTCAGACCAAGATTTCCTGTCACCAAAGGATCTTGTAAATTATTGACTTCTCAGACCTCTGAAAACTCCTCGAAGAATCTCTTTCTCTGTCTCTTGGTTCCCCTAACCAACATCACATTTGCTCTTATCATTTCTTTTACTCACAAATGTTAGCTGACTTGCCCAAAACAAGATTGAACCGTTAGTTCTTCCCACACCACCGAACAGATCAGACAAAGGACATCTCTATAAACATTAAACTTTCAATGGATGAAACTCATAATCCTAACAAAAACTAAAGACGGGCCTGTTTCCAGGACCATGCATATAGCTGGTGCCAACTATTGAACATTAAGGATAATTTACTGTCTCACAAAAAATGGTCACAAAAACCTCTTTATAAATGGATGCTCTTGAACTTTAAATGAATTTCCAACCAATTTTCGAAACCCTTAGTCATGTCTGTAGACGACATTTATAGCCTTCAGTAACTTCTGCCCACTGAGCCCTAGGCTCCACAAAGAACGTAACAATCGGATTAAATGCGATAGAGGAGGCTGCTCCCCCCAGCCAAACCGGAAGTCCTCAGAAACAGATTCTGGTATCTCCGTAGTTTGTACGTAAGGAATGCTCCCGAAGACAGTAGTCATTTCACAGAAGGAGCTCAACCAATTAAACTGGAGGAAACAAGTGGGAGTGGTTTAGTGTGAACTTAGCCAGAGCTTGTAGTTTAAGAGAACATTGGGGGGCGGGGGTTGGGTGGGAAGGAGATGCCAAACAGCAAAACAGTTGGGATGAAACATTTTCATCACTAACAATAAGAAACAAAAGTTTATGCAAATTCTAAAGATCTACTCAGAGAAAGACCCTCACATGTCAGAGCAATTACAGACAAGCCCATTGCATAGTTGTCAGAATGGCCTTGAAGCTGTGTGTACACAATTCCCGAACATCTGGTCAATTCAGTGAATACCACCAGTCACACCACTTGTTCGGTCTTCAGTGCGCCGAACAGCCGAGTGCTTAAAACTCTCATTGCTCAACCCATCACTTTGGCATTGCGTCAACAAAGTCTGAGTTAAGGCTATGGAAACTGTGGGTCTATGAACCTACGAAATCAAGCATTTGAAAAGGGTTTTGGATCTTTGGAGATTTCTTGACTGACATAATGAAAACTTACTGTTTGGAAACTCCAGAGATCATGTAGTGCCTTTCTGATCGATGTAGTAAGACTTTTTTTGGGGGGTGGGGGTGGGGAGGGAGTGGATTCTAAAATAACTGAAAAAACCCCACCTGATTTCCAATGAATCATTGTCTAGCAGTGACCTCTTTTCTCTGGGGTTTTCAGAGGCTTTGTCAATGCCGAGACAGCACAGCGTCACTTATCCTATGTCTTTGCTGAGAAGCAGGAATTCAGGTCTTTGGAAAATATAAAGACAACTTATTTGAATTAAAGTAAGAGAACGTTTGTTCGTTGTTAAAATGACTCCATATCTCTGTCTTCTCTAATCTAACCCAGCCTTCCGTGGGGACCGCCTCTGCTCGGGAAGTTGAGCTTACATGAAGGTTTCGGACACGTGACCAGGAGCTCCCCTATTGTTTTCAGTCTCACTGTCTAGCTAGCAATCAATTCAATGCAACTGTGGTTCTTTGCTTTTTGTAATCTCCTGAAAGCCTGTTGTAGGTTCCACAGACTTCCCAAACAACCCTAAAATGGATTCCGGTTTGGGAATGGTGGCAGTAGGTCAGAGACTTAAGGTTTGAGATGTGTCAAGTCCGGCAGAAGGACGTGCTTTGGATTCGCAGGTGAGGCTAACAGGATGCGGACCACCGGAACTCGTGAGAGGACTGTCCACTAATCCCCGGACCCATCCTGGGAATTTTTATTGAAGACCTCATCCTGGGAAGCCTGGTGGTCGATCCCTTCATAGAACGAGCCGCCGTTGTGCAGGAAAGTCCCCACCGCCCGCCCCTGCCGGGCGTGCCCCACGGCGTCGCTGAACACTTTGTTTATCTGCTCCTCCGAGGGCATCCACCAGTCGGGGTTGGAGGTACAGTGCATCCTAATGAATTCTGTGGGAATATACACAACGATAAAGAGAGAGAGAAAAACAGCTGATTTTTGCAGAAGAGGACGGACAGGCTGCTTACACATTTACAGAAGCTCTACAAGAAAAGCTTTATGGGAAATCCAATGTAATGCTATGATGATGTCACTTCTTAGACTCAGCTGATTACATGGAAGTTGTCTACTCTTGTGCAAAAGTAAAAAATCACGTTAAGTGAGAAGGTGATCCTCTAAGGAACACTGGCTAGTGGAATGAAAGGCAGATCTGATTTATAACATGGACTATACACCGTGGAGCCAAAGTCACCGTGCATTTCAAACCTACGTCGGTATCTGCTCACATCTTAAAAATGTTTGGTGTTTCCGGAAACAGCAGATCTCCTAGCATGGTGTTCAAATCAGCTACTGATTTGCAGACTAAATGCCACAGTATAACAAAATCTCAGGGGCTGAGAAACTGCCTGCATTTTGGTTCGGAAGAGGTTTCCACATTCTTTACATGTATCATAGGTCATACTTATTTCTCTGATGGGGTATCCACACATGTACTGACAGGTATTTCTTTTAAATGCGATTTCCTCTAAATATTTAATTTCACCAGAAAGCAATTTGCATGCCCAGAAGGGTGAATGTATAAAAAGGAACCAAGACTCCCTTTGGGTCGAGCTCACACGATCCTTTCTTCTGTTTTCTCAGGGGGTCGGGGCACATGCAGGACTCCTGCCTTGCTATTTTGGTACGGACACTTGTAAACTGAAGTGAGCATTTTGGAAAAAGTTTTGTCAAATTCCTTGCTTTTTGCACAGCTGACTGGGCAGAACAGTCCAAGGTGACTGTTAATTACACACCGTTTCTTCTCCAGCCCTGCTCCCTCTACAAGACAACAGGTCTGGTTGTAGGGCTGGAACTGTCTGAAATGACTGGGTGAAATCCCGGCCCTACTTGCACTTAGGAGAGGCTCATGCTGTTCAGGTACCCGGACCCCAGCGATCTCAGGAACTGAACCGTGCCCATCTCCGCAGGCAGTCTCTAGCTTAGCAGAAAGGGAGGGACAAATCTTTTGATTCTGTGCCTGACGTGAGAGCCTCGCTTGCCTCACCAGAGTCCCAGCCCTGGCTGCCTTACTCAAGGGCATAAACAGTGTATATTCAGCAACTCATCCTGCAAAACTGCCAGAATCAGACGGCTTCACTTAGGGGGCAGGCCTGGGAAACACTACAGCGTAACTCCCTAGTTCTCTTCTGTCCCTCTCCCACCCCTACTGTATTCAGTAGGTATCCACTAACTGCTGTAGTTTCCCCATCTCTGATCCCCCACTCCTATCAACATAAGGAAATACAAGCTAATGGATGAGGGCGCCCTGACCCTGCGCCTCCGAGACCATGCTGCTCTGTGACGCCTGTCAGCCTCCACTCTCCTCTTGGTGGCCGCTGCTGACACAAGGCCTTCTCTGATACTGTGGCACAGACTACTGAAAGCTCGTTCTGTTACACAGAAAGGACACGTCTTCGCAGGCCCTCTAACCCCTAGGGTCAAACCAACTTCAGGAGCGGTCAGCCTGGAGTTTGGGTCCATCCCAAAGCACCCCGTTTTCCATCACTAAAGTGTCCAGTGTCTGAAGCTTCCTTGGCTACTCTAATCTTGCTCACCCAACACGGACCTCCACCCCGGGAGGCACCAGGCCGAAGCCTCTATGAAAGGAACCCATCTGGGTCACAGGAAGGCCCTAGAAGCTCAGCTTTGGGGACAATCCTATAAAGGTCTGGCCCAGCTGCCCCCACCCAGACCATCACTGTTTTTTGCCTCTGTGTTCTCCACCCAGGGGCATCCCCACCTGGAGGCCTGCGGGTGTGGCGCCGAATGACGCTTGAGCTGGAGGATACAGAGGCTGATTAGCCCACCTGGACTCTACCCGTGTCACAGGGGGTCAGGTGACGTTCTCAGGGCAAGGCATGAGGGCTTTGGGGTATATGTTAATCCCTCAGTTTCACTCACTCGCTGCTTAAAACGTAAAACGTTGACTAACAATTTCTGGAAAGGGACACAGTGGTGAGACCTCTTGTCCTGACTCCCCTTACAGGCCCCAGAGCAACTTCGTGGAGTAGTGTTCCCAGGAGAGCCCCAAGCTCACAGACGTCTCTTTTACTCTTGGGGAGTAACTGTCAGCTCTGATGCTGTTGAGGAAGGAAGGAAACTGTGGCCAATTCGCTAAGACAGACCCTGGAAATCCCCATTACCCACTGTGCGTTAAGTGGAATTTTCAGGCCGGCCAACAGGGGGTGCCTGGCTGATTGAGGCATTTCCACTCCAGATGGTTCCCTCAAGGCCGGGCCACCTGCGCTAGAATCACCTTGCGTGGGGCGGGGGTGGGGGTGGGGGGGCTGGCGGGTGATGAGCAGCAGTGCACGCCTCTCCCTTTCCCGGCTCCAGCCTGCTCAGTCAGAAGCTTGCAGTGGGCCTGAGGAATTTCAGCTGCTAAGAAAGTCTCTCTGTGCCTCAGGCAGACTACTGTTGCAGAACACGGCGGGCATCCCAGGCGGGGATGCTGAAGTGTCCTTGCTGTACACCAAGGCCTTATCAGCAATAATGTCTCCTCACTGTGACTTCCTTGCCAGGAAATATTTTGTTCCCCTGTCTGGAGTAAATTAAGTTTTTCCAACCAACAAAATTACTACTGAAATATACAGGTTAATACTTGAGCTTTTTGATACGAAAATTTTCAGGTGTGAACAATGTTCCTGTTGGCCCTCGAATGCTTCTACCTGTCTGAGGCTGTGTTCATCTGCACCCGCTGAACCAACTGTCTGCCTCCTGACCCTCGTCCTCTGCCTGGCCTACCAGTGTGCGTCAGCTGTGAAGTCATCAGCTGCTCGTACTGAGGAAATGGTATCATCAGAGCAATATTTTTAATAAAAAGACCTTAAAAAAGACTAACAGAATAAAGTCTGACTGGGCAACAGATACTTTAGGCACCCCAGTACTCAGGAAAATTAACTAAATAAATTGAAGGAGTTGGGGGCAAGTCCTCTTGAGAAGGTAGCTGGGGGAGGGGAGGGGGCCCAGGCTGCAAATGGAAACAAGGTCTCTCATTTTCCTAATTTTTAAAGAGCTCCCCATCTTCCCTTCCTCTGTGCGATCCCCCACGCTCCAGGTTGGCTAGACGTGGCCTTCTGTGGCAGCAAAGAAAATCAGAATTCAAAGCGTGAGACATGAGGTGCTATGCAATGTTTATGGGCCGGGAAGTGAGAATGCCAAGGCTAAAGCAAACGGAGATTTTTTAAAGAACTTCTCGATACCGAGTAGATGGGCCACATGAAGCCTATAGAGAGGTCTCAGCGGGCAAAACCAAAATACAGTCAAGGCTGAACACTTGCACGGGAGAGCCACAGCCAATGCGGTGAAATGAGATCACAGATGGCGACACTGAGCGGAAGGATGCAGTACCTCGGAGGCATGTTACTTTAACTGGATCCAGAGGGCGTCTTTCAGGACCTGTCTCTCCTGACTGCACTGACCTTTTCCTTTTCCCAAGGCCGCATGAGTACTTAAGCTCATCGGTTGTGAAAACAAATCTGATGAGATATCGAAGGAGCCGTCGCCCATCTTTCTTGGAAGAATTTACAGCCTCGTCCCACTGTTTGCTCGTTATGTAGACAGGATAGTTGTTCAGCAGCTGCTTGCTTCCCTGGAAAAGTCAAGTATTTTCCCATTACCTACTTAGCCAGCCGGGCCAGCCAGCCAGCCAGCGAGCCGGCCAGCCAGCAGAGGCGATCTCCATTTCAAAGGCAAACACGCTTTTTAACCAAGTGGCTCGGCTGACAATGAACCAGGTATTGAAGAGCACAGGTAATTGCTTGCACTCAGAACGGGCACTTTTCAAATTACATTTGCATTTTCTGTAACAAGAGCCAATGAGGTATAATGAACACCTTTGAAAGAGGAGCTATTTATAACTTGCATTTTAACAGGTAGGTTAAAATGTGTCAAGATCCAATGACAGGGAACACTATTTAAATATAACCCGTAACTTTCCCTTTCAATCTATTCAAATATGCAAAAATGACTTTGAAGAGTGTGATCAAACAGGTCTCTTCATCCTCTGGTTGGCGGTAAAGTATTTTTAGAAATGATGCTGGTGGTCTATTTTCGTAAGGTACTACTTGTGTTTAATTCACTCAACACCCAATAGCCATCGTGTAACAGTGGAAATGGCATTAAAAAGTGAATTTTAAAAGGGAGGGGGATTGCGAACCCCCCCAAAATCATCATTAATAATAATAATAACGCAAACCAGGTTTCCTCAAATGATAGCTTCTGCAAATGCCACTATGTCAACTCAAAATTTTTCTTCCTTTTCATCTTCTTAATTTATGTCTGCTATAAAATTCCCAGGCTCAATTGCAGCAGTGGGACTA
This sequence comes from Meles meles, assembly GCF_922984935.1. NCBI lineage: Eukaryota > Metazoa > Chordata > Mammalia > Carnivora > Mustelidae > Meles > Meles meles. The sequence goes on along the minus strand of NC_060067.1, from coordinate 33,771,427 downwards.
ATTACAGGAATTTCTGTAACATTTATAAGCCATGTTTAGTCAATTCCACCTACACAACCATTACTTTAGTTCTGGTTGTCCATAAAATTCTACAGTCCAGGACAAATTAATTAACCCATGATCTCAGTTTTAATGTACTCCTTCCCTAGTAATTAAGGTGTACAAAATAAAGAAGGAAAAACTCATTCAGTTTTACAACTCTGCAAATTTACTCCAGGTGATAAATTTGGCGCTGTTTGGGTCTGATACGGTTCTATTTCAGAAAGTGCTGTTAGCAAAGCCCTGAGAAGGAAGGGCCAATGGCCCAGCAGCTGACAGGGAGGAGGCAGCCCGTTTGTGCTCTGAGGTGGTCGTGGAGTCCCACCCAAGCAAAGTCGCCACCCCAGGGGTCCCGCTTCCTTCAACCAGCCGTATGTGCCTCAGTTGCCTTCTGAAGGGAGGCAGTTGAGGTGCATGGTTTGTGCTCTGAATTTAGAGCAGCTGGAGTTGGAACCGTATCTTGGTCCGGGTCTTATTTGTGTTCTTGAGTAAGTGACTTCAACTGGTTGGACCAAAGCCTCCCTGTTTGTAAAACAGGAAGAACTAAAGTATCACGGGTTTAAGATGTGAGTATGTGGCGGCAGAAACCAACCCTTGGCTCTGGTGCTATGATCAAAAGACGGGCAAGAGCCCAGAGGTTCCAAACTTTCCTCAGCTGAGGCTGCCTCTTGACCGCACAAGGGGCGAACCGGGCTGTGGGGGTGTGCAGGGGTGGACGACGGAGTCTGTGGTGGTGCAATGGAGAAGCAAGGAGGAAAGACGTAGAATTCTTGAGCCAGGCTGTGGGGGACGGAAGATCAAGGTGACTCCCAGGTGAGCTGGGACGTCCTTCCCAAAGAGGAGGAACAGATGGGCACGGCGGGGAGGATGCGGCTGAGAGCAAGCAGGAGAACTCTCCTGCTTCCCACCCACAGGGAAGGAAGAAGGGGTTACGGGGTTCTGATTCCCTGCGCCCTCAGTCCTCAGGGCAGCTGGGGTGAGGGGCTGGGGTGAGGGGGCCTGGGGAAGGTGGCATCCAGGACTGGGTGCCTCAGACCCCAGGCTGTGTCAAGAGTATTTCTGTGGAAGAACATCCCTAATGACTGTCACCATGTCCTGAGCCAGCGAAGCACAGCCTGAGGCCAGCCCCCGGTGCCGGGCAGCCCCGGCCTCTTTGGCCCTCACAGGGGGTGCCGCTGGTGCAACGGCAGAGCTGGGCTGGGGGGCGGCCCCTGACAGGTGACTCACGTCGGTGCTGCAGCTCTTTCTGTCAATGCAAGGATGACAATCCCAGCTTGCAGGTGTGCGGGGAGGAGACCAGCCATCTCCCCACTGGGAGATAAGCCCAGGAGGGCGGGGGTTTCCGTTGGCTTCACTTGATGCTGTGAAGAGTTCTTTCTTTCTTTTTTTTAAAAAGATTTTATTTATTTATTGGACAGAGATCACAAGTAGGCAGAGAGGCAGGCAGAAAGAGAGGGGGAAGCAGGCTCCCTGCTAAGCAGAGAGCCGGATGCGGGGCTTGATCCCAGGACTCTGGGATTATGACCTGAGCGAAGGTAGAGGCTTTAACCCACTGAGCCACCCAGGTGCCTCCGGAGAGTTTTTTCTTTCCTCTCTTCTCTGTTCTTTCACTGCTGTGCCACAAGGACAGAGCTTCTGATGAATTATTATTTGGCAAAATTAAAGAACTTCAAGGGGAACAAAGAAATGGGCCATTAAAAAAGGGGTACTGGGGACAGAGAGCGTCTGTCAGTCCTTAGTTTAAGACCATCTTCTCAGTTATGGTTCTTGTAAGTACACCTCAGCCTCAGAACCGCAACCCGAGCAGCTGGTTGTTAAACCTTCTATTTCTTTAAGGTTGTGCAAGTTTTTTTTAAAGATTTCATTTATTTGAGAGAACGAGTGAGAGTACAAGCAGGGGGAGGGGCAGAGGGAGAAGGAGAAGCAGGCTCCCCGCTGAGCAGGGGGCCCGATGTGGGGCTCCATCCCAGGATGCTGGGATCATGACCTGAGCCGAAGGCAGATGCTTAACGGACTGAGCCACCCAGGCGCCCCTAATGTTGTGCAAGCTCATCGGGCAAGACGGGGTTCCCGCAGCGGTTTGGCTGAGGATATTAAATCCTTCCCCAAGGTCTCACAAGGCAAAAGCAGAGCTGGGAACTTGGTCCCGGAGTTCAGAGCCTGCCCCTAAGACCAGAGTCAAGTCCGTTTCAGGATGAGAGCTGTCTGAGATGAGGGAGCTCACAGCCCAAGGAAGGAGCTTTCTCGAATCCTTAAAAAGAATCCACTTCTACAGAAGAGCTCAACAGCTCTCCATCAAATGAAAGTCTCCGTAAGTGTAGAAATACCATTTGGAGGCAATTTTCGTCAAGAAAAAGGAAAAGAAAGAAGAAAGTCATTTACAGCCCCAAACAACTCAAATGCTCCCTGTTATGGACGAGATCTACCACACTATTTAAGCATAGTTAACAGAAATAAAATGTGATCAATAATACTAATGAGAAAATGCCCATGTGCCTGAAATGACAGTAAAAACAGCATAATAACGATGATGATGGGTAATAAAAGCTTGAATTTTCCTATGCAGAGGGAATGCAGATCTGTGGCCTATTTTTATGTTTCTATAGAATCCTGAAGGCATATTCTCCTCAATTAGTCACCAACAGGTTATTAAACTTTGATCTATGAGTCACTTGGAAAACACCAAAATGAACAGCCTTCAGTAAAATGTATTTAAACACACAAACAAATGGAAGACCTACGTATGCATTAATACTTACGTAACTTCTGAATTACTCTGTGAACACGGAGAGGGTGGGACAATCAGGGGAGAGCTTTCTGGAAGAAGTGGGCTTCTTGGAAGTGCATTTTGCACAATAGAAAGGTCAAGTTCAGAAATGTGGACCCTATTCTAGGCAGCAGTGAAAGAATTTTAAATGTGTGACATTCACTTTGGATCTGTAGTTTAGAAAATTCACCTTCCAGTGTGGAGAAAGGAGAAGAATCCATCCTAATAGTCCAGGTACAAAGTGTGGGGAAGGAGGCAGAGAGGAGGGAGACGACTCAAGGTAACTATAAAACAAGCAGATGTCAGGAATGAGGAGGAGGGAGGAGTCCGTGATGCCTCAGAAATTTCTGCGGGGGTTGGTGCTGCCTTTACTGGAGAGAAAACCGGGGAAGGGATGGGTATTCAGAGGCTGTGCTGGGAGTTCGAGGATGCAAGGGCATCCCACTGTTGGTCGGGGCAGCTGGAGACTGGTAGCCCAGATCTTGATCTGGGACTTGTTGACCTGCACGCAGCTGGTGTCAGGGAGAGAACACGACCGGGCGGGGAAGGGCAGTGGACGGCGAGGGAAGGGGATGGACGGTGGCATTCTGGACAACAGTGGATAGAAAACTCCTTACAGCAGAAGAAAGGACAGGGAGCCAGGAGAGAGTCCCGACACGGAGGCCAAGGGAGAGCACGGAGGAGGGGGGTGAGGTTCTGGGGAGGACGAGGGCCAGAGGAAGCTGGGAGAGTCACTGGGGCCACCTGCAGCGGACTCTGGGAAGCAGTCGAGGTGCAGCCAGATTACGGGGGGTGGAAGAGCAAGTGGAAACGAAGAGTGGAGCAACAAACACACACCAGACTCTCAAGTGTTTGATCCCCAAGAAAAATGAGGTCACCGTTCTATAAGTGCCTTCGACAACAGGCACCGACCGGGGATGCGCGTGGGATGAGACTGGTGTCCCGCCTTCCCGGAGCCAGATGCAGTGTGGGGCAGAGTCAAGGGCTGACAGAGGCTGCTGGGGGTGGTCAGGGGGATGGAAGGAGAAAGAAAAGACAATGATGGAGGGACCGAGGGAGCATCAAAGCAGGTCTATTTCCAGGGTGGGAAAACTTGAGTGTCTGACCCAGTAACTTGGTGCACAAGACGAGGAATGACTGATGGCACAGAGTTCTGGGGGTGGGGGGACAGCAGAGGTGAAAGGACAGATGTGGATGGGGGTGGGGGTCGGCAAAGAGGAGGGAGGGGTGCTGCTTCCTGGATGGGGGTACTAGGTGCACAGGAAGGTAGAAATCAGTGTGGCAGAAATCACTGGATTGAGTTCAACTTGGTACCGCTTACTTTTGGGCTGAATTCGAGAGAGAGCGTGGTGGGACCAGGGACGGGGGCTGGAGGAAAGGCACAGAGACCTTCGAAATAGCTTCTCCAAACTTCAGGGAAGGGAGTGACGGCCAAACAGGTCTCACGCTGCACCCGGGGGTAGGAGGGTTTCAATGCATACCAGATTGGCTCCCGCCTTTCCATCCTCTGGTCTCTCTCACATGCAGAAACGTGGAAAGGAGCGTGTGCTCGTATTTCTTCTGCAGTGGGGCATGGGGTCAGGGTGGGAAGAGTAGGTTTGCTGCTGGATCTATGAAATGGTACGCACGAGGATGGAGCCTTGAGATGATTTTAATAGACACGGAGTGTTGAAGGATATGTGATGATGAGATAAGAGAGAGGGTCAACGGCCTGCCGTAACCAGCATGAAAGACTCACCATGCCAAGGGAGGGAAACTTAACTACGAGAAAAGAACTTATCTACTACTGTTATCAATCCAAGATGTTCCTAACCCTGGCAATTCCTTCTTTCACTGGATTTAGGTTCTAAAATTCGTAAGATGAAAGTAACACATATTCAAAACCGAGCCTTGAGAATCTTGTGGGAATGTACCATTTTTCCACTGATCTACCGCTCTCAGCAGAACAGGTCATCACTCCTGCACTTTGGAAGAGACTGCGGTTGCTTCTATTGAGGTCCAGAGGAAGAAACGTTCTGGAGCCCAGTGTCCGGAAGACATCCACCTAACACTTGAGAAGCCCACTTGGTGTGGGAGGTGCCCAAGAGCAAAGCGCTTTCTGGAACACTGGCTCTGCCAGAGAAGGGCAGCTTGGCGTCTCCATTTCAGCCTCTCCCGAAAGAATGCCTCCAGACTGGTCTCCACTGTTCGAACTGCTGTTTCTTTATCTCCCCCTGTCTGCGTACAGCATTCAGTCTTGGGGAGTTTGGGTACGTACGCGCTCTTCCCCCACTGGTACTAAGAACCCCAAACCTCAGGGAGCCAACACAGTGTCTCGCTAGCCAACGTGCTCAGGTGGACCCTGTACGCTATCAAGAAGCTTTGTCTCAAGGAAATTTCGAGGGACCCACATCTCTGTTTTTGCCAGACACCTACCTCGGTGGGCTGCTCGGCGGGCTGCGGGACCAGGAGCTGGTTGTGGTGCTGAAGCACGGTCTTCAGGTAATCCAGAACAGTCTGGCAGGGCACTGCGGGCAAGAAAGGGCGAGAATTACACAGGAGCTATCCTGTGACAAGAAAATGAGAGGCTTCGAGGTTTAAAAAGAGTTTTGATGCAAACTTCTAAAAAAAAAAAAAAGATTATTTTCCAAAGGAAACGGAATCTTCTTTCTTTTGATATCCGTAGTTATTTCAGTTTGTAAATACAGAACAGATGCTATGGTTTGGGGAATTTTTAGGGCTCAGCACAATTCACTAAAAACTTTTTTCTTTTTTTTTAAAAGAATTTTATTTATTTATTTGAGATAGAGACAGTGAGAGAGAACATGAGAGGGGAGGAGGTCAGAGGGAGAAGCAGATTCCCCTTGGAGCTGGGAGCCCAATGTGGGACTCGATCCTGGGACTCTGGGATCATGACCTGAGCCGAAGGCAGTTGCTTAACCAACTGAGCCACTCAGGTGCCCCACACTGAACACTTTTAAGTCACAGTCACTCTGAGATGAATTTGGGTCAACAGCGAGGATCAATGAACCACTCACAGAAGAGACGTTCTCTTGTTTCCTTTGACTCAAGTTGTAACATTAGCATCCACTGATGCTTTTTAAAATCAAGGTACTGCAAACTAATGTTTCACCAGTTTTAAATCAATAACACAATACACGTTTTTAAGGATGGATTCACTCCTAGCTTTGCGGTAAGCAGGAGGGCCGTGCACCATAAACCTGTTTGCCTACGTGGACACAGCTGCCTGGGGTTCCCACGGAGCCGGCCCAGCGCAGATTCAGTTACGGTGTCTTTCGTTAACTGTTGCACTAATTTTCTGAAGCTCAATCTCATAGATTCATTGAATAATTACAATAAAACTGAACAGGTATTAACCCAACATGGAACCCTGACATTTTTTGTACCACTGCATAAACAATTCCTACATCTCGAGATTTCTATTAGAGCCCTTTCAGGAGCAGTATCAACTAATTGCTTTTAAAGGTCTTGGTAGCTTAGTTAATAACGTAATTCATGGGAATTATTGCCACTATCTGTCTCAGCTGTGGATTTTCTTAGGCTGTTTTTGTCACATTACAGAAAATAATAAATATTTAATCTAAACCCCAAATGTAAAGTATCACTGTCTGCCTTCTGCATTTTTTCTCACTTTTTTTTCTCTTTTTTAAAGATCGTAAACAGAAGTTACCATCCTTGTCCACACTGCTAAAAAGCTTTGGTTTAGGTGACATCCCATTGTAACATAACCAATCAAGTGTACGTCAACATCCCTTTGAAGAATATGAATGACACCAAGTATAAGCAGCTTAGTAATTTTTTCTTTTTGCCAAAAAAAAAAAAAGTATTTTCTTATATAACCATCCTTCTGGACCTGTGTCTTTTTTTTTTTTTTAAAGATTTTATTTATTTATTTGACAGAGAGAGATCACAAGCAGACAGAGAGGCAGGCAGAGAGAGAGGGAAGCAGGCTCCCTGCTGAGCAAAGAGCCCGATGCGGGACTCGATCCCAGGACCCTGAGATCATGACCTGAGCTGAAGGCAGCGGCTTAACCCACTGAGCCACCCAGGCGCCCCTGGACCTGTGTCTTACAGTCCTTCAATACAGTCTTCAAATTGGAGAAGCAATTGCTGAACAACCAGAAAGTCAATGAAAAGAAGGCATGCATACATATTATCAGTTTGGAGTAGGCCTTTTGTCAAAGCAAAGTTCAATAAAACCTGTCAAGTATCTCTAATTTCACCAGCCTATTAAAAATTTAACCCACATTTACCCCAAGGATACAAATGTAGGGATCTGAAGGGGCACGTGCACCCCAGTGCTTACGGCAGCAATGTCCACAATAGTCAAACTATGGAAAGGACGTATATGTCCATCGACAGATGAATGGATAAAGACGATGTGGTGTGTATATACAATGCAACCATAAAAGAGGATGAATTCTCACCGTTTGCATCAACGTGGATGGAACTAGAGGGTATTATGCGAAGTGAAATAAGTCAATCAGAGAAAGATAAGTATCACAGGATCTTACTGATATGAGGAATTTAATAAACAGAACTGGAGCATAGGGGAAGAGACGAAAAAGTGAAACAAGACAAAACCAGAGAGGGAGACAAATTGAGAGACTCTTAATCTTAGGAAACAAACTGAGGGCTGCTGGAAGGGAGGTTGGAGGGGATGGGGTGACTGGGTGATGGGCACTGAGAAGGGCACGTGATGTAATGAGCACTGGGTGTTATATTAGACTGATGAATCACAGATCCATACCCCTGAAACAAATATATGTTAATTAATTGTTTAAATTAAAAAAAAAAAAAAACAAGAAAAAAGAAGTCTAACCCACTTTACTGACACCACAGCAGGAAAGAATGAATCTTCTGTTAATGGCATGAACTGTGGGGAAAAGCAGGGATCCTGAGAAGCTAATGGAGACACGAAACTGTCTGCTGCTTGAGTTCTGGGTTTTCCCTCACTGTGTGGCTTGTGGGACCCCAAGGAACTTCTGTGTCTGGTGTCCTGCCCCTGGGGCTGTGCCGTGAGGTTCCCAACAGCAGCACTTTGTCCTTCACGGTTTGTGGTGGGAACCAAACGCGGCTGTCCACACGCCAATGTTTGCCAAGTGACACAGGCAAGATATTACTCTGGATTTAATTTGGAAGTTTTAGTAAAATTTGCAAATAACTCATTGACTGATCAGCATTTGAATGAAACATCTTTTGACCCTTTACCCCCATATTTTATAGTCATGATGATGTTTATGAAGGGGTCCCTGGGTGGCTCAGCCAGTTAAGTGCCTGACTCTTGGTTTCAAGCTCAGGTCATGATCTCAAGGGGCCTGGGATCGAGCCCCGAGTCAGGCTCCGAGCTCAGCGGGAGCCTGGAGATTCTCTCCCTCCCTCTCCCCCGGCCCTTGCTTGCATGCACACACACTCTCCCTCAGATAAATCTTAAAAAAAGAATTTTATGAAGAAAATGTTTAAATGAAGCACTAAAATGCTTACAAACATGACCTCAACCATGTTATGAATAATTATATACATAAAGAGATTAGAAAGAAGATCAAAGTGTTAATAATAATAATTGACAATGATTACATTTTAGGAACAGGATTAGGGGAGCTATTACCACCAATCCTGGTAAACCAGTTTTAAAAACTTTCTACAGGGGGCATGTATAATAATAATAATGTAAAAGCCGTCTGAAGAACGCTGATGTAATTGCCGCCTCCCCTTCCTTTGGCATACATTATCTGCAGTGCTGTCTGTACAGCCCTGGGAAGGCCTGGAGGCCAGCTCTCCCATTCTCTACACTCCCAGTGTTTAGGCAGCAGTGCTAAGCCATGAGCAAAGGCCAGCTGATTCAAATGTTGGAAGAACACGGAATTTTATGCGCATTTACTTGCGGTAGGGGCAAGTGGGTCCTGTAGGGTGCTATCTGGGTACAAGGCTAAAGGCCAGGAGGTTAAGACAAAGCTCATATTTAGCCAGTTACAAAACAGAAAAAGCCACTGGGAAGAGCGCTAGGGCCTCTGAGTCACCTCTTCGGGCCTCGACCCCTGGCCCTTCCCTGGCCCGGATCCCCACAAGGCAGAGGCCTCCAGGCCCTGCCCAGGCCAGGGCTGGAGCATGTCCCTGCAGTGACAGATTTGGAACGTCACTCCCTACTGTGGCTTTCTGGAGGGCTGCCCAGATTTTTACATGGGAAGCTGCAGAATCAAATGAAACCTTTTTGATGAACAGAAAAATAAAGTCAGGGGCGCCTGGGTGGCTCAGTGGGTTAAGCCTCTGCCTTTGGCTCAGGTCATGATCCCGGGGTACTGGGATCGAGTCCTGCGTTGGGCGCTCTGCTCAGCGGGGAGCCTGTTTCCCCCTCTCTCTCTGCCTGCCTCTCTGCCTGGCTTCTGATCTCTGTCTGTCAAACAAATAAATAAAAAAAAAGAAAAGAAAATCAGTATGGAAAGTAGAGATAGGGCTGTCTACTCAAGAGGGAAGGAAGTGGAAGGAAAGATAGTACCCTGACCCACAGCTACACCGTGCTGCCTTCTCGGAGAAGCCCTGGGCACCGAGAAGAAAATCATGGAAAACCTCCTGTCCTCTTGCCCTGCTGTCCTGTCAGCCCGTGGCTCCGTGTACATGCTGTGGACTTTCCCAGTGAACTCAGGGGCCCCCGGAGATGAGGAGCAAGGGGCCTGAGCTTCCGGCAGGATTCCTGCAGTCCAGGGCAGACACTGCGCCTTTGGCTTTCAAGGGATGGGACAGTGAGGTCAGGGCTTCCTGCAAAGGAGCAGCGGGATCCTCAAGGAGCTGATTATGCCCCAGACGCCTTCCCGTCTAATTGCGTCCTCATGCTCATTCTGAATATTGAGCACGTCTCTCTTTCTGATGCAGAAGCTACCACCTCAGGCCCACTGGGCGGGTTTCATCTACTCACTTACGCACTCTGCAAAGGAAAGGCAGATACACCTGGCAGGTTTAATGAGACAATACCTGAGGAACCAAAAACCGTAAAAACTTCTATTAAAGGGAAGGGAGAACAGAAAGGTAACTCAAATGTTCCTAGTATCAATCCTGATATCAATAATTACAATTTCTGCCACCTGCCCACCCCGTAATAACATTTTAGAAGACATACCAGAGAATCTTGGAAAGAGCGGAATGACTGGGAGGAAAAAAGCAAGTTAGGAAGAACTTTGGTGTCTATAAAACCTGAGAGGAATGGGTTACAAATGCTCCACTGGGTATCTAAGACATCTAGATGAATGTACCACTCTGAGAAACAGAGGGGCTCCCTAGCCTGCATGGCTTGATGGTGTCAGTCAGGGTTAAGGTCATTAAAACCACACGGACAGGGTCTTCGACACATTCTCAGACAGTAAATACCACTTAGCAGACAAAAAGAGGTAGAAATGGGTCCTAAAGTAAATCTCGGGTACTTTTTTCTCCTTAATGTACTTCCTCTGGCACTAGAACTGTCTTGATTCTGGGCAAGTTACTCAGCCTCTGTTACCTCATCTGTAAAACGGGGATAATTACCCACTGTATATAGTTACTGTAAAGCAGAAAGTGCCCAATAAACAGTGCCCAACGTAGGCTGGTCTCATTTTACGAGTAGGAGGCTAGTGAATTCCTTGGAGGTCACTTAACTGACTTTGTTGTTAGACTGGAAAGTAAGAACTAGAAAGTTCTTCCCAGGAAAACTGCTCCAATTCTGTGTTTTCCCACATTAAGGATGCTTGGGTCTTGAGGATCTAATTTTCACTGCAGATCATTACATTAAAATCTTGATCAGGGTTTCTCTAGCATTAATTACTCTACTTTGCTATATCACTGTTTTTACAAAATACACCATATCTATGATTTTAGAGGGAGACTGAAATTATTTACCATGCCATCTGTGCGCTTGCATCATCTCTAAGTGTCCTTTTCACATCGTGTCTGTAAAGTCTAAGCTCTGGAACTGTAACTATGTAGAAATAAACCGTAAGCTTTCAGTAGTCCTCAGCCTTACAGAGGCACGGTTATGCTTCTGCTTAGGACAATGTCCCGTCTCCGTGGAATTTCACTGACCTGTGGAGATGCCACAATAGGCCTGACACAGGCTCGGATTTGGGACACACAGCTGATGTGTCACTCTGTCCTCGAGCTTATACAGCCTGCCTCTCCTCCTATCAGGACACCCGGGAGAGACAGAAAGACTAAAGACCTCCCCCAACACTGACTCTCGCAGAAGTATGCGTGAGGTACTATGGGAAGTGGTTAATCCTGCCTGGAAACTGGGGGAAGAATTTGTTACAGAGGCGAGAGTCACCTGATTTGGGTCCTGAAGGATGAGTAGGAGTTTTTCAGTGGGCAGAAGGAGAATATGTCCTTGAACTGGGAGGAACAGCAAGAGTAAGAAAAGACCAGAAGCCAGTGGTCAGGCTGCTCAGGAATCCCAGTTGTCCACTGGGGTTGGAATGCTTGGCATACGGTGGGAACTGGGAGTCGAGTCTCCAAAAACGGACAGGACAAGAATCACGAAGTGAAGGACCGCAGGTGTCATAATGGGTGCTGGAATTTACAGACCATGTGAAACCTGTAGAGGCTTGTCAGCCATGGATGATCTGGGACTTTTCAGCAGGGGAGACGCTGGAGTCTGGGAGGAGGTGAGTGGCTACTGCACATGTCTGTGCTGAGATCGGTCAGATGAAAAGAGTGGGGAGAGGAGGAACCCAAAGTGGTGGGCATCTGAGAGGTGGAGTCCAGAAGGAGGCTGACGTGACGTTAAGTGTGACAGGTGCATCTGAGATGGCTAATCTGGGTAACTTGGCTGCATGCTGACTTCTTCACACGGTAAGACCACTACTTAAAATCGAAGGACATCACTTAAGATTTCTGTATTTCTGGGCACAGGACAGTTTCTCTCACTCCCTTAAAGTTGCTATTTGTTGAGAACTTACTGGCAGATCTGGGAGGCACTCGGTTGCTAGTTAGTAAACATAATACTTCCAACATTCCAACAGCATTATTTTTTTTTTATTTGTTTATTTGACAGAGATCACAAGTAGGCAGAGAGGCAGGCAGAGAGAGGGGGAAGCAGGCTCCCTGCTGAGCAGAGAGCCGGATGTGGGGCTCGATCCCAGGACCCTGAGATCATGATCTGAGCCAAAGGCAGAGGCCTAACCCACTGAGCCACTCAGGCGCCCCCTCCAACAGCATTATTAACCTCACTGTACAGAAAGAAGAAACGGAGGCTCAGAATGGTTAAGGGAGTTGCCAAGAACCACAGGGAGCAAATAGCAGAAATCCAAACCCAGGTTTGACTCCAAACCCATTTTCTTTCCCCACACATCGCTCTGTTTCCCTCCATCCCACGGCCATAGCAAGAGTTGTGATGACTTCTATCGATTTCTAATGAAGAGAACTCCATCCTGTACTCTGTTCCTATCATTTGCTCCAGGTTCTTACTCAGAATACACTCATGCGTCTTCCTCCTCCTTAGAATCCCCACGCTTCTGCGGACCCGAAGCCGCCCTGAATGTTTCTGCACAAGTCCTTGTGGATGCGTGTGAGTGGGGGGCTGGAGAGAGGGCCCCAGCATGGCCAAGCCGCTTTCACTCCAGGCTTTTAGCTGTTGCAAAATTAGTTATCCCCAAACCTGGCATTCCTGATTTATCTTTTTAAAATCTTCTTAGGAAATGGCAACTGTGGACTAATAGGATCAGAGCTGCCTAATCCAAGGTGAGTTTTCTGGTTTGTACCCTCAAGTTAGCAGTCGATCCTCATGATTCACGCTTTCCGGCTGGCCAGCGTGCTACCATGCATTTGTAAGTGTCGTGCCCACGCATGCGTGCGGGGCTCTGGCAGGCACCTGCGGGTCACCGAAAACCCTGGTGGCCCGATGCGCACTCTCCCAGCTGAGGTCGGACAAGGGAACTCTCTGCCTGTTTCAGCTCTCGCACTGTAGCAAATGATCTCTCCGTGTGCCACGTTTTTCATATTTGTGGGCTTTTCGTTGGTGAGCTTGTCGTTTAAAAGGGACCCCGTGCACAGAGCTGGAGGGCTGTCTGGTGTTCCTGTGTGCAGGAAGGCCGCAATGAGCCTCAGGGAGAAAACACGGGGCGGGTAAGCCTCATTCACGGCAGGATACAGTGCGGCTGGCTGTGAGTTGTGTTATTCCGACAACGCTATTAAATTAGGTCTCTTTAAACAAAAACATACATAAATATGCATTGATCTGTTGATAAAAATGTGACCAGAGGTCCTCAGAAACCCAGCTCCGTATTTCCCAGAGGGGTGACGCTTTGGGATTCACTAATTCAGTGTCGACAGTGACTTTATAGAAGGTAACTACAATGAACTGTGCGAATCGACTGTATTTTTCGGGTGAAAGGGGTAATAAATTAGATCTAGAGTCAAGAGGCTTCGATTATAATTCCAGCTCTGCCCCAGGCTTTGCCTGTCCTGGTTTCAACGTCTTTGTCCATCAAGTGGGAAAATTAATATTTGTTTGGAGAGGTAAAGATAAATTGAGATAATCCTAAATGTGCTTTTTAAAAAGTAGGAAGTCCTTTAATGATGTCAGTAGTATATTTCTGTCTATTTGGCACTTAGAACGTCTCAAGGTATTTTTAACATGTCGTAATTATTTTACTTTGGAAGTTATTTTCTAAAATTACCATATTTTATGATTCTAAGACCCACATTTTTTCATATTTGCTTGTTCAAAGAGAACTCTAAGGGACAATTATGATTTGCAGTGTTTTTTTTTTCCTCTTAGTGGAATACAGAATACTGGTGCATCTTGCATTCAGTGGGGTCTTAAATGAGATGATGTACGGTATTTTACATCCATCCTCCCTCGGGAGCTCTCTCGCCTCGTGCTGACCGCAAGCTTTCCAAACCAGTGTGCTGGCCCTAACCTGCCACCTTCTCTGGGGAGACAGTTCCCTAACATCTTCCTTCTTTCAATAATGTCTCAGCTTTTTGTATTCCTGATCCAGGTATCATTTCCTTCTGTGGCTTTTTACTTTTTTTTTTTTTTTAAAGATTTTATTTATTTGACAGTGAGAGAGAGAGAGAGGGACAGAGAGAGCACAGGGAGGGGTACAAGCAGGGGGAGGCGCAAAGGGAGAGAGAGAGAGAGAGAGCAGGCCCCACTGAGTAGGGAACCAACGTGGGACTCCATCCCAGGACCCTGAGATCACGACCTGAGCCAAATGCAGACGCTTAACTGACCGAGCCACCCAAGTGTCCCTGTGGTTTTTTGCTTTTAACGTACCTTCACTTTTTTCTAAAAAATTTTAACTTTTCAACGGACTCTCTGACTTCTGGTGTGATAATGTAACACCAAAGAGTGGGGGCTGAGGCTCCTCCCTGAGGAGACAATATTTAACTGCCCACATCGGCAAGTCACAGCGGGCGGGAAGTCAGATGACTCTTCTCCAGAAGCCCTTGCTTGCATGTGCTTGACCATCAACAAGTCTTTGCTGACTCCTTGACACAGGATACAGCAACTCAGAACCGGTCAGGTGGTGGGGGAAGAGACTTTCCCCAACCTCTTTCTTCTTGGTAAGGTCTGCACTTTCCTGTCCCCTTTCATAGCTGCCGGGGCTAATTTCCCTCTAAATTCTAACAGGCTCACTTGAAGTCCCACTTCTAGACGTTCTGCCCAGTATGAATGCTTATTTCAGGAAAAAAATAAAAAATTAAGAAACCAGGAATCTCAAACTCATTCAACAGCACAATTTGGGAGCAGCCGAGAAAGGACTAAAATCAGTGTCCTGACCTGGGGCAGGCGTCCCTATCTTCTTGTTAACCCTGTTTCCTCTGAATGCTACTTTCTCCTTTGTACTGTAAGGACAGCCATCCCACAATATATGGGTGGTTTCTACTACAGGAAGGTCCCAGGTCCCCAGTCCTCCCCTGGAAATGCACTGGCTTTTAGAACAACAGAGGCCTACTGGAACTGCTGGGAAACCCTGACAATGATTAGAGAAAATGCATCCCAAATTATCCAGAACTACTGCTTGCAAAATACTCCTGTTACATGTAAAACCAGATGACTTTTTTTTTTTTTAAAAGATTTTATTTATTTGACTGAGAGAGATCACAAGTAGGCAGAAAGAGTGAGAGGGAAGCAGGCTCCCTGCCAAGCAGAGAGCCCGATGCGGGACTCGATCCCAGGACCCTGAAATCATGACCTGAGCCGAAGGCAGCGGCTTAAACCACTGAGCCACCCAGGCGGCCCACCAGATGACTTTTTACTTTGAACTTCTCTTCTTCACTACTTTATCTACTTTATTACTTGCTGCACTTTTCTTCAAATGGCTGTCTATAAATAACAGTCCCCTTCCCCAAAATTCATAGCTAATGGAGTGAGAGGTGGATTCATAGATGATCACCCACAATCTGGTCTGTTGTTTAGCCAAAGACGGAGGTGGAGCAGTATGGGGAAGGGGACAGTGATGCCTTCTTTTGCTTCAGGTTTTTGTTGTAAGCGACATGTTCGACTGGATGTCCAATGCTAAGGTGTCCCTATATAATAAGTACATGCATTAAGTAATCACTTTTTTTTTTTTTTCCAAGAGAGAGTGAGAGTGTGTGTGCGCACAAGGAAGGGAAGGAGAGACAGAGGGAGAGAGAGAATCTCAAGCAAATGGAGCCTGACGTAGGGCTTGATCTCATGACCTTGAGATCATGACCTGAGCCGAAATCAAGAGTCAGAGGCCTAACTGAGCCACCCATGTACTTCTTAAATAAGTTAATCTTTCTTGAATTTATGCTAATTGTATTCTATTCATAACTGACAAACTGATATTTTTCTTTTTTCATAAAGATTTTATTTATTTGAGGGAGAGAGACCGAGAGAGCACGAGTGAGGAGAAGGGCAGAGAGAGAGAGAGAGAAGCGGGCTCTCCATTGAGCAGGGAGTCTGACTTGGGGCTCGATCCTGAGACCCTGAGCTGAAGGCAGACACTTAGCCCACTGAGTCACCCAGGCACCCAACACACTGACTTTCATTCATATAGTTGGGTTTCCGTATGGATTATTTACTGAAATCATAGTTCTCTGTGTAAAATGGCTTTCGACTCAAGTTCATGGAGGGAGCGTTCAACAGGGCTGGTCTGTTTACCCTCACAGTGGTATCGCTTCTCGGCCTTTTGGCTAAGATCAAGTGTACCCTCACAGTGGTGACCACAGCCTAATTTCAACAAGTAAAAATCATTCAATATTGGACCATCTAGAAAGCTCAAGAAATTGTAGCATTTTCATCTTTCTGGGAAACAGAGACAGCGATTCGTGGCAGGTCAGCAAGTAGTTATCAGTGACAGACTTTTCACCTGGTACAGATAAATGGGAGGAGGACTAAATCGCACATTTACTTGGTATTTGCTGAGGACAAGCATTCAGGACTGGGAATCAGACATCACCACTCTGGACAATTCTGTTACCTGTCCTCGCACGGTGAAACTCTTAGCCACAGTTCTGAATGGCTGATGAAAGGATCTAGAATTCACTGATCTCCAGGACACTATTTTCTCCCCCAGGGAAAGAGGACGATGGGGACCAAGATGGAAAATACTCCTTTGGGGATAAAACTCCAAGCTAATTAACCATAATTTGTGGAACGGTGAGAGTTGTAAACTCCCACAGCATGTTAGCTCCGGCCCCCTCTCTTGGACTTGGGCGAACCCACTGGAGTTCTGTGGCCACTGCACTGAGTTGGACCCGTGTCTCCTGCGGTGGCTGTCTGTCTGGCACCGGAAGACTCTGTGGCCTTTTATCGAAGCCCAGGGCTCAATTGCAAAGGGAGGGAAAGGATTAACTTCACCTCTTCCTTTTCCCCCACAACACAACCACACTACATCTAATTCCGAAATATTCTGAACCAAAGCTCTGGTCTATCTGGGAAAGCTTTTAAATCAAAGAATGGAAGGATAATAAATTTCTGATCTGGCAATTCTGAACACTAGCTTTTGTTTTTGTTTCGCACGTGTACTAGTGAACAAG
Organism: Meles meles; assembly: GCF_922984935.1. Classification (NCBI taxonomy): domain Eukaryota; kingdom Metazoa; phylum Chordata; class Mammalia; order Carnivora; family Mustelidae; genus Meles; species Meles meles. The sequence continues at coordinate 33,754,647 of NC_060067.1, read as the reverse complement.
AGGGTGGTAGTCTTCACTATTTCCTTCTTTTTAAGTCACCTGCCAAATTGGGTGGTTCAAAGCCACTGAGTCAGAAAAAGAACAAACTTTCTATTTACATTTAGATGTCAGCCTTAAAAATTTTAAGGTAAAAATTTTAATGTGTTATATACATCCTATTTTGAACACACTATATTAGTATAAGTAGGACATGTATGTAATTAACCAATAAATGTGTCCATTGGTGGACATATGCTCAAAAATTTTTGTCAGTAAGCTGCATGAAGGAAAGGGTTTGAAGTTACCGTTCTAGCTAATGATCTTACCATCTTTTGTAAGTCACAGACATGTAGGAAATGAATTCAAAAACATAAGCAAAATCGGTTGCTTTTTAAATAGCAAAAAAAAAATGGCTTTGCAGCCCAGAGAAGATCTTGCCATAAAGATGACTTTGCTACTCCACAAATCTAGTGTCTCTAAGAGGCAGGAAATGCCTACTTCGCCGGGGGCACAAATAGTGTGGGATCAGCTTAATTACCGGCCTGTCTTTAATCTATTCTTTTCAGTTTACAGTTGCTTATTAACTTTAAGGAGGAGTCTGCATGCTAAAAAGAGACTATGCCTGTTGAAACTTAACAAGAGCGACAAGAAATTAACGGAACAGAAGAGACCACTTGTTTAGTTCTACTCACATCCCCCCCCTGAAAGCATCATTCCACTTTACTCTCTACTACTAATAAAACACACCTTGCAAAGTCTTTAAAAATACAAAAGCTACTTTTAAAAGAGAGGAACACTTCTTGATGAAAACCCAGGCTCATGGCACTTGGCCTACTGGATTCTCCAATCAAGTCTGGAATCACTTTTACATGGTTAGAGACAACTTTGAACAAGACAGTGGTCTCCAGGCCTACAACCGACTTAAACATAGATAGGACAAGGCTGGGAGTTCATCCTGAAATTTCCATTTTGCACTGGAAGGTGAAGGCCACCCTGTGCGCATGCCTGTTTTTCCCAACTTTTCTCCCTTACTGGCCAAAATGAAAAATAGATACCTACACATGCATGAACGCGCGCGCGCGCGCACACACACACACACAGCTGAGACAATGGAAAGGAAGGATCTGCAGGTGGCTTGCAAGGAAAACGGCACGGTACCTGGGATGCTCTCCAATTTCCGTCTGAGCTCTTCATTTTCTTGTTGCAGGGAAATAACCTCCTGCTCCAGCTCCTGGCACCTCGGACAGTAGCCTTCCTCTTCCTCCTCTTCCTCCTCCTCTGGCAGTGTGGAAGAGGATGGGTGACCGTGGGATTCAGAGGTCGCCGGGGAGGTCCAGCCACCTAGTGTGTGCACGGGGGAGGTTGACAGAGGATCCACGTCGGCCAGGTGGCCGTACTCACTGACCGATGAGGTGTTTGGAGTCGGGAAACTCCCTGAGAGCAGGTAATTTTGTAGGGAGTCAGTGAAAACCCTCAAAAAGGCAGAAGTCTGTTGTTTCCTTTGCATATATTGCATGTCTACGTCTACATTATCAGAGGTCTGACTGTGGACCCCTTTCCCGATGGGACACTGCTCCTGTCTTTCGGTATAACTCGAACCTTCCTGCTTTACGCAAGAAATCATGGATTGGGAATGGTTGGAGTCCAGAAGCTTTCCTCCACAATTTAAGAGATTAAGAACTCGACTGCATTGCTGGGCAAAGGCATCCAAGATCATTCGACTCTCTGAAACACATGAAAAGACACATCAGAGACGGATAGCCAAAGATGAGGGGGTAAGTGAGGGCCTCAGTGTTGAACATACCATTCAAAAATGTTAAAAATATGTATTTCTACTTTCCATCCCAAACTAAGGGGACGAGATAGGATGCATTAGATTCCTGTCATTCTGCAACCAGAGGGGTGCCTGAGGAGTTTCCCCCACCCCCTCCCTCTGGAAAATGGCAAGACTTTGACTTTGGGCACCGCATAGAGATTTCCATCACTGTGGCATTAACTGGCCTGCACAGGTCTGAACCCACACCTTTGGCTTCATTAATATCCTTACTCTAATGAATCGAGCCAGTCACTGCCAACTCAATTCCTCATTGATAGGAGGGCTTACAGCAATCATTACTTCTATTTCTGGAGTGCCCTCATGCCCTTGCTATTAATCAGCTGATACGGTCCCTGCCGAGAGTACGTTGCTCCCAGATGCAAACTGGAGAAGAAAGATAAGTCCTTTTGAAGAGCTCACTAGACATCTAAGGAAAAACAAAGAGTGGCCTATAAGGCAAACGATGACAAGCCGGAAAGCAAAACTGTGTTAGCCAACATCTGTGTTCACTACGCTTTCTTGTCATTTATCTGTGAACTTGGATTTCTCGTCAAGGCCCATGTTTCGGCCAATCTAGGCCAATCTCTGTAAGTATCATGTGGAAAGCAGCAGTGTCTCTCCTTAGAGCCTCTTCCATTAGACTGTTAAAATGGCATGTGTCAAGAGTGATGGTTAGTTCATAGAAATGTATTGTCAATCAATGAAAAGTAAAAACCAAGTGGAAAGCAATCAGTTTAGGAAAAACAAGCAAAACCCCCTCAAACCGTGAAAACATGTTTTCATGTTGTCTAAGGGTCTTGAAAATTTATCCTAAAGGCAAATGTCACAAGGTACATTCTCTTCTTTCCGGACCACCACCCAGAATGGACTATTATTTATAAATACAGAGAGAAGCTTTATAAGGCTTACGTCGAGGTGGTGGATGCCTCTCATCTCCTCTCCTCCCTACCTAGAATAATGGCCACAAAATATTGCAGATTTTAGATGCCAGCAACTATTTATGATAGAAATTTAACTAGCTACTTGCTGTCTCTGAACATGTCGATCAGCTGAATTTGGGGAGGAATAAACTTGAAAAATGAAAAAGGTGAGATGTTTGAGGGCTTCTATGGGGATAGCAAAATATTTACTGAATATATGCAGTGCCTCTTGTAAATAAATAGGTCTTACTTGAGAGCATTTCATATCCTTGGCTGGGGGGCTAGAGCACTCTGGGCAGGCTACAAGTCCACAAGGCTGTTTTCTTTCTGGCACAGTGCTTTCCCACTCTTAGGACCAATAATACCCTTAGACACAGGCAGGGGGGCCCCTACCCTAACCGTCCTCCTCCAGCCCACCCTCTCCCCATGGTGAGGTACCCAAGATCCAGGAATTCCTTACTCAAACTGCTTCGAGGGCCTGTGTTGGACTCTTCCCTGAGCCATTCTCCCAAAGACAGACCATGGTGCCAGAGCCTGGAAGTTTGGACTGGGGCATCCATTCCTGTGTATGTGAGGTTCCTCCTAGTGGAAGATGAAGCTGGGGGTGGGGAGAGAAGGCCATGGGCTGGCTGAAAACTCCAAAGTCAAATCTGGTCATTAAGAAGGTGTATTTATCAGGATAGGTGGATGGAACATATTTTATTTAACAGTTAGTTAATTATTTAGATATATGGTATGTAGGCCTGAATTTGCACTCTTGTCCTAAATCCCACAAATATTAGGTACAGGTCTGTTTTTTACACAATGGTTTTTGAGTCCTGAAGAAAGAACCAGATGTCAGGTACAGTTTCAGGCTAGAACTGACTGATGGGCTGGGAACTTCGTTGAAGCAGCAGCAAGGATAAAGTCCACTCGCTCTCTGGGAGAAAAAGGGATGTGGATACGCGCAGCATGTTTGCACATGGAAACACTGGAACTGATGCCTCTGCCCCCTGCCAGGTGGAAGGGAAGAACTGTGCCCACGACTTAAACCAAAAAGTAATGGGGGAAGACCTCAGCTTTGTGGGTGTTATTTCTTTACATTGACCCAAACCAGATAAACAAAGTAAATGGTTGAACCATACAAGTGGGAAGACTTAAGATGATGTTGCATTCGCATTTTCACTTCTGGGTTTTTGTTCTTTTATTAGTAAAATCAAAGGATGATATTGATTGGGAATTTTCAATTCCAGCACACTAGCAGTTGCCATTCATTTTAATCCTATAATCCCATTCTAGACCTGAAGTTGTATTTACTGTTTGCATTTTAATCAGCACAGTCCCCAATGATTTACATCCTATACACTTCTAACATAACCTTGATGAAAGGAGCAAAATATGAAAAGAAAGGCTAAAACAGAAGCGCCTATAAAGGATTGCTTGAGTATATTTGTTCCATGTCCTAAAGCACACTCAGTAGCTTTCATCATATTGATAAATCACATTAGGGTATACATTTCAAGGGGAAAAAAACCCTGACTTGGTGATAAGCGTGATTTGTTTTTTTTTTAATTGAAGGATAAACTCGTAATATGCTGAGAAAAAAATCATTATGTAATATGCTACATTATGAAGATAATGTATTAAAGTGCTCTCAGAATATCAGAGAGTAGCTACAACCATAAAACAGTTCTTGCCTTCAGTTTTTTAAAAATGCTTCATTCTGAATTTGTTCTGAGAACTGACAGATGCAAAAATAGCAACCATAAGCCTTAAAGTTGAATTTCTCTTCTTTTTGGTAACTTAAAACATTGAAATAGTGTTTTCACATCAATACGTGGAAGAATATGATGAAAAATATTACTATTACACTTGGCAGAAAACAGCACATCTTTCTACTTACTCCATATTGCAGCCAGCAATACTTTAGCTTTCCAGACAGAATATAATTAGAAATGCAAGTACTGTGCAATGCCCATTACGCTAAGAAATGGAGAAAAGTTCTGTTTTCATACGAACACAATCGAATGGTCACTGACCCATGATTCTTAATTGAGCAAAGTGTGAACATGTATTTTGATTTTTTTTAACTGTTTTTCCCCCCTAGTTACAGAATGCTCCATGCAAGCAATGGCAAGGAAGTACAAAGTCAACAGTTTACAAAGGGGCTTTAAAACTACCTACTTTATTCCTAAGTTCTTTAAAAGTAAACACTGCAAAATGTTAATAAATCACAGTCAGGAAGCACTGTAAAGTGACCACTTGTAATTTATTTTGCTCTGCTGTGCAATCTGTTGGGATAATATCATGTTGCAAATTGTGCCTAGTCTGATTCCAAAATCTGAACCCGTGATTATTTTTTTAATTAAAAAATTCATTTCTAGAAATTCTTCTAAATTTAAGTGGTTTAATCCATCCTAAATCTGATAAGTGAATAAGGGATGGGAACTCAGCAATCAAACACAGACGCCTTTTTTTAATGTCCTTCTCTGTAAGTAAAGCCTTGAATGGAATTTGTCCATCACAGTCTATACCCAAGAGTATTCTGTTACCATGAAGGAGATCACAGTCGTCGAGATTAGTGGTAACCTTTTGATTTTAGCCCAGTGAAGGGTGAAATACATTAATATGAAAAATGCAGAAGCAGAAAAAAATTTTTGTGATCTACTATCACGTATCCATACGTTTTATCTACCAAAAGGATTTCCAGCTAGTTCAAAATAGATGATTTCCTTAAAACATTAATATAACTTCTGAAGAGAGGACTTCATGGCATAGAAAATAGAAGTTAGAAAATGAAAGCATCTTTGGGAGTATCACCCTTGTCTTAAATCAATGAACTATGTCTTTTTAAAAAAGGCCAATTTTTTTTCATAATGGCAAACATCAACACAGCAAAACAGGATGCAATTTTTCTAAATAAATAAATCAATGATGTGTCAAAAATTAACAGATGAGTTAATATACTCGGTGCTATCAAAACCAGATGGTGCTTCCTAATATTCATCCTGCTCAGTCAATCCCTGAATATTTTCTGGACCATCGGTATATAAAATAGGATGCTGCTATTTGTGATGGCAAACAAAAGCAATCATGCCTGCCAAGCACATACTATAACAGGCAGCATTTCAGCTCTGCTAGACAGAAAGTAATTAGAATGCTTTTAATGTCCAAAAGAATGATGCTGATAGGCTGCCACAGATGTGTAGATTTATGAATATTTATATGGTGGTTTATAGCTGACACTTTTATCAGTTGAAGAAGATAAAATATCTGCCTGACTCAAAAGCTTGACAGTCAGGTTAATAAAATCTCATTAAAGAGAATGACCTATGCAATTATATAGGATTTATTGTAATTCATTTTTGATTGTACTCTGCTTAAAGATGCAATTTCCCATTTCCTGATGCCAAATTTAGGCTGCATATCAAGATCTACGTGGGTTTTAACTCTAAGCCTCCCACAGAGGAAAAATATGCTCTTAAAACCATGGTATATTACCCCTTTTAAGGAAAATTATACTCTTCATGAGATTTTATAAGAATGCTGAAAAATCTATTTTTAATCACATATTTCTCCTCTCAATGGTTTATGGCTCTTAATGGCAAATAAGATGCACTTCAGCCTTTTCATCTTTTCCCTGCATTTACTCTGGACACTCAGCTATCTCTCTTCTATCCCTGACTCGATTCATCACATGGATGTCTTGACTATTTTCCGTTTACCGGCTAGCTGGAGAGGCTGCAAAACACTTTCGTGAGGGTGCAACAAGCAACTTACCACCTCCCCAGCCCCCTCCCCAATATGCTTAAATGGTGTCTGTCTGTGCACACATGCTCATTGGTTCAAAGTGGAACCACTAGTTCCTCAAAGAGCCAATCAGCTCTTCAGGTGACTGTCCCTCTGATGGCCACTCACATCTCTGTGCCTGTTAAGAGATGGCTTTGTCCATCAATGATTAATATTAGGACCATAATTCATGACGTCTAGTACCATGGCTTTTTTTTTTCTTCCCTGCCAGACCATTTTCCTCACTGCAAGGAAGAAACCTACCATCCAATTCCCATCTTTCCAACAAGCACATGGCATCCTGTACTTGGTGCCATCAAGCTTACCTCTCTATGACCTTAAAAAAAAAAAAAAGGGAGCAGCAACAGCAGCCTTGAGAATAAAAGGAAATAAAAAATACAGGGAGTTTGATGGGGCATCAGACAAAGCCCCCTTTCACTCTTAGATGCAATAACGTTGTGATGTCCACCTGGCAAAATTAACTAGGAAGAAACACTGAAAGAGAACATTCACAACAAGGTGAAAAGGAAAAACAAACTCCTTGTGAATGAAAGACAGCAAGGACACTGTCAGAGTAAGAGGGAGCATGGAAAGGACAGCAAGTGGCTGGTATAGAAAAGAGAAATGCAGAAAAAGCCAGGTTAAAACTATGGATGAAAAATGGAAATGAGGGGCCAGATTTATAGTGTATAAAAGAAAGCAAAACGTTGATTAAAGACTTAGCAGGCAGATAAAAAGGGGGGAAAACTCCCCAGTGAACGTGGAGGAACTAAGGTTATGCAAAGGGATAGGCAAAACATAGAAAAGGGGAAAAGAACCCAAACGGGGAGAAACACCATATAAAACAAAGATGAAGCAGAACAAGGGAATAAACATGGGCATGAATGAAGAGAAGAGTCCAAATCGAGAGAGAGAGAACACAAACCTTACTCAAAGGGAAGAACACAAAAGAGTAATAAGGGACAAAATGGAAGTGGGTGGGTAGCCTGACAATAATATAAAAACACAACACAGTATCAGGTCAACAGCAACTGGGGAAAAAAAAAGAAAAAAAAACCCAACAACAAACCACCCCACAAACAATAAGAACCCCTACATAAGAACCCCACTCGAAGCCGTCAAACATCTCCAAATCAGTGAGAGATGTGACAGACAAGTCTTCACTATTACCTGTAATTAGATTTTCTTTCTCAAAACCAATCCTTCATGCGTCAAAATATTGACAAACAACAGAACATTAGCTCAGGCATCTATAACTCATTTAGAGACAATGCTCATATTTTCATCAGGACAAAAGCCTTGGATTCACCGATATGCCGAATTTGGAGGGCTCTAAAATGGCATAAAAGGCCCAGAGCAGGAACTTTTCGTTCTCAGGAGCGATCTAAACGCGGCTCCGCGCCCCGAGGGAGCACAGAGTGCCCTTGGGCACAGGCCCCAAGCTCTGGCCTTTCTACTAGCCCACCTCCCCGGAGCCTAACCCGAAGGAGAGCAGCCTTTTCCGAGGGGGCCTCCTGTAGGCTCCCCGCGGAGAGGAACCTCCGTGCCCTGGGGTGGGTGCTCCCCACCAGGCATTTCGTCAGAGCTGGGGCCCAGATGCCCCGGAGGCGCCGTGCAGCCCCATCACTCCTGGCGCGGGGGGGGGGGGGGGGGGGGGCTTGGGCGGCGGGTCCCAAGCGCCCGGGGGAGGGGTGTCCCTGAACTGGGGCGGAGGGGAGAGGAGGGGCGGGACGTCCCTCTCCCTAAAGTCCGCCGCAGGGGCTAGCGCCCAGCGCCAGGTCCAGCCGCCTGGCCGCTGTAGAGGAGCCCGCTCTCTGGTCCCCACGGGCCGGGGCTCCGGGGCGGGTGGGGAAAGAGGGCCGGCGAGCAGGGACCGGGCGCGCACGGGAAACACAAGCGCACAGAAGAAGAAAAGGGAGCCCCAGAGCCAGCCGAGTGGACCGCGGCAGAGTAAGAGTACATCAAAGAGGTGGTAAAAAAGAGGATCGGAAGGTAAGGAAGGAGAGAGAGAAGGAAAAACCAGCGGAGAAGAGAGGTAAAGGAAAAGTGGAAGGAAAAAGTGCAGCCGCCGAGGTAAAGGGAGGGTGTCCCCAAGCGCCGCCCGAGCAGCGCCTGCCTCGCCCCGAGCGGCCGCGGCCGCCACCCTGGGGTGTCCGGCGCGCGACCTCGGCGCCGAGGCTGCCTCCCCGACCCCTCCCCTTAGGGACCCCGGCCGCGGACCGCCCCCATCCCGCATCCTGGGCGCCACGCCGGATTCGAGCGCGGAGCCACCTGTTAGGAGGCGCGCGCGCCGTCGGAAGCTCCGCACGCGCGGCGGCGGCGCGGAATCCTCTAGAAGTTGCCGCCGGTGCGTGGAGGCCTCCGGGCTGTGCTCCGACGCCCCGACTCTCTCTCAGCCCGGACTGCGCTCGCCCGGCTCCCGTCGCGCCCCTCCTGCTGGGCCCGGCGCGCGCGAAACGGCGTCCGCCATGCCCAGCTTCTGGTTCCCGGGCCCCCACCCCTCCCCGCGGCCGGGAGGGAAGGAAAGTTGCGCCCAGGAGTTGGTCGGTACCTGCACTGAGCTCCAGGCTGGCGCCGTCGCTGCCCGCGCTGCTGCTGCCCGTGGCGGCCGCCGACCCCGGGCCATACCTGACGACGGCGGCGAAGGACGAGGATGAGGAGGCGGCGGGGGCCGCCGGCGGCGGCGCCGGAGTCCTCAGGTGGCCCTGGGACGCGGCGGGCGTGCAGGATGGAGACGACGACGAGGCGGCGGCGGCGGCCCGGCCGGGCCCGGGAGGGTAGGAGCTCTGCGCCTGGAACTGCTGCTGCGGCGGCGGCGGCGGCGGCGGCTCGCTGCTGCTGATGGAGACGGCGGCGTGCGGCGCGAAGGGCGGCGGGGGTGGCGGGGGCGGCGGCGGCCGGACGTGCGGCAGCTCCACCAGGGTGGGTCTGTCGTAGCGCTTGGCCAGCGCCGGTCTCTTGCTGGGGAACGTCTTGAGGACGCTGTAGGGGCTGCGCTGCTTGTAGATTTTGGGGACGCTGGGCCCCTCCTCCGCCGACTGCATCTCCTCCTCCATCCTGCGCCTCGGGGCCGGTCCCCGGTCGCACGCCCCCTCCCCGCCGGGCGCCGGGCTCCGAGGGTGCCTCCGCCTCCCGCCCGCCGGCTCTGCCCGAGTGCGCGCGTGTGGGAGGGTGTGTGCCTGTGCCTGGGCCGCCGCCGCCGCCACCGCCGCCTGTCGCTGAGGCTGGCATCGCTGAGCCCCCGCGCGGGGGGCTGCCGCCCGAACGCTGATTGACAGGCCGCCTCGCCAATGCCTGGAGGGAGAAAGGAGGTAAAGAGCAAGTGTTTAGGGTAATATCTGCTAATGATAATGGGGGCGGGGGCGGGGCCTGGCGGCGCCGCCGCCGCCCGTGGGGTCCGCGCGCCGGGTGTGCGCCTCCGACGGGGGGAGGGAAGGGAAGAGCCGGATCCCGAGGGCGCGCGGGTAAACAGGGCGAGGTCCCGGCCAGCGCGAGACTTTGGAGCTCCAGGTGCGGACTTGGAGGTTTTGCCGTTGCTGGCGGGGTTCAGCTTCGGAAACGAGCTCCTGGCGCCCCCTACGTGACCTTAAACTCTCGGGGTTGCACAGAGGGACTGGAGTAGTTGGAGTGGGGTGTGTGTGCCTTGGGAAGGTACTGCAGCCAGTTCTACCCCTCGGGAAATCCTCCCCCGCCCTTTTGAAAAGAACATCTTGAAGGATTTGACCTAGGGTCGCTTCGCGTTGTGCGCCTCTCAGGGTCGGCTCACACCCAGCGCTTGACCTTTGAGCTCATGCAGATCACAAGACATAACATACGGGATCTCGGACTTATACATTATTTTTTTAATTTCCAGTAGGGGCCCAGAGAATGTAACAGAATCATTTACCCCATTCTACAGATGAGTAAACAGAGGCCCCGCGAGGTAATTAACCAAAGCCAGACACTCAGGTGTGTGGCCGAGTGCAGACACGCATCCAGATAATTTGAATTCATATCCTCACTTCTCATAGCACATAGACTCTGTGCAATTGAGGGAAAAATCTGACCCGATACTTCCCTTTGGGATGGTGATTAGATGCTTTCAACAATGTCATTTGATATGTACGTAAATGTGAGAAGCAGGGTGGCCCGCTCTATCGCCCAGCGAGCTTCTCACTGCATCTGGGGCCATCAGGCCATTGTTTCTGGAGGACACATAATTCCAGTAATTGATTGAATGAAAGACGAGCTTTTGTGGTTTGGAGGAGGATCTCTATGGAGTAGAGTTGTCTTCAAATCTTGAGGAGTGCCCTGGCTTCTCCCAGAGGCTCCTTGGAGCAATCATCCCTCTCTCCTAGGCCTGCACAGGTGCCTGCATACTCCCTCCCAGAACTGGTTTCCAGCCTGTCAGTCTTCATTCTCCAGGTTAGGAATCTGAGTGCATCTCCTCCTTGATGTGTGACCCTCCTCTCTCCACTCTGAAGTTACATTCCTTTTCGGAGTTTCCTTTCAGTCTTGGAAAGGTGACCCATTTTCTTCTGGGTGTTCAGTCCTTGGCCTCTTATTTCCCATATCTCCCTTACCCTGGACGCCTTCTCTCTCTTGGCTGGTTCAGCTTCTGTGCTCCTCCACCCAGGATAGTCTCCCTCTCTCCTGCAGCTTCTTCAGATCATGCTGTGGGTACCCCCCCTTCCATTTATTAGAGATGAAATAAATAATGCCATAAATAAAAGTATTTGGGAGTCCAGGAACTGTCAGAGCTGATTAGGGCATAGAGGACATTTTCTTTCTCATTATGCAAAAGCATTTCATGGGGAAATAAAAGAGGTTTCATTGTAACTCATGCATGTCATATTTCAAGGAATTCAAGATATTAATCATATTTAACATTATTTGCAACGTTTCTCCCTGGCTTCTGAAAACTGCTAAATGAGGACACGTGGACCACTAGGAAAAAGGGAGACAAGCATGAGAGGGACAGTTAAGAAATAATGAAATGCTGGTAAAAGACAGGGAGAGAGAATGAGATGCCAGAGAGATGTTTCTTAGGCACATAAGTGAGAAATGGGGCAGCTTCTTCTGAGATGTGAGACAGCTGAAATTGAATGATATACTGGAGGAAATAAATGATAACAAACCTCCCCACACTTTTTTTTCCTATAAAGCAGTTCTGAATTTTGCATAGAAATGTTTACCTCCCACTTTACTCCCAGATAATTTGCCAGTAAGTCCTGGCATTTGAAAAGAAATTTGGGGTAGTGGCAGTGTTTATGTGGGGTGGCTTAGAGGGGAGAAATTCTTGAATCCTTCTACTGAAGAAGTAATTTCCTATACCTGAGAGCTTTGTCTTATGATTATGTATTTTTATTTTTATCATCCTTGCCAACCACTTAAACATCTTAAGAGACTGAAAACAGTACTTCTGTTGTTATATTTTACCAACTAAAAGGACCTGCCATCTTATACATCACAAAGTGGTCATTTCTATAAAACTAGTGGTTTAGCTTTAAAAGGCAAGGTGGGGGGCAGGAGTCCTAATGGAAAAATATTAGAAATTTAGAAATTATCAACTTACAGATCCTCATGCTAATAGTCACCTACATCTGGGGCCAGAGAAAAATGAAGTGCTTAATAATCACTCTTGAGAAAATAAAATGGGCATTTATTCCAAGTTTGGAGTTGGACTCAATTTTAAACTTGTAACTGACCGTTAATCCCTGCCTGGGATTGTACTTAGCTGAGTATTGTACAGAAATGTAATGTAGGGAGGTGTTTATAAAATCACTGGTAGCACTTTGTAAGCATCTTTCTGTAAGTTATAGTCTAAATTATCAGATGGTGACTTTGCTGATATCTTCTTTTTAGGGTCTCATGGGGACTGATAAGATGGCAATTATACCCATGCTTTAAATCTCCTTAGATATTTACTCTTCTCACACAAAAAAATAGTGAACTTTTTAAAGCCAAATGGCTCTTTATGGACAGGGTGGTTTTTGATTGGCAGCATGTCAATTCCTTGAGCCATCCAGAATATAGCTTTTAAATAATAAGTCAGCCATGGGAAATGCTTTTTATTGCACCAATTTCAATGATATTTAATGAGCTTCTGATTGACTGTTTGATCTCCCAATGTTTTGTGCTACTTTTAATTCATTTCGTATAATAGAAAAAAAGTAATTGGAATAAAATTTTGTGACAAGATAATGACCTTCCACTTTGAAATTAAATGTCTGATTAGCTTCAACATTTTAATGCTGAGATGATATTGTGGCAGGAACAAGAGTGTGCATACCATCATTTGGTGGGAAAGGGCTGAGGATACTCCTTTGCTTTTCCCACTGCATGACAGAGACGGTGAAGTGGCCACAGAATCATAGAATCGTAGTACTAGAAGAGGCCTTCCTGGTCTTTTATTCTTGTGACTGAGCCTATGCCTATAGCTTTTCTATGGCATTGCTAAGTGGTTGTACATACCATGCCTAAATACTTCTGGTGCTGGGGACCTCACTACTTCTGGAAACATCATTCACCCAAGGATTTGCTTGTTGGTTGGTTGATTTTTTTGAAGTAAGCTCTATGCCCAGCATGGGGGGTTGAACTCACGACCCCAAGATTGCATGCTCTACCAACTGAGCCAGCCAGATGCCCTTCACCCAAGTATTTATTCAACAGATATTTATTGAGTGCCTACTATGTGCTAGGTACCTTTCTACGCATTGGGGGATATAATGGAGGCAGGTCCCAGGATCCTACTATTATAGAATTGGGGTGGGCACGTAATAAATAAGCTGGAAAGTAACCAAACTGTATATTACATTCACATAATATAATAAGTAAATACGTTATACATGTATACTCATATAGTTAACAGTATACTAATGTAATAAATACAACATATAAAACATATGTAATACTTAATACTATTATTGATCATATTTTAGGTAGAAATAAGTATGATAGAAAATAGGATGGGGATGATAGCTTTTTTTTTTTTTTTTAAGATTTATTTATTTATTTATTTGACAGAGATCACAAGTAGGGAGAGAAACAGGCAGAGAGAGAGAGGAAGGGAATCAGGCTCCCTGCTGAGCAGAGAGCCCATGCGGGGCTCCATCCCAGGACCCTGGGATCATGACCTGAGTTGAAGGCAGAGTCTTTAACCCACTGAGCCACCCAGGCGCTCCGGGGATGTTACTTTTGATAGGATGGTTTGAGAAGACCTCTCTGAGGTGGACCACTTGAGCTGGGTGTTCACTGGTGTGAAAGAGCTATCCACGAGAAGAGGGCTCCGGGCTGAGGACAACCAGTGCAGGAGCCATCAGGTAGGAACAAGTTGTATGTTCTCAGGGAGATGAAGCCAGGACGAGTAGTCAGAGGGTCCAGACAAGGGGCAGAGCGAGGAGATGTGGCCCTGGGGCAGGGTGGGCCCAGCATGTGCTGTGTTTTGTACACCTTGGGAAATGTTTGGCATTCATTTGAAATGCCATGGGAAGCTTGGAAGCGGTGAAGATGGGGAGTGGCACAGCCTGATTGACGTTCTTAAGAGCTAATTTTCAGAAAAGGTAAAATTATGACTCTCTTAGGTACGCAGAAAAAAAAACAAAAACAGATGTTAACAATTTTTTTTAACTTGTTCGATGCTCTCTTAGTATTCAAAGGAAAAGTCAGAAAAGCGCAAATTGATATGGAATAAAGGAATGTTGAATTGAACGTGGAAAGGGTTTTTCCATGCACAGACTGGATTTCCATGGGGAGGTGCAGACAGGACAGTTTGCATATCTGTCAGTTATCTAAACTTTCAAAGTTATAAAAGTTGTTCAAATGAAAGAACAGAATCAGATACCTTGGAAGGGTGTGTATGTGGAGACAAGGCACAGTTACTCACCAAAAGACAATTTATTTTCTATAATGCTTTTTTAAAAAAACACTTTGTTTTGTAGAATTTGTAGATTTGCAAATTCCTTCACTCCACTCCAGGACATTGCAAAGATCATACAGAAAGGTCCTGCATACCTTCATTCATTTCTTCCAAATGGTATATTTTATGTAACTATAGTTGTAGAGAAATAGGATCATGCAATATGTGATTTTTTGAGATTTTCCTCTTAGTTAAATGGCCTTGAGATCTATCCACGTTGAGTGTACCATTAGTTTCTTCCTTTTTATTGCTGAGTCGTATTCTGCACGCATTATGGATGTCCCGCAGTTTGTTTAATCGTTCACCGATGGTAGGATATTCTGATTGTTTTCAGTTTGGGACTCTTACAAACAAGGCTGCCCTGAGAATTCATGAAAAAACACAGGTTTTTGTGTGGATGTAAATTTTATTTTGGGAGGAGTAAATGTCCAGGAGTGGATTGCCGGGTCAGCATACAATGTTTTAAAAGATTCATTCTGCGTTATGGACAATGGACTGTGGAGAATCAGACTGGCAGCAGGAAGACAAGCTATTTTCCAAGCTGAGTGACCCTTTTAAAATATAATCATGTCTATCCACTCGCTTTATTGTCTTTCTCCTCTGTAGAGTAAAATCCAGAGTCTATGCAATTGCCTACTCATGATCTATGACCATCCCCTGCCTGTTGGACCTCATTCCTTCTACTCTCCCCCACTCACTCCACTCCAGCCTCACTGGTCTTGAAGAGGCCTTAATGTCCTGCCTCCAGATTCTTACTCTCCTTCTTTCTTCTGCTTCAAGTGTTCTTTCCCTGGAGGTCTGCATCATTCCCTATCTTCTCTCCTTTCTGTCTTAGCTCTAGTGTCTCTTTTTTGGCGAGGACCCCCCTGATCACTCCGTTTCTATTGCAACCCAGGCCCCCCCGACAGTCCCCATCTCCTTTCCCCTCTAGTACCTGGCACCATCTGCCATGTTGTATGTCGTACTTGTATGTTGTTTGTTTCCCCTGGCCAGAATGGGGGCTCCTTTGCGGGGGGGATTTTTGTCCTTCTGTTCTGCTCCCTACCGAGTCCTCAGCATCTAGAATCGTGCCTAGTGCAGAATAGAGGTTTGATGAACATTTGGTGAGTACACGGATGACTTTAGGAGGCTCTGGTAGTAGTTTAGATGGGAGCTGAGATGAGTGGGCTGGTGCAGTGGCAATGAGGTTGGAAGAAAGTTAGACATATGCACAACATAGTTAGGAGGGGGCCCATTCTGTTTTATACAGCTCCGAACGGCGGAAACGTGTTCTTTACCTTGAACCCAAATTTGCTCCTTCCAGCTGCTGGCCGTTGGGCTATTCAGAGGAAGTCTAATCCCCTCCCTTTCCTTCCTGTGACGGCTTCTAGGACCTTTTTAGAATGGACACATTGTTTTAAAAACTAGAAAAGAACAGTCATCTTTGATCTAATTATTGTTTTTCTCGCTAACTGGATTCCATATGTTTATTAGGACTCTTAGTAGCCAGTGACAGAAACCGAATGCAAATGGAGTAGGCATAAAAATGCTTTTGGCTCCCATGACCTTGAAGATGAGCGGTATATCTGGTGAAGGGCAGGCATGGATGCTGCTATGGTGTTATTAGGAATCTAGCTCTCTCCTTTTCTCACCTCTGATTTTCATTGTGTGTGTTTGTTCTCTGGCAGGCTCTTCCTTCACAGTGTTCACCTGGCCACCAGCAGTGGTCACCTGTGTGGAAAGAGAGCACCACTTTCCCATCGGCTCCAGCAAAAGTACCAGAATTGGCTCTCATTGTCTAACTGGGTCAGGATAACGGGTTAGGCCACTTGTTCATTGACCCTTCCACTGGTAGGAGATGTTGGGGCTATTTCCCTTAACGTGAAGGGAACTAAAGGACAAGGATTTGATGAAATGTCCCCAAAGTCACAAAGCAAACCATTGCAGGATTTAACTCAAGTCAGGTTTCTTCTTTTGAATCAAAGGTGCAAATATACCTTGTCAAGCTTAGTAAATTTAATCTTTGATTCTCCATTCTTCACTTTGAGCCAGTTTCTAAGAGAATATTTCTCTCAAAGAACTGAAAGCACCCTGGACAGAAGTATGAGCTTGAGAAGTTCATGAGAACAAAGTTGGATATTAAAAGCCAGGAGAGAAAATGGTGGCAAGAAAAAAGTCATTCAGTGAAAGTTGAGGAGATGTGGTAACAAGTGAGTCAGATGGTGGGTTTGGTTTCTGAGAAGAGTCGGCAGGATCCTTCATTTCTCTTATGAATATTGTACTGCAACAGGACAATATTGTTCATCCTCTTACTCCAGAGTACCACAGGAGGACCAGCTTCCATGAAGAGTTTCTGGAATGAGCCAATCTCTGGAGGTTTTCTGACTTCACACATTAGAGAGTTTACTGGGATTTCCACAAGTGAATCCATGCCAGATGTCCCCAACCGAGAAAGAAGCTGGATTTGACTAATGCCCTTGATTGTTCGGAGCATATCGTATTGTTCACAAAACTTCTGTAAGTACCCATTTCTGAAAAACAATAGAAATATGTGTTGGCTGTAAAAATTATGATAATTTTCTAACTTATTTCGGTAGTGTCCAGACAGCTGGGCTTTCGGGATTTCTTTTCTAGGCTAAGAGAAGGGAAAGTTTTGGTTTTTGTTCCTCTTCTTTTGTCTTCAAAAGGCAGCTGGTAATAAACTTCATGTGTTGCCTGAAGATCAGCAATGACCCTTAAATCTACTCTTTTCAGGTTCAAACTTCTGGGTCTTTCCCCCCACTATAGACAGCATCGAAGGTGAATGATTACAGAATCATAGACTTTTCTTTTCTGCAAGAGATGACGTTTATTTCCTAGGGCTGTCATAACCAAGTACCACCAACTTAAGCCACAGGGAGTTACTGCCTCACAGTTCTGGAGGCCAGAAGTCCAAGGGCCCGGTGTCAGCCCGATCAGTTCCTTCTGAGCGCTGGGAAGAAGAGTCTGTCCCATGACCTCCCTTAGCATCTGGTGGCTGGTTTGCTGGCCATCTCTCGTGTTCCCTGGCTTGCGGAAGCACCGCCCCCACCTCTGCCTTCAACTGCACATGACGCCCTCTTTGTGCGCCTGTGTCTGTGTGCCAGTTTCAGTTTGGGGTCCTTTCTTAACCTGACAAACCAATACATATGCCACATAGGTGGCTTATCGATCGTCTCTGTCAACCAAACTGAGTTTTGTCAGAAGGGTCAAATGTTTGATTTTTTTTAACCTTTTTTTTTTTTTAAAGATTTTATTTATTTATTTGACAGACAGAGATCACAAGCAGGCAGAGAGGCAGGCAGAGAGAGAGGGGAAAGCAGGCTGTCTGCCAAGCAGAGAGCCCGATGTGGGATTCCATCCCTGCTCAGCAGGGAGTCTGCTTCTCCCTCTCCCTCTGTTTGCTGCTCGCCCTGCTTGTGCTCTCTCTGTCAAATAAATAAAATAAAATCTTTAAAAAAAAAAAAAGAACAGGGCCTTGATCATTCCCGTCGTATGCTTGGAGATGTCCACCGTGCTTTAATGAATTTAAGCACACCCCAGGAGATACTGAGGGAGAGTTACACAGGGCGAAAACATCCGTGCCTTTTCCGACTCCACCCCCAAGGGCGTAGTCAGAGTGCAAGTTATTCTAGTTGAATCAAACATAAACATCATTAAAAACATGTATAAATTATTTTTAGTCAGACAAATTTAATCTTGGCTGACTTAACCTTGGTTGGGAGAATTTTGAAAAATACTGATGCCCAGGCCCTTCCCCAGACAGTTAAAACAGAATCTCCGGGGCAAGACCTTGGCACTGGTGTTTAAAAAATCTCCTCAGGGGGCACCTGGGTGGCTCAGTGGGTTAAGCCGCTGCCTTCGGCTCAGGTCATGATCTCGGGGTCCTGGGATCGAGTTCCGCATCGGGCTCTCTGCTCAGCAGGGAGGCTGCTTCCCTCTCTTTCTGCCTGCCTCTCTGCCTACTTGTGATCTCTCTCTGTCAAATAAATAAATAAAATCTTAAAAAAAAAAAAGAAATCTCCTCAGGTGATCTGCATGTACAGCTGTCTTGAGAACCACTGCTTGAAGCAATGGTATCAAGGTAAGCACTTGGAAGACCAGTTCACACTGGGGTGCTTGAGCACGTCGGTGTTTATGAGCAAACAGGGTATGTCGCTGTCTTCTCAAAGACAGGCTAAGTCACTGCAGTTAGAGGTAATCATGTTGGCCTGAAGTCCGGGCTAAGTGGGGCGTGAAAACGAAAGAAATGGATTAAAATCAGGAGATGATTCAAACTAGCAAGACGACAGGTTTATCGGGTATAAAAGGAACTCAGTACTTTGTAAGAGAGGGAAATACATTCAGCTCAGGCAGGTGCCTTCTGGGAGAGGTCAAGGCAGTGATTTAAACTTTTAGTCTTTTATATTACGACTCTTTTGGTTGCAAGAGACAGAAATCCAACTCAAACCAGATGAGCACAAAGGGGAAATTTATTGGCTCACTCAACTCGGAAGGATGCTAGGGTATCTCACAGATAGGAAGAAAAAGACTATTGGAATTAGGGTCTTTGAGATTAGAAAAAAGGGGCTCACTGATTCCAGAATTTTCTCCCTCTCCACCCTATTCATCTCTCCATGTTGCAAGAAAGATGGCCCCCAGCACACACAAAGTGTCATCTTCCCAGCTTAAAATCCACAACAGAAAGAACTGTCAAATGCTATCCTTGGACTGGTCTTTTATTGCTTGGGAGAGAAGGTTCTGTTATCGGCTGGGTCTGGATCACAGGGCCACCCACTGGAACTGCTTCCCTAAGGAAGGGATGCCGGGTAGACCAGAGCAACTGCGCTCTTGGAGAGCAAACTAATAGCCCTCTTTCAGCTTTTAGTAAAAACCATTTCTGTGGGATAAAAATGTTCCCTTACATCAAGGCAAAAGCCTTCTATGGAATTGTGAGGGAAATCGAAATGACAAAGGAAGGCCATCTTGAATGTCAAAGGCCAGTTTTATGCATCACGCTCTCTCCTTTCTAGTCGGTGAAATTTAGGAGGATTGCTCTGGACTTGTTTGTTCACGAACAGACACACCTGTGCAAACAATGGGTTGACTTGCGACACAGTCTGCTCTGTAAAGCAAGTGACGTATATTTTGTAATATGCATGACAGCAGCTAACCCTTAGCTGTTACGTTCCCTTTAACGAAAGAGCCCAGTGGTTTGGTTTTGTTCTGTATTTTTTTTTTTTTTCCCCTCCTCCAACTGGGATTCCTTCCCAAGAAAAAGGTCATTCTTGAATCCAGAAGTTAAGAGCAGATGCAGGGGCGTGCCTCCTGCCTAGCAGACCACCCGCGTTGAACCTACAGGGGCATTTGTTTTCAGTCCATTGACACGGTCATAGGTGTTTGGAATTTCTAACAACATAGATATGGTTTCAAGTGTAGAATTTTTTTTTTTTTAGAGTCGAGTTGAAAGAGATCTTATTTTTTTTTTTTTTCCTGAGAAACTTGAAAGCTGCTCTGTGTCCCAAAGGTGTCATTGTTGCCAGTAGAAGGGTAAGGGTAGCAGGAGTGTTGTTCTGAAAAAAAAAAATCCAAGTGTCACAATGTGGAATTAGGAAGTTGTAGGCCGTGCTAACTCTCCATTATCCGCGTGTCTTAGAGGCGGGAGAACGTGGAAGATAGCAGCATGAGCTCAGGAGCTCATCACTTGGGTTTCGTGTTGGCTCTTCCATTTAACAGCTCTGTGTGCTTGTACCAGTTACTTAACCTTCAGTGCCTTAATTTCCCTGTTTATGAAATGGGGATAATAATAATATGCACTTGGCTGCATGGTTCAAGGAATAAATACGTGGCACGGAAACAGAATCTGGCACGGAGAAAACACTCAGTAAATCTTGGTTCTTATCATTGTCTTTGTCATCATGAGTTAAAATCAGATGAAATCTTTGTGTCTATCTTAATCCCAAACAGCTGGCCCTGAGGGAGATCTTTGTAGCTTCCGCTAGTCTGCTGGCCTCACTCTAAGCTTTGTGAAGAGTCTAGACAGTCAAACCAGCACCACCGGACCCAAATTTAGGCTTCACCCTTTACTGGCTCTGAGAGGGTGGTCAAGTTGTGTGACTCTGGGCGGATTAGGCACGCCTCTGGGTCCAACTTTCCTCGATTCTGAATCCTGGAAAACGGCACAGAACTCCTTCATCTGCTGGTCGGGCAGATGGAGGAGGTCACATTTGCCGGCAGCCCCAAGCCTGAGCCCCCCCCCCCCCCCATCCCCAGCAGTTGACGGCCCCCGGCTCAGATGTATTCCATCTCTCCTTTCCGTCCACTGGTAATATTTTAGTGAATGGAAGACACCTTACAATGCACTGTGACTTGTTTTTAAGTCTCCCATTTGGTCCCTGTCTCATTCTCAAATGTTTGCTATTCTGGATTTCAGGAAATAGTTCAGTTGCCAAAATTGGTTAAATAAGCTACTTTCCAGATTAGTCAAGTGATACAACGTACTGCTGTTCAGGGTGGTTCTAGCAATTCCCCAGCATGGAACCCTTCTGAAGAGAGTTTTGATGAAAAGGGAGGGGGATTTCTGAAATTCACATTATAAGAACTCCGGAAACTCCCCGTGCCATAGAAATCTCTTCCCTTCCTAAACCAGAGCATCAAGATAAATTAAGGCATGGATCATGATCAAGTCACCTTACATGGAAGTATCCAAAGAGAAAAACTTTAAATTTATTGTTCCTGCTTCAACGGTGAGGTCTCCCATTGTGGACTACTGGTTTAGTCCTATCTGGATGGCCTCAGGTTCTAACCCTAGCTATTTAATTTCAACTCAGTTCAGTAGCTCATGTTTATGGATAAATAAGCAAAACAGTAAAGATCAAAAGCAAAAAATAAAATTGCTATGGAATTCAATATTTCAGAAGCCGGAGTCGGGTAAATGTTAGTGAAGTGTAGCATTCAGAACGAAAGGCCCTCACTTATGATAATGCGCCTAACAAGGAAATGAGATTGACACAGCAATTCTCTGTTTTTCTTGTCCCCTGAGGTTAGAGATTATGCAGTGCGTGTTTCTGTTTTTAGCTTCTTTGGTAATTCCTATGGTGAGAGACTACACTCTGCATATTTGTCAAGGTTGCACTCCTGTTAGGTGCTGGGTCTTTGAGGTAGTGCAGGAAACACTGTCTCATCTGAGCCTTGAGCACCCCGGCTCGCCACGCCAGCTGCCCCTGGATGCCCAGGGCCCCCTTCCTGTGGCTGGTTTCTGTATTCACGTTCAGTTGTCAGGGAATTCCATAGAGGAAACGTAAGTCTATCTTAACAACAGGTGTTGCTTCGAGAAATGTTGAAATGCGTGGCCAGCGACAAGATGTTTACGTTCTTTATTTGATGTCTTCTTATATCCTGAAGCCTTTAACCCCAACTGAAAGTAAACTAAGAACAATATCAGTGTGGATTTGAATGAGAAACAAGCTGGTTAGGTTTCTTTTATGTGTGACCAAAAAACATCCATCCGGTGTTTCTCTGATTTTAGTTGTCGTAGTTGAATCCTAGGATAGAAGTAAGCAAAGGGCCATATTGACGGATGGCAGGCGGGAAGGTTGCGTGGGTAACAGGTTCACCAGAACAGCAAGGTTGAGCAGTTGGAACCAAGGACTTGGTGTTGGCAGGACTCCTTCCCTCCCATCCCCTACTCAGTCCTGCGTATCTCAGTTTCTCTCTGTGAGTTGTCCTCATTCATCCCTACTGAAGATGCCCCATCTGCCCGCCGGAGCAAGCCTATATTCACTCTTAGCCTCAGTGTGGTATTCAGTGAGGAGAGCTTCTTTCTTCCAGTGCTTTTATATAAATCCCAGGCTGGGACATTGATCCACTCCACTCTGGAATAGATGCCCACCCTTTGGGCCAATCCATTTCTGTTGCCAAAGAACGGCTATTACAGTTGGTTGATCTGGGTCTGCTGCTTACTGCTGTGGCCAGGAGCAGAGTTTCCATTCCCAGGAGGAGGAGAGGGATGAGATCATTGTCTCTGGAGTCCAGGACAGT
The DNA here is from genome assembly GCF_922984935.1 of Meles meles. Lineage (NCBI taxonomy): Eukaryota > Metazoa > Chordata > Mammalia > Carnivora > Mustelidae > Meles > Meles meles. Next base: position 33,732,251 of record NC_060067.1, on the reverse strand, counting down.
CCATCCTTTAGCTGCCTGTGACATGCATCTCATAAAATCACAAGAATGCCTTCATTTATCGCAACTATCCCATGTTCAACCAAAATACGCTTATGAACTCCTTGTCAAGAGAAGCAACCTAATATCACAGCTAGTTATTACATACAGCTCCAAGGGTAGCATTTCTGCGTAATCCCTTTTCCTCTGGGTCAGGTTAAAGTATGTCTCTTTGTGGTCTGGCAACCTTCGACTAAAAGTCTCCAAAATACCCAGGCCATAATGGCGGAGGTAAAAGGGTAAGTGCGGTTAAAAGCTCCCAGTTCGTAAAAAGGAAAAGGGAAACCAAAATGCGGCAGTCAGAGTCCTCAGCCTTTTCCATATCCTGCTGGACAGGGATAGCAAGGAGTTCTTTCTCCTGCACTGAGTCCCCTCCAAAATGCAGTCACTTGGTGTGAAGTGACTCTCCTGGCAAGCTTAAAACTAAAAAAGAGGAGGGGTGGGGCACATTTCTTTGAGGAGACCTGGAAGTCACTCTGATGCCTCGTGTCTGCGCCATCCTCAGGCCATTCTTTTTATGGGGGCATGATGAGCTTGTCATATATCCCGAAACCCAGACCTGGCTTCACGGGCCACTGATTCAGGAGTTACCTTCAGGCCTGCCCATGAGGATGTAGTTTAGATGACAAAACATTCACTTTTTAGGGACTGACTTTTTCTTTCCTTAAAAAAATTTTTTTGGGGGGGCGCCTGGCTGGCTCAGTGGGTTAAAGCCTCTGCCTTCGGCTCAGGTCATGATACCAGGGTCCTGGGATCGAGCCCTACATCGGGCTCTCTGCTCAACAGGGAACCTGCTTCCTCTTTTCTCTCTCTCTGCCTACTCCTCTCCGCCTACTTGTGATCTCTGTCTGTCAAATAAATAAAATCAAATTTTAAAAAGTTATAAAAACTTTTTTTTATATTTGAGATTAGTTGACCCACAAGGTTACATTAGCTTCGCATATGTCAGAGTCTTTCTTTTGCACGTGAACCATTCGTGTTGGAAGCCTTTCTACTATACAGTATGCCCTTCTCTGCCTCTAGAAAGATATGAGTAATCCACATTCATTGTGGAAAAGGAAGAAGTACAGATGAATCACGAAAGTACTGCCTGTCGTACCGCAGTCCAGAGACGACTGCCAACACCTGACTTACATTCTTCTGGATGTTCTGTTCCGGTTTGTGCCTGTGTGCTTGTGTGCATGTTGACTGGAAATGGAATCCCATCATGCAACTTGCCTAAAGCCTGCCTGCGTTCCCCCTCCAGCCTTCCTAGAAGCTGATAAGATGACTCAGGGGACAGGGAAGAGGGTCGGCCTCTCTGAGTGCCCTGGTTATGGCCATCATCTCATTTAATCAGGATTACGCAGCCAGGGGCAGGACAGTGGTCCTGGCAAGGACCCACTTGCCAGGCAAGTGGTCCCAGGCAAGGACTCAGGCACTGCGTGCATCCCGAACCTGCCCCCTGCCCTCCCCCTCCTCACTCCTGACACTTAGTTCCCCTGGGGAGAGCCCCTTTCCTCTGGCCCTCCTTTCTTCTTTTTGTGACAGGGACCCCTGATGTTTTCTGTTTGCAGCTTTGTGCGAGGTTCTCCAGGACGTTTTAATGGTTTCTGGGGCCCGAAACCATTCCATAACGATCCTGGAATCTCTAGGACCAAAGGTCACCACCAAACAGATAGGGAAACTGACAGGACTCTGTTTTTGAGAAAGACTCCATCTCTGCTGTTCTCCTGCTAGGCGCCACTTACCCACGTTCCGTACTTCACCTTGCATCTCAGTAAACTAAAGAAGCTATGTTCCCACCCTGGGGGCGGGGGAAGCAAGAAAGTGAATCATTCTCTGAGTTTTGTCCTTGGCCCCCAAAACCTTGATGACATCTAAGAAGAACTGGATCCCCAAGGTGGTCCCAGACATTAGCTTTGAACAAACCACGGCCAGCACTGGCGTCAATACCCCCTACTTTCAATGCTTTATGAAATAACACTTACTATTTACCTGTCACCCTCCTCTTTGATCAGAGCTCCCCCCACCAGATTCCTGAAGATACATGTACCACGGACCCCTTTCTAATATAAACCCCTAACCCCAAGCAACAACAAGACTTACTCTCCTTTCTGAGTCTCTCAGACACTCGGTCTGCTATAATCTTTCACTGAATGCCGTTCAGGAAACACCGCTGTACTTCTTCTTGACTTGGATTTGATTTCTATCCTACACGAAGCCAAGGACCCTCTTGACAGGTCCTGCCGGACCCCCTCTGTGTCTTTGGACCCGGCTCGTCTACATGAAAGCAGGCGGTTCTTTCCTCAAGACTGCATTGAGGTTATGGAACATATACAGTCTTTGGCTTCTTCCTTTTTCCCTCTCCTCTTGTACCCTTCAGCCACAGTACCCCCACACCTCCAGTGTGGTCCAGGAGCTGTTGATGTGGGCATGTATATGGCCTGAGTTGTGGAGAGGCAGCTCTGTTCCTTCTTGTACCTACCATGTGCATCTCTGTGCCAGGTTTAAAAGGACAGGATTGCTGTTTTCTGCATTTTTGCAAATGACCTCTCAGCCCAGTTTTGGATATTTCAGTGGGAGTATTGGAGTTGAGTTGGTGGGTGTGTAGGATCTCTTGAAGCTTAAGTCTTAATCTTTGGGGAGGGGCATCAGGTCGTAGATGTCTAAGACTTGAAATGCTGCTGCCAGAGTAATGCTTTTTATTTATTTATTTTTTAGTATTTTAAAAAAATTTTTATTTATTCATTTAAGAGGGAGAGAGACAGAGCACAAACAGGGGGAGAGGGAGAGGGAGAAGCAGACTCCCCGCTGGCTGGGAACCCGACATGAGGCTCAATCCCAGGACCCGGAGATCATGACCTGAGCTGAAGGCAGATGCTTAACCATCTGAGCCACCCAGGCGCCCCTGGAGTAATGGTTTTTAAAGGGAAGTCAGGTCATGTCATTGGTTTGCTCAGATCAGCCGTGCTTTCGCCTGTCGCCCCCACCAAAGCTCACACAAGACCTGCAAAGGCCTTCTGCCCCTCTGGTACCATGCCTCTGATCGCACCTCCAGCAAACAGCATACTCTGTCCACACCAGCCTTGCTGCTTCTGGGACACCTGCGGAGCAGCCCCCATTTCTGGGTCTTTCTGCTTGCTGTTCCTTCTGCCTGGGACTTCCCCTGCCTGCCCCCATCCTCATGACCTGCCCCTTCAGCGTCCCCAAGTCTGTGATCAGATTCCTGGCATGAGTACGTGAGCCCTGGCTAAGACAACAATCTCACCTCGTGAGATGGGCCCTGTCCAGCTCTGATGCTCACCAGCCTCCTCTCTGGTTTCTCTCCCAAGTCTTCAGAACTAACATTTTCCCCGCTTACTTCCTTTGTTTATGGTCTACCTCTCCTCACTGGGATGCAAACCCCATGAGGGCTGAGAGTTTTGCTCACCGCAATATTCCCGGCCCCTAAAACAGTTCCTGGCTCACTACATATTTGCTAAATGAAGGAACTGAAGGCAGTTTCCTCAGAGGCTGAATGCTCATCGTCTGAAACCTCCTTCTTTTTATAAGTACGATGTCCACTCATTGGTGGAATAGATACCTTTTTGTGAGTTGGCGATAAACTCAAATCTCTTTGCCTCTTGATTTTCATTATGAAATTAAAGATGCATTTCTATATTAAAAAAAAAAAAAAACTCCCAATGAGATTAAACAAGGATTAGGAAAACTTCCAAGCTTTTGACATTCTGGGCATCATTGTCGCGCTGTGTGTGCTTGCTGCCTTGGCATTCACCCATCAGTTCCTTCTCCTTTGTAACATTTGCAGCCCATGGTGGTGATTCTAATGCTGTCTCTCTCTCTCTCCAAGGAGGACATTTTTTTTTTTTTTTAAATGCCAGGATCCCCTCACCTCCAATGCATAATGTTCTGAACTTTGTTCTCTTTGCCTTCTCCTTATGCCTGGGTGCAGTGGTATTACCCGAAGCGTACCGAGCAGAGCACTCTGCAGATACAAATGATGCCACGGCCACGTCAGTTTAAATTTCCTGCTCTTCTTCTCATTCTGTAGTCTCTTGGCCCACAAACACCCCACCTAGTGACCATTGCTTGGAGTCCTCCCAGGGGAGGCCCATAGAGATCAGACACATTTGGCGCCTATCACATTTCTGGTCTTGTGCTGGCTCTTCTTCGTTGATACTCCGTGCCAAAGACATTGATCGGAGGACTTGCCCCTTCCTCGGTAGTGTGTCATCTCCCGGGGCTGCTCCCTCCTGGTGCTCTGATGGCTGCCAGTTCTCGGGGCACCAGGGAGTCCTCATCTCTGAGAAGTGGGGGAATGACCCAGTGCCAAGGACATTACGCCACTGGGCACCACCTGGGTTTGTCTTTCTGGTTGCTCTTTGCTTAATATCTGCTGGAAGCTTCGGAATGATGGTTGACCTGACTTCTACCATTCATCCTAATGTTTCAGGAAATTTTAAGGTCGGGTTTTGATCAGAGCTCAAGTCCAAGATTCCATGAGCTTCCTGACCCTGTAGGTGTACCTGAAAGGATTTGAATGATCTCGTTAGGGAGGTTTGGGAATGGCAGCCTTGACAAAATGATCTACGTCTTGCTCCAAGGATCACTGTGCTTTTTCTTTTTTCCCCATAAGGGAACTTGTTGCTTTAATAAAGTAGGATTGTTGTAAGTATCCATGGTCATTTCAACACATAGCTCAGGTTGTGTTCCCTTCCTTCATTTCTTTATTCCCCAGACCACCAAGCACTTAGTCCCTGCTAGGTGTTGGGAACACAACAGTGAGCACTATGAACATGACTTCTGCCCACAAGTTACTCAGCTGGAGTCTGGTAAGAGAGGCAGATACTAAACAGGTAAATGCATGTTGATTACAGGTACATTAAGAGCATTAAAGGAAAAGTCCAGGTTTTCTGAGACTGTATGAGAGGGGACAGTGGGACGGCCTGCAGGAGTGTGGGAAAGGAGTCAGGGACAGCCTCTCCAAGGGACTAATAATGAGGGAAGCTGAGATGTGAAATGTGGGTAGGAGTTATCTAGGAGTAAAGAGAAGAATGTTCCAGGCAGAGGGGGGATAAAAACCTCAAGATCAAGATTTCAGGGATCTGTACATACATAAAAAATTTTAATTTATCAATAATAAAATGGTTGACTGTGGCATGTTGTCTCCAGTTTAAACATAGGTTGTAGTAATAACCAGAACAATCCATTTTTTTTTAAAGATTTTATTTATTTATTTGACAGAGAGATCTCAAGTAGGCAGAGAGGCAGGCAGAGAAAGAGGAGGAAGCAGGCTCCCCGCTGAGCAGAGAGCCCGATGTGGGGCTCAGATCCCAGGACCCTGGGATCATGACCTGAGCCGAAGGCAGAGGCTTTAACCCACTGAGCCACCCAGGCGCCCCCAGAACAATCCATCTTATTCCCTGTGATTTGGGCCACGTTTCTTTGCATCTGCCTCTACTCTGATAATACCAATATTAAGTGGATATCAATGAGAATACCAGGAATCTTTGGTTGAGCAATTTTTGGGGTCAGTTTTGTTTATGTAAATCACTCCCGAAGCTAGCCCTGTGCTTAGGCCATGGAGTTTCATGGTTTCTAGGGGTGTTTTCAGAGTAGTCATTAGTGGAAATGTTTTGGAAGGTTGGGTCAGCCCACAAAAGGCCCCTGAGAACACATTAAGGGAAACTCCTGGATCCCAAGGCACAGCTGAAGCAAAAAGCAGGGACTACAGACGTGCGACAAGGATTTCAGTATTGAGACCTTGGACATTAGGCCTTGGAGATGTGACTTGATGAGAAGCAGAATTAACGCCCTGTGTGGGGACAAATGGTTTTTGGAAACAGATACGATTTTTCTGGCAGAGAGTGGGTAAAAGCAAGAAGCCAGGGATCCCTTTGTGTGGAGACCTTGGGACCTAGTTCATTGTTCACACATCATGGACCACAGGCTTGTGAGGAACAATAGTCTGCTCTCAGGGGACTCTTTTCTACCGTTCACAAACCCATCTCTATTTCTTCTGAATCTAAGCCCAAGACAAAAAATATGGATGTCAAAACAACTGGTACTTTTGGGGGTATGTATGTGGCACTGCCCATGTGCCTTGTTGATGCCAGGTTTTTTTTTTTAAGATTTTATTTATTGATTTGACAGACAGAGATCTCAAGTAGGCAGAGAGGCAGGCAGAGAGAGGAGGAAGCAGGCTCCCTGCTGAGCAGAGAGCCCGATGTGGGGCTCGATCCCAGGACCCTGGGATCATGACCTGAGCTGAAGGCAGAGGCTTTAACCCACTGAGCCACCCAGGCGCCCCTTGTTGATGCCAGTTTTGACAGTGTTCCCATCTTTGCTTGGGAGGGTACTGACTGGCACACTGGAGAGGTTTAAAGCTGCCTCGTGAACTGTGTGTAGAGTATCTCAGCCGCTCGTTCAATCAGCACCTGTTTACTGAGCACCTACCATGTGTTGGGTGCTGTTTCATGAACTGGTGGTGAAGCGAATGAATTTCTTTTTAGTGGGCTCACATTTAATTGAGAGACATAAGTAATAAAAAAGTACGTACATAAATAGAGGAATGTGTTATTACTAAAACTGCCAAGAAGGAAAAATGACAGAAGATAGAGAGTGACGTGGGTAGGGGCATACTGGTTGGTATAGGGTAGCCAGCAAGACCTCTCTGAGCAAATAACATCTGAGCAAAGATCTGAGAGAAAGAAGGGAAAGGACCACTTGGCATCTTACACAAGGGAACGGCAAATGCAAAGGAGCTGCAGAGCGAGTATTTTGGCTTGTTCAAGGAATAGTAAGGACAGTAACATGGTAACATGGTAGAGTGGGGCATCAAGATGGCAGTGGGGGTTGGGATGCGGGTTGACGCTCCTGGAGAAGGAAGATGTGGTAGGACGTGAAAGACTGAGTTGTGGTCAGAGACCAGAATAAGCTGGGCAAGGTGTAGACTTTGGGTTTTCTCTGTGTGAGTGGCAGTCACTGGAGGGTCTTGAACATCATATATGACACAGTCAGACTTGGGTTTTTTTCAGGAGACTGTGGGGGTGACAGAGACCTTGGTTGTTGGTTTGGGAATGGTTGTTCCTAGGAGTGCTCTGGGTCTCCTACCTCCTTCCATCGGTCCAACTTCACTGTGACCTATTTTACATATTTGGCTTCTGGATAGATTAAAAATAATTTTTTTAAATTTTTTTTAAAGATTTTATTTATTTATTTGACAGACAGAGAGCACACGCAAGCAGAGAGGCAGGCAGAGAGAGAGGAAGGGAAGCAGGCTCCCTGCTGAGCAGAGAGCCCGATGCGGGGCTCCATCCCAGGACCCTGAGATCATGACCTGAGCCGAAGGCAGAGGCTTTAACACACTGAGCCACCCAGGCGCCCCAGAATTTTTTTTTAATTTTTAAAATATTTTATTTTTACAATTATTTTAAAAGATTTTATGTATTTATATGATAGAGAGAGCATAAGCAGGGGGAGCAGCAGAGAGAGAGAAGCCTTGGAATCATGACCTGAGCCAAAGGCAGATACTTATCTGATTGAGCCACCTAGGCACTCCTTTATTTTATTTTTATCTTTAAAAATATTTTATTGTATTTTTCAAAAAAGATCCCAGGACCCTGGGATCATGACCTGAGCCAAATGCAGATGCTTAAGTGACTGAGCCACACAGACACCCTGATTTTATTGTATTTTTTTAAAAGATTTTACTTATTTATTTGACAGAGAGAGAGGGAGATCACAAGGAGGAAGAGAGGCAGGCAGAGAGGGAGGAGGAAGCAGGCTCCCTGCCGAGCAGAGAGCCTGATGTGGGGCTCGATCCCAGGACCCTGAGACCAGGGCCTGAGCTGAAGGCAGAGGCTTAGGCCACTGAGCCACCCAGGCACCCCTATTTTTTAAGTAATCTCTACACCCAACATGGGGCTCAAACTCACAACCCTGAGATCAAGAGTCACGTGCTCTACAGACTAAGCTAGCCAGGTGCCTCTGGATAGATTTTTTTTTTAAAGAAAGGTTCTTACTGTTGTTTTTTTTTTTTTAAGATTTTATTTAATTAATTAATTTATTTAAAGATTTCATTTATTTACTTGACAAACAGAGATCACAAGCAGGCAGAGAGGCAGGCAGAGAGAGAGGGGGAAGCAGGCTCCCTGCTGAGCAGTGAGCCCGATGTGGGGCTCGATCCCAGGACCCTGGGATCATGACCTGAGCCGAAGGCAGAGGCTTAACCCACTGAGCCACCCAGGCGCCCTGGTTCTTATTGTTTTAAAAATTTCTGAAAATTATTGTTTTGTGTTGCCTGTGGTATTTATAAAAACAAGTGGCAAGTGGAAAAATTAAAGTCAAAGGAAATGAATATCTTATAAATTTCCTCCATTAAGGCAAAGAAGGAATCTACTATGAAGACAAGAGGGGGTCAGTCTTCACCTCAGCTAGACCACCTGTTTTTGAGCCAGGTGTATTGTTCCTTTGTATTTATCACAAAGGAAAATGGCAAGATTAAAAGTGGGGATTATTTTATTTAATATTCCTATTTTTTAGTAGGCGCCGTGCCCTACGTGGGGCTTGAACTCATGACCCCAAGCTCAAGAGTCGCATGCTCTACTGACTGTGCCCCCAAAGCAAGGATGATTTAGAGAATTTATAATACCTTGTAGTCGTGTGGGAATAGAAGTCTGTTCAGAATGGGCGGATTGTTCACATCCGGCTTTAGGAACATGTGTAGTCAAGGTAGGGAATGTCTGTATAGTGTGAAATTGAGGTTTAAAAACATACACTACAAATTAATATCGTATGTAATAGAATTGGTCCTTTTTTCTTCTTTCCCTTTGTATTACATTGGCGAATAGGAAAATACATATAATATTTGAATTTAAAAAATGATATTGTAAGAAGTTTTCAGGAATTTTAAACCTCATTATCCAGGAGAGATACTTCCTTATTAACTTGTTGCCTGACATTTATTGAGTGACAACAATGTTCTAGGGCCTGTGATTTAATATGCTTGATTTAAAAAAACACAAATCCTTTAAACCTCAAAACCCCAGTAAAATACGTCATGATTTATAAGAAGCCTGTTCCCCTGGCAAGCTTCGTGTGGAGTATTTTGCATGCATTAACCCCTTCGATCCCCACAACTACCCAAAACTTGGCATTGTTGTATCCATTTCGTAGAGAAGGAAATGGAATCGCAGAAAGTAAAGTGATTGATTTGGCATCATTAAGCGAAGGAGTAGTAGAGGTGAGCTTGGGAGGTGGATGTGCTGGCCACTGGGCCGGCCCTTTTGCTGCTGCACAGAGCCAACTGCCAGGCTGGGAGAGGTGATTCATCTGGAAGGTTTGAGATGGAGTCCAGATCTAGGTGGTAGAGAGAGAAATTGACATCCTCTGCACCTTCTCTGAAAACCTATTTTTACTTGAGTCCCTCATCTGGTGATCACATAGAAACTGTTCCCAATGCTCTGGGTTATGGTACCTAAAACTTATAAGCATTTTTGTGGTTTAGAGGGGTGAGTATTTACCATCTGCAGTAGACTGTCTAAAACATGACACGATAAAATCTCAGAACTTCGATATCCATGAAATTTTATTAATGGTGCTTGTCAGCACAGTACATCTGGGGATGGGAATCCCTGCTACAGAGATATGTTTGTCCAAGTGTTTCTCCGCAAGAAATAAGAAATCTTGGAATATCGGTCATCAGGATGTCCACTGCTCTAATCACTTTATTTCTTAGTCCCAAAGATATGAAAGCCTTGTCTATATTCTTTGGATCTTAAAGTCTTAAGAAAATGAAATTGATACATTAGATATTGACACTAAAGAGGGGGGGACTGACATAATTTATGGGACTGTGCCTAGGTTAGAGTGTATTCACTGATGTCATGGAAACGGAATCTTTTTAGCCGGAGTCAGTCAGGCTGAAGAGGAGCGAAAATGACCTCGGATCATCTTCCATGCCCTCTCTCTACCTTCTTGTTCTCTCTCTGTCTCTCTCCATCACTCTGCTGCTCTCCCTTCATCCAAAAGAAAAAAAAGTATGAGGGTAACCAACAGGATTTCAAAAAGTAAGATCAAAAAATGGGGGCCCAGCCCAGTAGGTTTTTAAAACACATCGTAAGTTTACAAATACTAAAACAGTGCTTGGCCAGGAATGAGGCAGACGATGACGAATCAGATGAGGAGGTCAAGAAGCAGACTCACTTCCAGTCGAATAAAGGAAAACAGAATCAGGGAGAAACTGGCTGGATTTTATTCAGAAAATAATTTTTGAGTAATTTTCTAATTCCTTAGGAATAAAGAATGACAATGGGTTTCGTCACTGCTTACATCAAAATACATTTAATTTGGAGAAGATTTTAATGTAAAAGCAAAACTCCATAGAATGTTAGAATGAAAATAAGTACCTTGTGATGGCAAAAGGCCAGAAATAAACACAGCTGGTCAATTTTATTACATTTGAATTAAGAATTTCTACATGATTAAAAACACAATACGCAATTGAAAAGCATATAAACTTGGACCAAAATGTACAATCATATAAAAGTTAACATCTTTACCATATAGTGAGCCCTTATAAGAATAAAAAGATCATCACCGCAATATCATAATTTAAGTTCATGAACAAAATTTCACTGAAGAAACAACTGTTTTAGTAAGTGTTTTAAAAAATACTTTTAGTTGTTAAGCATCTGCCTTCGGCTCAGGTTATGATCCTGGGGTCCTGGGATCAAGCCCCATGTTAGGCTTTCTGCTCCACGGGAAGCCTGTTTCTCCCTCTCCCGCTCTCCTGCTTGTGTTCCCTCTCTAGCTGTGTCTTTCCCTGTCAAACAAATAAATAAAATCTTTAAAAAATACTTTTAATGTCACAAGACATCAAATTATGCATTTTGAAACAAAGAAGTTCCAGTTTTTGCATATCAGATTCTTAGAGATTATAAAGCATAATGTCCATTCTTGCTTGGGGTATAGGAATATTTGCACCAAGGATGAGAAGGTTATATAACATTTCTGGTTAAAAAAAAATTGACAACGTGCATCAGAAAACTTTAAAATTGTTAATAGCTTCAGATGCAGTACTCTCATTTAAAGTATTTATCTTAAGGAAATAATTAGGAATGTGGACAATAATGTTTGAACAAACATTATGGCATTAAAAGTCATAAATATTTAATGCTATAGGAAATTGCTCATGACAAAATTGTAAGGAAAAAAAGGAATTCCACTTGATTAAGAACAAATCAAGAGAAAATGGATATCAAGAGAAAAGACATTAACTTGTTAATAGTGATTATTTCTGGTATTATAGATGATTTTATTTCTATCTTTAAACTTTTGTGAATTCTCTGAAATTCCTACAAAGCTTATATACTTCCTCTACACTTAAAAGAAAAAGAAGCATTAAATGTTAAAAGTTTCCTTCTCTTTGGATTCGGACAAGTTTGAAGCAGATCTTCCTTGGATGGGTACCTGGTGAATTACCAAGCTTTAGTGCTTCAGTGTGAGTTAATACATCGATCTTTTCCTTCTTAGCTAAAAGAAGGGCCCTTGGCAAGGTAGTCAGAGAGGGAAGGTAGACCCAACCAGGCCGCTCTGTCCCCTGAGGACTTTGGCTTGTGGGCTCCTTCCTCCATAAAATAATGTGAAGTCATACTTAATGATTGCACTGGCACATAGAGGAATATAATGCATGCTGGTGGATTGTATTCATTTTTTCTTCTGACTTGAAAAGAACCTCAATTAAAACATTTTTGTGGGGGGCACCTGGGTGGCTCAGTGGGTTAAAGCCTCTGCCTTTGCCTCAGGTCATGATCCCAGGGTCCTGGGATCGAGTTCGGCGTTGGGCTCTCTGCTCAGCGGGAAGCCTGCTTCCTCCTTTCTCTCTACCTGCCTCTCTGCCTACTTGTGATCTCTGTCTGTCAAATAAATAAATAAAATCTTTAAAAAATTTTTTTGTGTGTTCCCCAAGGGATGGTGGCCCTAGGCACTGTGTGAAATGTGTCCAGTGGAGGAGCCGCAGAGCCCAGGTAGGGTGCACAGAGGTGCAGGAGCTGGAAATGGGGGTGGGGAGGAGAGCCATATGGAAGAGTAGGTTCCTAAAAAAGCAGGTGGAACAATGCCATGTACTCCGCTGAGTGACTTTGAGCAGCTCAAGTTTACCGTGTGCCCTTGTGAGAACAACCCAAATTTCAGACTACTTGGGAGTCCGCTTTCAACTCTGTTCTGCATTGTGCATTGCATTGCCAAGGCCTTCTTTGGGAAGGTGTGCTGGAATTCTATGTTTCTGTTTGGGGCTAAGAGTGGTTAACGAGAGGCAGGTTGACTCCCAGATGTCTGACCAGGGCATCTGGCTCAGCGGCCGTGCCATTCTTCAGTGTAGGTCATGGGAGGAGGGGGATTTCCATTTGAGGGATGTTGAATTTTAGGTGACTTGGGACACACAGAAGGAGGTGGAAAATAAAGTCCTTGGGGATGTCCTAGAACTCACAAGGGAGCCGTGCGCTAAATGACAGGGCTGGAGCCATTGGCAGACAAGCGGTGAGTGATGATGGGAGCAAGGACGGATGACTGGGAGAAGACAGGTGGCATACAACAGAATTCCCAGGATGTTTCCAGAGGAGGCAGCAGAGGGCACCTGGGAGCAGGAGAGAAGAAAATCTCAAGATGGTAATGTTGACACTCAGAGAGAATGCAGTTCTCCAAGGATGACGGGATTCATAGTTTCTTTTTTTTAAGATTTTATTTTTATTGGACAGAGAGAGATAGATCACAAGCAGGCAGAGAGAGAGGGGGAAGCAGGCTCCCTGCCGAGCAGAGAGCCCAATGCAGGGCTCGATCCCAGAACCCTGAGGTCATGACCTGAGTCGAAGGCAGAGGCTTAACCCACTGAGTCACCCAGGCGCCCTGGGAGTCACAGTTTCAAAAGCCACAGGGAGGTTTAGCAGGATAAGGATTTAAAAAGTTAAGATGATTTAAGGGCCCCTGGGTGGCTTATCCCGTTAAGCATCTGACTCTTGATCTCAGGGTTATGAGTTCCAGTCGCACGCTGGGCTCCATGCTGGGCATTTAGCCTCCTTGAAAGTAAAATTAAAAAAAAAAAAGATTTAAAGGTTAGGTGATTTTTGGTGACATTGTTGGGAATGTTTGGTGCCAGACCAGAGTAAAGTGGGTTCGAGAGTTATGTGGTTGAAGAAATGGAGATTACTCTTTGGGCTGTGAAAAGGAAAAAAGAATTAAGGTTGTGGTAGATATTACTATTATTAGTTTTTAGTTTCGTTTATAACAAGATAGTAGAACATGCTTATATATTGCGCGAGTATGAGTGTAATGGATTGGATTGTGTTACCCCAAATGCATGTATTGCAGTCCTAACCCCTAGTATGCCAGAATGTGGCTTATTTGGAAATAGGCTCTTTAAAGATGTAATTAGTTAAGATGAGGGCACCCTAAAGTGGAGTGGGCCCCTGATCTGACGAGACGGGTGTCTTTATAGAAAAGGAAAATTGGGACACAGATAGGCAAACAGGGAGAATGCCATATGAACGTGAAGGCAGTGTTCGGGTGATGTATTTATGACTCGGGGGATGCCAAGAGTGCCGGAAAGCCCTAGAAGCTGGGGGGTGGGGGGTGTGGCGAATCTTCCCCAGTACCTTCAGAGGGTCTGTCTGTGGTCCTGGCACCAGCTTGATTTCCTACTTCCAGCCTCTAGACCTGGGAGTGGGTACATTTTTGTTGTTTAAGTTGCCCTGTGGTACTTTGTTATGGAAGCTGTAGGAGAGAGACAGACAGGCAGGCAGGCAGACAGACACACAGAGAGACACCTGCATAAATCCCAGCTCTCAGGATCTGGCTAAATGGTACTGTAAGTGCAGCATTCTGGTTAGCGACCACCGTGGGAAATGTGTTAAAGAAGACATGGGAAGGGCTCCAGGCCAGACTAGGGAACACGAAGAGGGCCACGTCCAGTTTTTTGGTTGTATCTCTCCTATCCAGAAGTCATTTCTACATACTGCCTGCTGGAGGCAAAAATCATTGTGAATTTTCTTTTTAATTGATCACTTCTCTATTACATAAATTCAATAACATCTCACATCACACAGCGTAATTCATAGTGCTCTCAGAGATAACAGTTACAGGAACTTGGCCATATAAATCTTGGTAGTATTGACAGAAAGTGTTTATATAGATATTTTCAAGCACACCGACTTGAGCAGAAAAGTGGGAGTGAGTAAGTAACAAATTGCACTCAACAATATCTTAACAGATTGATTTCCACTAAAATGAAAATGAAAAAAGATTCCCATCTTGGCTGAATATTAATTCTTACACTGTTTTTAGAGAACCAGATTAATCTTTAGGGTGAAGTTCATAAGTCAGCCGAAGTAAAACTACTGTGCGTCAAGAAGAAGAGCTAGAAATTTATTCAATGAATGCAACCGCTCTTTAATTCTAACATGATCTTCACTTATTTATTTTTTAATATTTTATTTATTCATTTGACAGAGAGAGATCACAAGTAGGCAGAGAGGCAGACAGAGAGAGAGGGGGAGGCAGGATCCCTGCTGAGCAGAGAGCCCGATGTGGGGCTCCATCCCAGGACCCTGAGATCATGACCTGAGCCGAAGGCAGAGGCTTTAACCCACTGAGCCACCCAGGCGCCCCCATTTATTTATTTTTGGGGAGCAAATGCATTGTTGGACAATCGCTATCTTATTTGCTTTGTAAATGACTTCATAATGTTGGTGGTGCTAAAAGGATAGAAATAATGTGTCAAACAGGAGAAGGGCTTTTTTGTGTTTATGGATCTCCTAGGAAAAGCTACTTATGGGAAGAGGGAACGTTTGGCGGTGGCGTATGAGTTGAAGAGGGCAAGAAAGGGGCAGTAAACAGACGGGTTGCAACTTGCTAATTTGTGTGGCCTTGGGCAAGTCACTCAACCTCTCCGGGCTGCAGTTTCTCTATCTCTAACACAGTGTCCGTCAGATCTGCTTCACTGTTGCAGGCCAGAGCGTCTAGCGGCCTCTCACAGACAGCGTAAAGACACCACCGAAATTAGCGCATCTCTTTTATACTAGAACTTACATTGCAGGCAGTGTGATAAGATCATGAAACGGGAGTTTTGGAATAGGCTTATCTGGATACAAATTTCAGCTTCTCCTCAGTGTATGGTTGAATTTGATCAAGTTACTGAAGTCCTCTGAGCTACGTTTTCTTCATCTTAATTCTCTTTATTTTATAAAGTTGTATATGGATTAAATGAAGTAACATGAAAGATACCATCTGACTTTGACACTCAGGGTCACTGCCGGCCTACATGGATTTTCCCGTAAATTACAAAATATCAACCCCTTCCTCAAATGGCTTCGCTTCTACCTATTAGAGAATTTTTCTAATATACTGATGATGAGGACAAAGAACACTTTGCTGTTTATCTTAGCTTGCTAGAGCTGGCAAACAAAACGCCACAAGCTGGGTGGCTTAAATAACAGAAATTAATTTCTCATAGTTCTCGACTCTGGAAGGTCACGATCAAGGTGCTGGCAGGGTTGGTTTCTCCTGAGGCCTCTCTTCCTGGCTTGCAGATGGCCACCTTCTCCCTGTCCTCACATGGCCTCTTCTCTGTGCGCTCATCAGTGGTGTCTCTTCCTCTTCTTGTAAGGACACCAGTCCTATGGATTAGGACCCACCCTTACGATTTCATTTTACTATAATTGTGTCCCCGTCAAATGCATACGTTGAAGCCCTAACCCCCCGTGAGACTCTGTTTGGACATATGGCTTCAACATATGCATTTGAAGGGGACACAATTCACTCCCTAAAAATACTACCCCAGAGAATTGTTGGACTATATAAATTTGTGGTATCTGCACTTTGAATGTGATGCCTTTGTGCAGTGTGCAACCTGCAGAGCCTTACACAAGTCTGCACGTAATAGGAGCTGATTTCCTGTGTATTTCCTCCTCTTCCCTCTTCTTCCCATCTGTTTTCCTTTCTTCCTCCCAGACAGGACGCTTCCATTGGTAGATCTTACAGTCTCTCGTGGGCCGTCTCTTCATCCTGAATGGAGCTGCTATGACCCAGAATGCGGAGTCTCCAGAGGGAGCGAAAATTGTCTAGACTGTTCCTGATCAGCAACTTGATTTTTCTGGCCCCCACATATACACAGGGTCAAGGTTGACATTTCCACCCTATGTTTTCCTTTATCCCACTACTTCCTTATTTCTTCAAGCTGATTTCCTCAGCAGGAACAGGTGGTAGATTCTAGGCTGGCAGGAGCCAAATGAGGAAAGAGTTGGGGGAAGAAGAGAGGATGCAGGATAAGGTGCTGAAGATCCTGCCCTTTCATGTTTGCTCCTCCACTCCGACTCCGCGCATGGAGGCTTGTCCATGGCCAGAGATCTTTCTGGTCATGCCAGTGCTTGACATTGTTGATGACGACAGCATTTAACAGTTGACCCATCCAGTACCCGAGCCAGTGGTTTTCGTCAGCATTCCATTCCACGTAAGCACGAGTCATCGTCAAACACTCTACCATTTCTAGAATGTTCCACTCATCACTCTCTTCCCCTGAAATCTCCTGTGCTTGTGGTTGTCTTGCCGGGTTCCCTGCTGTGACAGTGCTTTGTGTCGCTGAGTCCCAGGTATGCTGATCAAACTCCTCTGTCTGTATCTTACAGTTCCTTCTTGCCCTTTCTTTGCTCACGGTCCCACTTAGATTCCGCGATCATCGCAATCAGTGCAAAAGAATTGAAAAAATTCTTTCATTTTCGGGTCCCGTTTATCTGGCAAAGTTCTGACCTCGACCCCAAGCACGTCCCTTCTCTGAACTGGCGCCTGAGCCCCTGGGCGTTGCCACATTGTGTGTGTAGCCGTCCTACCTCAGCCTCGAAATAGACTTGCTTCCCACTCTCCCACTGACCATTGGATGACTTGCTTTGGTATTTCAGACCTCCCTCTCCTTCCTCATTTCTCCCAACTAGCTTGCATCTGATGAAACTTACCTTCCTTGGGACATAGAAGCAATGACGTGGGAGTGCCTTTGTCTTGCCATCCCCTCGTCTGCAGATAGATCTTCCTGTGTCTGTGTCCATCCCCTTCCCCCTCTCCCCATCACACCCTCCCTGCACATGTTACCTTTGTGCCTTCTCCTCTTCCCTTCCCTCCCTCTCCCCACTTTCTGCTGGTCACACAGGCTCCTCCTTCTCAGGCACCTCCCTTCACCCCATCTTTTTCTTGTAATTGCTTCATTTCTCTGCTTCTCATCACTGTTGGGCTTCTCAAAAGAGCTGCCTGTCTCTTGTCTTCTTATCTTCACCAAAAATATGCCTATCATCTTTATTGATTGCCCGGTATGATGGACCCTCTTCAGTCCTCACTTTATTTGGCTCAGGAGCGGCAGTCAACAGAGTTGAAAACCCCCTCCTCTTTCACACTGAGGCATCCATCTCTTCTCATTTTATATCTAACCCCCTAGATCCTTCTCTTCTATTCTACCTGTGAGTACCTGATTGTCTTGGGAATTGGTCCTAGGTCCCCCCTTTCCTCCACACTTCATTTTTGGGGATCCTCTCCATTCCCATGTTTTTAAATAGCTTCAGCCGAAGCCTCTCTTCAGAGCTTCAGAAGCAATGCATATCTGAGATGTCCTCTTGGATGTTTTCCGAGTGTCTCAGTAATGACACGTCTGAACTTCTTTTTTTTTTTTTTTTTTTTTTTTTCTCATTTTATTTATTTTTTCAGCGTAACAGAATTCATTCCTTTTGCACAACACCCAGTGCTCCATGCAAAACGTGCCCTCCCCATTACCCACCACCTGTTCCCCCAACCTCCCACCCCTGACCCTTCAAAACCCTCAGGTTGCCCCAACCTCCCACCCCTGACCCTTCAAAACCCTCAGGTTGTTTTTCAGAGTCCATAGTCTCTTATGGTTCGCTTCCCCTCCCCAATGTCCATAGCCCGCTCCCCCTCCCCCAATCCCACCTCCCCGCAGCAACCCCCAGTTTGTTTTGTGAGATTAAGAGTCATTTATGGTTTGTCTCCCTCCCAATCCCATCTTGTTTCATTTATTCTTCTCCTATCTCCTACCCCCCCATGTTGCTTCTCCATGTCCTCATATCAGGGAGATCATATGATAGTTGTCTTTCTCCGATTGACTTATTTCACTAAGCATGATACGCTCTAGTTCCATCCACGTCGTCGCAAATGGCAAGATTTCATTTCTTTTGATGGCTGCATAGTATTCCATTGTGTATATATACCACATCTTCTTGATCCATTCATCTGTTGATGGACATCTAGGTTCTTTCCATAGTCTGGCTATTGTAGACATTGCTGCTATAAACATTCGGGTACACGTGCCCCTTCGGATCACTATGTTTGTATCTTTAGGGTAAATACCCAGTAGTGCAATTGCTGGGTCATAGGGTAGTTCTATTTTCAACATTTTGAGGAACCTCCATGCTGTTTTCCAGAGTGGTTGCACCAGCTTGCATTCCCACCAACAGTGGAGGAGGGTTCCCCTTTCTCCACATCCTCTCCAGCATCTGTCATTTCCTGACTTGTTCATTTTAGCCATTCTGACTGGTGTGAGGTGATATCTCATTGTGGTTTTGATTTGTATTTCCCTGATGGCGAGTGACGTGGAGCATTTTTTCATGTGTCTGTTGGCCATCTGGATGTCTTCTTTGCAGAAATGTCTGTTCATGTCCTCTGCCCATTTCTTGATTGGATTGTTTGTTCTTTGGGTGTTGAGTTTGCTAAGTTCCTTATAGATTTTGGATACTAGCCCTTTATCTGATATGTCGTTTGCAAATATCTTCTCCCATTCTGTCAGTTGTCTTTTGGTTTTGTTAACTGTTTCCTTTGCTGTGCAAAAGCTTTTGATCTTGATGAAATCCCAACAGTTCATTTTTGCCCTTGCTTCCCTTGCCTTTGCCGTTGTTCCTAGGAAGATGTTGCTATGGCTGAGGTCAAAGAGGTTGCTGCCTGCATTCTCCTCAAGGATTTTGATGGATTCCTTTCTCACATTGAGGTCCTTCATCCATTTGGAGTCTATTTTTGTGTGTGGTGTAAGGAAGTGGTCCAATTTCATTTTTCTGCATGTGGCTGTCCAATTTTCCCAGCACCATTTATTGAAGAGGCTGTCTTTTTTCCATTGGACATTCTTTCCTGCTTTGTCGAAGATTAGTTGACCATAGAGTTGAGGGTCGATTTCTGGGCTCTCTATTCTGTTCCACTGATCTATGTGTCTGTTTTTGTGCCAGTACCATGCTGTCTTGATGATGACAGCTTTGTAATAGAGCTTGAAGTCCGGAATTGTAATGCCACCAACTTTGGCTTTGTTCTTCAATATTCCTTTGGCTATTCGAGGTCTTTTCTGGTTCCATATAAATTTTAGGATTATTTGTTCCATTTCTTTGAAAAAAATGGATGGTATTTTGATAGGGATTGCATTAAATGTGTAGATTGCTTTAGGTAGCATAGACATTTTCACAATATTTATTCTTCCAATCCAGGAGCATGGAACATTTTTCCATTTTTTTGTGTCTTCCTCAATTTCTTTCATGAGTACTTTATAATTTTCTGTGTATAGATTCTTAGTCTCTTTGGTTAGGTTTATTCCTAGGTATCTTATAGTTTTGGGTACAATTGTAAATGGGATTGACTCCTTAATTTCTCTTTCTTCAGTCTTGTTGTTGGTGTACAGAAATGCAACTGGAAAACCCAAAAGACTCCACTCCAAAACTGCTAGAACTTGTTCAGGAATTCAGTAAAGTGTCAGGATATAAAATCAATGCACAGAAATCAGTTGCATTTCTGTACGTCTGAACTTCTTAAGAGTCCCTCCCCAAAACATGTATCGCTGAGCGTTTACCATAGTAAACGGTTATCACTCGGTAACCTACCCTGGAAACCTGGGAGTCCTTCTTGGTTTCTTTCTCTCCCCTACTTCTCGCATCTAATCCATCACCCTAGATTTTGATTTTACTTCCAAAATGGCATTCCAGTAGGTCTTCATCTCCGTTTCCACTGCCATCAGCCCAATGGAATGGACATCAGTTCTCCCCGGACCACTGTTCTGTCTTCCACATTCTGTGCTCGCAGCCCCCCAGACCACTTTCCAACCACAGCACAGCAGAAGCCATACCTATGCAAGTCATCCTGTTGGTCCCCTGATGGAGAAATAAGTTTCTATTATTTATAAGCCATCCAGTCTATGGTATTTTTGTTATTGTCTCCCAAGTGGACTAAGGTACCTTTCTTGGGATTGCTGTACCTGTGGTCCCCTCTGTCTGGTATTACCTCCCCTTCCGTCTTGGTGAGACTGTTTTTTTCCCCAACTGTGAAGTCTCTTTTTAAATGTCGCCCTCTCATTGTCAAGAGGGTCGTGCTCACCCTCTGTCAAGTGTGTTCTTTTCCTTCACACATTTATCACAGTTAGAATTTCATATTTATTTGTCCACTTGATGTTCAGCCTGGTTCTCCCACCAGATAGTCAGCCTGATGAAGGCAGGGACAGTGTCAGGTTCTCCTCCAGGATAAGCCCAGCACTCAGCCTCATGCATGGCACCTTGTAGGTACATTTGCTGAATTTGTGATTGAAGGAAGCAGCTGTGAGGTTTTCAGTAAAGTCCGTTATCCCCAACTTAAGCTTGATCTTCACTTGCATTCCCTAAAGTTTCACTCTAGGATTTATGAAATGATTACAAGAAACATTATGAGTCATTATGGCTCTTAAAACTACGTGTTTCCATTTTAATTAGTATCT
Organism: Meles meles; assembly: GCF_922984935.1. NCBI lineage: Eukaryota > Metazoa > Chordata > Mammalia > Carnivora > Mustelidae > Meles > Meles meles. The sequence continues at coordinate 33,711,463 of NC_060067.1, read as the reverse complement.
CTTAATTCCCTGCTAAGAAAGGTTGAGGAAATTAACACCCCCACTTCCACTTTCCTTCCCTGCCTCCTGTTTTCGTTGTATTATTTTATTATATTTTGGCAAAGGTTGTAACATCTATACGTGTTTTGTTTGTATCTCTGGTTCTCTTGGTTACTTAATCTTAGTTTTCTGTTGAAATGGATTATTGCTCACCATCTGTATCATTTTAGGTTCTTGGTTTTAAACAATGAAATTCAACTTCGGTTCACGTAAGCAGAAAAAGGAATTGGTCAGATGGATGTTGGGTGTCTCACCGGTGGGAAGACTAGAGGGAATCCTGGCCAGAAGTTGGGTAGAAACCAAGGGAGACAGAGCAATGAGAAAACCCAGCCCAGGTCCTGCCATGTGAGCGGCTGGTTAGGAAACATCCCTGGGCTCCCGTGCCAGGCCCCCTCTCCCTCCTTTCCTTCCTCCTTTCCCTCCTTCTTCCCATGCATTTCTTCCTCCTCTTTTGCTTCCTATGTTGGAATAGTGTCTTGTCCTCTCATTTCATCTTGTTTATCCTTCATTGGAGAAGCTTTTCCAAAACGTTTATCTGTCTTCATGTGTAGTGAATGAATTCCCCTTGCCTCTTCTACTGGATCTGAAACTCCATCATTTCCCACTCCCAGTTATTTGAAGGCTAGATATTTAGTTTTCTTTCATCCCTGTTTTTTTTTCTTTCTTTTTGTACCCTCAGGAATGGGGAAAACGTAGTTGAAGCTGTGGGAAGTCTTTACTGGAAGACCCATCTTCCGTTCTGTAATCTGATTTTGTCTAACGTAGTCTGTGAGAATTCACTTGAGCTAGTGAGGGTAGATTATATTCCAAAGTGCTGGGGTCCCTACGCTCCAGATTATTTACGCCCCCCCCCCCTCACCAACCCCATCCAAGGCCCTAGAGTCCCTGAACGGCCCTGAAGCCTTCATTTCTGGTAGAGAAAATGGGCCACGGGTGTCTCTTATCTCATCCATCCCTTCTTAGGAGCCATTTCTGTTTTCTGCCAGTTGAAGGATAAAATATATAAAGATATACCCTCAATTCATTTCTGTTCTGATTTGGAATAAAATAGTTATAGTGTAGGACTTTTCTGACTTCCTGATCCTGCATCCAGTGGGCTGGGGGTGGTTGGCAGATGGCTGGAGGGTGTGGGCATTGAAGGTCATATTCGGGAGCTGCGTGAGGTGGGAAACTTCTGCTTCATTCCTTAGCTGCCCCTTCCCTTGTTTGATATCAGTGAAATATCTGCTGATTGCTTGACTCGAAGCATCAGAGGAAGGAGAGGCTCAGTTTATCTTCATTGGTCTCAGCATCCCGATAATAAACCTCTATTTGCTTAATCTGGTTCAAGTTGAATTTCTGTCATTTGTGCACTGAGTGGTACTAACAGATGCAATGCCGTAGATGCAGCAGGCAGCCTTTTCCAGTGAAAACGAGGGGCCCAGCTTGTTTCTTATTAACCCCCATACCCTGTCTGCACAGAGGTGGGTCAGAGGGGGCCTGCGATCAGAAGCATCTCTTTCTTCAAGAGCAACATTGAATTATCTGCTAAATTGCTCATTTTTTCAGTCTCATGAAACAATAACCTTAAGCATAAACAGACTCAGTTCAGACCAGATAATGTTAAGAGCAGCATGATGGTTAATATTATGCATCAACTTGGCTAGGGCCACATATGTGGTCATTTACCACTCTAGATGTTGCTGTGAAGGTATTATTTATTTATTTTTAAAGATTTTATTTATTCATTTGAGACAGAGAGAGTACAATTTATTTATTTTAAAGATTTTATTTATTCATCTGAAAGCGAGCGAGAGAGAGTACAAGCAGGGGGAGAGGCAGAGGGTGAGGGAGAAGCAGACTCCCTGCTGAGCAGGGAGCCTGATGCAGGACTCGATTCCAGGACCTGGAGATCATGACCTGAGCCAAAGGCAGACACTTAACCATCTGAGCCACCCAGGAGCCCCTGTGAGGGTGTTTTTTAGAGGTGATTAACATTTAAGTCAGTAAACTTTGAGTAAAACAGGTCACCCTCCATAATGGGCCTCATGGAATCAGCTGAAGGCCTTCAGAGAAACAGACAGAGGTCCCGCCAGGAAGAGGGAGTTCTGTCTCCAGACTGCCTTCAGACTCAAGCTGTAAGTCAACCCTTCCCTAGCCTGCCAGGCTGCCCTACAGATTTCAGGATTTGGGATTTGCCAACCTCCCTAAATATGTGAGCCGCCTCCTTAAAGTCTCTCTTTCTCTACAGCCCCCCCCACCCCGCCACAGCCACTCTACTGGTTCTGTTTCTCTGGAGGACCCTAATTAGTACAAGTAGAAATTACTGACTACCACAGTCACCACAGATTTTGAATATGTCTCCTAAGGGGCAGCTCATTTCACCTGCGGCTGACTCCTGTAGGATTTGCCAAGATGAGTCTGCTGCCAAGGGAGGAGGCAAACTGGGTTCAGGCTGCCAGGTTCCAATCCCCAGCTCCACTACTTAACTTGCTTTGTGACGCCGGCAATTCCTGGAGCCTCCACGTGCCTCAGTTTCCTCATTTGTAAAAGAGAACAGATGCTCAGATTATGTGAAGAGAAATTCAGAGAATAGATGCAAAGGATTTGGAACAGTTTCTGATACGTAGAAACTCTTCAGTAGATTTTGACGAATCTTACCGATCTGCTGGAGTCCCCGACAGGAGCCTGGCATCATAAGCAGCCAAATTATCAGCTCAGGTCAGGTTTTACCACCAAATGGGGTAGGGCAGAAACTTGGTTACCAGAGCTTTTTTGCATTTTAGATCCTTGAGGAGGGGACCTCGGAATCCGCCTCCTCTGACAGTGTCTCCACAGGACCCCGAAAACCTTGCACGGAGAGCGTGTTCAGGGAGAGATGTCCCTCGAGCGGTGGAGCGTGTCATCATACAGATCATTTCTAGGGGAGGCATCATTGAAAAAGACCTGTTTTTCAGACGCAAGCAGGCAATGACAGCCGTTGCTTCTGGAGACCTGTCCTGGGGTGCGAGTGCAATGCCATGCCCTTGGGGGAGCGAACATTCTTGTCTATTTGCTGTGCTGTTTGTCACTTCACACTCCGCCCTCCTGTTTGTGACACCAATCGCTAGACCCCGCCCCACCTGGCAGTGTGCTGGCAGGAAGCCTGGGGCCACAGGCTCCTGCTGAAATGCGAGGAACTGGAATCCTAGTCCTTTAGCTGTTCAACGGAGATCTTTCGATCTTTCGAGCACTTACTCCATGCCAGATACCAGAAGCTCTTTGTGGGGTGCTCCGTGGTCTAGAATGTGCGTTCACATTCGTTGCCTCTTCCCTTCGAGGAAGATGGAGTTCGTACCCTGAGCCTCAACCCTCGTGAAGAAGTGGAGTCTGGGGAAGTTGAAATGTGGCTTTAAGGCACCGAGACGTAAACCCGGTTCTTTACTTTCTTTTACACCAGGAGTAACAGAAGTTTGAACATGGGCTGGAACTACATTTTTGTGTGTGTGTTGTTTTGCTTCAGTGGTAATTTGTCATCGTAATTTGTGACATAAACAAACGCACAATTTATTCTGGATGTTTGTACCAAATAGAAATACCAAATTGCAGGGAAAAGGGGGAAAGAAAGGAACATTTGGTATTATAAGGAATAACAGAATCACAAAGAATCAAAGGCAACCTGGTACAGGGTTCAGTGGCCTCTTCAGGGTGCCTGACGTATGATTAAACTACAATCATCAAAGCTTTTACAAGTGATTATTCTAAACAAGAACATTTATATAAAAAGAAGGACAAATTGACTTTTTTTCTTAGGTTTTTTTCAAGTTGAAGTTCGTAACATACAGTGTAGTGTTGGTTTCAGGAGTAGGATTTAGTGATTCGTCACTTACAGGAACTTCGGTGCTCATCCCAACAAGTGTCCTCCTTACTGCCCGTCACCCACTTAGCCCTTCCCCCCGCCCCCCTGCCCCTCCAGCAACCGTCAGTTTGTTTGTTTTCTGTAGGTAAGAGTCTCTTATGGTTTGCCTCCCTCTCTGTTTTTAACTTACTTTATTTTTTCCTTCCCTTCCCCGTGTTCCTCTGTTAAGAAGTACAAATTGACATCTACATTCTACTTTAGTTAAATGAAGGCACTCCATAATCTTAATATTCTTTTTTAAAAGATTTTATTTATTGATTTGACAGAGACAGCGAGAGAGGGAACACAAGCAGGGGGAGTGGGAGAGGGAGAAACAGGCTTCCTGCTGAGCAGGGAGCCTGATGCGGGGCTCGATCCCAGCACCCTAGGATCATGACCTGAGCCGAAGGCAGATGCTTAACGGTTGAGCCATCCGGGCGCCCCCGAGTCTTATTATTTTGTAATAAAGTAATCTTTATCTATTCTTCTCACAGCTGTGCCAAGTCTTCTCTTCCAAATGTAGGAAGGACTATGAACCATAAATGCTCTAACTAAACTGGTTGGCATTAGTACAATGAATTTTTCTTCTGCTGAAGAAGAAATACACTCACTTAAAGTGAGTGTACACTCATACACATACACACTTAAAGTGAGTGTATGTTAAACCGAGGTCTTTTGAGATAAAGGTGGTGGTGTGCTCAGCAGCCGTTAATGTTACACTGGAACGGTTACTATTCTGCTAAACTTCATTACTGCAGAAGAGAAATGTTCCACCATGGTTTTCATGCACAGGTAGGTCTTGTCTTCTGAGCTTCAGAGATGCCCAAGATGTACAATTTTTTCAAAAAAAGATTTTATTTATTAATTTGAGAGAGGGAGAGAGAGAGCGCACACAAGTGGGGTGAAGGGCAGAGAGAGAAGCAAACTCCCTACTGAGCTGGGTGCCCCATGTGGGACTTGATCCGAGGATGCTGGGATCATGACCTGAGCCAAAGGCAGATGCTTAAACCACTGTGACATCCAGGCACCCCAAGGTCTACCTTTTAGAGAATTGGCGTCTCTTATGTAGCTAACATGCCCATCATCCACTTTCATCTCAACAGTCACTGTGACTTAGAGTTCTTTTGTTGTGGTAAACATCAATTTTTTAAATACATAGCTTCTGTAGTGACAGCAGGAGCTAAGGGATCAAACTCTACTACCTCGTAGTAATTGGGTGGCTGGAGATCATTCTTTGTCATTGTTGAGTGGTTGGGGGCAAGGATGACAGTCTCTGGCTTGACGTGTTTCTGGAATGGTCTGTAGACTAACTGGCTACAGTAGGAACATTACATTTGAATGTTCTGGAACACTCTCATACGTAGGATTTCAGGTGAGGTTTTGCCTGGTCGTTTGAGTAAACAGGACTGTTTCTGTGTTTATCAGAGCTAACAAATCCATCTGTGGATGAAGACTCGGTTTCCAGTTGTTTGTTACAGCAGGACTTTAAGTCTGAAAGCTGAGCATTCATGGGGCTGAGCTCTCCCAGAGTGGCCGCATGCACTGAAGGGCTGGGACTTAGGTCAAGGAGATCACAGGATGGGACAGGAAGTTCACTGGTGCTACTGGCATCTTCCCTCTGGTTCTTATTTTGCTCCAAAATCCTTTGTTGTTTTCAAGTAAAGCTCTCATCCAAGGATAGCATGATTGAAATCCTTGTTCTCTTGAATTCGCGCAACAGTTACATCTTTATTCTCTATTAGTATGAGCAGATCCACGATGCTGACCTGCGTCTCCTGACCCATCTTACAGAGTTTCTGCAGTAGCTCTACGTCTTCATGGTTTTCAGACCGAGGAACACAGGGGCTCTGCTTCAGGATGGTGGAGAGTACCCTCACATTCATTTTCGCCACATCCAATTCACTGTGCAATTGTCCGATCTGGTTTGGGGCCAATGTTAATAGTAGAGCTCTGGAGAACAATTTCAAAAAGAAGAGCTGGTACAGTAAGAGTCAGTGAGACCTGAGCAATCTCTCGTCTTGCTGATTCAGCCTTGGCATCTGAGGGAGGAAACGGAATACCTTTCTTAAGAAGGTCAAGGTATGCTTCTTCCACGTCACTGACATCCATACCTCCTGGGAAACACTGTGACCAGATCTTAATGAAATGTAAGATTCTACTCTGAATGTCTAATGGCAAAATGTATCTGGGATTCAACAGCTTAACTAGATTATCTTTAATGAATTCCTTCTTCATGATCAGAGACTGGAAATTTGGGCCGCAGTCCAGCGTGCCCATGTCAATAAGTGAGAAAGGAAGTTGGGTTTCTGTATGATTATAGTTTTTTTGGAAATCCTTTACTTCAGCGCTTTCCTTATATCTTTTTGCCCACCGTGGGCAGCGTGATTTATGTCACACATGTTTGTGAACTTGCCCTAGTCTTCAGTCTGCTAATGCATGTAGCCTTTTTGTATCTTGGGGTATTCTGTCCATCATCTGTAGGCTACAGATATGGCATTGTTTCAGAGGCAGGCTTCTGTTTGTCCGATAGTTGGCGTCAGTCAACACAGATGGTCTTCGTAGAAGACTACTTAGGGATCAAGTCACTAAAGACATCCCTGGTGGGGAAAGTGACTGGGAAGAAACAGAGAGTTCGAACCTTGCTCTCCAGCGCTGGGCCTTACTCCCACAGAATGCTTCTGGGTGGCCAGTTCCAAATGCCTCAGATTATTTGCCTTCTGGTTTAACCTGGAGACTTGAACTTTTCTGAGCGTGCACTGCTGTAGTTCCTGCACAGAAAGACAGCTCCTCTTGCTGTACCCTGGGGGTAGTAGCTGGTCAGGAATTCTTTCTCCGTGGAATATAGTTCTGCAAGGTCGACAGATGTAGGCTCCACTGGCTGCCTGAGCCAGGCGATCTAGAGGGGCCTCTGGGGCTGGTGCAGAAATCAGGGTGCCAGAGGAAGGGCTGAGCTCCTTCCTGTTGATGCTGGTGAGCTGGGAGACAAGGCAAACGGAGAGCAGGAAGACGGCACTGCCGGTGACTATCCTGGAGAGTATGTCAGGGCCCCTCGCAGACTAGAATAGATGCTGACCCTCGGGCCATGGCTTTCTGACAAGCAAATACGCCTCCTTTCACCTGTTTCGGCTTAAGGTGGTTAATCAGAAATTTGATATTATAAGGGCTTATTCTTCTTTGGAAGCTGTGCAGCATCGTCCAGATCCCTGCTTGAGGATTAAAGGCCTTAGTGCTCTGGCCACTGAGAAGGTTTTGGCTAATGTCTCTCTGGAAATTGCCACCTGGTGGAGAAAGTGCCTTCTTGCCCAAGGTCACACCCCTGGTGGGGACAGGCCTCATCTCATGGTGTGGAAACATAAAGTCCCCTCCCCACTTCCCGGCAGTGGGGGAAAACCTGGAAGGGCCATTCTTGCTCTAGACTTCCCTGTGGGGTTGGCTGAGACCTTGTACCTGCTCCACAGCCCAGCTTGCTTCCTTTTCTTCCATGGGTATGGAACCAGGGCACGCCCAAATGTGCCTCTGGACCTAAATCAGCTTCTCAGAGTTCGCTTCCTGGGGAACACAACCTGTGAAACCAGGTCTCAGTGGGAGGTGAAAAAAAATAGTTCTCAGATCCTTATCGTGTGAGAAAATACTCACTTTTGAGATTTTCTGCCTTTGATCATTAAAAAGGAAAGAAAAAAAAAGGACCCTTTTGGAAATTCACTAGGTCTTTCTGCCGAACTAGATGCCTTGCTGCGTATTGTTTCCCGTTGTTTACCAACTTTCACCCTGGTTTCAATTTATCTCAAAATATGAATAGCCAAATCTACTTGAAGCCATTGCGCACGTGAAATTTGGGGTGAAATTTGGGCAGAACAGAAAATTACGTGAGGAACAGGAAGGACAAGGCATTTGTTGGAACAAGAAACGCAGAACATTATGGCAAAATGGAGTACTTCTGGTAATGATGCATGGGGTTGAAATGATGTGAAAGGGAAGTCATTTAACCATGTAAATTGAATGAAGGAGCATCCCATGGGAATGACCCCAGGCCCCAGTTTTCAGAAAAAGAACATGGCACGTATCAGAATGAGGTCACCCTGACGCATGTGGCATTGGGTCCATCGGTCCTCTTGGGTTGGGAACCTGGTTTCATTCTCTGCTGGAGCATGAATTCGTTTTCATCTCAACAGTCCTTCTGCTTCTCAGAGGGTAAAAAATAGGCCCATTTTATAATATTCTGCAAGATATCTCAGGGTAGGAGCTATTTTGGGGAAGGAGGATTTTCGCAAACACATTGGCCACTCCATTTGAACTGGAGTCTCAATTAAAGGTTTTAGTAACAGGTTAAAACAGGTACATTCACTGGAGAAAAAGGAAGAGGAGGAAGGGCTGCTCCCATTGTCATTGTCTTTTTTTTTTCTAGTATCTCCTACCAAGCAACTGCTTTGGGATAATAACAAAATGATTTCACTATGGAAAAAAATGCAGAGAAGGGAACCCGGAGCCGTCTGATTGGCTAATAATGAACATAAAGGACTTCATGCTTGTTGAATGGCAGATTGAAATCCAGTGTGTATTCATGCGGATCTTATGGGGGTGGTATTGGATTGGGCCACAAATTAGTGCTGGCATTAATGAGATAGAAGCAGTAAAACACAGAGAGTTCCAATCACCGTGATCTCTGATAAGGCCCGACTGAAAGCACCCAGACCTTTCAGACGAGTTCCTATGTGAGAGCAGAGCCATAAACAACAAAGAGACATTCAAAATGGGGGAAAACCGGGGATTACATAACAGACCGAAGTGGTGTTAGAACGCTCGGTTAAAATGACAGAGCACAGCTGAGTGACAAACATAGCCTTGCCTAGAATAATGATTTTTCGAAATAGGCACTGTTTAGATGCTACCCAAGTGATCAGAGAGAAAAATTAGGCCTTTTTATTGTAGGGAAGTTCGTCAGAATGAGGAGCCGCTCTGTGACCAAACCACTACCGCTGCCCTTAACCCCGACACACCTTCTCTGCGACGTGTATTGGGATTTATGGCTGATGACGCTCTTAACGTTTGTCATCCTGTTCTGTCCTCGCAGATTTTGCACACTGAGAGTTGAATGCATGTCTGTACACCCAGGTAACCGTAGAAGTCCGGGACTGCGGGAACTGGACCTTACTCATTTTGTGAAGCTTCTCCTCTTTTCCATTTGATTATTCGTGAATCCTCCTAAGTAATTTATTTCCAAGAACACTGCCAGGCGAAAAATCTCCCTTTGCCAGCATTTCCGGGATTATCTGGCATATACAACAAATGCTGTTATGGAAAAATTATATTACATAAAGACATTAAGTTGATGAATGAACAGAAGACACCATGTACCATTAACGTGGGTGGTTTGCATTTGCATGGCAGGAATTCTCGGTTAACCTCAGTCTGCAAAACTCACCCACACCCAGGCAGGCAAACGAGGTTTTGATGAGCACCTGTGCTCTTTCTAGAACCTCCTGGCTTCCTAGAGCCCGGTCAGTAACTTTTCAGGAATTGGTCTCCATGTTGTCTCAGGTGAACCAGCTGGCGCCTCTCCCCCTGGTACCACCCATGCTTACTTGTGACTCAACCTCCAGTCTTCTATTTCCTGAACCTCTGGCAAATCCCTCAGTCCTAAAACAGCGAAGACCTGCCTTTTGTTCAAGGCCCACATGATGGTTGCTGTGTTGCTACAGGGGACACGATGGGTGGGAGAACTTATTCCATTTCCCTCATGGTCACCATCTTGGATTTCTTTTCTTCCACATCCTCATTTTCCATATAACCTGAGTCATTTCCGTCTTTCAAGGGCCTCGTTGGGTATGCTGGGCTTTAACCTGCGTTTTTGTAATCTCTCCTCTCTACTGAAGTTTGATGTGTGTTCAAGACAGAGCCTGACATACAGGGTATGCTTATTTAGTAAACATGGAATATGAATAGAATAGCCTCCATGAGAGACACCGTTCTATATTCATTGTATATATGAGAATGGCTAAACCAAGAGAAATCATATCCACAATCTTAGATAAAAATTTACAGCCAAGGAGACCCCTAGAAATCAACTAAGCTTCTCTACCTCATCCCCATTGTTCGTTTTGGTAAGAAAATTAAGTTAGAGGAAATTGGCTTTCCCAGTATCTCGTAGTTAGTGGGTGGTTTGTAAAGGCTAGAACCCTGAGCCATGGTTAATGTCTGGGTTTCCATGGGTAATTTTTTGAGGTTAAAGACAGTAGACATAAAGATCCTTCTGTGTGTGCTGTATTGATCTTATTTCAGTATCTTTCTGCCAGGTGTGGCATGCCAGTGATTTTTTATTTACACTCCAAGATGATTTAATGTCTTTTCATACCAGGAATTTAGGAAGAAGCTGGAAGACTTCCTGAACTGGCCGTTACGGAACCAGAGAATCTTAAGGTCAGAAGAGGTGGTTCGGATTCCCTAGACCAGTCATGCTCTAAAGTTTGAATCTCCATCTACAACATTCTGACAGTCGGTCAGCCAGATGCTGTCAGAATTCCTAGCCTCTCTTTTTGGGCAGCACTCACTCTTGGGATTTGACCAAAAGCCATCTTCCTGGAGCCTTCATGTGAGGACCAAGTGCACCCCTTTGGGGACACTCAGAACAACTGAATTTCTGGTCCCCGTGGCTATTCTTCCAGTTTGGTTCTCCATGATGTAGCTCTTTCTCCATTAACATTTTTTGTTGTTTGTTGGGTTCTTTTTTGTTTGTTTTTGTTTTTGTTTTTGTTTTTAACCAGTGTTTCCCAACCTTTTGAAATCCACAGCAGATACTGAAAATGATATTTGCATAGCATCCTGGGGTGAACCTGAGGAGAGAATTAGGGATGTCTATCTGGGGAGTAGTGAAAAATTCAATATATTTTTTCATTATAGTATACAATTATGAGAAGAAAATGAAATATAAAATACTAGGGAACATGTTAAATACTGAAGTTGTAGAAAGTGTCAAATGTTTGAAAATGAAACTTAGCTTGATTGCATGAACATAACCTTTAATACCAGGTTTTATGTTTGAAAGGCTACTTACGATTCCTAATCGAGACTTGTTAATGATGGGATGCCTGGGTGGCTCAGTCAGTTAAGCATCTGCCTTCAGCTCAGGTCAGGATCTCAGGGTCCTGAGATCGGTCTTGGGATGGAGCCCCACATCAGGCTCTCTGCTCAGCAGGGAGTCTACTCTCCCTCTCCTTCTGTGCTCTCTCTCTCAAATAAATAAATACAATCTTAAAAAGAAAGGCTTGTTAATGATGAATTCTTCAAATTCTCAGCAGTCATGATGGACAAGAAGTCATGATTAAAAATTTAATACCATTTCTTCCAACCTATAAAAAACATATGGTAGTTGAAATTATAATTCAAGATTCTAATAGCTCTCTCTTTACTTTCATTGACAAATAGAATGTTGACATTCCTCATGTTGGTGAGAAACCCAACTAAAACTAAACCCAATGCAACTTTTCATGTTAAGGATTTTCAAATATGCTGAGGCTCCGTTTTGCAGAAGGTACACGCATTGTCAGAGCAGACCCCCAGCAGTGTGGATGCCTCCTGGAGGAGTACATCAGTACACACAGCGGGAAGTTGTTGTTCTATGTGAAGACAGGGACTCAGGACAGCACGACGCATATCCACTGGAGCACCTGCTGGCTCCTTCTCCTACTCCCCACTTGTAACCAGCAGCTGTTAGGCTAACAGTGCTCTCTGGGCACCTGGAAGAGGAACTACCTCAGCAGCAGCCTCTCCACCCCACTTTCAGGGTGGGCAGCCGTGCTCTGCCTCTGGCTGCCAGGGTAGATGGAAAGGCTTCTTGTTTCTTAATCTTCTTGTTTATGCTCAGAACATCCAGGCTGAGTAGCAAGTGCCAAGTGTTACTTTTCATGTCTTCCTTCCGGGGGACTGGGAAAGGCATCCTGGCCCCCACTGGGTGTGGACAGTGCTTGCACAGCACCTACCAGGGCTGCCTGGGCCATAGCTGACTGGCATGGGGGCTTCAGTTCTCCAGGTCCTGCTCAAGAGCTGAGTGATCCAGCTCCAGGCCCAGCCTTTAAACAATTCAGAGCATGCCATGATGCCAAGGCACACAGATCTTTTGCTCATTGCTTCCATGATGCGCATTCAAGTTCTTTCATCATCATGGGCTTTCCCTGAGGTCGTATCTGATTGATTTCTATCCTTTTCACAGCCTGATGCCCAGACCTGAACCCCAGATGCAATCTAATCAGCAAAGGAGACCCGCCCCTCTCCAACCAGGGATCTGCCCCTCTCTAGACATAGATACAGCGCTTCTAAGACGCATTTCTAGCATCTACATTATGTCCTCTTGTATTAAACTTCTTGAATATTTCAGCCTTTAAGTGGCTAAATTTGTCTGGGGGGAAAAAAAAAAAGCCTGCCCCGCTGGGCACAAATGATAAGGGCAGTAATTTATGTGAGTTAAAGGCAAAATCTTGGTTGAATACAGGGAGACCAACTGCCTCTAAGGCAACACAACTCTGTCACAGAGATAGTGGCATGTCTCCTTGCTTTGGCAAAGGAGGGTGAGTACAAATGCTAGTTAAATGAGGAGAAGGCATGTTACTGTTAGTGAACCTAACCTTCTGATACCATGACAAAGAGCGTGGACATTTTTCTATAGGTGATGGCGGTAGTTGCGTTTGAGGAGGCGAGCAGCCCAATCTAGTTGTGCACTTTTACTTTGCTCTGGGTTAGGTTTTTTTCCCCTTGTAACTTCTTTTCCTCCTTTTAAATAAGCTAGTTATATTGAAATATGTATAAAGAAAAATGTACCCTGAGAAAAAAACTGAGGGTTTTGGGGGGTGGGACATTGGGTGAACATGGTGGTGGGTATTATGGAGCACTGGGTGTGGTGCATAAACAATGAACCTTGAAACACTGAAAATATAAAATAAAATTTTTTTAAAAAGCAAGAAAAATGTACCGATCATATAGGTACCCCTTGATATGAACTATTAGAAAATAAACACACAAGTCAAGAAATAGAACATTACTAGGAACCTAGATTACTTACTTCCACTTACCAAGCACTTCCCTTCCTCCTTGCCCAGAGGTAGCCACTCTCCTTACTTCTAATACATAGGTTAGTTTGCCTGTCTGGGACTTCATAAATCGACTCATATATATTCTTTTGTGTTTGGCCAATGTTGTTCAACATTGTGTCCATGAGGTTCATGTGCATTGTTGAGTGTAGCCATACTTGGGTTCTTTTTTCATTACTGTCTAGTATTTCAGTGTGTGGATATACCACATTTCATTTGTCCTTCCATCATTATCTGGATATTTGGCTTGCTTCCAATGTTTGGCTCTCATGAATAATGCTGCTAAGAGCATTTGTGTACATGTCAGTGGCCCATATTCATGATTTTAAGGGATTATTGTGTTTTGTTGCCGCTTGGAACGGATCTTCCCTGGAGGAGAGCCTAGGCATTCTTCTCCCTGGGCACAAGGCAAGTAGAGATTCCTTCTCGAACCATAAAGTTGCTCCCTGCAAAATAAAAACTTCGTATTCCCATTTTTTTTTTTTTTTGGTTTGATAAAGTGTGTATGTATGTATTTTATTTCCAGTGTAGTTAACGTACAGTGTTATATTAGTTTCAGGGGCACAATGGAGTGAGTCGACATTCTATATATCACTCAGTGCTCCTCAAAATAAGTGAAGACTTAATTCCCTCCTGTTTTTTTAAGGTGCTTTCCTCTCTTTGAATTCCAAATGTGCAGTCCACATCTGTGCAAATGAAGAAAACAAAAGACTGAGTTGTGAGACTGTTTATTTTTTTTCTTTTTTTTAAATTTTAAAAGCCAGCCACCCTATCCCTAACCTCCCCACCCCCCAGCAACCTTCAGTTTGTTTCATGAGATTAAGAGTCTCTTATGGTTTGTCTCCCTCCCAATCCCATCTTGTTTCATTTATTCCTTCCCTATCCCCAAGACCCCCCACCCTGCCTCTCACATTCCTCATATCAGAGAGATCATATGATACTTGTCTTTCTCTGATTGACTTATTTCGCTTAGTTTAATACCCTCTAGTTCCTTCCACATCTTTGCAAATGGCAAGATTTCATTTCTTTTGATGGCTGCGTAGTATTCCATTGTATGTATATACCACATCATCTTTATCCATTCATCTGTTGATGGACATCTAGGTTCTTTCCAACAGCCAACAGTTTGGCTGTTGTGGAAATTGCTGCTGTAAACATTTGGGTGCACGTGCCCCTTTGGATCACTACGTTTGTATCTTTGGCTAAATACCCAGCAGTGTGATTCCTAGGTCATAGGGTAGCTCTATTTTCAACTTTTTGAGGAAACTCCATGCTGTTTTTCAGAGTGGCTGCACCAGCTTGCATTCCCACCAACAGTGTAGGAGTGTTCCCCTTTCTCTGTGTCCTCTCCAACATCTGTTGTTTCCTGACTTGTTAATTATAGCCATTCTGACGGGTGTGAGGTGGTATCTCATTGTGGCTTTGATTTGTATTTCCCTGATGTTGAGCGATGTTGAGCACTTTTTCGTGTGTCTGTTGGCCATCTGGATGTCTTCTTTGCAGAAATGTCTGTTCATGTCTTCTGCCCATTTCTTGATTGGGTTATTTGTTCTTTGGGTGTTGAGCTTGATAAGTTCTTTATAGATTTTGGATATTAGCCCTTTATCTGATATGTCATTTGCAAATATCTTCTCCCGTTCTGTCAGTTTCTTTTGTTTTTTTTTCCTTTGCTGTGCAAAAGATTTTGATCTTGATGAAGTCTCAATAGTTCATTTTTGTCCTTGCTTTCCTTGCCTTTGGTGATGTTCCTAGGAAGAAGTTGCTGTGGCTGAGGTTGAAGAGCTTACTGCCTGTGTTCTCCTCAAGGATTTTGATGGATTTCTTTCTCACGTTGAGGTCTTTCCTCCATTTTGAGTCTATTTTTGTGTGTGGTGTAAGGAAATGGTCCAGTTTCATTTTTCTGCATGTGGCTGTCCAATTTTCCCAGCACCATTTGTTGAAGAGACTGTTTTGGTTTTTTTTTTCCATTGGATATTCTTTACTGCTTTGTCGAAGATTAGTTGGCCATAGACTTGAGGTCCATTTCTGGGCTCTCTATTCTGTTCCATTGATCTATGTGTGTGTTTTTGTGCCAGTACCATACTGTCTTGATGATTACAGCTTTGTAATAGGGCTTGAAGTCTGGAATTGTGGTGCCACCAACTCTGGCTTTCTTTTTCAACATTCCTTTGGCTATTCGGGGTCTTTCCTGGTCCCATATAAATTTTAGGATTATTTGTTCCATTTCTTTGAAAAAAATTAATGTATTTTGATAAGGATTACATTAATTGTGTAGATTGCTTTAGATAGTATAGACATTTTCACAATATTTGTTCTTCCAATCAAAGAACATGGAGTGTTTTCCATTTCTTTGTGTCTTCCTCAATTTCTTTCATGAGTACTTTATAGTTTATACAGATTCTTTGCCTTTTTGGTTAGGATTATTCCTAAGTTTCTTATGGTTTTGAGTACAATTATAAGTAGGATTATCTTCTTAATTTCTCTTTCTTCTGTCTTACTGTTGGTGTATAGAAATGCAACTGGGGGCTCCTGGGTGGTTCAGCGGGTTAAAGCCTCTGCCTTCAGCTCAGGTCATGATCCCGGGGTCCTGGGATCGAGCCCCGCATCGGGCTCTCTGCTTGGCTGGGAGCCTGCTTCCTCCTTTCTCTCTCTCTGCCTGCCTCTCTGCCTACTTGTAATCTCTATCTGTCAAATAAATAAATCTTAAAAAAAAAAAAAAAAAGAAATGCAACTGATTTCTGTGCGTTGATTTTATATCCTGAAACTTTACTGAATTCCTGTATGAGTTCTAGCAGTTTTGGGGTGGAGTCTTTTGGGTTTTCCACATAAAGTATCATATCATCTGCAAAGAGTGAGAGTTTGACTTCTTTGCTGATTCGGAGGCCTTTAATTTCTTTTTGTTGTCTGATTGCTAAGGCCAGGAATTCTAGTACTATGTTGAGTAGCAGTGCTGATAATGGACATCCCTACCACATTCCTGACTTTAGGGGAAAAGCTCTCAGTTTTTCCCCATTGAAAATGATAGTCGCTGTGGGTTTTTCATAGATGGCTTTCATGATATTGAGGTGTATACCCTCTATCCCTAGACTTTGAAGAGTTTTGATCAAGAAAGGATGCTGTACTTTGTCAGATTTTTTTTTTAGCATCTATCATATGGTATCATTTGGTTCTTGTTCTTTCTTTTATTAACGTATTGTATGACATTGATTGATTTGTGGATCTTGAACTGACCTTGCAGCCCAGGAATAAATCCCACTTGGTTGTGGTGAATAATCCTTTTAATGTACTGTTGGATCTTATTGGTTAGAATTTTGGTGAGAATTTTCGCATCTGTGTTCATCAAGGATATTGGTCTGTAATTCTCATTTTTCAAGTGGTCTTAGTGTCTGGTTTTGGGATCAAGGTAATGCTGGCCTCCTAAAATGAGTTTGGAAGTTTTCCTTCCATTTCTACTTTTTGGAACAGTTTCGGGAGAATAGGAATTAATTCTTCTTTAAATGTTTGGTAGAGGGGCACCTGGGTGGCTCAGTGGGTTAAGCCTCTGCCTTCGGCTCAGGTCATAATCTCAGGGTCCTGGGATTGAGCCCTGCATTGGGCTCTCTGCTCAGCAGGGAGCCTGCTTCCCTCTCTCTCTGCCTACTTGTGATCTCTCTCTCTGTCAAATAATAAATAAAAAAAAATCTTAAAAAAAAATGTTTGGTAGAATTCACCTGGGAAGCCGTCTGGCCCCAGGCTTTTGTTTTTTTGGGAGATTTTTGATGACTGCTTCAATCTCCTTACTATAGGTCTGTTCAGGTTTTCTATTTCTTCCTGGTTCATTTTTGGTAGTTTCTGTGTCTCTAGGAATGCATCCATTTCTTCCAGATTATAAAATTTGCTGGCATATGGTTGCTTATAATATGTTCTTATAATTGTTTGTATTTCTTTGGTGTTGGTTGTGATCTCTCCTCTTTCATTCATGATTTTATTTATTTGGGTCCTTTCTCTTTTCTTTTTGATAAGTCTGGCCAGGGGTTTATCAATCTTATTAATTCTTTCAAAGAAGCACCTCCTAGTTTTGTTGATTTGTTCTACCGTTCTTTTGGTTTCTATTTCATTGATTTCTGCTCTGATCCTTATTATTTCTCTTCCTCTGCTGGGCTTAGGCTTTCCTTGTGGTTCTTTCTCTAGCTCCTTTAGGTGTAGGGTTAGGTTGTGTATTTGAGACCTTTCTTATTTCTTGAGAAAGGCTTGTATTGCTAAATACTTTCCTCTCAGGACTGCCTTTGCTGTGTCCCAAAGATTTTGAACAGTTGTGTTTTCATTTTCATTTGTTTCCATGAATTTTTAAAATTCTTCTTTAATTTCCTGGTTGACCCATTCATTCTTTAGTAGGATACTCTTTAGCCTGTATGTATTTGAGTTCTTTCCAACTTTCCCCTTGTGATTGAGTTCTAGTTTCAAAGCTCTGTGGTCTGAAAATATACAGGGAATGATCCCAATTTTTTGGTACCGGTTGAGATCTGATTTGTGACCCAGGATGTGATCTATTCTGGAAAATGTCCCATGTGCACTAGAGAAGAATGTGTATTCTGTTGCTTTGGGATCTAATGTTCTGAAAATATCTGTGATGTCCATCTGCTCCAGTGTGTCATTTAAAGCTTTTATTTCCTTGTTGATCTTTTGCTTAGATGACCTGTCCATTTCAGTTAGGGGGGTGTTAAAGTCCCCTACTATTATTGTATTATTGTTGATGTATTTCTTTGATTTTGTTATTAATTGGTTTATGTAATTGGTTGCTCCCATGTTAGGGGCATAGATATTTAAAATTGTTAGAACTTCTTTTTGGACAGACTCTTTAAGTATGAGATAGCATCCTTCCTAATCTCTTATTATAGTCTTTGGCTTAAAATCTAATTTATCTGATGTAAGGATTGTCACCCTAGCTTTCTTTTGATGTCCATTAGCATGGTAAATTGTTTTCCACCCCCTCACTTTAAATCTGGAGGTATCTTTGGGTCTAAAATGAGTTTCTTGCAGAGAGCATATTGATGGGTCTTGTTTTTTTATCCATTCTGATATCCTGCATCTTTTGATTGATTTGATTTAGCCCATTTACATTCAGGGTAACTATTGAAAGATATGAATTTAGTGCTATTATATTGCCTATAAGGTGACTGTTACTGTATATCGTCTCTGTTCCTTTCTGGTCTGTTACTTTTAGGCTCTCTCTTTGCTTAGAGAACCCCTTTCACTATTTCCTGTAGGGCTGGTTTGGTGTTTGCAAATTCTTTTAATTTTTGTTTGTCCTGGAAGATTTTTATCTTTTCTTCTATTTTCAATGGCAGCGTAGCTGGATATAGTATTCTTGGCTGCATATTTTTCTTGTTTAGTGCTCTGACTATATCATGCCAGTCCTTTCTGGCCTGCCAGGTGTGAGACCATTTCTTAAGGGACAGCCTGTGGGCTTCCACAAAGTAAAGGTTGGACTCAGATGGTGACATTGGAGGTTCTTTCCTACTCTGAGAACTACAAAGCAATGAGATACTTTAAAGGAAGGAGTAAGAACCCAGGCAACTTTATCTTTGTCTCTGTCTTCATGGTGATTGAAGCACAACCCTTTCTCACTCTGTAGCATATTATATCCCACTTGTTTGTTTATGGTTATTTCTCTGGCCCCGTAGGTTCTGTTCAAGGATCTGCATGAAATATTCTTCATCTTTTTTAGCTCCTAGCCTGGTGCTTGGACATAGTAGACTCTCGTCTTGAATTCATTCCTTAGACTTACCACTGGACAACCTGAGAGAGGAGGCTAGAAATTGGCCTGAGAATACATCAGAACTTTTCAAGCACCTCCAGATTTTTTTCAAATTTGTTCCTTAATGTTGATGAGCCAGTATGAACACCCAGAGGCAGAGAGTGGCTTAAAATAATAAAAACACATAGTTAATTGTTAACTGAATTTTTCTAGTGACAGGCACCATTCTATGTGTTTGACATTTATTAACATATTTAATCCTAGCAAATCATCCCCATTTTCAGGTGAGGAAGTTAAGGCTCCAACAAGTTAAGTAACTTAATTAAAGTCATCCAACCAGAAGGACAAAAACAGGATGTGAATGAAGGCTGTCTTGCTGTGGAGCTCATACTACAGGTCTTCCTCTGTGCTGTGTCTATGAAGAGATGAATAGGACCAATACCTACTGATTAGTTTTTGGTGGTGATTATTCCCTCTTTAAGAAAGAAAACAATTTCCTATGTTAATAATTCTCTGGATAAATTCAAAATCTTCCAGATGGAAGCTTGGCATGGTAATTGGGTACAGAATCCCAATCCATGGTGGAGTGGGTGAGAGCATGGGCCCTGGGGACAGATGCCATGGATTTGAGTCCTCATTTGGCCTCTTATTCCTTGTGACTTTGACAATTTATATGGTCTTTTGGAGCCCCAGTTTTCTTATCTACAAATTAGGGATAGTCATTTTTCTTTTAAATTTTTTTTTGAAAATGAAAAAAATATATAAAATAGCATTATTAAAAAATAATAAACACTCAAATGGTAGTAATATTATTGGTAGTATTAGTATTTCTATTAGTGTTATTAGCTGTGGCATAACAAAGGGTCTTTTCTTCCTAGGGGTATTTCTTTTCTGAAAACCTATTCATCTCTAGCCCTCTACAATCAGAACCTTTTCTCTCTCAGGAACTCTTAGAAGAAAATAGGCTCCATTTTCTCCAATACTCATTGTTGTGTTGTGGTAAAATATACATGACATAAAGTTTACAATTTTAACCATTTTTCATGTACAGTGCTCTGGTAGGAAAGACACTTAAATTGTGTAACCATCACGACCATCCATCTCTAGAACATTTTCACCTTTCCAGACAGAAACTCTGTATCCTTTAGACAGTAACTCCCCATTCTTCCTTGCCCCTGGCTCCTGGCAACAGCCATTCTATTTTCTCTCTCCATGAATTCTCCAACAATCTCACCTAGGACCCTGGTGTAAGTGGAATCATGCAATATTTGTCCTTTTGTGACCAGCTCATTTCATTTAGCAGAGTGTTTCCAAGGTTCATCCATGTTATAGCATATGCCAGCGTGTCCTTCCTTTTTAAGGTTGAATAGTATTCCATTGTATGTATCTATCAGTTTCTTTATCCACTCATTTGTTAATTGGTTCCTTCTACCTTTTGGTTATTGTCAATAATGCTGCTAAGAGTATGAGTATACAAACAACTGTTTGAGTCCTTGCTTTCAATTATTTTGGTATATACCTAGAAGTGGAATTGTTGAATCTTTTTGTTAATTCCAGGTTTTCCGTGTTTAATTTTTTGAGGAACCACCATACTGTTTTCCAGAGAGGCTGTACCGTTTTACATACCCACCAGCAATGCAGTAGGGTCCCAGTTTCTCCACATCTTCCCCAACACTTTAATAACAGCATCCTAATGGGTGTGCCGTGATACCTCCTGTGGGTTTTTTGGTTGGTTTGTTTTTTATCATTGTGGTTTTGATTTGAATTTTCCTGATGATTGGTAATGTTAATCATCTTTTCATGAGCTTATTGGCCATTTTCCCCCCAATATCCATTTTTTATTTTTTTTTTTAAAGATTTTATTTATTTACTTGACAGAGAGAGATCACAAGCAGACAGAGAGACAGGCAGAGAGAGAGAGAGGGAAGCAGGCTCCCTGCCGAGCAGAGAGCCCGATGCGGGACTCGATCCCAGGACCCTGAGATCATGACCCAAGCCGAAGGCAGCGGCTTAACCCACTGAGCCACCCAGGCGCCCCATTTTTATTCTCTATGAAAAACATATGCTCCCACTCAACTCTAAAAGTCCAATCAGTTCTTGCTAGGCAAATCACCACACAATATTTACTGTAGATGGTGTTTCGTATTTTCCTGATACTTCAGTATCCTCCTAGTCAGCACATTGCTGGACCACTGTAGGGTGAGTTACTTGCAATAGATGCCTAATCTTAAATGCTAGATATTAATCTTTTTTTACCATGCATTTTAGGGGGTGCTTTTTCATCCGTCTGTTGCTTAATCTGATGGGCAAGAAAGGTTTAAGTAGGAATGACACCAGTGTGCAAGTAAACCCCATTAAATGAATGATGAATGAATGATGCCTTTCTTCCCTCTCTCCCTTACCTCCCCACAAACAGTAGGTCCCTGCTAATCATCCCTTCTGTAAGACTTTCAATTCCCCCCTTCTTTCTTGCCGAAGGTCTCTGAATTCAGTAAGGTAATGCTTGCAGGGTGTCGGCTCTGTGCCCTGCACACTGTAAGCATGCCGTTGATGGTAACCTTTCCTATTAGTAGTAGCTGCTTCAAACCCTTGTTACCATTCACTGAGGCTGTTGCAGTTGTCACCTCATTTCCTGCTTCTAGTCTTGTCCCCATCAAATCCATCCCTTAAATTCTTTCAGTCATTTAAAATTTTTTTCACAGCATATATTTTATCATCTCACTTCCCTGGCTAAAAATGCTTTAGTGGCTCCCTAAAGCAA
Organism: Meles meles; assembly: GCF_922984935.1. Lineage (NCBI taxonomy): Eukaryota > Metazoa > Chordata > Mammalia > Carnivora > Mustelidae > Meles > Meles meles. The sequence continues at coordinate 33,689,990 of NC_060067.1, read as the reverse complement.
TTCAGTTTCTAAGCCCAGCACATAAGGTCCTCCAGCATCTGACTCCTGGCTAAAGTTGAATCCATCTTTGGCTGCTTCCCCGTGGAACCCTAGATTCTGACCAGCGCAAATATCTACGCTTCCCTGAACACGCCACACAGCTGCACGCGTTGACTCCTCCCTGTGTACAAAACGTGTTCCTGCCTCTTTGTTCTCCAGCCACAGTCCAGCCTCTGAGACCTCACCAAGTGACTTCTCTTACCTGTTGTCTTCCCTGAGCTCAGGTTTTCCAAGATGGCTGGCCATGCCCTCATCTGTGCTCCTGTGACTTGTACATTATCACAGGTAATTCAGGTCTCCAGTGAATAAGACAGAAACTGCTGACAGCATCTCAGATGGAAGTTTGTCTAGCACTGAAAATAAAATAAAATTTTGAGGTCTAGTCTCCACTGGAAATCCTTTCACAGTATCATTTCTTCCCCAGTTGCTTTGTAATTATTTTTTTAAATGTCGGCCTCCTGACTATTATAAGTCATGGGGAAGGCCTGGGCCACAGTCTCCTTTTCCTTTATAGTGTCTGGCATGGTGTATGATACTGGACATTTATTGAGCACCATCTGCATGCCGAGCACAGCTCTAGGGGCTGTGGAAATTGTAAGGAACAAAAATCCTGCCATCCGTGAGGGAAACCTGTGCACTGCCCACCATTTTCCAATTTCCCTCCTACCCAAAGCATGATGTTATTCATGGAGTTTTTCTATGATTAGTAATATAAAGGGGCAAAAATCACTCAGAGAGAAAATACGAACTGTCAGATGAGAATGAAATTATAAGTGGTAAGAGGAGAATTAAATTAAGAGCAGTAAGCATCATGGATTTATAAAAACAAGTCATGTCAGACAAACTTAATTGCTTTTCCTGATAGAATTACCAAATTAGGGGATGGCGGGGTACAATATCCTGAGAGCAGTTTCCTTCAACAACCAGGTAATGAATATTATTTTTGAAGTTAGCAGAACCCTTTGAAATAGTATCGGTTGAAATTGGACAAAGTGAATTCAAATTGACTTTGATGTGAGTCTGGTTCACTGGCTTGACAGCAGATAGAAAAGGAGAAAAGCTAAGGCGACTACAAACAATATGGCGCTGAACTCAAAGATGTTGCCTCGCTGGAACGTGGGGGTCTTGTAAATCAGATGTGTTTATCAGGATCATTATCGAGGGTCAAAGTATGATTTTGTGGCATCTAAAAGACATTGAGAGAAAATCACAGTACTTGGGGGAAGTCATTGCACGGAGCACAGAAATGAGATGTTTCTATATTATCATTATAATGGTTTGGCCCTTGGAGCGATAATACCCAATATTTTGCACAGTGATCTAAACCCTTGCTACTCTAAGTGTGGTTTACAGACTGCAGGAGCCTGGGGAGCTGTCAGGATCTGGAAGCTGGATGGAAGTGTAGAATCTTGGTTCCCACCCTAGTGACTCCAAATCTGCATTTTTAACAGAGATCCCCAGGTGATGTTTGCACACATATTTGTTAGAGGAGCACTGCTGGGCTCATTTCATATTGTCCTATATGATTTGATTTTTAGACTCTTCTCAGAGGGGCAAGACATTGCATTGATCGAGTAAATGGGGACGAAGCCCCAGACTTAGTAATTCCACTCTTTAACCCTTTTTAATTTGCTTGAAAGAAAATCAGCTGATGAAGTTGCATCCTGGAGCAGTGATTTCTGGGGGTCACACCGTCTTCTTGTGTAAAGAGGAACTAGCCCCCTGAGCCTCCTTACAGTGTGTTTGTGCTATCACGCGTGTATGCCATCTCCTTACGTCCTTCAACATCCCTGAGAAATGTCTCGCTAGTCTCATTGCACAGATGTGGACTCTGATGTTTGGAGTGGTAATATAATTGGACTAAATTCATATTTTTAGTAAATGACAGAGCCAGAGACCGATCCTGGATTTAAACCTAGGTCTGTCTGACTCCCAGAGCCTTGCTATTTTGTATCTGAATATGACAGGGGTTGTGTCATGGCTGCCTGTGACAGGGATTTCAGAAGCTGGCACAGAGAGGGGGATTCACTGAAGAAATATTTATTGACGGGGCACTGGGGCGGCTCAGTCAGTTAAGTATCTGACTCTTGATTTTGGTTCAGGTCATGATCTCAGGGTCGTGAGCTTGGGAGCCCTGAGTCAGGCTCTGGGTGTGGAACCTGTTTAAGATTCCCTCTCTGGGAGCTCCTGGGTGGCTCAGTCGGTTAAATATCTGCCTTTGGCTCAGGTCATGATCCCATTGTCCTAGAATCGAGTCCTACGTTGGGCACCCTGCTCAGTCAGAGGCCTGCTTCTCCTTCTCCCTCTGCCTGCTGCTCCCCCTGCTTGTGCTCGCTCTCTCTCTTTCTCTCTCTCAAATAAATAGATAAAATCTTTACAAAAATTTGTTTAAAAAAAAGATCCTCTCTCCCTCTTCCTCTGCCTCCCTCCCCCCTCAAAAAAAAAAGAGTCTTTACTCTAAAAAAATGTGTGTGTGTGTGTGTTGAAGTGGGTAGAGTACGAGGCACACTGCTTCCAAAATTGTGCATTTGTTGGGACGATGCAGATACCAAGAATGATGGATGATTGGTAAACACGAGGATATGGAAACAGCTTAAAATATCTAACACACAATCAACCTATTAATGACAAACTCTTCAATAGCCATTTTGCTTTTTAAGAATTTCTTCTGACTTTGTAAGGAAACTTATTTCGCCCCTGGACAATTCCATTATTCAGTGTATGCCAATGAGAACTTCGGAAAGGGAGAGGTGAAGGAGGAGACTAAAATACCATCTCTTTCATCACTGACCTTGGCTCGGTGTCTAGGTCCCACTGCCTTTTGGTATTTGAGATTGAACTAAGAGAAAGATACTTGTCTTCCATGTGAGTCTGGTCTCCAGAAAACTGCTGGGTGACAAGCATCATCGAAATCTAAAATCCAAGAGTTCTTAGTGGGGAGGGGGTACATTGGGACATGTGGGGCCAAGCAGCCCTCAGAAGCTTCTCTCCTAGTGAACTGCCCTTTATCCCTCAAGTTTCTGATCCTGCCGACCGGGTTAGGAGGGTGGTGTCTGACAAGGGTCCGGCATGTTTTCCCTTTTCCTTGTAATTTTTTTTTTTTGAAGATTTTATTTATTTATTCAAGAGAGAGTACAAGAGAGAACGTGAGCAGGGTGCAGGGAGAGGGAGAAGCAAACAGCCCACTGAGCAGGGAGCGTGATGCAGGGCTTGATCCCAGGACCCCCGGATCATGACCTAAGCTGAAGGCAGATGCTTAACCAACCGAGCCACCCAGGCGCCTCTGTAAATTTTTTTTTTTTTACGATTTTATTTATTTATTTTGACAGATAGAGGTCACAAGTAGGCAGAGAGGCAGGCAGAGAGAGAGAGGAGGAAGCAGGCTCCCTGCAGAGCAGAGAGCCCGATGCGGGGCTCTATCCCAGGACCCTGGGATCATGACCTGAGCCGAAGGCAGAGGCTTAACCCACTGAGCCACCCAGGCGCCCCTGTAAATTTTTTTATACCCATTTTTTCCCACTAGTTCTCAGCTCCGTGAGGGTAGAGCATTTGTCTCTTGGAATAAAGACTGTATCTCCAGGATCTAGCAGAGTGGAAGGCATGTAGTAGGTGATCAGTCAATGAGTCAATAGTTGCTCTATTAAATTTGAAAAGCCGATATTATTTTTAATTTTATTTTTATTTATTTTTTTAAATTTTTATTAACATATAATGTATTAATAGCCCCAGGGGTACAGGTCTGTGAATTGAAAAGCCGATATTTTAAAAAGTCCTTTTTACTTTAAAAAATGTGGCTCGATAAATATCCTTTACTTTTTTTGTGTATGGGGTGAACTACTTGTAACGTACATTTACCTTCCTGACCATTCTAAGCATACAGTTCAGTGGCATGAAGTACATTCCCATTTTGTAAAAAAAGATTTTATTTATTTGTGAGAGAGAGAGAGAGAGAGAACAGGCAGGCAGAGTGGCAGGCAGAGGCAGAGGGAGAAGCAGGCTCCTTGCCGAGCAAGGAACCCGTTGTGGGATTCGATCCCAGGATGCTGGGATCATGACCCAAGCTGAAGGCAGCCGCGTAACCGACTGAGCCACCCAGGTGTCCCTACATTCCCATTTTTTACAACCATCATCACTATACAGCCACAGATGGATGCAAAATCGAAACTCTGTGCCTATTTAACACTAACTCCCTGTTTTCTCTTCCCCTCTGGCCCTGGCAGCCACGATTATGCTTTCTGCCTCTATGCGTTTGACTACTCCAGGTGCTTCATACATGTGGGCTCCTACAGTATTTGTCCTTAAAAGACTTTTTTACTTTGATCGTTCTGAACTAGCAAGGGACACAGACTCTGTGGTAGTGTTTGTTGGAGTGAGTCTTTTCTTTGTCTAATTGAAAAAGAAACAGGCTTATTCTTGGCCTCTTCACACTGAGTCAGAGACTCGTAGGAGAGGAAGGGAAGTGGACAGATCACCTTCTCCAGGTTTCTTACTGTTAAGCTTCAAGGATAAAGTTTGTGGCTGGACTAAATTTCCAGGGTGTGACCTATTGAATGTGGGAATCCAAGACAATGGAATTAGGATAGCATTTCCCCACCATTCCTTATTTTCACATCTCACCCAGACGCCCAGCATAGTATTGAAGAGAAGGCAGAAATGCAGATAAGAAAGAAAAACAGAACAGATGTGGCAGAGATCCTTGGGTATTAATTTAGTATCTGAATCTGGGGATGGAAATGGGACCAGTTCTGGTCTCTTGGATCTAACAAGGCAGAGCAAGTTATATGATGCCCATCTGTGCTTCCCTCCCCCCACACATCGATGGCTTAGAGGTGACAGGGAAGGCTTGTCATATCTACACATGCAACATCTCTTGACTAGCAGGTGAACCGACAACAAATTGTAAGTAAAGATGAAACTTTTGAGATCTGTGTTTAGTTTAGCTGTCTCTACTACTGGGATTGGCCTTTCCGTGACATGGGGAGGAGGAGCGGGAGAGGGAGTGGTGTTTGGTGGGAGCTCAGCGTCATGGCTGGGACTGAAAATAGGATTCTCTCTCGAGGCTTCCCCAAATCTGGGGAGCACACAGAGCCAAGAGCCGATTAAGACAGCAAAGTCCAGGAAGCCCATATAGGAGAGAGGAAGGGGTGCGAAGTGTGAAGGGAGTCAGAGATCATTATCAGAACTAAGAGGTTGAAAGATAAGAAATTACTCAGCATGTCAAGCATAAATGGGCTGAGGTCTGGGGCAGTAGCCTGGTTGGGGTGTTTTCTGTGGCTATGGCCCATCAAGAGGATCATGTAGGCAAGTTTAAAGGGCTAGGAAATTTTGCCCAAACTGCTAAACAGGTCACATTTATTTTACTGTGTAGAGGCATAACCAAGGTGCCGTGTCCCTTTCCCTGAAAATATGCCTCTTCCACATCTTAGACACTGGGCAAAGCTTTGTGGCCAGCTCTATATGCCTATTCCAGATCAACCGCCCAGACGCCAGACAGTGGAGAAGTGGTGTAATAGTTAAGGGGGCTTCTAGCAAAGTAAGCTCTTATCTCCAACGGTTTGCCTGGAATTAGAAATGCGCATCCCACTTCCAGAGCCCTGCAGGTGTCTGAGAAGCTTTGGATTTTACACAAAACCATTTTCATGTCTTCAACACACGTTTAGCTTTTACTTGTGCAGAGGTGATAATAGTTTTATTTATTCCTTCAACTTCCTTCAACTATTGAAAGAAGTAGTTGCAGAGTTTGCTATGAATCTTTGCAGCCCCAAGCACAAAATGCATATATCGTGGATCTATATGGGTATATATATATCATACATGCTGTATATTTTTATCCATGAAAAGACGGCTTCCAAAACCAGTGGACATATTTATTTTAGTTTTGCAACCTCAAGCCCACTGCTAGACCAGGGAATACTTTCCTTCTTGGATCATAGGGTATGTGCTTCAGTCTGAATAACATTAAAAATATTTCTCTTAGCAGGATGTGGAAGAGTTGTTTTCTTTTTTAATTTCAAATAACACCACTCCTTGAACTGGGAACAAACAATTCACTTGCAGCTCAGCTCTGCATTTATTTGTAATTTTCACATAAATCAACTTATATGAAAATGTATTCATAATTTGAGCTTTCTCTATAGCGATAAAATGTTTCTGCTTCTGTGGTAGAAAATAGCTTATTATGCAAACAACATTGCCACTCTTACATTATGCATGGGATTTACCTGGAGAACATCACAAAAGCTTCAAAAAAAGAAGGGGGGGCGACCAGGGAGGGTGTAGGGTACTTCATTTACTGCACCATTTACTTATAATAATTAACTACAAATGAGCTAATATTTGTATTTAGCAACTTATTTAATATTGCTTTGGTTAATTCCGTGAAACAATGGAGGAGAAAAAAAAATACAATGGAGGTCTTCTGATAAATGGTGCCTTTCAGGATGTCAGCACAGTGAAAAATGAGATCTGGTGGTTTCAAACTTAGGCCAGTGGTGGTGAGTAATTAATGGCCAACTCATTTGAACTTGTGTGCTTGATCTAATTTGGGATATTGAGAGTTCACACTGATTTGCCTTTAAAAAGAATGTCACTGTCAAATAAGGTGATTGCATAAGATTGATATGGAGAGCTCTGACTTGGATGTATAGCACAATTTATATTTAGAGAAGTAGCAGCAGCGTTATTCCAAGCTGTGTGTAGGGGTACCCACCATATCTGGATGGGAAGCTGGTGTTCTTTCTATAGAGAATTCAAACAGGGATCACTTTAGGTATAAATGGTGTATGGTATTTATTTTTTCAATCACATAACAAATATGTTTTAAATGTCTTTTTGCTGTGTTCAGGTGTGTGGATAAAGCAGCAATACAATATGGCCTCTGCTTTTGTATTCCCTCCATTGTGGTTGGGGAGGAGAGGGTAGGCCAAGTTAACACAAATAAATAATTGCAATAAGGGTGATAAATGCTATGAGGGAAACGTACAAGGAGCATGATTTACGGAATTACGGGGTGGTAGAGATAATCTTTGACAAATGATTTAAATTTTCTGAATTTAGTCTTTGTAAATTATGAAGGACTATACATATGTGAGTTACCATTATTTTACACAGTTATGTACAGTCCTACATGGTTGCCTCTTGTGAATCCGCCATCTTGGATCACTGTTAGTGGTCCGTTAGCACCACCCGGGCGATAGCATTTCAACGGACCAAATACCAAGAAGATCACTCTGTGGTTGTGGCTCCTCAGCAGTCTCTAGCTCTCCTTTGCAAGTCTTATGACTGCTCTATTGGCTGTTCTCCAAAGAGCAGCTTTCTTTTGTTGGTCCTGCTATGGGAAACCTGCTAACCTTTGTTCAGGGCTGAATTTGAGGCTCCTACTTGGACAGAAAATTGTACATGGTAGATCAAGATCCAGGTCTGAAATCAGAAGCCTGGCGTTCCATTCCAAGCCTTACCCCTTAATGGTTGCTTGACTCTGGTCAATTTAGATCCTTTACTGAACATCTACTACTTGTTGTGTTTAAAAACCGAGCCTAGTGATGGATATTGAGGAAGGCCCTAATTGCATGGAGCACTGGGTGTTCTATGCAAACAATGAATCATGGAATACTACATCAAAAACTAATGAGGTACTGTATGGTGAGTAACATAACACAATAAAAAAATTTAAAAACTGTATAACAAAAATACCCTCCCTAATAATACCTAACAACACTTTCCCATGTTATCATAAAGCAAAATGAAAATTCCTCTTATTTAACAGTTACAGACTATAGGAATAAAGTGGATAGTTCCTTAGTTCATTTTACCAAGCCAATGTAATCTGATAATTATGTATTGATTTCACTTATAAATATGGATGCAAAAAGTCTAACTAAAACCTTAGTTTACTGAATCTAGCCCTGTCTAAAACAAATAATGCACCATGACTAAGTAGAATTTATTTCTGTAATGTAAAGAGGTTTTAGTATCAGAAAATCTACTTGGTAGTTCTTCAAATCAACAAACTGAAAGAGGAAAATATCATGGGATTAAATCATTAGATACCATAATGTAATTTTATAAGATTAAAAGCCATTCTTGATAAAACTACAAGCAAGATAGGAATGTAGGGAAATTTACTCAAGTGTGAAAAGATTATCATTCTTTTAGCAAATATAATAAATGATCCAATGATAAAGTTATTTTGTTTAAAATCAACAAGGGGGCACTTGGGTGGCTCAGTCGTTATGCATCTGCCTTCCGATCACGTCATAATACCAGGGTCCTGGGATCCAGCCCAGCATCAGGCTCCCTGCTCCACTGGAGAGCCTGCTTCTCCCTATCCCACTCCCTCTGCCTGTGTTCCCTCTCTCGCTGTGGCTCTCTCTGTCAAATAAATAAAATCTTAAAAAAAAAAAAAATCAGATACAAGGGGTACCTGGGTGGCTCAGCTTGTTAAGCGTCTGTCTTTGGCTCTGGTCATGATGCAAGGGTCCTGGGATCAAGCCTCATGTCTTCTGTCAGGCTCCCTGCTCAACAGGGAGGCTTCTCCCTGTCCCTCTGCCCTCCCCCCTGCCTGTGCCCTCTCGCTCTCTTTCTGGATCAAATAAACATATAAAATCTTTATAAAAATAAAAATAAAATCAGGAACAAAATAAGACTCCCCTCTGTGACCACAGTTATTTACATTGATTTGAAGGTGGTAGCAAATGAAATGAGAGAAGTAAATAATAGGATATAAATATTAGAAGAGAGAAAATTGCCATATTTGGAGATAGTATGGCTGGATACTTAGCAAACTCACGAGTCTAAAAAAAATAGATTTGATAAGAGCTTTCAGTAAGGTGTTTGGTTATTTGGTAAATACACGAAATCTGTAATTAAAAAAAAAAGATTATTTATGTATTTATTTGAGAGAGCGAGCAAGCAGGGAGAGGAACAGAGGAAGAGGGACCAGCAGACTCTGTGCTAAGCCTGGAGCCCAACACAGGCCTCGATCTCAGGACCTGAGATCATGACCAGAGCCGAAATCAAGAGTCAGATACCCAACTGACTGAGCCACCCAGGTACCCTGTAATTTTTCTTTTTACTAGTGTTAGTCAATTAAAGTAGATTTTGAGAAAACTTTCCATTTATAATAGCAAGAAAAATTTAAAATACATAGGAATCCTTTCATAAGATTTATTGCCCTCCTTAAGAAAACTAAAAAAATCTTATTGAATAAATGGAAAGACACACAATGATCTATATGGAAGACTTAAAACTATAACATTTTCGATTCTTTCAAAATCAATAAACACATATTATCAATTTCATTCAAAATCTTAATGGGATTTTTAAAAAGAAAATAATTAAGTTCAAATGACAGAATAAATATCTTAAAATAGTCAAGAAAATTATGCAGGGGAATAATAAGACATACTTACTAGATACTAAAGCTAACTTCAGAGCCATGGTAATAAAAATTGTTTGGTATCAGTATCAAATAAAATAAACAGATCAGAGAAGCAGAGTAAAAACTCCAGAGAAAGAGCCAAGTGTTTTTAAGGCCTTACCATGCATCAAAAGTGGTATTGGATGGTGCCTGTGTAGCTCAGCTGGTTAAGTGTCTGACTCTTGATCTCAGCTCCGGTCTTGATCTCTGGGTCATGGGTTCAAGCCCTGGATTGGGCTCCACACTGGGTGTGGCACCTACTTTAAAAACAGAAAGTGGTATTGCAACTTACTAAAGGCATGGTTTATTTCATAAAAGGTGCTGGCAAAATGGCTACCCATTTATAAACAAAACAAAATTTATAATCCCTACCTCATCATATATGAAATAAAGTCTGGATGGGTCAAAGAAAATAATATGTCAGGCTTTATTAAAATGAGTAATTTAAGCTCTGACCTTGCAAAGTGAGTGGGATTCTAGCCAATAGACATAAAGCACTGGAATGTAAGGACATGTGTACTAACATTTATTACTGCCTTGCTTTTATCAGCAAACAAACAAGAAAACTGGAAACAACCTTATTTTCATCAACAAAACTATTGAATAAGGAGAGCCGTATATTGGAATTTTGTGCAGCCATTTAAAAGAGTGAATTCCACCTCTAATTACTGGTAATTTAGGGAAAAAAAGGAAGCTGCAAAATTATGTGCAAAATGTGATCCAATTTCCGTATCTGTGTTCTATATACACCAGAAAGGTTTGAAAGTGCTCATCTGACTGTTCAATATTGGTTTTCTCTGGGAAGAAGGCAAGGATGGACAGAAATGAAGAGGGAGATGCATATTTTTTTCTTTGTATATTGTTAGATTTTGTCACTTGTTAAAATGAGCACATGTTCCCTTCAAAATTAAAATAAAAAAATTAAAACAAAAAATCATTAAAAGTGTTAAAATGACCAAATGAGTTAGTAGACACAAGGTGTACTGTCTGGTTGGCATTACTTCTCGCCCGAGAATGGAAAACTAGCTTATTGAGAATGGGCCAATTCTCATCTAATCAGATAATATTTTTCCAAAAATACTATAGCAAATAAACCTTTCCAAAGACCCCTAAAATCTCAGATCCCCAAATCCCAAGCATTTTCTTTCCTTTCTATTCAAATTACCTATGTTCCAAAAACAAAGATCCATTGGATAGTAAGAACAATTTATAAAAGTTAGATTAAAAAGCCCTTTTTCTGGGAAATTATATGGGGTCAGCCTCCAAAAGGAAGAGCCCTAGGGCTTGGAGGTTCTCCAAGGACAGCCATCTCACAGGCGGTAATGCTCGGCTCTGACTCTCATACCTGACTTGGAATATGGAGTTCTTACTACTGCTGCACACTGCCTCTCAATATGGGCAAAAGGCACTAAACCTATTCCAAATGGAAATTTCTTTTCTCCCCCGATTTAGAAGACCCCTGAGGACTTTACAGGCTATTGCACTGAACCATCAGTATCATACAGATAAGTATAAGCCATAAGTATCAAAATGTTCTGATGTTCGGAATTTTGGTTTTTGAGATACTGAGTAAATAGAAATTTTCATAGGCCGGCCATGACCATTGCCTGCCAGACCTGGCATGACACCTAAAGTCAAATCGACACCAGTTTCTCTCTGTCTCATTTTTCATTTTACTGCTGTCCTAGTAAAAACTAGAGCTGGTTTGCAGCCCAACGAGAACTGGGCATCTCTTGGTGCAATGCCACTGTTCTCCAGGTGTCTGATGTGGGGTAAGTTATTTAGGAGACCCAAGCTGGTAGCATGTACAAAAGCACGCTCTCAGGAATGAGAGAGCATAGTAGCCCAGGCCTTTGTGTGTGTGTATGTGTGTGTGTGTTTGCAAGGCTTAGAATTCCCTCAGTAGTGATCACAAGGACTTTTTGATGTTTGCAACCTATGAACACATGCCAACAACTGACTGACTGGCTGAGCTGGATGAGTGTCCCAGAGGATGGGTTGTTGGCAGCTGTCCTTGGTGTATCTTCAAGCATAGTTACTTGTGAGAGAAGAAATAAAATTGGAACAAGAGAACAGCTTGGCTTCATTTCCCTGGTAGGAGAAAGGGTTGTGACTTGAAGTCATTTGTCTGTATCCTGATGTTAAGAGTAGCTCAGATGTAAATTTCAAATTAAATAAGAAAGTCTATGAGAATGCATTATGAGCTCAGTGCTCAATGAACAAAATAAAAATGATTTCAGCCAAGGGAGCTAATTTTACTGTGGGGATGACTTTATATTTTTTCCCTTTAAGTATGCTTAGAATTCAGTCCTGAGGGTCAAATATTGACATCTATAAGATGACTTCTTGTACTATACAGTGATGATAATGAAGAATTGTAAGTACATGAAACATTATGAATGAATCTCATAACATAATGTTAAACACAAGAAGTCAGGCACCAAAGAGTGCACTCTGTGATTCCATTTCCATAAAGTTCAGAAACAGACAAAACTCATCAATAGTGTTGGAAGTCAGGAAGGTGGTTTGCCCCTGGGGGTGGGAGTGACAGGAAGGAGTATGAGGGGAGGTGTGTGCCATGCTCAATTTCTTGATCTAAGTGTGGAGTACATGAGCATGTTCAGTTTTTGGAAATTTCATTGACCTGTATAATTATGATATGCATACTTTTCTTACGTATATGTCAATAAAAAATAAAAATAATCAATTTCTCGTGCCTTTCTTACCTGTCCTTTCTTTAATTGTCTTACTTAGTGTCCTTGGTAGATGGGAACCGTTCTTCCTCCCCCATCTCCCTTTCATCCTATGGGTAAATCTTGAATAAGGATTACAATCAATTAGCAGTAAACTGGTTTTGAGTCCTTGACTGTTTAGAATGAGTTCATTTATTATAGTCTCTTTCACCTGAAACTTTACTGAGGTTTGGGGGGGACAATCTAATAAAACGGGTGCAGACTGCTTGAAATCAGAGGCATGAAGGAAATATGGCCCATTAACCTCACTGGGTGAAGGGTACTATAACTGAAGGTAGAAAGGGAACTTTCACCTCATTCACAAATTTGCTTAAGGCCTGGTCATCTAACTAAGCTTTTAATCTCTGTTCTGGACAGTTTGTTCAATTATTCTGTCTAGAGGCGGAATTGGGAAACCTCTGGAGATATTTTCTGGTCTTTTCATTTCAGATAATTAGGTCTATCAGGGAGCATGGTAGGTGATGAGGACAGCCCTCTCAGGAAAGTAAGACCTCCGGCATCCGGGGACCGTGATTGAGACCATTTGTGAGTGATCCTAAGTGGGGGTCACATAGGAATGAAGGAAGGAAGTGATGGCATCTGGTTGTCCCCTAGGTGAGGACGTTTTGCCTTCAGCTCAGTAGTGTCTGTACTCCAGACCCTTCCTCCTGAGTCCTCCCAAGTGGCCCGTGGCTGCACGCCCCTTCTGTTTGTTTGCAACTCTGCTGTTCCACCGCTGCTTCTGTTGTGACATTGTGGGACAGGCCCATCTCTCACCACTGGGTGATGTTCCCAGGCACCATCCCTCTCTGTGAGGGATGGCAGTCCACTCATTGGCACTTGCCTACCATTATTCTCCCCTCCTTTCTGCAAGGACACTCCACCTGAGCTTACCTTGGGATGTTTTCCTGCCATGGCTTGAACTGCCCCTTGCTCATGGATCAGTGGCCCTTGGCTGGCAGTGAACAGACAGAAAGAAGGGGGGTGGTGGGAGGAGGAAGAGGAAGGAGAAACTCTGATAAAGGTTGCTAGTCTAGGGGCGCCTGGGTGGCTGAGTGGGTTAAGCCTCTGCCTTCAATTCAGGTCATGATCTCAGGGTCCTGGGATCGAGCCCCTCTGGGATCTCTGCTCAGCAGGGAGCCTGCTTCCTCCCTCTCTCTCTGTCTACCTCTCTGCCTACTTGTGACCCCTCTCTGTCAAATAAATAAATAAATAAAATCTTAAAAAAAAAAAAACATCCTCTAACCTCCCTTTCTAAAGGGACCCCATCATTTTCTATCATATTACTCTTTTATTTTCTTCCTTACTCCAGAATTATCTTGTTCCTTTGTTTACTGGTTTGCTAGTTAGTTCTCTATTTCCTTATGACTGTGATCTCTGTAAGGAATCCCCTATCTCGTTTGCTGTGATATCCTCACACTGTGATAAGACTAAACTCTTATTTTTTGAATGAATGAATCTTTAAAAACACTCTGAAACTGGAAGAAAGTTTGAGTGACCCCATTCGGGGTACAATATGTGAAAATAAAATGGCCTCAGTCGGTGATATAAAGTACTTGTGATTTTGTCTGGCCAAAGCCCACTGTCCAAAGACTCTGGAACATCAGTCGGGTTAGTCACACTGTGAGGCTGAAGTAGGCTTTGTTGGTCTAATTGTAGATCATTGGCCTATGATGGTTATATGGCTTCTATAGGTGAGCTTCCGGCTCTGGAGAGGAGTGTGGCTTTTAGTTACAGAGTTGGGAAGGCAAGCAAGGTTAATTCTGAGTTAAACTTTAGGATTTGACTCCCTAGGGAGACTTAGAAATGGCTAAGATCTTACATTAATATGTAACCAAAATTTAAACTCATATTTCAGCAACAAGGAATAGTAAATAATGCATTGCTTCATGAAGATTTGCTTAGTTTATTTACTTACATTATTTATAGGTTATGTTGGGAATAGACTTGGCCTGTTCTGCTTTGTTCACAGTAACATTCCATAAATATAACAGCAAGCAATAAAATCACATTGATTCAGAAGTGAGCTCATAGCTTTGTATAACATCAAACATAAAAGCTGTGTTGCAATGATAAATACTAAATCTTTAAAATATCTTTAAAATATCATTGGCTTTTTACTGCCATTACTTATGCAGTGTGTATCAGATTTTCATATTCAGCATTGTACTTTTTATGTGTGAGTTATGTCCTAAAGGTTTTGGTGTAGTCTGTGCAAAAAGGCTTTTTGAAGTTTTGGATGGGTGGCAGAAGAACTTGATTCTGGTTCAGAAGACCATCCTGAGTTGTCCAGAAAGATCTCAGTAAGAGAATGGTTGGCAACATTGGCTTTTCCTTTCTCTTTGAGTGTGAAGTTCAAGCAGTTCAGCAAAAAAAAAAAAAGGGGGGGGGGTTGTGTTTTAAACAGAAAAGTCTTTTATTCTTCCTATGGTAGGGAATGTCCTTGTTTTCCTATTTGGCCTCTCCTAGAATTTTCTCAAGATTCTGGAGTCTGGAGTCTGCATGGCCTTATGCTGGTCTGAGGTCTGATGGAATCCAAGGTGGTGCTTCGCAGAGGCTGGGAGTTAGGAATGTGATAGCGTTAAGACCTTGGAATATGGAGTCAGATAGCTCTAGGCTTGGGTTCTTGGCTCTGCTATGCTGTTAACAGGGTATGAGTCTTTGTGCAAGGGACTTAAGCACTTGAGCCTCAATTTTCTTGCTTTAAAGATAGAGATAATACTATATACCTAATAACATAATGACTAGTCAATAAGATAATGTTTATGGAGCACAGTGCCTGACATACAGAGGGCCCGTAAATGTTGTATCGCCTTGGGGAAGGGCTGGTGGAGAGAAGGGAGACATATCCCAGTTGTGTAACCAAAATAGAAGTTGAAAATTACCTGATATTTATGATGGAAATGAATTATATGAAATAGTCATAATTATACATTGAAACTTCACCTTAACACTATTTGGCAAAAGGCATATCTGTCTTGGACCCTTTTCAAGGAAATTTATAAAAACCAGTATTACAAAAAGACCTGCCATAAAGTACATTTATACACATCTATTTCGCTGGCAAAGGCCTGAGGGCAGTGTGAATATATTTTAAAAAACACAATCTGCGATATTGCTGAGTCTGAGTGTTGGGTAATTTTTTTTTTTTACGCCCTTATGAAGGCACAGTTGCGTTTTTTAATTTAGTGACAGACTGAAGTAGGGATGGGGAAGAAGCCCAGGGAAGGACGGAAATGAAGGAGGGCTGACAAATGGCCCCCAGATGGAACAAGTTGGAGCAGGTCTCAATTTATGGGCCACCACTCTCTACCCTGGTTCTGTTTTTGACATGCAGATTGGAAAGCAGTCGCTCAGATCGTTAGATCCCCATGTGAGGTGACCTAAATTACAGCCTCAGTACACTGAGACACGGGGGATTTGTCACAAAATGATTTTCTGTCTCTTATGGTATCCTCAAGACTTATTTAATCCTCTCTCAAAGTTTGAAGAATATGTGAGAATTATGATATCTGTTGGGAGTATCTTTTTTTTTTAATTTCACCTTTTAATTTGAAAAGTTTCCTATCTACAGAAAAGTTACAAGTGGTCTTGTAACGAATACAGTGATCTGTCATATACATTCATGTCGATCTACCTGTGACTACTATGTTGCTACTTCTACTCTAGCTGCACATATCTATGACATAATGTATGATATATAATATCTCATTTATTTATCTTTCGCTGAACCTTTGGGAGTAAATTGTAGAGATCATGATGGTATCAAGTGAACATTTTCCCAGAATATTAAGTGCATCATTATCGTGAACTTACCAAATCTGGAAAGTTTCACATTGATACAAAGCCATTATCTAACATACAGTATATATTTAAATTGTGCCCGTTGTCCCAAAAGCGTCCTTGTTGACACCTGTTTTTTCCACTCCAGGATCGGTCATTGCATTGAGGTACCATGTTTCTTTAGCCTGCAGTCATTTCTTGGTTTTTCTATTTCCTGACATTGAAATTTTTGAAAAATACCGGCCCCTCATTTTGTAAAATGTCTCCCCCAGTTTGAGTTTGTTTCCTTATGACCTATTTCAAGTTCTGTATTTTTGTTAGGACTAACACTGACATGATGTTGTGTCCTTCTCAGGACCTCAACACAGGTGATACACAATGCCAATTTGAAAATTTTCATCAGGACTAAAATATATCTTTAATAGTCTTTTTATTTGTTAAAATGAAGACTCTGGAGTATTTCTCAGTTGGAAAAATCTCCTCGAAAATCTTACTACATGAAACATTGGAGCCATAACACTTGACACCATTTCTTGGAAGAATGGTTATAGAGTCATCTTTCTAGTCTTTTTCACTGGATAGAACGGTGCTGATGTGTTTGAATGTTGAAATATCTCAAGGACTTCTCTAAGACACCTTGTTATCAGGAGAATTCAATTATGTTGGAAGTCTGAAGGTACTAATTAATCCCCCTTCCCTTTCTCAATTGATTGAGAACCAAGCAAAATGATGATCAGCTTTATTAGTAGGAGAGCTGGAGGATGTGGCAAAAACTTTTTCCTCCCCCTCCGAAGCAGAACCTTTGATATTCTCCCACTCCTGACCTAACCATTTTCAGTCCACATTTAGAAAGGTTGAGACCTGGCCAGTTGTGCCAGAAACTGTTTCCTCAAACAGTTATCCATGTTGTTAAGTACATGCAGATCTGAGAGGCCACGTGCAAATGGGAAGGGATGGGCCATACCTGGCCCCACTGACTGGAATGACTCTGGCTCCTGGATAATGTGCCCATGACTACTCTACTTTATCCAGTCTTATCCTCTTCTGTGGAGAGGAACCAGTGGTAGAGGAGAGAGAGGAAGTAGAGGTGTTCTCCCTTACGCACCCCTAGAGGACAAGAGATGAAGTCCTGTCCATAGCATTGGGTGACAACATGGGGATGGATAGAAGAGGGCTCTTCCTATAACACTGACCACATTTATTTCTTGGGTTGCACCAAGTAAATGGAAAATGTGAAGTCTAATTGCAAAGTGAAATCTCATCTTTCTAATTAATGCCGCAGGCTGCCAAGGATGTCAACTTTCCTTTTCAACTTTGGAAAACCCACTGAAGAGCGAAACATTTGTCAGCTTTGCCAACCTAGACTGTTACTAAGATCGTTTCTCTTATGATTTTTTTTTCTCTCTTTTTTTGGAAGAAATAATACATTCACATGGTTAAAAGTTTTAAAGTTACAAAATTTACAGAAATCTCCCTTTCACCTTTTCCCTCTACTGTTCAGTTCTTCTTGTTTGAGACCCCGGGGTTATTGCTTCTTGCCCTGTACTGTTTTTAAAATCTATCCTTGAATTCTGTGGCTTGAATGACAAGTCATTATCACCTAAAGCTTCCTCACCCTTCCATCCCTCCTGTCCATCTTGGTTCCCAATCTTTTGATATTAGAGCCAGATCCTGGAAAGGGTCAGTACTAGACAGGGAGAAGATTCTAGGCATATGTGTATGCATATTTATGTGCCTGCATTTTAAAGTCAAATATAAATGATTTAAGAATTGCTCATTTAGTCAATAAATCAAAACATATTTATTGTTTACTTATCATGTGCCATGGGTGACATAATGAGTGTAGAGAGTGGTCCCCTGATTTCAGAAAACTCCAGAGTTTACTTGTGAAAACAGAATTAATAAAGCTGTCTGCAAACAACTTCTAAGCTGCGTGATCTTGATAGTGGTCTTCTGGAGAGGAGAAGATTAGTGTGAACTGTGGGCTCTGGGGAGAGCTTCATGGAGGAGATCGGATTTGAACAGCGCTTTGAAGGACAAGTGGTAACCCACTGGGTGTTGGGAAGGAAAGGGATTCTAGGCATGACTAAGTCACATGGGCCTCTTTGTTGTTCCTCCCACATGCTAGGCTCATTTCTGACTTAGACCCTTACTGTTTCCTCTGCCTGGAATGCTATCTCCTAAACGGCTTAGCTAATTCTTTACTTCCAAGTCACTTCTCTAATATCATCTACCCAATGAGACCCCCCAACTTCCCTATTTAGAGTCAGAACCCACCTCCATGCTCTGAATACCCTTTATTCTCATCTAGTTTTTCCATAGCTATTACCAGTTTGTAGCACATTCTGTCATTGAATTTTAAAAATTATATTCATTATTTTCTGTCTACCCTCACTAGAAACTAAGTACTGTAAAGGCAGAGATTTTTGTTTTCTGCTAACCTCAGCACTTAGACACTGACCCATCATAGGCAATCAGTAAATGTCTGCCAAATACAAGAACAAATAGAGCCATCCCTTCCTTTCCCCCAAACAGAAATTGTGGAGAGAGAGTCCATGGAAAAAAATTAATCAGGTCATCCCTGTGAGCTCAAGACCTCTTTGCATTTCTAAGGGACAGTTATTGAAAGTATATGGCTCATAGCTGGGCCTCTGATTTTCTGCAGGCCTGAAGATACCCAATTTAGAAATAGAAAATGAAGGGAAGAAACTAAATATTGTTCCGCATATTAATGTGACACAGTGATGCTATTGAGAGAACAGCACCTTGAAATTTATGAGCAGTTAGAAAATGATTTCTCTTCATCTCTCCAGGTTTAGATGGTGTTGATGAACTGCTTTCCCTTCCTCAGTCAGCCTGTCCAGCCCCGCTGCGTTAAATCCCCCTCTATATGCTGATGACACCCACAACTTACCTCTCTTAACTTGACATCTCCATTTGCATGTCTTGTCTTAATCGTCCCCCTCCCTCGGCCCCTAGTCTGCACCTTCTCCGTTAATGGCACTATCACATACAAAGTGCCTCCAACGCCAGACCTCCTGGTCATCTTGATTCCCTTTTTCCCCACTGCTGACATCTCATTCACTGGAACGTCCTGTGAGTTCTTCCTCCCAAATCTATGACCTCTCAACACTGTTCACTGTCCATCTCCATCACCATCACCATAGTCCAGGTTCACCATCACCTCCCTTCTGAACTGCTGCTGGAGACTTCAAGTGGATCTTCCTCCTTTCTCCCTTGTCCCCAAGAACCTATTCTCACAGATCAGGCTGAGGGCATTCTGTCAAAGATGTAATTCTGATTATGCTGCCCTCCTGTTTAAACCCCTTTAACGTCATTTGATTGTACTTACAATGGAATCTAAACTCCTTACCATGGCCCCAGGCTCCACCTGATCTGGCCCCTGCCTGCCTCTCCAATCCATCACAATCATACTCCTTCTCCTTAACTACACTGGCCTCATTTTCCTTCCTTGAATATGCGGAGCTCATTCCTGCTTGGGATCTTTTGCACTTGTTTTTCCCTTTGTCTGGAAGTCTCTGTCCCAGAGCATTGCTGAACTCTGTTCATTAGTCAAGTCACCTACTCAAAGAGCCCTTCCTGGCTACCCCTGTATAATGCCTTTCCACTGCCACCCTATCTCCTTTTACAATCATCTAGGTTGTGTAAGCAGTACTGGTATCGTTTTGATTGTGTGTTTCTCTGCATCAGTGAGTTCCCACGGAAAATATCCTGTTCACGTGGGACAATTGAAGAGAGGTGAAAAAAAGGATCATTTACAAAGATTTAGGCAGGTAAAAGGAAACAAACAAGTGACGGTAGTAATCCTGTATTATGGCAACAACAATAGAAAACTGTTACCACTGCAAGGCCTGAATGGGGCAGGGTCTGGGACTAGCTACTTGAGCCTGGAGAGAGTAGCTATAGTTTACAGGAGAGGCCATTTGGCAGGACTTTGGCCCAGCAGACAGGGTGTCAGAGGAAAAACACTCAGACCTTACTTTCCTGCTTCCATCCAGACTTCTGCTGGTGCAGAAGCCGAAGGGCAAGACTACCAATGGAGTCAATCCATAAAGGTCAGTCTCCAAGGCATAAAGTTAGCTTGTAGAGTGGGGAGAGAGGATCTGGCAGGGCAACCAGAAGATACCCACCACACCCTTCTACTAGAACTCAAGCTTCATGGGAGAAGCAACTGTCCTCTAAGTCCAGGAGAGCTCCTGGCACACATAGGTGCCCAGTAAATATTTGTAGAGTGAATGAATGGGAATTCTTTGTCTTTGGAGGGTGTGTCTGTTAAGCCCAACTATTATTAGCTATAAAACTGGGGAGAAGAAGTAGACGTATCTTCAGTTCATACTGATGGAGCAGGAAGTCGGGAATTGATTCACTTTAGCAGGTCTGTGTCCTCCTCAGGTTGAGCAGTGCTAGGACGCTGGGATCCTGTCCCTACTAGCCCTCCAGCTGAAGCCCTGGTCAGGGTGCTGCCATACGCTTAACTACTCAGTTAACTCAGAGAAACATACCTTGGGTTGGGGTGTGGGAGGAGATTGATTCGCAACTGAAGCCAGTCTCCCAAAGGAGAACTGAGGTTTCCCAAAAGATGGGTTGAGATCATGAGGAAGAAGCATGAGGAAGGTAACAAGAATATAAATCTGAGGGTAGAAGTTCCTCGAGAAGGATTTAGCTAGTTACCCTCTCTATGTGGCACCTGAAACCCCTTAGCTGTCTGTTGTGCAAATCTTTTTCCTTCAAGTTGAAAGAATATTAAAATTAACACCATTTTTCTCCAGGAAGATATGCTAAAGGGCCACTGCACATGTACTTATATTGAGGAATGATGAATAGTACCCATACAGATTCGTTATCAGCAGTTCTCCTCCCTTGATGCCTCCTAATGTATATAATGAAAGACAGGTTCCTTTGTTTAAGGCATAATGGAATTTCACCTGGCCAAGGTCTAATGGAGCTTTGTCTTAAAGGCCTAATAGGATTAGGCTCTGGGAAAAGGGAATTCTGTGTGGGCCTTTTTTTTTTTTTTTAAAGATTTTATTTATTTATTTGAGAGGGGGATAGAGAGAGAGAGCGAGCCAGCACATGAGTTTTGGGGGCAGAGGGAGAAGGAGAAGCAGACTCCCTGTGGAGTAGGGAGCCCGATAGGGTTCAATCCAAGGACCCTGGGATGACAACCTCAGCTGAAGGCAGACGCTTAACTGACTGAGCCACCTAGGTGCCCTCTTTGTGGGCTTTTCAGTTGTGTCTCGGGAAAGGTTAGGGATGAAGAGAGAGAGAGATAGGGAAATTGAGAAAAGGATATGGGGGGTAGATGGAGCAAACTTTTCAGGAAGGGGAGATAAATTTTATTACCTTCTTTGTGTCATCTTACATACATAATTTCATTTATTTTTTATGACAATATGATGATGTCAGCAGTATTATTGTTTCATTTTTATGGATAGGTAAACAGATTAACCAAGAAATTAAGTTCCCCAATGTCGCATAGATGAGAAGTATGGGAAGAGTCTCCTGCCTTTTTAGTCTTGTACCTCTCCGATCCATTCTGCTCACCACTAGAAAGAATTCCAACGAAGTGTTGCTGGGACCTCAGTTGTGATAGGAGGAGTTCTCCTTTTCTTCCTCTTTGTCTTGGCATTTTTTCTGGCACAATAGACTTTGCTTGGACCGAGCTTCTGGGTGAGAATGAAGGATTGATGGGGCCCAAAAAGGGTGGGAGGAAGGGGATTAGTACATTTGTGTTTCATACTCTCTGATATGGAGAACATGAAATCTGTTTTGGTTTAAGAAAAACTTTCTGTAAGAAAAGTCTCTTCTGGGACACCTGGGTGACTCAGTTGGTTAAGCATCTGCCTTTGACTCAGGTTATGATCTCAGGGTCCTGGGATCCAGTCCTGCATCAGGCTCCCTGCTCAGTGGGGAGTATGCTTCTTCCTCTCTCTCTCTCTCAGATAAATAAATCTAAAAAAAAGAGAAACGTCTCTTCTTTTAAAGAAGAGGTGGTGAGTTAATGTGAAAAGTATCTTCCTAACATAATAACATCAACAATGATTAGGAAACATTATGGATAATGCATTGGTGGGTAATCAAGAGTGAGTATCGCTCAAGTCAGTGTAATTATCATCATTTCTTGAATTTCAAAAAGGAGAGGGGATAGAACTTTCTTAGAGAGCATGGAAATACTGGCTCAAAGGATTCTTCCCTTCACATGCTGTTTTTGTAGTCAGAGAACAAACACTCTTTGTGTAAAGGAAATTTGGGGTTGAGCAAGGAGAAATATATTAACTCAGACCTTTCTTTATTACTGGGTAAAAATACAAGAGAAAGCATGAGAGGAATAATTTTTGGAAGAAAGATTTGTGCAGGAAAAAACACAGTCATTCCTAGCTATATCTGGGCTATGTCGTGTTGACAATTTATTTATCTTCAGACTGATCGTGCCCACAGAGCATGAGAGCATGAGGCAAGAGGCAATGCAAACTAACCCATGTGTGATAACATTCATGTCCTATGCCCAATCATGTTGTTTTTGAGGTTTAGAGACGATTCTGCTGCCCTGGTACCAAACTAAACCACCACTGTGTACTTACTAGTTGTGATAGACGTTACTAATGTTCACTGAGATCTCTAATTTTCTTCTCCTCAGACATATGAAAGACTATGTTCCGCCCCCACCCCCCGCCCCATTTGCTGGGTGAAACAATGTGACCATTTCTAGCCAATAGGCTAGGAATAAAAATGACATGTATCCCTTTTGGGGAAAGCAATTAAATGCTGGTGTGTTATTTTCTATCTTTCTCTTAGCATGGTAGACCAAGAAGTATCACGTTGAGATGGAGAAACCCAAGATTGAAGCCTGGAATGGTGAGATACTACGTGTAGGACAAGTGTCCTGAAGAGCCAACTGGACCTGCGATGGATTTAGTGTAAATGAAAATTCGTTGTTCGTGTGTTAATGCCTCAAGATTTGGGGGGCTGTTTGTCACCACAGCCTAACCTAGCCTGTTCTTAGGAACATCCTTGTGGGTGGACACACACACACACACACTCACACACATACACATACATGTCAAGAAGAATGTATGAAACTGGCTCTTGGTTCTGTTTCTAATTATATCTTCTAAATCCCACAAATTACCTAAAGGATGGGAGTCTAGAGATGACTCTTCTCTCCCTTTTGCCCCCAGCTACTCATCCAGGGTATCTGTAACCTTGGCTTCTAGGCCTGCCTCTTGCGCTTTTTCAGGTGGTCGTTGCTCATACCCAAACTACTTGTTCTAACTCCCCTCAATCCCAGAATCTGGCAGCTTTGCCTTTCTAGCCTCTGGTGTGCATTCCAATCATTCCACTTTGTTCTGAAGATAGGGCTTAAGGTATTTAGGATTCTTGAGTAAGGATCATCTTTAGGGCAGTGAGAATTTTCCCATCAAGATGTCTGCTATTAGCGGGAGATTCTTAAGAGTTATAAGGCTGAAAGAATCCAGTATTCTGGATTGTGTGTACATTGGTCTGTACTGTGCCTCAGGAAGAGGTGTTTGTGTGTCTGGGGAGAGGTAGCAAGAGGAGGGAAACAGACCACCCTTCCTGCCACACTAAGAGACAAGAAAATGAGGCTTATCTCTGGTAGGATTCTGTGAATGCCCAGTAAATGCCGATAATGATGATGCCTGACTTTTCATTTATGTGGTCTTATTTTGTTTCTGCCCTAACCTGAATGTGGTGTCAAGGGAACTATTAATGGCTGCTATTCAGGGACATGTGGCTTGGTATTTATATATTACCTGCCCACTTCATAAAGTGCTAATGAATGTTTGCAAAGCTCTTTGAAATCCCCTGGTGAAAGGTACAACATTAAGTGAAAAATATTATTATTATTATTAGAAGGTAATAGACAGCTTTGAATGATTGGTCATAAGAATAACTGACATAGCATTAAAAGAAGTGCCAGAAATCATCCAGACGGTTTCAGCTTCTCCAGCCCCATCAGCCACCACATTACATATATTACACTGTTTCCCTGACACCCATTCTAATAACTGTATAATTCACACATTAAATCACCACTTCCAGGGAAAGGTTGAGCTCACTCACAGCTCTATTGATGGTGACACTGAGAGGATATTAAATGTTGGAAGTTCTAAAATGGAGGAGAAGGGCTCTTAGGTGGAGAGGCTAGATCTAGACACTGAATGGGTACCATGTTTAAGAGGATATGAAGAGGAAATGAGTCAGAAACACCTTGGCAATGGAGAGGAAATTTTACAATAGATGCGAGATTGGAAAGCCATGAAAACGATTAAAATTGAAGTGGGATAGCTGACATGTAGCCATATTCTTTATTGTATGCCTTCACTGGTTTGAAAAATAGTGGCAGCACAAAACGATTTGGGTTTCCTAATTCCTTGAGCTTGGAGTTGTTTAGTATTTCTGTCTTCTGCATAAAATTCAGTCTTAGTTAGGGTCGGCAAGTTAGTTCCAACTTTCTTGCTAACTGGTTGGATGGCAGTAGCAGCCTGAAGTACAGTATTGAGAATTATGGGGGCACATTTAGACTCAGCAGGAAAGAGTGCTCTGATCCATTAGCAACGTCTGCCCAGGGAGAGGGAGGAGGAAGAATGGCACATATTGGGCTAAGACTGACCAGGTACAAAGATGACTAAAAAGGATAGCTTGGACTTAGTTCAAGGTTGCTTTTATTCTGACTTACAACCAAAGCTATTAGAAAATAATCCAGGGATGCCCCTTTATCACCTGTCAATGGAGGCCAGAAGAGCTTGTGTTCCTGGTTCCATAGGACTCTAATAATCTGTGTCAACCAGACAGGAATAAGAATTCCTGTCTGGCACCCTGATTTTTCTGACTTCTGCTGGGAGATACCACTATATTGCCTGGGTTTGGTTGCCAGTGGGGCTCATGCCTGTGAATTGCATAGGACTATAACCAACAGAGAAACCATCCCTAGAGCACAGTTAAGAAACAACAGGCCCAGGAACTTGGTTTTTCTGTGATGGCCTATTAGCTGATCATCATGAGTGCGACCTAAGGTGTAGGCTTCTGATTAGGCATGCATCTTGGGATGGATCATAATCCTTCCCAGAGACCTCTAAGGGCAGGTGCTGTCTTCATGCTCACCTTCTACTGTGTGAGTGCCAGTGTCTCCTGGAGGGAGCATTAGGTGATTCTGATGTTCTGCTTCTTGTGTCTGAAGCCCCACTTTTTGTAGCTGCCCCTGGGGATGCTCCTTGATTGCCCGGCTCTGGTGGCCAGGGGGGCTCACTTTCCTGGGTCCCAAGAGCCTGTGACAGAGAGATGGATCTTGGCAAGCTATCATCTCTAGGGCACTGCACAGACAGCAGCCTGGGGTACAATCCCCAGTCTTTCTGTGAAGGAGGCTTGTCTTGGAGCTTTGGTCTGAGAGGCAGGACTCAGGTTTGGCACACATTTAGTGGTCTGTGGAACTGCTCTTGAGGAACATAGGCTGTGGATGCCATCTTGCTGTTTTCCCTCTGACCTGCTTCAACTCACCAGTATCACCCAGAAAAGAGCTTATCTATTCTTCACGATTTATGTGACTGCCACTAAGGGGACACCTCTTCAGGTGGCCAGAGCCAGGGGTGGCCAGTGGGGATGCATTTGCAGTCCTATAGGACCGTTTATATCTGCACACTTTAGAAAGCTGGTGCTTGAGGTTCTGGCTTTAGTCAACCTGACTCTAAATTCTCCCCTTTGGGACATTGACAGGTTTTGGCACATCCTTAACTGGTAGGCGGTATTAAAAATATAATACGCTACTTGAAAAAGCACAGAGGGCTGAGAGGAAACCAGGAGCTGAGGCAGGGTTAAACCAGGGTCCTCTCCTATATAAGGCCACTCCTCCAAGACTGAAAGAGGGGGTTGATTCATCTACCATAGAGAAACCAACATACAGAGTCAAGCAAAATGACGAAATAAAGAAACATGTTCCAAATGAAAGAACAAGATAAAACCTCAGGGGAAAAAAGTTGATGAAATAGAGATAAGCAATTCATGTGATAAAGTGTTCAAAGTAATGGCCTTAGAGCTGCTGATCAGACTAGGGAGTCAAAAGGATGAACACAGTGAGAACTTTATCAAAGAGATGGAAAATGTAAGAAAGTGCCAAATAGAAGAAGTCATAGGGCTGAAGAATACACTAACTGAGGTGAAAAATATACTAGAGGAGTTCAGCAGCAGATGAAGCAGAAAAAAGGTTCAACTCAAAGACAGGCAGTGGAACTCAACCAGTCAGAGCAGCAGAAAGCTAAAAGGATGAGAAAAGGTGAAAATAGCTCGAGACTTATGGGACAACATCAGATGGACTGACGTTCCCATCATAGGGCTCCCAGAAGAAGGGAGAGGGAAAGGGGCAAAAATCTCATTTGAAGAAATAATGGCTGAAAACTTCCCCAACCTGGGAAGGAAACAGACATCCTGATCCAGGAATCCCAGGGAGTTTTACATAAGGTGAATCCAAAAAGACCCACAGGAAGACTCATAATTAAAATGTCAAAAGTTAAAGACAAGGAGAGGATGTTAATAACAGCCAGAGAAAACAACTTTTTACATACAAGGGAACTGCTGTAAGACCAGCGACAGATTTTTCAGCAGAAACTTTGCAGACAACAAGAGGATGACATGATATAGTCAATGTGCTAAAAGAAAACAAAAAACAAAAAACCAAAAAACCTGCCAACTGACCATCCTCTACCTGGCAGTTATCACTTAAAAGTGAAGAAGAGATGGAGTTTTCCAGACAAAGAAAAGCCAAAGGACTTCATCACCACTAAACTGATCTTACAAGAGATGGTAAAGGAACTTCTTTAAGCTGAAAAGTAAGGGTGTTCGTTAGTAACGAGAACACAGGTGAAAGAATTGATCTCCCTGGAAAGGTAAATACAGTAAAGGTATTGGATTAATCTCTTATAAAGCTAGCATGAAGGTTGAGAGAAAAAAAAAAGTAAAAGTAACTATAATTACAATAATTAGTTAAGGGATACACAAGATAAAAAAGATGCAAAATATTATCTCAAACACGTAAAACATTGGGAGAAGAGTAATAATGTTGAGCTTCACAACTGGATCAAACTTGTGATCAACATGAATTGGACTGTAAGCTGTTATATGTAAGCCTCATGGTAACCACAAAACAAAAACCTATAGTCAAGATGTTCTATTCTCCACTTCCTTCTAAGAACTCAACTCCTCTAAGGTGCCAGGGGAAAAGGGAGGAAAGGACTAACATCTTCCTGCCATCCTGGGCAAGCTCGTGTCCTCCCCTTGGTTGGCTGTGAGAGTTTTTTTTGCTCAGTGTCCATATAGGAGGGATATGGATGGTGGTCAGTCACCATTGTCTGCTCACTTGCAACTCATTCCCAAGTAGCTCCCTGAGCTTTAGCAAATCCTTTCAAGAAACAGGTGTATCGTACAGCAGATCCCTCGCAGTCTCACGTCTGCCTCTCCTTCCCTGCCATATTGCCTTTCCATAAGTATCTTTCACATAGTCACAAGCTCTGGGGACAAATCAGCAAGTCTTCTAGCGAAGCAGTCCTAACTAGAGAATGAAAAGCTAGTCTCCTCTTCCTGTGGGATGCCTGGTCCTAACTGGTAGTCTCTTGAGGCCCCTGTTAGGAGGAGTGGGGAGACCAGTCTCAAATACTTCACTTCCCCTAACCCTACCTCCTCAGTCTTAATACCTATTTTATATTGACTGGGATCATGCAAAGGGAGGCAGGCGGTTATAGGAACAGTCCAAAGACACTTCTTAGCAATTTTTGTAAGCCCTGGAGGGAGGAGATTATCCCTCAATAATGGCACATTTGCAGCCTAGCATGTTTGGTCTTAGCTGCACTTCTAGGACAATGAGAAAAGTTCTAGTTTATTTTTACACAGACTACAGATGAGCATTCTAACTCTTTATTTACAACCAAATTGTACATACCTTTAAACTAACAAAGAGCACAAGAACAAAAACAAGAGGCAAATAGTAAATAAAGAATAAAATGAAGGGGCACCGGGTGGCTCAGTGGGTTAAAGCCTCTGCCTTCGGCTCGGGTCATGATCCCAGGGTCCTGGGATAGAGCCCCACATCGGACTTTCTGCTTAGCAGGGAGCCTGCTTCCTCTCTCTCTCTTCTCTCTACCTGCCTCTCTGCCTACTTGTGATCTCTATCTGCTAAATAAACAAATAAAATCTTAAAAAAAAAGAATAAAATGAAGCAAATTCAAAATATAAAGCAAAACATTTAGTACAAATATCATAAACTCCTTTTAATAATAATAATAATTATTCCTATTATTATGAGGGCACCTAGGTGTCTCCCTTTGGCTCAGGTCATGTTCTCAGGGTCCCAGGATCAAGCCCTGCTTTAGGTTCCCTGCTCAGCAGAAGTTGGCTTGTCCCTCTCCCTCTGCTTCTGCCCCTCCCCCGCCGTCCTCTCTTTCACTCTCTCAGTTAAATAAATAAAATCTTGAAAAAAAATTATTATAATATCTATGTGCCTAGTACTATTCTAAATTTACATGTATCATCTCATTTAATCTTTGCAACAATGATATAAGATAAATTCTTTTATTATTACCATTTTATGGTTGAGAAATGGAGGCATGGAGACATAGTCTGTACTCAGACACAAAAGACTGCATCATTAGCAAATATATTAAAAAGATATTGAGGGGTACCTTGGTGGCTCAGATGGTTAAGTGGCTGACTCTTGATTTCAGCGCAGCTCATGATCTCAGAGTCCTGGAATCAAGCACCACATCAGGCTCTGTGCTCAGCGTGGAGTCTGCCTAAGTCTCTCTTTCTCCCTCTTCCTCTGCCTCTCCCCCTGTTCATGCATGCTCTCTCTCACGCAAATAAATAAATAAATCTTTTTTAAAAAGTAAAAAAAAAAAGATCGAGCTCATTTTTATAATTAGCATTCCATGTGTGCCCATTACAAAAACGTTTTTTAGGCCACTCTAGCAAAATCTAGAAATCGGAGGTGCTTAGCATCATATCCTTTCCAAGAGGCAGTGCAAGTGTAGTGGTTCAGAGAATAGATTCCAGAACCAGAGTACATGAGTTCAAGTCTTAGCTTTCCTTTTACTTGTTTGGTGGCCGTTTGCAGCCGGGGTCCTCATGCCTCCATTTGCAGTACGTGGAATTCAACCGACACGGGTTTTTGGCAGAATGAAGAGAGTTGGCATATCTGGAGCTGCACCGTCAAAGAGAAGAGCCCGCCCGCCGTATGTGCAATTTAAAATTTTCTGATAGCCCCATAAAAAAACAGGGAACAGGGAAGAGGTGAAATTAATTGTAATAATATAATTTACTCAATCCAGTGTATCCAAAATATTATTGTTCAATGTGCAATTAATATTAAGGAGATATTTTACATGAGTTTTTGCTCTGACTCTTTGGAATCTGTATTTTATACTTTCTGCACAACTCAGTGTGGATTAGCCTTATCCCACGTACTTAAAGCCACGAGCGGGTGGTGGCCATTGCCTCAGCCAGGGTAGCCTTAGAATGCTTGGAACAGTGCCAGGTGCATGCAAGCTGTCGTACAAGGCTTATTGATTCTTTTACCTTCCAAATATTTTTCAGCTGGATCACTTTTCTGGTTCTCCACTGACATGCCTGAGATCAATTTATCATCATCTTTGCCAGGAAAGATGGATTAGCCTCCTACCTTGGCCTCCCCATAATCACTAGCCACAGCCCTTTGGTCTCTGTTCTTCATACTGAAGTTCAAGGCATCCTTTCAAAATACGGATCTGACCGTACCCTTGCTCCGATGCCCCCGAGCCTTCCCTGTACCACACGCCTGCTCCCCTGTGCTTTAGCCACTAACCTTTTGTTCAGTGCCTTGGACTGTCCAGTTCCTTGCTGAGTCCTTGGACATGCACCCTCCGCTTTGTACCCCTCCTTGTACATCGTCGCTTCTTTACTTCTTCTTGGGAACCCGTTTCTAGTGGTTTCCAATCTCTGTCAGGTGACTTGGCTAAAATGCAGGCATAGAATCACGTTCTTTTTCCAACACTCTTTTCTCTGTTTGTAATTTTGTTTTCATTAGTGCAGTAAATTAACTACCCTGCCTGCTCTCCCATGTAGACCATAAATTCTTTCAGGGAAGGTCCTTCATTGGTTTTTGTTCACCATTTTGTCCCCTACATCTAGCCCAATGCCTGCCACTTTGGGGGTCCTCTTGAAATATGTTTAAATAAACTACCGAAATAAGTAAACACACAAATTCTGCCTGAAGGATCCCTTCATTCTGTAATGAAGGGAATCTGAAACAAGGAAGCAAATGACACAAGGTCAGCTTTTAGTTTAATTAGTGTTATTCTACTCTGTGTTAATTAGTTTAATTAGTGTTATTCTACTCTAGAATAGAATGGAAGGATTCTAGAGTAGAATAACACTCCATGTAAGATTCAGAAAACTCCACAAACATGGAAATACCCACATTTAGACTGACATAAGACAAAGACATGAGCAGACTGTGTCCTTAACCACCCCAAGCATATAAAATCAGCCTATAAGGAAGAGAAGAGAGAGGAGATGGGGGACAGGAAGGAATATTGTGAGCCGTGTTTTACTTCTCTTGTGCCTGAAACAGTAAGCATGAGTTGGGCTAAGCCCAGCACAGCTTGGGTGACACTTCCTTATAGAAGGCTTCTGTGACACCTTTTCATCCAGGACCCTGGATGTGATTCCCCAGAGCACTGTACTTCTTCACTCACTTTTTCACTTTCAATGTCTTCCTTAGTGCACGTCTTCCTCACCAGATCGTGAGCACTTGGCAGTGACCCCCATCTTCCCTGTTTACTGCTGAATCCCCAGCTGGCAGAGTAGACACCCCGTGTCTTTGAAACAAATGCATCAATCAGGCCAGGATGTGGCAGGAGAGGGTAGAGGCTGAGGGAACACCAGTGACTCGGGGAACCGTGCCTGCTCAGGTGGCAGTGGCGTCCAGCCGTGGCCATGTGGGCGCGACAGGCGTGCTGGTGTCCCTAGATGGAGAGCTTGCCCCAGCAGTGGTGAAGGGTAGCAGCCAGGCAAAGTTGACAGCAGTGTAAAGTGATAATGATATCGAGCATTTCTTGTCTAACCAAGCATCGTTATTTTGTCTGTAGTTTAAAGCTGTCTGTTGGGTGCCTGGATGGCTTAGTTGGTTAAGCAGCTTCCTTTGGCTCAGGTCATGATCCTGGAGTCCCTGGATCGAGTCCCACATCGGGGGCGGGAGGGGGGGAGCTCCCTGCTCAGCGGGGAGTCTGCTTCTCACTCTGACCCTCTCCCTTCTCATGCACTCTCTCTCTCTCTCTCAAATAAATAAGTAAATCTTAAAAAAAAAAAAGCTGTCTGTTTAAAATGAAATTCTGGTTTGTCTCTACGAATACAGGGACTAGAAAAGCAAGGAACATTTTCATGAGACTATTCGAAGTAGAACTCCGGAACGACACACCGCCATCCATATGTCTGTTTTTGTACCTTCGTCAGTAAGATAAACTTTGCTTATAGCAAGACATCTGTTTTTTCTAAGTTTTTATCTTCTGATAGTTTAATCATGTATGAACTCCTAGTAAATATGAATAGGGAGCGGCTCATAGTATATATAAGCAGACTCAGAAAATCATGGACCCAACAAACCTTTTCAGGCAATATTTTCCCAGCCGCCCCATAAAATTTCATTTCATTATTTACTTATTAAAATTTTTTATTACTAGAGTTGGTTGATACACAATGTTATATTAGTTTCAGGTGAACAACAAAGTGATTTAACAGGACTTCTGTTCTTTCTTCAGCCTTCATCCTATTAAGTGTGACCACAGATTGATCCCTTTTACATGGTTGCTATGTGGTTGGTATGTGTGATGCTGGGTCATAATTATATAACCCAGGGGTTTGCAAATTTTTTCTGTAACTCTCTTATGTTTTATGTTCTGTGGGCTATGCAGGGTCTGTCACAGCCACTCAGGTCCAGGGTTGTACCCCCAAAGTTACCACAAACAATACTTAAACAAATGGGCGTGGCTATCCTATGGCTTTCATTGTTGTGTAATAAATTATCGCCAACTTAGTGGCTTAAACCAATACACATTTATTATTTCACAGTTTCTATAGGTCAAGAGTCAGCTTAGCTGGGTCCTCTGCTCAGGCTATAGTCAAGGTTTTCTAAGGGCTGCTGCCTCACCTGAGGCTCAGGATCCTCTTCCAAGTTCAAGTGCTTGTTGGCAGAATGCATTGCCTTGCAGCTGTCTAACTCAGAGCCTCATGATAACAATAATAGATGAGCTATCTATCTCATTTTATTCATCTCAGGGGGACACTAGGGAAAAGCCCATACCACCTTCTATGTACTCACCTGATCAGGGCAGGCCCACCCAAGATAATATTCCTTTAGTTACCTCACACTGATTGAAGGCCTTAATTACATCTGCAAAAAATCACATCCCTTACCTTTGCTATCCAAGGTAACATAATCATGGGAGTGATACCTCATCATATTCACAGGTCCCACCCACACTTGAGAGAAGGAGAGATTATCCAGGGCATATATACAAGAGAGTGGGAACATTGCGGGCTCCCTCAGAATTCTGTCTACCACATCTGTGTTCAAATAAAACTACAGAGGTACCCTGAAATGTGAATACCAGAGGTTTTCCCCCCTCTGTCACAAAAGAAGTATTCTTCTCTTGATTATTTTCTCACCCCTTAAAAAATGTAAAAATCATTCTTGTGGGTTGGAAAAAAAAAAAAACAAAAAACCAACATCAGGCACTTGGATGGAATTGGCCCATGGCCTATAGTTTGCTACCCCCTGATGTAATTTGTGGAATGGAGTGAGGTAGCTCTTGTGGCCTAGCGAGAGATGGTTTCCAGAACCAGATGCTAGATCCAGATGTTATGGCTTTGCAACAGGTGGAGCAGAGCCGACGTGTCAGGGTGACCTGCTGGCGTAGAAGACACTCGAGCCCTTCTCCCCGAGGTTGCTTCCTGTGATCTGGCAGGATCTAACAGATGGAAAGGCAGAGCTACGGCCCTGAGCACCTCTCCCACATGAGCACATGGGGACATCTGAGAAGCTTTCTCCACAAGCACTTGGCAGCCCCTTAGCTCCCTGTGAGTCCTCGTTATTCCGTGAGGATGTGTTCTCTGTGCTTACTGATGCAAATTGTAGCTTCCTTGCATCTATCTGCTCAAGTGCTTATTTTCTTCAAGACTTCAACAGAACCTTCTGTGGGGCCATCGCAGCTTCCCATAGTCAAAGATCACCTTGCTATTTAGTTTTACTGAAAATTTCATTCCATGGAAATGGGATTAATGGCCACAAAACAAAACAAAACAGAAAACCCAAGCATTGATTTTCCTATCACAAGACACAATCATAGATCCAGATATGTGGATTGTACATTTAGGCTAATTTTCATACTGTTTAAATCCAAGTTTTCATCTGCACAAACAAAAAGATTAACGACTGTGAAAAACATCCTTCTTCCAGAAGCTCAAGAACACTCTAATAGTGTCATGTCAAACACTGGATCTTAGAATCTTCATCTACTTGTCTCGCCACAAATGTGCTTAAATGTTTATATGGTGCTTCCTACGTGGCAGGCACTGTTGTAAGCACTATGCAAACAGTAATTTGTTTCAGCCTCATCATAACTCTTATAATCTCACTTTAAGCAAACTGAGGCACAGAGCACAGTTCGGTAACTTGGACCGGTATCTCCTGACTAATAAGTGGCTGAAGTGGGATTTGAACCCCATCAGTTTCCTTCCAGAATCTGTTCTTTCAACCACTACCCATAATACTTCCCCAGCATATCCCAGTAATTTAAAGATGTTTCCTGAACATGCTGTGGTAATTCATGACGCACAACTCGTTAATAAGGTATTTAAGTGAAAACACTGAAATTAGTGTGAAAATTCTTGGAAGTGACATCTGCCAGGTGATGGACGTGGCCAATTAAATGACCATCTTTCCTCTGGTCTCAGCCTCAGCAGCCTTGTTGAGCTTGTCACTGTGTCGTGCAATATTTCTAGTGCCAGCTCTGGGATTCTTTGCAATAATGGCAGTATCAGAATCTTGGTGAGGATCAGTTACATGGCACACATTTGCAACGATTGTATTAATAATTCATCAGATTTTTTCAACTGATGTAGAAGTTGTTATTGTAGAATTATTCAAAATTTGTTACATTTCTATAATGTGAGTGAAGACATAGAAATAATTGTGTGATTTTATCAAAGACAAATTTCGGCCTATTCAAACACAAGATTTCTGATATGGATGCCTGTTCTCAGAAGAATACTAATCATGTTTCGATCATCACGTGTTTCGTTTTTACCAGCTGAAAAAGTTCCATTGTCAAGACATTTTCCAAAAACCCTAAATCAAAACAAGGCCACCGCAATTTTCCATGGCACTTTTTTTTAAAAAATGGAGAGGCAGAAAAGTTTTTCCATGTGAATCTCTGCATTTTAATCAGAATGGGAGAGAAAGATAAAAATGTGAATGGTTTCCTTCTAAAAATAAAAGAATTTCTGAAGAAAATTGCTAATAATGTTAACTCTTCATTGTGATAAGGATTTGGTGAAATGGGGGAGGGAATGGGAGTAGAATTACCCACTTTAAGAAGGGATATATGGAAAAACCTTGAAGAATTTTGCTTTATTCGGAAATAACAACAAAAACTTGTTAAAAGGTCCTAAAAAGGGTGAGCCTCGTGGTGGGTATTCAAGGAGGGCACGGATTGTATGGAGCTCTGGGTGTGGTGCAGAAACAATAAATCTTGGGACACTGAAAAAATAAAATAAAGTTTAAAAAAGGTTTATCTGAAGAAAGCATGGAATAATTTCTGGGGTATTTTGTTTTCTGTTGTTGTGAAGACTTTTCAAAATGGGGTCCTTAAATTATTACCTTGTTTGCTGAGTAGAAGCAGAAAGAAACCAAAATTCTCCAGAAAGATTTTCATGGAGAAACATATTACTACATCAAGATTTTACACCACGTGGTATATGATTCCAGCCCATCAGATCATTTTTGCTGACAACTTTTGGAGGATTACTAACATAATTGATATAAAAAATCTCTCTTGATAATCAAATGAATTACTCAGACTTTCCAAGAGATGTTAGAAAAAAGAAAGAACAAATTCTAACTTCACAAGTTGAATTCTATAAATGAACACAGACCCTGTTGTCAGTTTCAACAGAGATGATGAAATTATATTAAAGTAAAAATCACATTATCCATCTATAACTTTTTGCAGAATTTTGTATTAACTCTCACATACATTTACTCTTGTTGGTAAAAGGCAATGGGCTAAATGTACAATTCATAGCATTTATTTTTTTCTAATTTTTGAGGCATTCTAAAAATAAATTCACAAATGAAAAACACCGTTTGTCAGAAAGTGCATTTAAATTTGGGGTCTATCAATACGGTCCCCATATGAGTGTTCTGGACCATAAAGAGTCTTTTGAGATAGAAAGAATGAAGCAAAGGAGTCACAGAGTGGATGTAAATGAGAGAAAGATGAAGTGTGAGTGATTTGAGGATTAATGGGAACTTTTTTCAGTCCAGAAGGAAAACATGGCAGACATGATTCTTGATAAGGTAATAATCACTCACTATAATCAAACTGTAAGTACTTCAGCCAGAAACTGCTGAGCCCCAGGAAAGGGCTATTAGGCATTGTTAAAGCAATTGACCACTTCCATCATTATTTGTATGCCTGGAATTTCACAATCAGAACTTATCATACAGCATTTATGAGGCCTGCTGAAATTCACAGATTTGGAGGGACAGATTGGCTGAATGATTATAAAACTGGAAGGCTGTCTTTTCCGAAATGAACATCGACAGAGTAAAAATCATCATAACGCACATACATTATCTAGGCACTCCGTGTTGGGATAATGCTTATTGATCTGACATTAGGCATGAGAAAGGGAAACAAATAGTCTAAAAGAACCGGTAGGTAGTGTTTTGGAACAACCAAAGGTTTCTGGCTGCAAAGGTGAAATGCACTCCTATTTCCTGCGTAGAAAGTTATGAAATGGCTCATTTGTTCGTCCAACCAATATTTATTGGGTGTGTCCCATGTACCAGACACCATCGCAGGCATTATGGATATACTAGTGATGAGCGAGAGGCAGCACAGGGCTATGAGTCCAGCAAAGCCACAGAAAGTGAGATAAAAATATTCCGTGCAAGCTGGATTGACGGTGTATAAAAAAGCAACATACATTTTATGACCAAGAGGAATCTAACTGTGTCGTTACTGTTAAACACTCCTGGGTGTCATGTAAATACAGTCAAATTTTTTTTTTAAGGTTATTTATTTTTTAGAGAGAGAGCATGAGCAGCGGGACAGGGGAGGAGGGAGAAGCAGATTCCCCAAGGAGCAGGGACCCTGATGCAGGGCTTTATCCCAGGACCTTGGGATCATGACCTGAATTGAAGGCAGACGCTTAACTGACTGAGCCACCCAGGCACCCACAGTTAAATTTCTAATTAACATTTCTTTTGTATGGAAGTTATATTTGACTAATACACGTTATGCCAGGGGATTCCATGTGCTTCTTTTTAAAAACTGTAATATTTAACTGTCACACAATCCCAGAATTCTGTTCCATTACGTTCGGTTAGCCAACAAATAGTAGTACATCGTGAGTTTTTGTTGTAGAATTCAGCAATTCATTTGTTGCGTATAATACCCTGTGCTCTGCTTAATACCCATCATCTAGTTTCTGAAGAAAATTTAAGTCGTTATACATGATCAGCCAAATTAAAACTAACTTGCAAAAGAAGTGGTTTTAGCATATATAACCTGGGAGAATTTTAACTTTGAGGAAAACTCAAACTCCATAGAGCTTCGCTTTATACTTTGTAGTTAAAAGTATTTCCAAGGAATACATACATTTTAAAATTATTTCTATTTTTAAAAAGTATTTCTAATGTACTGAATTCTTGATGTTTGCATTATTTCTCAGATGGACCAGGAAAATATTCTGATAGTTTGCTATAAAGGAATAGCCCTGAAACACATAAAAATTCCGAGCACTTTACATAGTACTTGGCACATAGTAAGTACTCATTAAATATTTGTAGACATGAGCAAGCAAATTGGGTATGACAAGTTAGCATCATGATAATTAGATAGTAGGGGCAGTCCCAGTTTTGTGGAATCAGAAGCTTTTGCAATTTTGGGAGCCCTCTTTTAAAAAAGAATTCAAAATCATACATATAAAATTAGGCATGAAAGTGAATATCTATTTAGAATGAGAAAATAAATCACTACAAATTATAATATTTAAAAGGACAGACAATTGTAAAAAGCCTTTCTTTTCACATGCTTTTGGCTTCTATCAGAATGTTTCATCTCATCATATTTAAATCAATAATCTGCAAAAATATACAAAATGAATCTGAAATTAAGGCATACAAAAGATGAACACGAATGCACTTTTTTTTGAAAGGCGTCATGTCATATTGAGCTACATAATTATGTAATCAAATTACTCAGATTACATGTAGTGGCTTAGGAATGGTATCATTGGAATACTTGTTTTTCAGGCCATTTTGCTGTGTTGGCGGCAAATTTGCAAGCCTTCTTCCGGAGCTGCCAGACTTCATCGGGACAAGATGTTTCAGATATGGCGAAGCGTGATGCAGTATACATTGGGTGCATAAAACATGTGACTTCACACACAGATGCACTCGCTGCTTATTGTACCTCTGTAGGTTTGTATCCTGCGAACACAGGAATTCTAGAAATTCTATTTCGCGAGAGTCCCCTCAGAAGATAGATATAATACATGGCCTGTGTATAATTATATATGCCTCCTTACTGAGCATATGCCCAGCAGAATGGAACTCCTGTTTTGACTAGGCATTGTGGAGAACTGAGTCCTCCACTTGAATTCTACATGTCTGGTAACTGGAAGAATTTTTCAGAGTCTGGCTCTATTTTAAACCCTGTTTTTCTGCCCCTAGCTGCGATCTACCAGTGCTGGGAGCTCCAGAATGTGTTCGTATTGCAGTTTTAACCCTGGCCCTAGACTGGCGTGTCTTGACACTAGGTGAGTCAGTGTGGGGGTGAGGGGGTGGAATGAAAGAAATCTAGTGGTCTAATCTTTGGTGCACTGGTTTATTCATCTGTTCCCAGACTCGGAGCCAAGTAGCAATGTTTGAGGTTCACAGCATTGAGGCAGCTGCCTATGAATGGCCCCCACTGATCTATGACTAGCTCCCTTCCCCAGACCAGCTCTCCAGCCAAGAGAAATTTACCAACCGATGGGCACCTCCTGTGAACTCTGGTTTGCACAAATGGTGCAATAAAAGGCATCCTTCCAGTTCTTTCTGTGTATAGCTTATCAATAAAGGGAAATCAGAGCTTACAGGGCAACTTGGTGACGAAGACAGCTGTTGCCGGGGATTGTATTTATGACCCTGAGGCAGACTTTGCAAGAGAAGGAAGTTGTCAGAGGATCACCCTAAAATTTTACTCCCTCGTCCTAATGTAGTGTCTTGGATCGTCTGGCCCAGACCAATTCTCTTCCCATCAGACCGTCTTACCCATTCCTCCAGTCCCTGACGAAGGTCCTGTTCCATCCCGAATGCACAACCTGGTAAGCTGCCACTCTCCTTCCCAGAGACTTTGCAAGCCCACCCCGGCCTCCAGATCTATCCAGCACGGGTGGAGTTTGAGATCTCTGCGGTCTGGGACACTGAGATCAAACAGGGCCATTGATTTTCCCCACAGAAAGCAAAGCGAGGATTCAGCTTGCCTCTCAAACTTGAGTGCTTCCCTTTTCCTCACTGGGGACTATCAAAGTTGTGGGATCTGGGGATTAAGAGTGGGTGGGTTGTTATGGGCTTCCTGATGGATCCCATGTCGGCTCTCCTCACCCTCATCCCTGGGGCTAGGCGCTGAGAAAGATGACACAAGACCATCTGGACCCAAGCTTAGACGCTCTCAAGGCCCATTGTCAAGCTAAACCCAAGCTTGACCTTTCTGAGGCCCACGTGGACCACGTGGACAAGTGTAGGCACGTGGGCAGGCACACAGGACCAAAGTTGGGGAGGAGATGTCTTCCTGGGATGCTGAGACCTGAGGCTCAGGGCCATGGGAGCTGGTGACCCTGTGATGGTGGTGGTGGCCCTTCTCTAGGTATTGGGAGTGGCAGAAGCAGAAAACTCTCGGAACACCTACCACGCCTATTTTCTCCTGTTTTCGGGGTTCTTATGATTATATGTGGTTTGTGCACCTGTCTTGCTCACAGTTTAAAACTGGACTTTTTTACATGCCTCTTCTGTCTCCCTTTATCTGGTTAATCCTTCATGCATCAAAACACTTCTTCTCACTGTTTTTTTAAAAAATATTTTTATTTATTTATTTGACAGAGTGAGAGAGCTCAGAAGTAGGCAGAGTAGCAGGAGGGAGAAGCAGGCTCCCCGCTGAGCACGAAGCCCGATGTGGGGCGTGATCCCAGAACCCTGAGATCATGACCCGAGCTGAAGGCAGAGGCTTAACCCACTGAGCCACCCAGGCGCCCCTCCTCCTCACTGTTTAAAGGAGGCCCCTCCTGACACCCCCAGAGTCTGGATTAAGCCCCATCCGGAGTGTTCCTCCAACAACCCTGTTTGCCTCTACCGTGACGCTTAGCCCACAACACTGAAACCAGCTGTCCCCTCATCGACGTTCCCAGGAAGTCTGCGGCGTCTTGAAGAGAGGAACTGCGTCTTTTATCTTGATATTTTGATGTCTCGTGCCCAGTAAATATGCAGTAGATGTTTGTTGAATAAATGAATGAATTGAATTATTGACTTTTTTGGCACCAAACTATTCCAGACCCTGGTGATCTCAAATCCATCATCATATTCTGCATGAACTGATTAAATATCGATCCCTTGCCATTGCTTCCAGTTTAAAAAAAAAAAAGACCTTCTGAAAATATGATGTGCAACTGTAAAAAAAAAAACTGTTTCTATAAGTCACACATAAGTATCAATCTCGTCATTTTATGATTCTCCTTCACAAGTGAGTATGAAAATTTGAGATGACCAAGTTGCAGTCAGATTTGAACACATGCTTTGAGAATCTTAACTTTGTTTGTTGGTATAAAACAGATATTTTTCAGTAGAAAATCCTGAAAAGAAAGAGTCTGGCCAGGAGAAGATTTGCAAATAGTATTTTATTCTACTTTTGCCAAAACATTACCTGGCCTGTTCCTGTATCCTGATCTTCAAATTCTCTTTCTCAGTAAGACCTGTACCATTGGCCTTGGACTCTCTCATTGTTGATATAAACTGACCCCCCGGCCAAGACTATGAAATTTACTGAATTCCATGTAAGTTTCCTGCATACTTACTACTCACATGGTGCCATTACTGAGATAAGGTCACAGACTCAAGGTATTTGTGTTTGATGTTTTTGTCTTCTCATTCCTTCTTGTCTTCATCCAGCAAATATAAACCTTTCATGTAAAGGTGCTACCCTAAAGGCTATGAGAGGGAAAAAAGGTCAATGCGCTCCTGATGTCAGGGAGATTATAATTTAATTAGGGAGATGAGATACACAGGCCTAGCATGTTTGACACCGGCAAGGGGCCGGTACTCTGAGAAACACGCCATGCTGAAGTCGCTCTTGGAAGCTCTCCCCGACAGGGCAGGGTACTAGACTCAATTGCTTAACCTGTATCTACTCTGCATAGAATTACCGAGAAGAGCCATAGCGGACACGTGTGTGAAACGTTGACACAAACCCATCCGTTCTCCTTCACTCTCTTCCTCTTTGCCTCGAGTGGAATTAGGTGCTAACGGTGCCACAGGCCGGCAGAGCAGCTCGGACGGTTCCTTACCAAGTAGGCAGAGAGAAGCAGCACCTCCCAGGAGGGCCTGGGCTGGGTGGAAGGGCTTTTTTGTCCTGTCACTGGGACTGAGAGTTGAAAACAAAAGGAACGAAGTATAGTCCATGCTAGAGAAAATTCACAAAGCTCCAAAAGTCAGCCACCCTTCCCTGGGCTTACAAGGGGCCGCAGCATCACCGCCGCCATGGTCCCCCACCAACCATCTTCCTCAGAAGAGAGCACTGGAGGGGGGCGTGGAGGGAGAGCGGCCCCGGTCTCCAGTCTGTAGATGTGGTGCTAGTGGGGAGACGATCCCCACTCTTCTCCGTGGGAGGTGAGAAGGGCTTCTCTCAACCCCAGGCCATGGGGAGCTCCAGAGACTCTTCCAGAGGCCGGGGATGTCTGTGCCAAGAGGAGAGCGAGGTCTCGCTGCCCGCCCGAGCTGTCCTTGCCTACCCCGGAGCTACGGTTGGGATAGTACTTCAGGGAACCCGAATGTGAGGGTTCTGCTTGGCTGTAGAACACACGCCACTTCTCTCAACAAGTAGGAAGGGGAGGGGCGCCCCAGGGGGTCTCAGCTGGTTAAGCATCTTAGTTTCAGCTCAGGTCATGGTGTCAGGGTCTCGAGATCAAGCCCTGCTTTGGGTGGAACCTGCTTGAGATTTTTTCTCTCCTTCTCCTTCTCCTTCTGCCTCTCTCCTTTCTCACATGCTCTCTCTCTCAAATAAGTAAATAAAATCTTTAAAAAAAAAAAAAGTTAAGAGGGGCGCGAATAAACCTGGGAAGGAAAGGGTGAAGGCAAACCCACTCATATTCCCATGGGCACCTGAAGGATATGGAGTAGGAGCACCGTGTCCCTCCTACTTCCCAGCAAGGGACAGGTAGTTAGGGGAGGACCAGAGGCACACAATGGCCTGGCGGCTGCAACGTCTTCCTCAGTAAGTAGCTGACAGCATGGATTGCTAGTGGGGCCAGAAGTTATAAAATCTGTCCAACACGTCATTGAGGAACAAGGAGGGGATTAGATACAGCAGCAGTTAGAAAGGATGGGAAAATATGAAATGTTTTCATATTTATACTACGGAGAGTCCTTCGCAAACTCCAAGCTCACCCACGG
Source organism: Meles meles (assembly GCF_922984935.1). Taxonomy (NCBI): domain Eukaryota; kingdom Metazoa; phylum Chordata; class Mammalia; order Carnivora; family Mustelidae; genus Meles; species Meles meles. Next base: position 33,648,028 of record NC_060067.1, on the reverse strand, counting down.
ACACACATGAGCAAAGCAGCTCTCAGCTTCAGGGAATGAGCGGGCATGGGCAGGAGCCCATCGGCAGGGGCTGTGCTGGTGGGCACCCGAGCTGCCCTCCCCAACCCCTTCAGGTGGTCTTCTCTGCATAGAACTCCCCACAACCCAAGCAGGGGTAAGAACCTCCCATTCCGGAAGATGAGGGCTTAGATCAGATTAAACTGAATTTTGAAAGGGCTACCCACATAGTGGCTGGGGCCACAATGTTAATTTTTTCAATCTCAGTTTTTCCACCTATGAAATGGGGAGGATTAAAGAACCTGCCTTTGATGTTTCCCTGGGGTTGCTTTGAGAAGCAAACGAGTTTGTTTATAAAGCAGTTAAGACAGTGCCTTGCGTATAATGTAGCAATACATGTGTGTGTGTGTAAGGGCATGATTTACACACACACACACACACGCATGCACGTATACATAAGATAATGAGATGTTTCTTGTCTGTCCAAGTGTATAAAATAAAAATTGTGCCTGCAAATTCCGGTTTCTGGGTCAGCACGGAAGGAGCTTAGAAGTCACCACTCCCTTCCCACAACAACTAAACAGCCAAACAAACTGGAAAACGATAACTTCTTTTAGATTTGTCAGTGAAGTGTGGTCACAGGGCGGACAGCTGTCCTCCAGGTTGGAGAGACAGACAGATCCAGAGCACCACCACCTAATCAGAGCAGGAACCCCTCCGCAGAAACTGATGCAGGAGCTTAAGATGCTTCTGTTAGTAGCAGAGGTGCATTGGTGACCTTGAGGTCTTCTGGGGAAGTCCTGGACGGGCTGTGCTTAGGAAGGAAATTCCCTGGATGAACAAGAAAAGCAAGTGGAGATACTGGCCACGTGTTCCCACCCTTCTTACCAGTGAGGTCCGCCTGCTTCTTAGGGCCGCAGATATACAAGCTGATGTCCTTGTGTGAGAGGTTTCTCCCTTTGACTAGTTTCACCTAACCTAAAGGGCATGGCTATAATGGAGAAAATGAATGTCTGCCCTGAAGGAGCCAAGATAACCTTGAAGGCAATACATGAACGTGCATATTGATGGAGCAATTTGAGAAAGTATTGATTCCTGGTGGCTGGTGCTCGAATTCTTAGCTCATGTAATAGGTGGGAAGGGTTACTTATAAATAAGGCTATAGAAAAGTTTTTTTTTTTTTTGACTCAATAAACCCTTGGGGGATCTTGTTATTGTTTTTTCTTTCTAAATACTGAGTTGATGGAGAATGGAGTGTGGCCTGTGCGTTGGTGGTTATTGATCTATAGGTATGATTAAAAGAGCCTACAGGTAGCTACAGATACCGTCCTGAGCAGAGAGGAAACATGATTCCCTGCTAGGAAATTGATAAGGCAAAGGAATTCTAAAGGGCAGTGCCTGTTGGGAAGGAACCAGGTTGATTTTTCTTCTGGAAGGAGAGAGATGCAGTTCTAAGAATTTGGACCTCACTCTAAACTAAATCAAGTGCAAAACCCAGGGATAAGAGTGAATGTGATGGGCTCTGGGATTCAGTCATCCAAACTTCTCTTCAGTCCTCCACAATGAAGTCACTTGCATTTATTTAATGTCTCATGCTCTCAAAATAGGCTTCCAAGATCTCTCCCCACCTCCCAACATGGTCATATTATGAGGGAGACAGAAAAGTCCTATTTTTGGCTACACATGAGAGCAGATCAAGGCTGCGAGTCTATTGGTGGAATCCAGGGGGAATGGAAAGCTAGTGATACTGCAGTTAGAATTCCCATTCACCCATCCATCCATCCATCCATCATCCATCCATCCATCCACCCATCCATCCATCATCCGTCCATCCATCCATCCATCCATCCATCCATCCATCCATTATACATTTGCTGAGTGTCAGGCATGGTGTTTATGTCTGGAGATACATAGGTAAACAAAACACAAGTCCCTAGATCAGGAGCTCACAGTCTTGTAGGGAAGAAGGGAAGACAGCTGTGTAAGCAAATATAGCCATCTCCATCACTCAAATTTATATATATTTTTAAAAAGTGCTGGATTGCCTATGTTCAGTAGGAGAATCTAAGCTCTTTTAAGTTGGAAAATAATAATGTGTCCCTATCCCACCCCCAAATTCCAAGCAGTTTCTCCAAGAATCTTTCAAAACACTTGTAAACACCTATACTACTATCCAATAAAAATTTTCTCATTTAATATAAAACATCTTCAACACCAATCATCTAACTTACAGCACTTACTGAGCTTCTCATGGTTTTGTGCCGTATACAATGATACTGAAGAGCACTAGACAGGTCATGTTTTAGTTTTATATATAGAAACCTTCAGGAAGAACTTACCCTCAGTGCATCCCATTCTGATTGTGACCATTGGCCCACTGAACACAGTATTTCCTCAGATTTAAAGATATCACGCCATGACCTACAGATACATGAAAAGATGTTCAACAGAACTAATCATCAGAGAAACCAGTTCATAACTACAATGAATTATCATCTCACACTTGTCAGAATGGTTGGTGAGGATGTGGAGAAAGGGAGCCCTCTTGCACTGTTGGTGGGAATGCAAAGTGGTGCAGGCATCCTGGAAAACAGAATGGAGGTTCCTCAAAGAGTTAAAAATAAGAACTACCCTATGATCCAGCAATTGGACTACTCGGTATTTACCCAAAGAATAAAAAAAAACCACGAATTCAAAGGGATATATATGTATATAGCAGCAATATCTATAATAGCCAAATTATGGAGACAGCTCAAGTGTCCATCAACTGATGAATGGATAAAAAAGAAGTGAGATATATATATATATATATATATATATATATATATATATATATCCCTTAGATATAAATATCTATCTATCTATATATATCCCTTAGATATAGATAAATATCTAAGGGAATATTATATATATATATATATCTAAGGGAATATAGATATATATATCTAAGGGAATATTACTCAGCCATAAAAAAGAATGACATCTTGCCATTTTTAACAATGTGGTTGGAGCTAAGGAGTATTATGCTAAGTGAGATGAGTCAGTCAGAGAAAGACAAGTACCCATATGATTTCATTCAAATGTGGGACTAAAGAAATAAAAGGAGCAATCTTAGGGGGAAAAAGAGAGGCGAATCAAGAAACAGGCCCTTAATCAAAGAGAACGAACTGATGGTAACCAGAGGAGAGGTGGGTGGGGGGATGGGCGAAATAAGTGTTGGGGATCTGGGAGGCAACTTGTGAGGAACACCGGGTGACGTATGGAAGTGTTAGATCACTATACTGTATACCTAAAACTAATATTACACTGTATGTTAGCTAACTGGAATTTAAATAAAAACTTAAAAAAAAAAAAGATACCATGGCGTGTCTAGTAAAGCTTTCCAGAACCAACAACACTATTATTATTTCTTTCTGGATTTTCTCATGCAGAGAAAAAAATAGTACGATAGTATGCTCAGCAGATCAATATGGGGACACAAGCAGGGCCAAATGTGGGTTTCTTGTGCGTTTACCTCTTTGAGCACATGTTCTTACTTCTAAGGTGTGGACTTTCCCAGGCATATTACATTTATCCACTTTCTCGGATACATCTTTGGTGACATTTTTTCCCTTAACGTTGTGGGATATGTGAAAACAATGATAGATAATATAGAACACTGCGAGCTTGCAATAAGGTCCTTTCAGGAGAACAGCTGACATGTGACCACAGGGCACTCCACTCTGTCTCGTGTGCATTTGCATGCAATCTAAATATGCAGATTTATTATGGTAGGTTTCTGATTTGGATAGAGACAGCTGGGTGGCAATTTCTGCAGCTCTTTACAGTGAATGTTCGTGGGATGTGTCCTCAGATAATAAGGGACACCCATAATTTCAAGAGGGATGGGTAGAAGGTAATGCAGTCACACAGAGAAGAATGGTGAACTCGGCCAGAGAAGGGCAGAGAATGCCCAGAAGGGAAGCAGGGCCAAGCAAATGCTGCGAGATGAGGGCTCAGCAGACAGACCATGTAGGGGGATCAAGGGAAGGGTATTTTAGGCGAAGTCAGAGAGAACAAACCAAAGCAAACTGACAAAAAAAAACAAAACAACAAAACAACAACAACAAAAAACAACCCTGTGATATTGTGTTCAGAGGACTGAAAGTATTTTCTTTCTTTCCTTTTTTGTTTTTATAAGATTTTATTTATTTATTTGAGAGAGGGAACGCATGAAAGAGGGAGAGGTCAGAGGGGGAAGCAGACTGCCCACCAAGCAGGGAGCCCGATGTGGGACTCGATCCTGGGACTCCAGGATCATGACCTGAGCAGAAGGCAGTTGCTTAACAAACTGAGCCACCCAGGCACCCTGAAAGTATTTTCATTTTGCTGAAGTGTAAAGCACAAGGGACAATGAGACTGGAGAAAGAGGCATCAGCCTCAACTGGGATGGTCTTGTTGGGAATTTATTCTGGAAGACATGGACCTTAACTGAACGCCTTTAAGCAAGAGAGCATTAGCATCACCTTAGAAGTTTCAAAAAGTGCTCTAGAAACAAAACAGAAGCGGTTTCTGAAGACAGAGACCTGTAGCCAGAGCTGATGAGGACCAGAGCAAGGGCCACAGCAGGGCCAAAACTAAGAGGGTGGCATGGTGTTCGGAGAGTCCAGAGAAATGGGATTGATGGGAGTTAGTGATCTCTGTGATGGAGAGAGGTCAGCACTTTGTATCTTCATGCCATACATTAGGAAATTAAGATCAGGGCTTGTGTCTTTTCCATTTAGTGTCTCCCCAACCTTACGCAGTTGCTGGCAGACACCCAACACATGGTAAATGGATAAATTCCATTGTTCAGCCAACACATCTTCAGCGAGGTGCTGAGTGAATGAATCAAGTAATGAATCTGTGAATGAATTAATAAACGACTCTTTTCTTGGTCGGGTCTGCTGGTTTCCCATAGCATTGTGGCTTCTCTTTTTAATTTCTACCCCCGTCTCCATCATACGGACAGCTGAAGTCTCCCTTGAAATATCACAATATCCTCCTAGCTGATCCAGCAGCCTTTCTTCTCTTGCTGAAAGTCCCAAAGTGGGACCTGTCTTGAGGTAGGATTCTCCGATTTTCACTCTAGGATTTTCTTTTCCTCAGCAGAGCCCCAGGCATTCAACTTCTTTCATGATTTCTCTCTCCCCCATGCAAATAATGATCCCTATTCATCCACCTCACACAGATGTTGGACAGATTGATTATTTAATGTGCAAAAATTGCTCTGAGGATGAAAAGCGCCGATTATTATTATTATTATGTTGTCCAAGAGAAATTCTCTGCCTTTTAAAGGAAGTCCTAGAATGGTCACTGACGCTCCATTTGAATGCTCCGCATCTCACAAGTGGAATATTTATTTACCAATAAAGAAAAATATCTCCACATAGAAGAGCTCCCTGAAGCTCGTGCATCTGTTTCCAAAAGACGTGACCAAATTACTTCCATGGACAGTAACTGGGGCATCTGGGTTAAGGGGGATGTCCAGGCCTTCATCAGTGCGGGGTTTGTCAGTCACCGGGACATGGCTTTGCCTCTTTTCAGCCATATGTCAACTCAAATTCCTCTGACACTCTAAATCATAAACAGGGCATCAGATCGATCTCTCTCTCTCTCTCTCTCTCTGTCTGTCTGTCTATTTTTCTTCCAGAACACTTTGAACTTAGAATATTTCACCTTGGCCAGAAGTGAATAATGGTTTCTCAGGGGCATCCCTTTTCATTTGTTGGTGTCTCTACTGAGGTGATTTCTATGTATTTACTTCAGGAATTTCTGTATTGGATAACCAACCAAAACAGCAAAAAGATTTTTTTTTTTTTTTTAGTTTGGGTCCTGATGTAAATTCAAGGAAAATTGTAAGAAAAGTTTAAATTGCATTCTAAATAACGAGGGGGGGGCCCTTAATTCAAAGTGCATGAAGGCAGAATTGATGCTGGTGGCTTGCTATTCCAAACTTGATTTGCTGCTAGTTTTCTTGAGCAACTTGGGCTTTTAGTGTGATTTATGCCTCAACTTTTAGAGTGAAATTTATGAACTGCATTAAGTGCTAAGGAAGAAGCATAAAATCAGTAATTTGAGAGTCTGGAGCAGGAGAAGGCTGTGTACAAATAGGCTAAATGGAAATAGTAGACTAATAGATGTGTCAGAGAAAAGCAAATGGCTTTCTGACATCAAGGACCCAGAGTTTTGGGAAATTCTTTAATTATCATCTAATTGGCTGGGTGAGATAGTGTTGCTAAAGATGCATGAAATCCAAGAAGTGTCATTTGAAAATGAAACAAGTTTGGGTAGGGACATGGTGAAAGGGATGGCAGAGTTTCATGAAGGTGGTCAGTTGGACAAGAGCAGAGAATCAGAGGGGTTCCATTTTGGGACTTTGCCCAACAGGTGGCAGAAGTGGGACTTCAAGACCAGGCATGTTGGGGAGCGGGACCACCATCTGCCTTTGAAACCCTGCCCCTGGGGCTGCGGCTGTGTATTCTGGCCCGGTGGATTTGGCTGAGATCTGCCTGTGGGGTGCCACCCTCCTGAAATGATGCATGTTATGTGTGTGGCTGGAATGGTCTTGGTCGTTCTGCACCTTTGTTCTTGCCTTTTCCCAGTCATGTGCCAGGTTACTCTTTCTCCCAATGTTCATTTCCCAGGTTTCCTCTGTCGGCCATGTTGTCCCCTGGGCGTGTCTACATTCTTTTCTTCCTGCTTTTTCTCTTTATTGGAAAGCACTCACTGTGGAGAGTCTGACCTCTACACTCTTTGCTCTCCAGATGTGCTAATTGACTGAGCAGGGATGGGGGTTGAAGTTAGTGTATAAGGTGCTGAACTTCAAGTTTAATGTCTACCCTCTCATGACCTTATATGAGAGATGCCATTTTTTTCTTTTGGTTGATGAAGAAACTGAGGTTCAGAGAGAATAAAGCGCTTGCCTATGGTCCACAGCAAGTTGGGGAGCAGCAACATACTCTTTTCCCCTCAGGATTACTAAGGGTCAAAAGTATTATTACTCTTGACCCTTTCATCCATTCCTGGCATCACGGACATCCAGGATCTCAGGAAAGGATTGTTACAGAAACCGTATGGACATCTCAGTGTAGAAAAACTTGATGGCTCAGGGCAAGGTGAAGCTCTTGTCCCAGTCTTCCAGGCTAGATAAAGATGCTCTGGGTTGGCAAATTAGCCACGAGTCTCCAGAGAAACAGAACCAATCGGATATGTAGTGAGATATACAGACAGAGAACCATTATAGGAGTTGGTTCATGTGATTATGGAGGCTGAGAAGTCCCATGATTTGCAGTCTGCAAGCTGGAGGCCCAGGACAGCCAGTGATACAGCTCCAGTCCAAGCCCTGAGGCCTGAAAACCAGGGTAACCAATGGTATGAGTTCTGAGTCTGAGTCTGACGGCCCAAGAACCAGTAGCTCTAATGTCCAAGGCCAAGGAAGATGGATGTCTCAGCACAAAGAGAGAGAGCAAGTTCGTCCTTCCTTCACTTTTTTGTTCTATTCAGTCCCTCGGCAGATTGGATAATACCCACTTTCATCAGTGAGGGCAGCCTTCTTTACTCAGTCCACTGATTCCACAGCTGGTCTCTTCGGGAGACATGCTCACACACACACACACACACACGCACACACACACACACCCGGGGATAATGTTTTACCCACTGACTGGGCATCCCTTAGCCCAGGCAGGTGGCCATATAAAATTCACCATCACGGTTGGGGTGGGGAGAATTGGAGAAGAGGAAGTGAGGAGACACCCGCGGGGTTGGGGGTGCTCAGAAAAGATGGATCTCATGCCTCATCCTCCAGCCGTGCTGGGGGTCAGGAGTAGGGGAAAATAAAAGTCCAGCTAGCTAGTTTTGCAGGGGTCCAAGCGCAGAGCCATCTGTGATCCCCTCTTTGGTGGGGATGAGACCCTGAGGGGCATGGCTGCGGTGTGCTTGTCATCCAACTGAGCCTGAGGCAGCCTCGCCGAATTCCCGCGCACTCAGCAGCAGAGCTGGCCCCCACACTCAGGAGAGGCACAAGCCCCACAGGAATCGGAGGAGGGAGACTTGGGGAATATGGAGGATTCTTGGCAACGACTGTGAGGAGAGATGCAGCTGAAAACTGCTAGGAACGGGAGGTCTCGGGGCTGTGCCAGAGAGTAAAGATCGAGGCCACAGCTGCCAAGCTTGCAGGTGCCACCTAGGAGAAACAGGAACCGTAATTGACTCAGATCACATTTCTGCCCCCTGGTGGAATGGGGGGCTCATTACAGAAATGAAGCTGAATGAGGGAAACTTAAGTTTTTCTGCTTGTGGACTGGGGTCTGGACCCTCAAACAGCATGGAACCCAGAGTTTTCTGGCTCCCCTAACCACCCATTTCATCACACCAAGAGAAAGCAGCATTTCCAGATCCAGAATTCAACACAATAGGAAGCAAATGTTATCACTGAACTATCTAGATGTATCATATTTTTATTTTTAATATGTTGCACAATTCAAGTCAACTCAAGTTTCTTTTCCCCCACATCATTTCCCCTCAATTTAATGAGATTTTACTAATTAAATACTCATTTTACTCATAAAATACTCAAATGAGTATTTTATTGAGGTGACTCAAGAGAGATCTCTCTTCAAATATTTTCAGAGTGTTATACAGAAAAGGGCACCCTCTGTAAGTGAAAATTAACAATTTTTTTTCATGAGGATATGAATGACTTCAAGATAACACTTGGTATCTGGGCACACCATACATTCAGCTTTCTTACGTGTGAGTTGTTCATCTTTTTGAAGTGGATTTTTACACATCAGTGTTACCCAATAGTCCTCAATCCTCAGCCTTTTTTAAAGAAGAAAGAATTCCAAAAAAAAAAAAAAAAAGAAGAAAGAATTCCAAGGGCGCTTATATCCAGATTTTATTGGTGTATGACCCCTCCCCCATAGCTCTTCAAGGCAGCATTTCCAGGATATCCCCCGTGTTTTTTTAAGAAGCAACAGGACTTGCCCAGAGTCATGCAAGTTGCTAGTGGCCCGGCTGGTGTTGATTTGTCCTTTGCCAAGCTTAGTTCGACCTCAGAGTAAGGACAGTGGGGCAGTGGGCCTTGTAGGGGTTGTAGAGATTCGCCTTCTGGGTGATGATGGTTCTTGCCAGCAGGGGAACGAGGGTGGTACACAGCGAGGGTTTGTGAATTCCTGGTTGAATTCCCGCACCCGGGCTGAGCTGGCCTCAGCTCTGGGGGTCACCCCAGCAGAGGGAGAAGCATCTTTCCAATGGTTACTAATGTTCTCTAAACTTCAGCCCACTCATCTCTTACTCTGATCACAGCACTGGCTTTGTCCCTGAATTCTAAACCACGTACATAAAAAGAGAAACTGAAAATGGACCTAAACTTGGCATGTATATCCCTGGAATCGATGCTCTCTTCAAAATTTCCCTTGTACAAGGGCACCTCTGATGTACATGCAATAGAGACAAACTTCCTCTAGAGGGCACTCACAGCTTCTCCATGAGCCAAGCTCGCGCTAACGCAGTCAGAAATGGCCCACACTCTGCATGGAAGCAAAATCTATTTATATAAACAGATGAATATGGATATGTCGATTTCTTTAAATCAGCGAATAATACCTCTTTGTCTTTTTTGGATCAGCAACAGTGAAAATGATGCACATGTGGGAAAGTGAAATATGGAGGATTTCCTTTTGTTTCTTTTGTGAATAACACTGAGCCCTCACCTCTAGGGGAGTTCGCTATAGTTCACTGCTGTGTCATATTTATAATTATCAGGAGAGGAAGGGAAATTAAAGGATTCAACTGCTTGACTCTGCAGCAGTTGAGCTGTTGGCCCTGGGGACATGCCGGCAACTTCATGTTTTGGCGAAGCTCTGTGGAAATCTTCAGGAATGGCCATTTGACCGCTCCTTTGGCCACCTGAGGAAATCAGCTTTGGTTAGATTAGATGGACCATAATTGGCTTTTGAGTTGTTGAGGCACATTCTGGGTACACATTTCTCCCTGTTTTGAAAAGCATATGTTTAACTTGGACCAGATCAGCGTAGAGAGAAGTCAATCACTGCCTGGGTGGGTGGGTAGACCAGAAGGTTGCTTCCCAAGATCAGCTCTGTCTCTCAGCTTCCCCGTGACAGTGGTCTGCTCAGACCCTCTGGCCCACCCCATCCTCCCCTTCCGGCCCCGGGGGCGAGGAGAGGGTTGAGTCCTTGTCGGTCTGCAGTATAATTTGCAAAGGAAGTGCTGGTCTGGATGATTTTAGGGGTTCTTTTCTACCCTTAGGGTCTGTGAGCCAAGAATTTGGGAATACTGAAGTAAGAGAACATAAAAATGAGTCTGTGTGACTCCAGCATGGTGAACTGTTTCCCTGCCTCTAGCCATGGCCCTTCGAGAAGCATTCTCTGCTCTCTTTAAAAATGCGTATGGGAAGAAATCAGAGAGGGAGACAAACCATGAGAGACTTGACTCTGGGGAAGCAAACTTCTTCATGATGTGTCTGTCCTACGAGCTCAGCCCTCCCTCCCTCCCTCCTGAATGATGTGTGGGTCTCCAGGCATCCTCGCTTTTACTTCCGGGGCCCCTGCTGTCCCAATCACCTGGAACAGACCCTCCACAGACTCCATTTTGTGGCTGGTGTCTTTCCTGCTTTAGGTCTCACCTTAGGGCCTTCTTCCCCTAAGAAGCCTCACCTAATTCTCAAAGATGGGGTTGGATGCCCTTTCTTATGTCACTTTGCATCCTGTTCTTTCCTTAACCCTGAAGATATAGGATTTGCCCTCAGAAGCTGAAAGGGTTTCCTTGAGGATGTGTGGGAGTGCTATCTAAATATTCATGTCCAAGAGTGCCTGGCTGGCTCAGTCAGTTGAGTGTCCGACTCTTGATTTCTGTTTAGGTCATGATCTTAGGGTCATGGGATCGAGCCCCACACTGGGCTCAGAACTCAGTGCGGAGTCTGCTTGAGAGTCTTTCTCCCTCTCCCCTTCCTCCCCACTGCCAGCTCTCTCTCTTTCAAATACTAAATACATACATCTTTAAAAAAATATTCAAGGCCATTTAGACCAAAGTTCAGAAGGTCTTTTTATCTACCAGAGAACCAAAACTATTTATCCTCACAAACAGCCTGAGGACTGTGAACTGAAACCATACTTTATCATGGCTCATATTATGCCTCTGTCTTCATTAGCCTGATTTTATTTTTCCAGAAGTCTCCAGTCCAGGCAAATGTTTAACCACAGGATCCGCCCTAAAGATTCTTTCCAGCTCCTTAGTGGAAATCACCGACATTTTGTGCCCTAAGAGCCTTTGAATCCATGCTTCAAAATTCTCACCTTACCATTTCCTCTGTTCTGGACTGTTTGTTGTATCATGATCCTCATCCAGTCCCAACAGAGTGCTCTCCTTGGAAGACCCATCCCAAATCATATGTCTGATTCTCAGTAAATTCTTATCTTACTTTTTCCCGTGGGAACACTGCCAAACCTTTGCAAGGTGCTCACCTTGCTCACCTCTTGTGTGGTGATAAACTCAGCTTTGTCTCTTCAACGGGTTTTGTTGGAAATGTTTGGGGAACCAACTCTATAATCAGGAGGGCTGGTGCTTGCCCCTTAAGAATGCGTAGTGAGCTGTGGCGCTTCTGGAAAGCAGTTTGCCTGGATTTGGGTATTTAAGTTCTGAACCTAGAGCTCCCAAGGAGTGGATCAGGGAACAACATTTGCTAAAGAAAAAGGTTCCATGGGTCTCTGTCACTTTCAGAAGTGTTCTCTCCTCCTTCACTCACTTACCAGACCTATATCTTCTTTTTTTAAATTAGCATATAATGTTTGTTTCAGGGGTACAGTTCTGTGAATCATCAGGCTTACATAATTCACAGCACTCACCATAGCACATACCCTCCCCAATGTCCATAACCCAGCCACCCTATCCCTACTCCCCACACCCCAGCAACCCTCGGCTTGTTTCCTGAGATTAAGAGTCTCTTATGGTTTGTATCCCTCCCTGGTCCCATCTTGTTTCATTTTTTCCCTCCTTACCCCCTACGATCCCCTGCCCTGCCTCTCAAATTCCTCATATCAGAGAGATCATATGATAATTGTCTTTCTCTGATTGCTTATTTCGCTAAGCATAATACTCTCTAGTTCCATCCACATTATTGCAAATGGCGGGATTTCAGGGTTTTGATGGCTGCATAATATTCCATTGTATAAATATACCATAAACTCTTTATCCATTCATCTGTTGATGGACATCTAGGTTCTTTCCATAGTTTGGCTATGGTAGACATTGCTGCTATAAACATTAGGGTGCATGTGCCCCTTCGGATCACTACATTTGTATCTTTAGGGTAAATACCCAGTAGTGCAATTGCTGGGTCGTAGGGTAGCTCTATTTTCAACTTTTTGAGGAATCTCCATGCAGTTTTCCAGAGTGGCTGCACCAGCTTGCATTCCCACCAACAGTGTAGGAAGGTTCCCCTTTCTCTGCATTCTCGCCAACATCTGTCATTTCCTGACTTGTTAATTTTAGCCATTCTGACAGGTGTGAGGTGGTATCTCACTGTGGTTTTGATTTGTAGTTCCCCGATACCCAGACCCATATCTTTTTCCAATATAACAGTCAGGGATTTTAGTAAGAGACATGAATTCATCCAACCGCTTTATTGAAGACACAGAATAGGGGCACCTGGGTGGCTTAGTCGGTTAAGTGTCTGCCTTTGGCTCAGTTCCTGATCCCAGGGTCTGTGGGTCAAGCCCTGCATCAGGCTTTCCCTTCTCCCTGGGGAGTCTGCTTCTCTCTTTCCTGCTCCCTCTTGTGCTCTCTCTCTCTATCTCTGTCTGTCAAATAAAGAAATGTAATCTTCAGGGAAAATAAAGAAAATACAGGGTAAAGGGATCGCTTGAAAACCAAGATCAAGAAGTACAACCTTAAGGGACCTGGAAAATTATGAGAGAGCCATTCAGGCCATATCTTACTCCTTAGGACTGTATGGTCTTTGGTCTTTGCTTCTCTTGGTGCCTACGTTCCATCTTTCGTCCACCCCCTTCTAGTTCTGGGGCAGTTGCCTGTAGCTTTATCTTGCCGTGATACTGACTTTGACCTTGACTCTGCATGACGTCAGGGGACCAGCATCTACTGTGGTGTGGCCCTCCTCTCTGTGGTTTTGGTTCGTGTTCATGAGAAACTCTGATTAGTTATTGACCATCCAGTAGAATCTAACTGGGAAGGGATGTAGTCCCAAAATATCTGAGCAGGGGTTTGGGTTCACCTGACCTTTTACTCTGAAAGCAAGTGTTGCAGGAGGCAGTGAATTATGAAAGTTTTATGGTTTGTGTAGTCAGATTTGCTAATGTAACAGGGATTCTACCTGTTGAAATACACGAATGTGCTTGTCTTCTCCTCACCCCTTGTACGGGCTCTTCCCCAGAAGCCCTGTAGCAGGAACCCAGAAATAAAGAATCAGTGTTCAGCTTTACTTTCAAACAGGGTCTTAAATTCCAAAATGAAAGAACAGTCTTGAAAGGCAGGCTTTGGTGAGAGAAACAAAGGATTTGTCAACCCCAAGAGCTCTTTTTACATGTCAAGAATAGAAAGGGGTATGCGTTGGAAATGGTGCTCTGAACAGAGGGTTTTATGTTCAACCATAGACAGAGACTGCGCAGGGTAGATTTTAAGGAAAGCCCTTACCAGCATCTGGGGGCAGGGGGCAAACAGGGGACTTGAGAAAAACGAGGGAGAGCAAGAGAAGTTTGAGATCACAGTGAGGTCCTGGCTCCCCTCCCCGGGGAGAGACAAGGAAGAGGAAAGGGGTATAAGGTACAGAGAGGAATGTGGGATCCCAGCTTACAACTTATCCGTTGTGTCTCAGGGACAACACGGAAAGCCGCCAGCTCCTTAGGGAAGCACTGTGTTTCGCGTGGAGCTGGAGCCTCATAGAGTCACACGGAAATAGTTTGGTAAAGCAAAGGGTCTGAAAATGGCTGAGAAGCCAGAGAAAATGTCCAGGCTCTCTATAAGGCCTTGGAAGCTGGGGAAGAGGGAAGAATGAAAAGAGGAGTCCAGGGCTCCTGGGTGACTCAGTCTATTGGGCAGCTGCCTTGGGTTCAGATCATGATCCCAGAGTCCTGGGATTAAGTCCCACTTCAGTCTCCTTTCTCATCGGGGAGCCTGCTTCTCCCTCTCCCTCTTCCTGCTACTCTCCCTGCGTGCGCGCGCTCTCTCTCTCTCTCAAATTAAAAAAAAAAAAAAAAAGTCAAAAAAGAAAAGAAAGAAAGGAAGGAAGGAAGAAGGAAAGAAAAGTGGAGTCAAGGCGCCTGTAGCTGTCCGGGACACATGGTGCAACCATGCCAGGTAGGACCTGCTCTGCCTCCGTGAAAACCCATGTAGGACCCGCATAGGCAGAGCAGACTGGCCACACGACAGCGGGGGGCCAGCAAGGGCCGCGGGGCAGGGTATGCATGAGTTTCCCCGGGCACTCACGTGGGACCTTTTGGAGAAGGGAAATGGCCCTGGAGGAAATTCAATCTTTGAATCAAGTGAACATTTATTCCGAGGAGACGGATTTAGACCAAAAGGTCTGTTTTAAATTAGAAGAGATTGAGTTATCTTGAATTTGCAAGTTTAAGTTTCATTTTTACGGTCAACAGCAGTGGGGCTGAAGATCATGATGTTAACAGTTCTAGTGACAAAATAGCTTTTAAAAAAATACCTGAATCATTGTATAAACTTGGTTCCTATCACGGAGCCAGGTGCGCTAAACCCAGGTCCATCCACCCATCATGAATAGACAAGGAGTGTGGATTTCACTTACTTGTTCCATCCGTATTTGTCAATCGAGTATCAGTTACTAGTTTTAGGAGTGCAGCATTGAATGAGGCCGGTGTGATCCCGAACTCAAACAACTGGGTAATCTTTGGAGTGGGAGGAGGGGTGGGGCATTTTTCTGTCTGGCTGTTCTGTCCTTGTGTTCCTTGTGGTCTGTGGTGACTTACACGTTTTTTCCACGCACTCTCTAGCACAAGTCAGTAGGATTTATGCATTGAGCAATGTGGGCTGGCATGGAGTTAAAACTCCAACTTCAAGTTCATTCCCTTTTCTCAACGTTTCCCAACACTGACTGCTTTCTGAATCATTATTTGTTGATTGGTCATTAATTATATGCATGGCAGATATTCATTCTGTCCTACTTTGTAGGCGCTCTCTTCATTGCCACAGATGAAGAGAGAGAGATGAGGCTCTTTCTGCCTTCAGTTGTTGACTGTCTGTTTGGGGATATGAATAAATCAATAGCCATCAAGATGCAATGCGGCGAACTCTGCCCGAGATGTCTGGTGAGGAGAAGGCATGTCTGCCACGTATGTTGTGCAGGGTGTGCACTGCACAAGGGTGCCAGGTCAGGGAGACAGAGATCCAGGCTGTGGGCTCTGAAGCAGGGCTACATACACTGTGGGAAGCATTGCATTTTTAACCATACAAGGTGCCATTTTCTCACCAAGTACTGTGACACTCCATCCACTGGACTGTGTTTACCCGGTGGAAGGAAAACTCCTAATTTGCATGAGGGTGCTGTAAAGTTTATCAAGCAGTCATGAGAGAAGAGGATAGGGGATGTTTGAACTGAGCTTAGCAGACTAGATAGAAATTACCCCAAAGGCAGAAGTAAACGTGAGGTCTCTAGGCGAAGGGGCGGGGGGTGATGGTGTGTTTGAAGAGGAACAAACCATTTGTAAAAGAGACCATTCTTGAAACTTCTGAGCTATTGGACCACAGGGCTGGACAGAGGCCCCTCGTTCGCCGTGTGCCCTGCAGCTCCGAGGAGCCTTTGAAGGATCTTAAGTATGGCCCTTCTGCCCCCCACCAGCTTCTCTGTGTCCCGGACCTCACATTCTCTTTCCTGCCCGGGCCACACAATTTGGGATTTGATTAGTGTCTGCCTTGTTTCCATCCGTCCACTTCCAGTGAAATCTTCTTCTCCCTTATCTCTCACCTCACAGAACGTTTGGCAACAGCACAGGAAGTGCCTTCTGCCCCTCAAGAAAATCCGTTAGGGGGCGCCTGGGTGGCTCAGTGGGTTAAAGCCTCTGACTTCAGCTCAGGTCATGATCCCAGGGTCCTGGGATGGAGCCCCGTGTCGGGCTCTCTGCTTAGCTGGGAGTCTGCTTCCTCCCCCCTCTCTCTCTCTGCCTGCCTCTCTGCCTACTTGTAATCTCTATGTGTCAAATAAATAAATCTTTAAAAAAAAGAAAAGAAAAAAGAAAATCCGTTAGCCGCCTTTCTCAAAGTGGGCTCTCGGTGCCGTCTGCGGCAAGGGAGGTGATTTTAAGTAGCAAGCGAACAGATATTTGTCTTTGGATATGTTTATTTTGTAATATTCCAAGTTTTATAAATATATTTATTTTCGTGTGTAGTAAAGGAAAAGCACCACAGGCGTACGGAATCCATGGTCTCATGGGTGTGTCTGCTTAGGAGGAGGCTAACACAGCATCTAATAAGTTAAAGAGTGAGTCCACTGGGGCACCTGGGTGGCTCAGTCGGTTAAGCATCTGCCTTTGACTCAGGTCATGAGCCCGAGGTTCCAGGATCGAGTCCCACTTCGGGCTCCCTGCTCAGCGGGAAGCCTGCTTCTCCCTCTCCCTCTGCCCCTCCCCCTGCTTGTGCTCTCTCTCAAATAAATAAATAAAATCTTTAAAAAGTATTTTAAAAAATAATGAATGAATCCATTTATTTATTTATTTTAGAGAGAGAGAACAGGAGCAGGGGACAGGAGCAGAGGGAGAAGAAGAAGTAGACTCTTTGCCGGATCAGAGGGCTCCATCCCAGGACTCAGAGATCATGACCTGAGGCAAAGGCAGATGCTTCACCGACTGAGACACCCAGGTGCCCACCAAATGGGTCAACTTAAAGAAGACATGTTCTGGTGGCGCTCAGCCCCAGGAAACATCGCCGCGGTGGTGTGCACATGGCATGTTTGAGACCTAGCTCATTTGAGACCTAGTGACGGCTTCACGAATAGCTCCTGCACAATGGGCTTATGTTCGCTCGTTTAGCACTAAGTATTTGGGACAGTTGGCCTAAAAGCGAGCAGTCAGGATAAGAACTTGGAAGGAAGGAAGAAGGCAGAGTGGGAGAGAGGGAAGGGAGGTGGGAGGAAGGGGAGGGTGGAAGAGAGCAAGGCCAGGGGTGGGCCTCATAGCCTGAAGACGTTTCAGGGGTCCCCTCGGCTGGGGTGAGCGATAGCGAGAGGGGCTCAGAACCGTGTGTTTAAAGGGGATCAACATGCAGCCGGGAAGAGGTGGTGGTCCATTCCTCAACAATAGAAGGTCCCCCAGAGCGAGGAGGTAGAGTTGTAGGCTCTCTGCTGGTTTGGCCCACACCTAGCTCCGCGTTGATGGCGGGTTATGTCCTCAGTGGGGGCTGTTCCCTTGTCCCCTGTAACACACCCAGTAGTCGTGACCCGCCATCTCCCTGCTCTTCCCTGGGATGAGGGTATCGGTTCCTCCATTCGCTTGTCCATGCACTTACGTTTATGAAACACTTTGTACGTCCCAGATTCTGAACCCACTATCACCACCCGGCGCGCGTCCGTTTTAGTGCAAACTCTCTCCTCCTTCTCCTTACCCTCCCGGCTCTACGACCTTCACTCCCTTGAAGGACCTACGCCGCCTTTCATCCCAGGGCCTGTGCAAAACTCCTCTCACCCCCCGCTCTTCTCTCTTGGAGCGAATTCTTTTTTTTTTTTTTTTTTTTTTTAATTTATTTGACAGACAGAGATCACAAGCAGGCAGAGAGGCAGACAGAGAGAGAGAGGGGGAAGCAGGCTCCCCGCAGAGCAGAGAGCCCGATGTGGGGCTCGATCCCAGGACCTCAAGATCATGACCCGAGCTGAAGGCAGAGGCTTAACACACTGAGCCACCCAGGCGCCCCTCTTGGAGTAAATTCTTACTCACCCTTCAGCCAAAGAATCCTTCCTTGATCTCAAAGACTATCTTTGGTGCTTGAGGCAGTTTGAACCTAAGGAAGCCAAGTTTTTGGCCCTCGTCCCACAGACAGGCAGGCACCATGTCACCTCCCACGGGAGTCCGGGTGCTCTTGTGATCGCTCCAACCCCTAGCCTGTGGCAGAAGGGAAATTGTGTGGCTTCTAAAACTGGGTAATAACAGGTCATGCGACTCCCACCTCATTTGCTGGAACCCTTGCTCTTGGAGCCCTGAGCTGCCCTGGAGAGGCCAGGGACCCAAGGCCTCTGTGCAGAGAAGCCACAGGTGGGGCTTCAGTGGACAGGCTTGGTTCTGCCCAGACTTCCAGGCGGCTCTGCCAAAGGGCCAGTCCTGTGACTGGTCTGTCATGGACACTCCAGCGCCACCCACCCAGCAAATGTATCCCCGTGAGTGACCTCCCCTGACGCCGTGATGAACAGAGCTCTGCAGTGGGGCTCCATCTGGTTGGGTGACCCACAAAACCCCAAGCTATAATAAAGTGATTGTCCTCTCAAGCCACTGTGTTTGGGGTGGTGTGTTACAGAGGCCATAGATCTCTGCAACCACGCCTCCTATCGATGTTTCCATGGCGTTCTATTTTGTTCCTGTTGTAGAGCTGATGGCACTGTGGCTTAATTTCCTCATATCTACCTGTCCGTCCCAGTAGAAGACATAAGGGTAGGTAATAGTTCTGCTGACCATTATATTTCAAATATCTAGCCTCAGTTCTGAAAAAAAAAATATGGACTTAATTATTTTTGAAAAGTTGAGTTGAATTGAGTTAAATGGAATGGAACGAAGCTGTTTGCAGGGGGTTTGTCCATCTATGTGTTTGCCTGGGACCTATTGCCCTAATATTCATTTTTTTTCTTGCCCTAATGTTAATTATTGATAAAATCCTCTTTCGCTCTATAATTTAAAGGATAAATCATACAGACCTCCGAATTAGAGGGGTGTTTGTGGGATCAGGGAAGTTTCCTGAGCAGTATCCGTAAGGTTCATTAGAGTTTGGATTTGGCTTTGGTTGGATAAAAAGGTTGGATTTTTGTTTTTATTTTTAAAAGATGATTGATTGGTTGATCAATTTAGAGCGTGAGTGGGGGAAGGGCAGAGGGAGAGGAAGAGAGAAAATCTCAGGCACCAAGCGCGAGCCCAGCACAGGGCTTGATCTCATGACCCTGAGACCACGACACGAGCCGAAACCAAGAGTCGGTAACTCAACAGACTGAGCCACCCACGTGCCCTAATAATGTTGGAATTTTAGTTGGAACTTTGAAGAGGGACTGTTTTTACCCCCATAGCCACCGTATTTTGACTATGTGCTCTATAATTAGATGTTGAAAATGCTAATGCATATTCATAGTTGATTGGTTTGGTCCTAATTACAGTTTGATTATTTTGATAAATATATTGATTCATATTTTATTGACTTCACAGAATTCTTTGTAGGACTGTGCTTTTTTTTTTAAGATTTTATTTATTTATTTGACAGAGAGAGATCACAGGTAGGCAGAGAGGCAGGCAGAGAGAGAGGAAGAAGCAGGCTCCCTGCCGAACAGAGAGCCCAATGTGGGACTCGATCCCAGGACCCTGAGATCATGACCTGAGCCGAAGGCAGAGGCTTAACCCACTGAGCCACCCAGGCGCCCCTATATGATTGTGCTTTGATACTATCTGATTACATCTTAATATTTCATTGCTTTGAGTAGCTCTTGCTTTATCCATTGGGAAGTTGGATCATACTAGCTACGAGGTACCTGACTAGTAGTTATAAACAAATATTGCAGGAGAACGTATCTGAGTGTGATATTCCTTGCTACTTAACGCTGCGTGACATTTGGTTGGTCACTTAACCTCTCTCACCTTTTGTTTCTTCATCTGCAAAATGGAAATAACAATAAAAGTTACTCAGAAGGGTGCCAGGTGGATAATATATATTAATAGGGTATCCCGGCTGGGTACTAAGTGACATACTAGATAATTCTAATGTGTAGGGGATATTCCCTACTCCCACCCACATATCTATCTGTAAGAGCTCATATGGATTAAGGCTTCTTGAAATTGATGTGGTTTTAGGTGGGGGTTCAGGGAGAGAGGAGGAGTATGGGGTAGGGTGCTGGTGAGGGGAGAATGGAGGAGAGAAATGAAGGGGATGGTGTGGCATGGTCTCCATCCTCCTGTTCGGGACACAGGTGTTCACCTAAAGAGGGCTGGAAAAGGATGTGTGGGGTGGAGGTCCATGCTTGGACACAGGGCTGCACTGGTTTCAGGGAGGGCTTCTTGTCTAATTCACAAGAAGGGTCCTGACAGCCACTGAGAGGGGCCATATGAGCCACGGCCTTGTGCCCACTGGTTTGAGATTCAGTAGAAAGAGAGAGAACAAACATGAAGGACCTTGTACATGGAAGGCTTTTTGCAACTCTAGGCACAGGAAGGGCTGTTTTAGGGGCCAGGAAATTCTCTCCCATTCTACCTCCCAAGAGCAAGGCATTCTGCCTGCATCCCAGGGTTCCCAATGGAAGAGGGCTGTGCCTGGTCGGTCATCAGTGTTCTCATGAAGCTCAGAGTCATTAGTGGGTATGTGTACTGGGGGGAGGGGAACGTGGAATGTGCGTGTGTGTGTGTGTGTGTGTGTGTTTGCGTAGGGGGAGTGTCCGTTCGTATTTGTAATAGCTAGAAATCATAGACTCTGGGGACTCCGCCAACATTTTACATATGTCATTACGTTTAATGGTCATAGCAACCATGTGACAACAACCGGTAGTGCTTTTTTAAGATTCCACTATAATAAACATACAGTGTTATATTTGTTCCAGGTGTACAATATCATGAATCAACAATTCTATACCCGTCTCCGTGCTCATCAAGATAACTGTAGCCTTAATCCTTTGCGTAGTCACCCATCCCCCCCCCTCAGGTAACCATCAGTTTGTTCTCTATAGTGAAGAGTCTATTTTTTTTTGTTGGTCTCCTTTTTTCTTTGTTTATTTGTTTCGTTTAAGTCCGCATATGAGGGAAATCATCGGGTTATTTTTCTTTGACTGACTTATTAGCATTATACTCTCTAGGTCCATCCACATGTTGCAACTGGCAAGGTTTCATTCTTTTTTATGGCTGAGTAATATTCCATCACACACACACACACACACACACACACACACACACACACACACCACATCTTCTTTATCCATTTATCTATCGATGCACACTTGGGCTGTGTTCATAATTTGGCTGTTGTAAATGATGCTGCAATACACATGGGGTGTGTGTATCTTTTCGAATGAACAACCATTAGTCCTTTCATCTTCTTCATTTTCCAGTGGGACACCGAGGCCAAGAAGGATTAAGTAACTTGCCCCCAAGTCGCAGGAGTGGAGGGCAAAGCCAGGGTTTGAATCCAGGTCTTCAACACTGATCTTGGCTGTCATCCCAATGACCTTCTCAACCGAGAAACTGGCATGTTTCCTGAACACAGATGAGCCTCCTACCCCTACACTTGGGACCCCTGGAATGGGGAGAAGTTGAATTCTAGTATAGGCCTGTGATCCTAAAACTCACTGAGATATGGGGAAGCTCTACATTTGCCCAGGAGCTGGCCCACTCTTAGAACTCAGTCCAGGGGTGTGTTTTTAGTGTTTGGAATGATTGACTTGGCAGCCCCTTTCTTTATTCATACTTTTAGTGATGAGAACAGGGAAATCCCCTCAAGCAAACCAGTCCCCCTTTCACCTTACGTTGAGCCTGTCTTTCTCTCTTATCAGCCCGAGGTCTACAGGCACTGGAAAGAGACCCGGGGGTGAGTAACTGTCATTGGACATCAAAGAAGGCTGTTGGCTACCCATCTGCTAGAGTCACCGGCTGCTTTCCAGAAGATCCAGAGGCCCTGGGAACGTGCAGAGCAATGACCAGACATGGCCCAGGGGCGCAGGGCACCGAAATGATCATTTGAATGCTTCAAGGACACTTTTACAGAATCTCTTATGCATAACAAC
The DNA here is from genome assembly GCF_922984935.1 of Meles meles. Lineage (NCBI taxonomy): Eukaryota > Metazoa > Chordata > Mammalia > Carnivora > Mustelidae > Meles > Meles meles. The sequence continues at coordinate 33,626,058 of NC_060067.1, read as the reverse complement.
AAGAAGCCAGCACTTTCTTTCTCTTCCTCCATAGAAAACCAATTTACCTATGTCCCTCACATTGCGATGTTATCTTTCTTTTCCATTATTCTATTTTATAACTTTTTGAGTATACTCTGGTGTTATTTTTAATGTTCAGGATTTTCAAAATTAAAATGTTAGTTTTTTCCTACAAAGGATGTTCAACAATTTTTTTCATGCATGGATTTAAGGGGGGAAAAAAAAACCTTGAAGGGAATATTTCAAAACCTGGGTGATGTGATTATGGGTTATTTAAATTAAATTTTCTTCTCTATCCTTCTCAATAAACATGTTCTCTTTTATAATATGAGAGGAAGTGGATTTTGTTTGTATGTTTGGGTGATTTTTGTTTGTTTTTTTAAAGACTTTTATTTATTTATTTGACAGACATCACAAGTAGGCAGAGAGGCAGGCAGGGTCAGGGCGAGAGGCGGGGGGAGGCAGGCACCCACTGAGCAGAGAGCCCGATGCAGGGCTCGATCCCGGAACCCTGGGATCATGACCTGAGCTGAAGGCAGAGGCTTTAACCCACTGAGCCACCCAGGAGCCCTGTTTGTTTTTTTTTTTTAAGGTTAGCTGTCTCTCTCAGGGCAGTTTTGTTCTATCTAGTGCAGACAAGTTTTATTCCGAGTAGTAACAATTTTTTTTTGTTTGTTTCTACTTCATTTTACTCCCTGAAATTCCTCCACGAAAGTACCTGGACAGCTAAGAGGGAGGAAAATGAATGACCCAGAGTATAGCTCCAGCCAAAGTCTCCTCAGAGAGGGGAATGGAAGGAACTTTGGACAGGAGTCTGAAGGGTGAGTTCTATTCTGCTGTCACCAAACATTGAGTACCTCCGTCTCCTTGAGTGGTCTGCTGCCTCTTCCAGGGCTAACCTTCAGTGACTCTTTGATGCCTTCTGGAAGTCACTGGGGAAATAAGGTGACCATTATCCTGCAGCTCACTTTGCTGGATTCTAACAATTTCGTTACCTGAAGATCCTGGTAGTTCAAACTCCGTATGAGAATGGCTCTTTCTACTTCTGAGTAAGGGCAGAAAGCTCCAGCAGGGGCGATCCGGCAGGAGTTCCTGGACTTGGCCATGGGGGCAATATATTTGAGGCAGAGAAGGGCATGGATGGGAGATGGAGGAAGGAAGACAGTCTAGCACTTACCAACCAAGGCGTAGAGGAAGAAACAAGCCCATCGCGGCGGATGATGAATGGAGACAAAAAGGCAAAACCACCAAAAGGCAGCTTGAAATGTCTCCAGCTGTGGAAAGCACGAAATCTTGGGTGTCTATCTTCTCATTCATGGTGCCCTGCAGTAGCCACCCAAAAACACCCGCCATATATTCTGTGACAGTTAACTAATCACTTCTGTTTTTCTTTAATTTAGCTGTAAGTTTAAAGTAAATATTGATATTTTCTAAGATATAAAACCAGTCACTCGTCACAATGCATTTCAACAAAACCAAACATTTTGGTGCCCTACATTTGCAGAGGTTTCTCCTAATTGGATAAAACGATGCGGTCTGTGCTTTTTCATTTGCCTGATTAATTACTGCTCTGAAACCCTTGAAAACAGACAGGGGCTGTAAGTGGTATCTGTTGTTTAATCAAGGACAGATGTTTTGGGGCCTAGAGAGTTACTCTTAAGTGAAGTGAGTCATTGAACTGTAAGTTTTGAAAGTGACTATCCCGTGCCAGCCAAAAAAAAAAAAAAAAAAGCAATTTTTACCGATATTCAAACTACGGTCATTGTAATTGTGGTTTGTCCTGAATCCGCCAGCATCAAGAAGGGACACCAAGATGATGGTAGTAAATGGCATCACCATCCACCCAAGGGTCTAGGGTTTCCCACAACTTTTTCTTGCCTGGGCTTCCCTCCCTGGTCCCTGTTGTGTCCGAGTTCTGTGATCAAGTTCACCTCCTAAGTATGTCTCCAGCTGTTTCCTTTGTCTATTTCTACCATCATGGCCCGAGTTAAAGCAACTGTATCAGTCGAGCCTGGGAGGAAACTATATTTGCCCCAGATGGTTCGAATAAAGACTTTAATAGGAAGACCATACTGGGCGTGTGGTCAAGGCTGGGGGAACACGCGAGGGCCGTGAGGTGCTCAGAGAGCAGGGATGCTGGTATGCGAGTACCACAGCCGAGGACCTTGTGTTCCCAAAGCCCGAGAGAGAAAGTGAGAGAAGGAGAGAGAGAGAAAGACAGTGAGTGAGGGAGGAGAGGAAGGAGGCTGCCGAGTCAGGGAGGGGATGCGGCTGAGAGCCGGGCTGTGGAACGCCATGGTGGGGAGTAGGGAGGCAAGTACTTCTTCCTTTCTCTCCTCCTGTCCTCCAGCTTCCGGTTACACCTCCTCTTGGCCAAACCCAGCTGAAGCCCAGTGGGGAGGGAGCTCCAGAAAAGCAGTTTCCTGGGGCCAGCCTTCTCTGCACAAAGCAGGGCAGAGACAGGTGCAGAGTGCGGAGCCAGAGGCTCGGTGAAGCGGCCAGAGCCCCACACTCGAGCTCCCGGGCAGCGGTGTCTTCAAGGGGCCCCGGCTTCAGGTTTCTTTCCCTCTCCTAATCAGTTCCCCAGCATGGGACAAGAATGTCCTGCCCTTGAGGCCATCACGTGACTCCCCTGGCTCTCCAGGTAACATTGAAACTCCTCACCATGGTGCCGGCAGACGGTTTGTGCCTCCCCTCAGTCAAATATTGAGGACTGTCCCCAGGTGATGGTGATGAGAAATGGGCCCCCCGGGAGGTGGGGGGGGGGTCGGGCCGGGGCTCAGTGTCTCTGTCAGAAAGCTCCCTCTTCCTTTTGTGTGTGTCCCCTTTACTCTCACACCGTCACCACACCCGCCACTTGTGACACCAGACGCGTGTTTCCCCCACACCCAACAGTTCTGTGGCACCAGCTGGCTGTCCTACAACTCGGCTCAATTCTGATGCCGGCTACCCTGAGGCAGCATTGGTTCCCACAGGTTAAGGGTTCAGTCTTAAGGGACTGCCCCTCTCCCGCTCCGTTGCCCCTCGGACCCCAGTAGTCAGCCCAGGTTGTTAACTGCACTTCTGACCAGCAGGCTGTGAATCAAGGTTCCCATGACCCCTCCTTCCTTGGGTCTGATTGATTTGCTGGAGTAGCTCCCAGAGCTCCCAGAAACATTTTCCTTATTAGATCACTGGTTTGGTATGAACGGATGCAACACTGGGACAGACAGATACAAGAGCCGGGTAAGCTTTGTGGGAAAGGTCACAGAGCCCCCTGCTTTTGCCTGAGCTCATCACTCTCTGAAACTCCAGGTCTCAGGCCACACAGAAGCTCTCCAAACCCCGTCCTTGGGTTTTTATAGAGGTTTCATTACCTAGGCACAACTGAGTACGTCATTGGCCATTGGTGATTGAATCCAATCCCCGGCCCCTCTTCTCTCCCCGAGGTTGGGGTGGGACTGAAGGTTCCAACTCTCTAACCACATGGTTGGTTCCCATGGTGACCTGCCCCCACCTTTAGGTTACACAGGGTTTTCCAAAGGTCATCTCATAAGGAAAGACACCTCTGTGACTTTGTCACTTAGGAAATTCCAAGGGTTTTCCCAACTCCGTGCCAGGACCTGAGATGAGGACAAATACATATTTCTTCTTATTAATCAGAGTATCAAAATGTCCTTCTATAGGAGGCCTCTGAGAGTTTGCTGTCTCTTTCTACCATGTGAGGACACTGTGAGAAGACAGTCTTCCATGAACTAGGAAGCAGGCTTTCACCAGGCCTCGAATCTGCTGCCACCGTGATCTTGGACTTAGCTTCCATGATTGTAAGAAATTAAATTCCTGTTATTTATAAGGCACCCAGTGTGCAGTATTCTGTTAGAGCAGCCTGAATGGATTAACACACACATACAATGTCCTCCGAGCCACAATTTTATTTTCTCCCCGACCCCCTCACACTGTATGCAGTTCTGAGGCTATGAACTATTCTCTCTCAATCCCCAGCCTTCGTCTACACAGCCCTCTCCTATGTTACTCTTTGATTCCATTGAGCCTTCCTCTCCGTGGCTCAATTCTGTTCCAGCTGGCCTTTTTTTTCCCGGACTGTCCAGGATTCTTCATACTTTTTCTGAATTCTTAAAAATAGGCCTTCTTCTTCTTATTATTTTTTTAGAACTCTTTAAGGTTTACAGAAAAATTGAACAGGAAGTTCAGAGAGTCCTCCATGAACTTCCCTTCTACTCCCCTCCATTGTCACCCATTAATAATTATAAATAAATATTATAATAAATATAATAAATAAATATATATATAATAAATAATAAAGAAATATAATAATAATAAATATCTTATACTGGCATGGTACCTCTGTTACCATTGGTCAACCAATACTGATAAGTTATTATTCACTAAAGCCCATAGCTTACATTAGTGTTCAGTTTTATGTTGTATGTCCTAGGTTTTGACAAATGCATGACGTCTTGGACCCATTGAACGGAACTGCACAGAACAGTTTCACTGCCCTAAAAATCCACTATGCTCCACCTTTTCCTCCCTCCTCCTCTACCCCTGAATCCTCTGGCCACTCCTGATCTTTACAGGGTCTCCGTAAGTCTTGCTTCCACCAGAACGCCATCTAGTTGGAGTTATGCGGTATGCAGCCTCAGCAGGTTAGCTGCTTTCATTTGATGATTTGCACTGAAGTTTCCTGAATGTTCCATCGTGGTTTGAAGCTCATTTCATTGTAGGGGTGTACCACAGTCTGCTTGGCCATTCACATATGGAAGGACATCTCGGTTGCTTCCAGGTTTGGACAATCATGGAAAAAACCACTGTAAGTATCTGTATGCAAATTTTTTGTGTGGCTGTCCCTTAGTTGGATAAACACCAAGGAGTGTTGGGGTCCATGGGTGGCTCAGTGGGTTAAAGCCTCTGCCTTCGGCTCAGGTCATGATCTCACAGTCCTGGGATAGAGCCCTACATTGGGCTCTCTGCTCAGCAGGGAGCCTGCTTCCCCTCCCCCCTCCCCCCCTCCATGCCCCTCCCCCCCCCCCCCCCCCCCCTCCCGCCGCCTCTCTGACTACTTGTAAAAACACCAGGAGTGTAATAGCTAGATTACCCAGCAGGACTAGGTTCAGCTTTGTAAGAAATTGGCAAACTGGGGCGCCTGGGTGGCTCAGTGGGTTAAAGCCTCTGCCTTCGGCTCAGGTCATGATCCCAGGGTTCTGGGATCGAGCCCCGCATCGGGCTCTCTGCTCTGCGGACAGCCTGCTTCCTCCTCTCTCTCTCTGCCTGCCTCTCTGCCTACTTGTGATCTCTGTCTGTCAAATAAATAAATAAAATCTTAAAAAAAAAAAAAGAAATTGGCAAACTGTTTTCCAAAGTGGGTGCTGTTTTGCATTCCCACCAACAATGAATGAGAATTCCTGTTGCTCCGCTTGTCAGTGTTTTGGTTTTTATTCATTATACTGTGTGTTTAGTGGTATCTTATTATGGTTTTGATTTACATTTCTTTAACCACAACTGATCTTGAGCATCTTTGCATATGCTTATTTGACATTTCTGCTCTTGTTGAATGATCAGCTTCATGGATTCTGCAGGAAGGCTTCCTTCCTCTGCTGTGTGTTCGCCTTCACTGTGTAACGAGCCACTTCAAACTTCAAACAGCTTCAAACAGCAAACGTGCCCCTGTGGGTCATGTGGGGTTCCACTGATTGAGGCTGGGTCGGGCTGGGTGGTTGTGCTTCAGGTCACAGTAGCTAGGGCTGCTCTGCTTTCCGCTGTAGCCTTATGCATCTGTTGGGAGATGCTCTGCTCCAGGTTTCACAACTTGTTTTTGGACAAGTGGTAGAGCCAGCATATATTCTCATGGCAAAGGCAGAGGTATAAGAACGTGAGTGGAAATGTGTGAAATTTCTTAGAGCCTAGGCTCTTTGGTACATAGCCAAAGGAAATCACAGGGCCAAGCCCAAAGTCAAAGGCCAGGATAAGGCTCTGGCAAGGGTAAGGATGCATGGGGGAGGAGGAGAGAATTGGGGAACCATTTAGAAACATGTACCGGGGCGCCTGGGTGGCTCAGTGGATTAAGCCGCTGCCTTCGGCTCAGGTCATGATCTCAGGGTCCTGGGATCGAGCCCCGCATCAGGCTCTCTGCTCCGTGGGGAGCCTGCTTCCTCCTCTCTCTCTGCCTGCCTCTCTGCCTACTTGTGATCTCTCTCTGTCAAATAAATAAATAAAATCTTAAAAAAAAATAAAAATAAAAATAAAAATAGAAACATGTACCATAGTCTACCCTTTTGGTCACAATTATTCACTTCCCTCCAACATATAAAATATCCTTAGCTCTATCCCAGAGCTTCAAAGAGTGTCATTCAATCATGACATTGGCTCAAGTTCAAGATGTCATGATCTGGATCTTGTCCAGACATGCCAGAGACTTATAAACAAAAATGGTATATTATCTTCTCTACCTCTCATGTACCCAACTAGCCGAGGAGAAAAAATGGGAATAAATAATGAAAACAGATACTTCCATTTGAAACACTCCTGTTTCTGCCCACATCTTATTGGCCATACCAAGTCACATGATCAAGCCTAAAGTCAAAGGGCACACATAGTGACGCCATGGACGGGAAGACAGAAAGGCCTGGGGACAGTACTTTAACCTGGTGCAAACGGCAGTGGAAGAACAGTTGTCCTTCATTTCCATCATCAGTCTAGTCACCCTGAAACAGTCCTTTTCGGCATCTGAGCAAATTGCTCAGAATGCTTCCAAGCTGGAGAAAGTTGGGGGCTCAAAAGTCATTTTACATTTCACACAGTTGCTGTCCTTGTTTGGTCAAGGCTGGAAGTGCTTTTGCCAATTATACTCTCAAAAAAACTTTGAGTTTACAAATAAAAACAAGCAACAGGGTCATCTGGGAGGCTCAGTTGGCTAAGAATCCTACTCCTGATCTCAGCTTTGGTCTTGATCTCAAGGTCATGAGTTCAAGCCCCACATTGGGCTCCATGCTCTGCATGGAGTTTACCTAAAAAAATAGATCAGAGTAAGCAACAGTGAAAAAGTGGAAAGGAAGCACACTTTGTCTTAGGTGAGATTTATCTTTGGTAATAAATTTTCTCAAATGACTAAATAAAAGAAGAATGTTGAAGATATGGTCAAAAAGACCAACTAAGATTTTATCCCATACATATTTCCTTATGCATCATTTTAAGAATTTCAGTAATTCAAGGTTTGGACCAAAATATATATTTAATAAACTAATTTATAACAAATATTATCTTGGTTATAGTGTATTAAAACTGATATTTTAATTTCCCCCAGATCTTCCTGAGTATGTCAGATTAAACAAGGTGTCCTTCAGTGAAAACATTTATGTAATTAGTATAATTTGTATAATTAGTGGTTAACAAATAAGTCCAAGAAAGTCTTTTTAGAAGATGTCACAAGCACTGAGAAAATGAAGGACTAATGTCTGGGTACAAGTTTTATGCAAGTCTGATGGTTCCTAATTGTTTTCATTTAAGAAAATTGCAATAGGATTTAATTGGGTTTTCAGCTGAAAGAACTTTTACACTTAGCTTTGATAAATGCTTACTCTGTGATTTTAGCATTTACCCCATTCAAAGCATTGAATGACATGGCTCCAACCAAATTCCTCCCAGTCCCATTAAATTTCATTTAAGGGCACAATTTCTCAGCACATAGATCTGTTATAAACAAGAAAATAAAAGGAATGCAATGGGGGAAAACATCTTTATGAGTTTTTCAATGTATTTTATTTTAGTCAGCCCATGTGTCAAAATTCATTTGGGACATGTTTCTCTATCCCCATCACGGTCCGCCTCTCTGTCTGTCTGTCTCTCTCCATAGTTGCTGTCAATCTGGGCATATGGCGCTGCTGTGGGATGGTGCCCTTCCATTTTCTACAAGTTCTTGGGCCCCTCGCAGATCTCTTGACTCAGAATCTCAGGGGACGGGTCAAAGTATCTATGCTAACAAGCCCTCCAGGTGACTCTGAAACATGTTATCGTTGGAGAACACTGTACTGGCTACCATCTTGTTTCTTTCAGGGTTTGGTAATTACCTGGAGGACCTGGCTTCTGGGAGCACCCAGGATGGGTCTTGGGTTCTAAGCCGTATCTTTTTTTTTTTTTTTTAAGATTTTATTTATTTATTTCACGGACAGAGATCACAAGTAGGCAGAGAGGCAGGCAGAGAGAGAGGGGGAAGCAGGCTTCCCGCCGAGCAGAGAACCTGATGCGGGGTTCGATCCCAGGACCCTAGGATCATGACCTGAGCCGAAGGCAGAGGTTTTGACCCACTGAGCCACCCAGGCGCCCCTGTTCTAAGCCGTATCTTTTTTTTTTTTTTTAATCTTTTTTTTTTTTAATATTTTATTTATTTATTTGACAGAGAGAGATCACAAGTAGGCAGAGAGGCAGGCAGAGAGAGAGAGAGAGAGGGAAGCAGGCTCCCCGCCGAGCAGAGAGCCCGATGCGGGGCTCGATCCCAGGACCCTGAGATCATGACCCGAGCCGAAGGCAGCGGCTTAACCCACTGAGCCACCCAGGCGCCCCTCTAAGCCGTATCTTGATGGCCATACTCTTGACTTGATCTTTGTCCCCAGGCTGTATCTTATTTGAAAATCTTTTACTGGCTGGAAAGTCTGGGCATAAAAAGTAATTTTAGTTTCCAAAACAAGTGCTTCTAGATTCCCTGTGCACCCTCTGAGTTCTGCTGACAACCTAACCATTTCTTCCTGAGTGGAACCATATCCTGTGCAACTGAAGAAACTAGCTTACAGTTGGGATCTTCTGGTAGTCTTGCCCAGGTCTTGGGCTCAATAGATACTGACTCCAGTGTAACCAACCATTACAAAACTTCGTCAGCGACTTAGCACAATAATTATTTATTATTGCTCATGTGCCCGTGGGTTGACAGAGGTTCAGCTAATAAGCTGGGTCCACTGGGAGGCTCTGCCTCTCTCTGTGGGCAGGTGGAAATAGGTGATATTTACTTTTTTAAAAGGTTTTATTTATTTGATAGAGAGCAAGAGAGAAAGCATGAGCAAGGGGAAGGGGTAGAGGGAGAAGGAAAAATGGACTCTCTGCTGAGCAGGGAGCCTGACATGGGACTCGATCCCAGGACCCTGGGATCATGATCTGAGCTGAAGGCAGATGTTTAACTGAGTGAGCCACCCAGGCACCCGGTAGGTGATAATTCTTAAGACCTGGGTTCTAACTGCCATACTATAATTTCTAGCCACATGCCACTGGTCAAAGCAAGTCACATGGTCAAGCCCAAAGCCAAGGGCCACTGTGATGAAACCATGACAAGAGTACAGATACAGGAAGAGTAATGAACTAAGGACAGTTCTCTAGTCTGGCACCCCACCCCCACCCCCACAGGATGAAAGTGGGACTCTTTCCTATGTGCTGCCATAACTTGAAGAATTTTCCTTCCAGAGCCGTTGTGTCATTGTTTTTTGTTTCCTTCCACCCCTAATTAGACTAGGTCCCAGAAGAGCAGCCGCCATATCACCATTGTGCTTCTGGAACCTGGACAGTACCTGGCACATAGTAGATGCTCAATAAATACCTGTGGCCCAAGCAAAGGACTGGATAAATGGATGAGTGTTTTCCTGCTGGGCAGCTGGCCAAGTGAGATCTGCAGGGACCAAGAACGAAGTGCTGACTTGGAACCTTGTCTGGACATTCAATTTGAACCTTCAAGATTGTCATCAACATGTCTTCTTAGGAAAATAAAAGCTTACCTTTGCCTTTGAACTTCAGAGGAGCAAAGTGATGCTTGGCATTTGAGAGACACCACAGACCAAAAAAAGGTAATAAAAAGAAAAAAAATGGAAGCAAAGGGAAATTGTTGAGTGGGAAGAGCTGATGAAATACCTTTGTGGGTTTTCATGCTGCTTTCTCTCTTTTCCTCCAACTTTTTCTTTCAGAAAGGCTGAGTGGAGGAGTTCTAAGTAGTTGTCCCCAGGGTGCACAACCTGTCACACTGCCTGTGTTTATAGTCAGAGCCAAGAATCAATAGGGTAGGGGGCTCGTGGTGTAGCCAGACCATCCTGTGAAATCTTGTTAGGGGGCTGTGTGACCACCTCGGGGAGCCACGTGGGACCGACTGATGTCTCCCGGCCCTGTTCACGCCATCCTTCTCTCTGTGCTCATAGCCTGGCCGGGGCTGCGGATAACCGGGCAACATGGCAATCTCTCTCCCCTTCCTGACCCACTCTTCTCCCCTCTGTTCTGGCACACTTTTAGCCTTGCAAACATGTTGCAGTGTTTGGGGCTGAAAGGAGAGAAAAATATTTAAATTCCCCCTGACTTTAAGGCATTTGAAAGGAGGATGTCGCCCTCTCTCTGGACAGCCAAAACTTTCTCTACTTTTCCAGACAGACCTTTACTTTGGCTAAGTCTCATGAGTTTGCCCCTACTATGCTGTCCCTACCTGCCTGCCCTTACTGCCCACGTTCAACGGGCCTCACCCCATCCAGTCTTCACGCAGGGAAGCATCCCAAGGAGCACAGGTGAGGGGAAGACACCCCTGGATTCAGACACCAGCTACTGACTAACAGTGTCACTTGGGGGAATATTTAACCTCTAAGCTCTTGTTTTCTCATTTGCAAACCAGGAAGAAGCAGAGTGTTGTTGAGGACAGGGCTTGGGGGGTTGGTTAGACACCGTGTATAGAGCACAGAAGGTGCTTAGTGACGTGTAAATATCGAGGTGATGGAGGGTGTTAATTAACTCCGTGGTGGGAAGCCTTTCACAATGTATACCTATATCAAATCATCATCAACTTGAACACGTTAAGGATCTTGTGATTTTATTTGTCAATTATATCTCAGGCAGGGGGGCAGGGAACAACTTGGTGCATAACTTACTAAAAAAGAAACTCATTTAAGGGCTTCACCTTCTTCAAACTTCTCAGGCAGAATTTGCCATCTTGTATGACCTTCCATTTCTATGGATTTATTCTTGCTTGCCCCCACCGAATTAAATTCCGCTGTGAATAGAAATCATTGATTTTATTTCTTTTGTATCCCTTACAGTATTTGGGGTATGGTTCAGTGTTGGTTAATTATATAATGGACCAAGATTAACTCTATGTTTTTAAATTCCTACCTATTTTATCTTATTTAATTTTATTTTTTAAAACCTACTTATTTTAAGCGTTGTACAAAATGTTCTATTTTGTGTGCAGTTTCCAGGCACTTGAGGGTACAGGAGAGAGTTCTAAAGATCTCTTTTAAGATGCTTTACAGTGACATGTGACATCATGATTAAGAAACATATTTAAGGAGCCTGGGATTCTGACAGAGCTTGTTTATTCGACACATTTTTATCGAGTGCCTACTGTACACGAGGCTGGCTGTGCCAGGTACTGAAACCTGATGAACGAGACACAAAAATAAAAATCAAACAGGCAAAACCCAGGTGGTCGACAAGGAACCCCACGTTCTAGTGGTCACTCACGTTGGAAAACAGTACGACATTTCTCGGACTTGAATTGAGAAGGAAGCACCAAGATATCAGGTTTCTGACAGTATAAAATTTTTAAATCTATATTTATTGGACAACCCCTCTGGTCTTTGCACAGCATTGTGTCTGATAATGGAGGCAGCGGAAGGATGGGGTTTAAGAAAGCCTTGAGTGCTGTGTTAGTGGGGATGTACAAAAGTGTAGCTCCTCTGGAAAAACAGAATGACAGGCCATCAAAAAAGTGAACAGAACTGGCATAGGAGTCATCATTCTGCTTCTGGATGTGTGCCCACGAGAGCTGAAAGCAGGGACTCCAACAGACCTTTGCACACGGATGTTCAGAGCAGATGGCGCACCGTAACCAGAAGGTGCAAACAACCCTCATGTCCATTGACATTGACGAACCAGCCAATGAATGGATGACCAGAATGTGGCAAACACATACAATGGAGTACCATTCAGCCTTTGTGAGGAAGGTAATTCTGACCCTTGCTGCCACGTGGATGAACCTGGGGATATTTTTCTAAGTGAAATGAACCAGTCACAAGAAAACAAATACGTATGATTCTTCTCACATGAGGTACTTAGAGTCGTCAAATTCATGGACCAGAAAGCAGAACGGTGCCTTGCCAAGGGCTAGGAGGGAGAGAATGGGGGTTATCATTTGCTGGTTACAGGGTTTTTGCTGGGAAAGAGGAGAAGAATTCTGGAGATGGATGGTGGTGATGGTTGCACAATTATGTGAATGTATTTAATGCCACAGAATTGTATACTTAGAAATGGTTAAAAGGGTCAATTTTAGGCTCTGTGTTTTACCACGATGAAGGAAAAAAAAAAACCATCTTGAGGAAGAGCTCTGGAGATAAGTCCTTTAAACCAGGAATTCTGGGAGTAGTAATCTGCCCTTTTCTTTCTCCTGTGCATGGGCTCGTGTACAGATCTGGGGTCACGCCTGAGAAGATTCGTTTTGGGCCCTGGTGGTTGCTGTCAAACTCAATTTGAAGAAATTCTCTGCCTCACAACCTATGGCCATTCACAAGAGGAAATGGCTTCCTTTTCCCTCCTGCATTTCAGCACAGTTAGAACCAGTTCTCAGCTTGTAGACCCCCAGCTCCACAGTGGAATGGTTTTCAAGGGGCGAGGGGTGAGGAGAAGGAGTTAATCTAAGGCAGTGACCTTTTTCTGCAAAAGTGTGGAAAGGCTCACTTGCTGCTGGATGTGGAAGCTGAGCGACCCTGCAGGTTGTGGCGACTCTGCTTGGGCTAAGGCTCGTCTGCCGGACCAGGAGCAGACTTGCAGAGGGCGGAGACAAGCTTCTGTGAAAGGTGGTGCCCTCAGCCTTCTCAGGAGCTCCAGAACATAACCCATCCCACCCAGGCAGTCCCTGAAACCGCAGCTTCCGAGGCCACCTGGGTTTGAGTCTCTTGAGTTTTCCCTTAGGATAAGATGTGCTTTGTGGGGCTTGGAAGGGAGGGGGGGTTGCTTGGGAGGAACCAACCCCTTGGAATATCCCAGCAGGGTGGAGATTTAGATTGACTACTTGACCCACAGAAAAGGCAGGCTTCACCCGGGCTGCATTTCACAAGGCTGAGGAGGTTGGTGTAAACAGCTTCTGTTTCTGTGGGCGCCAATTCTAGACTATGCCCTTGAGGACTCTGTAGGACTGAAGAGGGCTCTTGACAACAGTTTGACGTACAAGTGCTTTATACATGTTACCCTGTATAATCCTCCTAACTTTATGAGGTATCTGTGCCTTTGTAGAGATGAGGAAGATGAGGCCCAGAGAGGTTCAGTAGCTTGCTGGAGGTGACCCAGCCTGTAAGGAGTGGAGCTAGGCAACCTGGTGTCGAATCTATTTCTAGCTCTGTCCAAGACCTGCAAACGGTGTTGCCCTCTGACATGTCTCTAAGCCTTCCAAAAGCAACCACAGCTTGAGCTCTGAAGACTCACTCATTCTAAGTCTTCCTTCTGAGAAGAGAGGGACCAGCACATTCTAAATTGGGTCAGCTTTTGGGGGAGCAAACACCTAAGTTTCTTGGAGTTGGTAGGTTGTATCTACAGGGATGTGTGGTGTGGAGACAAGCACAAACCTGAAACCCGAAACCCCAGATGGCAAAGACATGATGAATGCCTGTTAGAGAGACTGTTTGCTCAAAGGGATGCCTCGGTTTTGTTTTGTTTTTTTTGTTTTTTTTTTTTTTTCAGGAATGGAATGATCTGGTGGAGAGAACCATGTTTTAGAGACAGAGGTCCAGCTATGTGACCTGGGGTAAGTCGCTTTATCTCTCCAAGTCTAGTTTCCTTACTGCAAAAGGGAACCCCTGCCTCCTTCACTTAGGGTGTTTATATGGAATGAATGAGGTAATGGAGGGCTGGTGGGGTGATCAGTCAATGGGAAGAGGTGACATTCCTCGAGGATGTCCAGGATGGAGGTTGGGAATCTGGCGGTGTGCTCTGGGATGGGAACCTCCCCGTAAGAGCAGAAGATGCGTTTCCTAGCTGGGGGATGGAGCTGAAAGGTCAGGGACTTGGAAGCTGACCCCTCTGGGTTCAGCTCCTAGCTCTGTGGTCTGCCAGCTCTGTGACCTTGGAAAACCACCCAAGCTTTCTAAATTCAGTTTTCTCATTAAAACAGTTGACATATTGATACACATCTTTGGGACTGTCAGTTTTTATAAAATATAAATGCAGAGGGTGTTAAAAAATGCTAGTTGTCCCCCTCCCTATAGTTACAGCTTTGTCTGTAAAATAGCATTGATAATATCCATTTCTGAAAGTTTACAGCAGAAAAACACCTATCCCCGTGTTTATTGCCCCATAATAGTTATTTTTAGCCATAAACCTTGTCAAATCACCAACCATAACAACAGAAGGAGAGAAGGGAATCATGGTGACTGGACCTCATTGGGGAGGCGTTCTAGAGCCAAACAAGGGGGAAAATTTTTCAGTTTCTCTTCTGTCAGCGTCATTCCAGTGTGTCATTGGCATTTGCCTAAACCCTGTATTGGGATTTGGGGACCGGGGTTTTGGGGAGGACAGAGCTGAGGAAGTCTTTATTCTCTTCTCTCCAATCTTTCTCTCTGTAAAATCACGTCTTAACAATCATCCTTCAGTTTGACTCAACAGTGAGGCACTTCTGTTCCAATAACACAGGGATCTCTAGTGGGTCCACGAGTGGGCTTTAAATGGGGTGCCTGGACCCTTGGAACCATTTTACATGTCTTCTGTTAGGGGCCAGAACATTCATGAAGCTCTGTGATCCCCCAACACCCCTCAAATGTTAGGAAACTCTGATCGGAGAGAAGATGGATGCAGAAATACTACCACAATTGGGAACTAAACACAATCTATTTCCATGAAGGGAAGGGAGGCAGATTTCATTGGAACTTTTCCCACTCTCTTTAACACAGAAGTTGCAGCAGTAAAAAAGATCTAAATCTTTTGTGCAGTTTCTTTCCCCCAAGTTATTTATTTTTGCTCTCAGGGGAGGAAGTCCTGTGTCTTTGCCCAGTGGAACCCCATCTCTGGATCTGCCCCCAGTTAAACTCACCTTTTCTACAAGGTCTTTGTCCTTGAAACGCTTACCTTCGTGACGAGTGTTGTCATGAAAAGTCCACAGCCGAACAGAAGCACCCCCAGACTCCGAGTTCTTGAGGTCTCCCTGTCTCTGGGAGATGGGAACTAGTTAGTGGCTCTAGGTAGCTGTTAACTTCCCTGTGAACTACTGCAACCGCCTTGCCCAGTAAGACTGACCTCTACATGCCAGCAATCTAGTTGTGTCACTTACAGACTTTTCTTCTAAGTCAGCTTCTCTAGGGTCCTGATTTGTGGCCTTTAAAGTCATTTGGCCCAAAGCAAGCATCACAGACTGACTGGCCCTGTTTGGCATTTGTTCCCATAAATCTGGTCCAGCTTAGGTGAACCTCGGCTTGGAGAAAGAGAATTTGTTTAGCTATGCTGGGCTGTAGGCACTAAATTGGGCCATATTGTCACTTCTCTTTGGTAACATAAACAAGCACACAGACTGCTCAGCTCTTGTCCTGACCGTAATCGGTCAAGTCTGCTTGCTGAGCTATAACTCAGAAGGAAAAAGTCCGATAACTTAGTCTGAGTTTCACCTTCCATGAGCCATCAGTTCATACATCACCCGTGACATAAAAAGGGCTTCATTCCCACTGAGTGAGCCCCAGAAGGGTTTTCCTGGTGTTAAGTTCTTAAAAATAGCATCTGTGCTTAGGACATTATTCTCCAAAATTTTACACAAGTGCCAATGATTCTACTAAATCAGCCTCCCAGCCTAATTCCTTGGGGCTCCTTCTGTTTATTTAGGCCGGAGTGAATATTGAGGAAAGTCATATTTTGCAGGTCAATATTTTAGTGCTCGATCCAGCCTACAAGATGTTCTACATCTTGAACACTGGTCAACAGGGGCTCTGAGGATCTAGGTTCACCTGCTGGTCATTTAGAACAACGATCATTCAACACGTATTTTACTGAACATCTACTCTGTGCCAGGCACAGGCGCCGACACAGGGACTAAAGGGGAGAAGAGGACCAGCGAGCCTCTGGGTCTTCGGTAACTCATATTCGTATAGAAACAATAAACCAAGCACCAAATTACTGATAGATCGTAGGACTGTGAAGGAACTCGTTAGGAGGATGTAAATAAAGAATAATGAAGATGGGGCTCATTGGGGAAGGTATCTCTGAGACAAGACATTCCAGCTGACCCTGCGGGGTGAGAAGGGACCCGCTGGGCTAGAGGGAGAAGGGAGCCAGCAAAGGACTCTCCCCTCAGCTCAGTATTGTGGGACCGTCACCCTACAGGGCTTCCTGCTAGAAACCTGAATTTCTGTCTCACCGAAAATACTGTTTGAAACCAGCTAGTTGTGACATTTGGAGACTCAAAACATTATCCTGAGGAATGGAGCAGGTTTTAAGAGAAGAATCCCCTTCCACAGACCCTCCTGCTGGAGCCTGGGGGTTGTTGCACCCGCGGGGAGAGCGACCCTCGATCACCCCCCTGCCTGCTTCACCGCAGTCCTGGGAGAACACCAAGAACTCGCTCTGGTGATCCACAGGCTCCCAGTGGAGCAATTACTTCCTGGTTGTAAATTAGTCATGGGGCGGGGTGCGGGGGTGGGGGTGGGGGGTGGAGTTAGTTTTCCTTCTCGAGGTCAGGCGTGCTCATTAGCACCGTGATTCCCAACTTAGGGAGAACCAACCGGGACGCCCCAATGTCATTTGTCAGAGTTCATGATTACCTCATCCTCTGAAAGTGCTAGGAAGCTTGTGTTTGTTTGGAACATTTCACTGGATATAAAATTCATTTCACTTGGAGGAGTTTTGAGAAATTGATGAAACCCCAGGTGTTGCAAAACCGCTGCTAGGAATTGAATAATGTAATGATCCGTTTGGGACTCTAATAGCCAGGAAGAAGAATAGTTAGTTTCTTAAGATGCTTGTGTAGCTCAGGAAGGGAGGCAATCACATGATCTGAAATGAGGTAAACGTGGAAGAAAAAAAATAAGTGCACAACAGTGGGTGATATGTCTTAGCTTTGAGAAGTGCTGACAGTTCCTGGAATCGCAAAACCACCCGCAGAGAAATCCCAGAGCTGCTGCTCTCCTCCGACGGCCACCGTGGCACGGGACCCCATTCCTCGTTCCACGGCCCTGGAGACTCGCCCATTACAACATGCCCTGAGAGGTGCCCAGTGAAATTTTTCGCTTATTCACTGTTACGGGTTGAATTGCAGTCCCTCAATGCATTGAAGTCCTAATTCCCAGTGCATGTGAATATGACCTTATTTGGAAAATGGGATTTTTGCAAATGATCGGGCCACATAAGATCATGAGGCTAGGCCCCAATCCAATATGCCTTTGTCCTTATGAAAAGGGGACATTTGGACAGAGAGACATGCACAGAGTGATCACAATGTGTGGACACAGGGAGAATGCCACCCATAAGCCAAGGAACCCCTGAGGCCACCAGAAGCTGAGTGATGGGCTTTAAGGAGGGGACTTGACATAATAATGAGCACTGGGTGTTATATGCATCTGATGAACCACTAAATTCTACCCCTGAAATGAATGATACACTATATGTAAACTAAGGTGAATTTAAATACAAATATAAAAATAAGTAAATAAGAGTGATATTGCAGGGGCGCCTGAGTGGCTCAGTGGATTAAGCCGCTGCCTTCGGCTCAGGTCATGATCTCAGGGTCCTGGGATCGAGCCCCGCATCGGGCTCTCTGCTCCGCAGGGAGCCTGCTTCCTCCTCTCTCTCTCTGTCTGCCTCTCTGCCTATTTGTGATCTCTGTCTGTCAAATAAATAAATAAAATCTTAAAAAAAAAAAAAGAGTGATATTGCAATGGGGTGGAGGAGAAGCTGGGTGAGAGGCCTGGAGCAGACTTTCCCCCACAGCCTCAGAAGGAGCCAACATGGCCGATGCCTTGATTTCGGACTTTCAGCTTCTGGAACTCTAAAACAACACTTGGCTGTCGGTTAAGCCACCCAGCATTGCGTTGCTTTGGGCCTGGGAAGCTAATACACTCCCCATGGGTTTTCTCAATGAATACGATATAAATGCATGTGTGATACAAGAAACTGCTCAGGCCCTTTGGCTTCTGAGGGGCCCAGAACTCAAAAGTCTTTGTCATTCCTGCCATCATCGTCATTGTCACTACTTTTTCTGAGCCACGCCCTGCGTTAAATGTTTTATTTCCAGTATTTAATTTATTCCATAAAACGGTAAGTATCAATATGTCCATTTTACAGGCGGGTACGCTGAGATGACCTGTCTGATCGAGGATGGGGCTTGGGTCTTTACTACAGGGGCCCAGGACCCAGTTTATGAGCCTCTGAAGGACTAATTGTTCATACTAAAATACACTTCCTTATGGGTAGAGGAGTCTTTGTGGGATGGCCTAGGAATCTATCTGCCAAAGACAAGATCATGGTTTTGGGAAAATATGTTCTGGGTTTCGTATAAGTGACTTGCTAATGAATCTTTGAAACATGTTCCTTAGTTAGTTGTTTACAGGTCACCAGAATCACTAAATTGAAATATTGCTTTACTTACAATGATTATTCAGAAGTTTAAAAAAATATGCAGAGGTGTGCTATGTTTTTTGCTAAATAATGCCAGAAGATTTAAAATATATCTTTCCCTGCTGGATGAAGCAAGTGTTGATGGGCTATTTGATAAAGGATTAGCAGGATGGGGGGGGCGGGTGAGGAGAAATGCCATATGTTTCAGCACAGGTGCTGACTTTTACAAATTAAAAATAGGGATGACGAGAGAGAAATGCTCAAAAAATCAAATCACCAGCCTTTTGGGACTGATTAAGATGGCCCTCTCCATTCCTTTATCTCCCCATGAACATTTGATTCAAAATAGGGAGCATAATCATTATACATAAATATACAGAATTTGTTTTTTCTAACTTAAAAACCCCATATGTGGAATTACTGCAGAAAATTATAATCACAAGGTTGGCATATACTTTGATCAGTTATAAAAGTTACTTAATAGGTAATCAAGAGAGATTATTTTCTAGTTTTCCTGGTCAACACATTTTCTGTGGTCCTATATTATTCGGATCTCAGTCACATACAAATGTGAGAAGCTTATGTCAAACTGACTTAAAAGGGGGATGGAGGGAGATTAATCAAGTCACCTAACTGAAATGTCTAGTGCAATTTTTTTTAAAAGATTTTATTTATTTATTTGACAGAGAGAGAGAGAGAGAGAGATCACAAGTAGGCAGAGAGGCAGGCAGAGGGAGAGGGGGAAGCAGGCTCCCTGCTCAGCAGTGAGCCCGATGTGGGGTTCGATCCCAGGACCCTGAGATCATGACCTGAGCCAAAGGCAGAGGCTTAACACACTGAGCCACCCAGGCACCCCTCTGGTACAATTTCTTTTACTTAACAAGGATAGATTTGTGGGCCTAGAACATGACCATTCTCACCCACTGCTAATAAATATGTGGTGTGAATGTAAATCTAAATTTCATAGTTCTTTGTAGACTACTTTTGGATTATAACAGTTTGACGTCAGCTGATGTCAACAGGAGAATGGCAGCATGAAGATACACTGTCCACATTGTGTATCTTTGTTTTTTTAATTACTGCTACTGTGTTGGTTGCTTTTGAATGCCAAGAGAGACATTTTTAAATTTGAAAAATTTAAATTTGCTCATCATGTTTATTTTATCTCTAGATGTTAGGAAGAATGGAAAATGGGCACAAGGTTAAATGAACCACTCTAAGTCTTCCAAATAAAATATCCATGATATCCCCAGATAGTACTTGACTTTTATCACATGCCTGAAAATGGCCAGCTTTGATGGAGTTATGTTTGGATTGCCCAGTTCTTTGGAGTTATTTATCTGGCATGTTGGACTCTGGTGAATAAGGGAAGGTTTTTTTCTGTCCTACCTCTTAAGACTCCTGAATGTCCCATTAAGGTGATATGCGTGTCCCTAGGTTCCATGCTCTCGAATAAAAGATGGGGAGGTATGAGTTTAATAGGCAGTCTTGTTGTTTGGTGGCAGATAAATGCCTTTGTCAGGTAAAGATACTTTTCTTGTTTTAGAATCATGGAACTTGAGAGAGCCAAATTCTACAGACTCCATGTGGCAAATATTTTGGTCAGGACTGATGAAAACGTCACTGGTTGGTGAGGACAGCGAGCTGCCACAGAAGGAACACAGGAATAACAATCTGGTCTTTAGTTCCCATTCTGACATCATTTTGGAGGCTTTTCTGGAAGGATGGTGATGCTGTTCACCAGAGCAGAAGGTACAGGAGGAGGAACGGGGGAGTTAAAAAGTCCCACACCCAAACTTCCATCTCATTTCTATTTTAGGTTAGAGTTGTGTTTCTGGATTGTCACAGCACTAAGAGAGTTTTTCAGTCCCTTCAGAAGTGGTAGGAATAAGACTCTCCCCCTCGCATATTGTGCTCAGTCTGGTGGTAACCAGAGGAGAGCTGCGGGGGCCCCAAAGTGTTACTATTTCCTCAATAATTACACTCCCACAGAAAATTACTCCGTTGCAAACGCCCATGTGTGGGTGGCTGAGGTGGGTTTCATTATCACCTTATTCAGAGGCCTCCAATCATTGAGGCTGGGACATCCTGAGTGAGGTTTTCGGAGCAGAGACCACATGGTATGCTCTAATAATCAGGTCTCTGTGGGGCTGAGATCAGTTCATTGCTTTGTATCTTCGCGGTCATGAGGACAGGGATTGAGAATCTGAATTCATTTTCCACCAGGAAGTTCAACGATGCTTAGGAAATCTGTGTAGACACATATATGTGTGTTAAGAAAAAACGTTGCCCATCTTCATTCACCATCAAGCATCCAAGTCCCCAGTGAAAATGGCCAGATCGTAAGAGATAATTCCCAAATGCACCATTGGGACCACCCTTGGCCCACAGTCCAGAGAAAATACCCTCTTGCATTTGCTTTCAGCCTCAGAAATTCCTCAGATTTGGCAAACATAGATTCTGATGAGAAGGATCAGTGGACTCCTACAGGAGAAGAGAGGAACATTCCACGCAGTGTGGTTTTCCAGGGTTTCTCATCCGACCGTCTACTTGCTTGCTCTAGCTGAGCTCATCCTATAGCATTTTGTGGAGCTGACATTGATGTCATGGAAGGTCAAGCTGGATTGATGGAGTAAAGACAGAGACGTCAGTCTTCAACAGGACACAGGGAGTTAATGAGAGGCAATAGCAAAGACCAGCAATGTCGCTTCTCCCTGTAAAGTTTGCACAAATCTCTCTTATTTCTTCTCTCTAGACCATTGAGTATGGTGGTGATGTGGGCTGTAACCCGTGTGTGGGTTTGTTGTTGTTGTTGTTCTTTTTTCTATTCTTGTTTCAGTATCCTATTACATTCCTAAAGGGGCTCAGTAAACAAAGTACCCGTGTGGCAGAAGGACACAGTCATAATCCCATTTACAGACAAAAGCCAGGAGTTGGAACCCGAACTGCCCCGTATTCGCTGTGTGACTTAGAGCAAGTACCCCCAAAGGAGGGCAATAGTTTCAAACAACCCAAGGGTTGGTTGTATCAAATAAAGTGATGGGTGAGAAAGAGCTTTGTAAGATGGAAAGCACACAACAAATACGACTTGCTACTACTGGTTGATTCAATGGGGAAATGATTCTATGCACTCAACTCCCATTGGCTTTCTTCACCCTCCTTTGGGATCACTAAGTTCTAGGAGCCCCAGCAGGGTGTGCCCCAGCATAGAAATCATCTCATCATCGCCTACCATAGACACAGTAGGGAAGCACTCGGGCACTCAAGAACACATTTGTAGTAACGTTTCTGGGCTTTCGATCAAGTGAGAACTCAACCTCAAAAGGCCTATGCTTGACCAAACAATTTTTTTCTCACTTTTCCCAGTACCTAAAAAGGATCATATAGTCCTAATTAGGCCTAGAGAGGCCCACAAAAGAAATGTGTTTCCAAGAGCTTTGGATTTATGAACTAAAAACTGTAGGCTACTGTGTATTTTAATATATGCAGAGAGACAATTAAGATAACTTTAGTTACGGTTTTCGAAAAGAGTCTGGGCAGCCTTCCTCTGAACATATAGCCAGTCTCTGTCAAAAACCAAACTGGAGTGACATTTTTGGAATCCACTCACTCTGTTAAAAACAAGCAACCATCTGAAAACACTCAATGAATTGGAATAAAGTTGTATAAAGTTTTGTGATCCTCAGGAGGGGAACAAAAATTTGGACGAACTTTCGGCTGCTAAACTGCAGGACCAGACAATCCACAAAGAAGGGAGTTAAATGGCCTGCGATGTGTGAAAGACTGTTCACCCTCATGGAACAAAGACAGTTGAAGTCAGAACAGAACAAAGTCAGTTGAAACTACAGCAAAATGCCTTTAACAGAGATAAAAATCAATTCCAGTATTCAGTGTCCTCCAGGTTCTGTAAAAACGGGCACTTTTGTGTCCTGTGGGTGGGGATGTAAATCAGTACCATCTTTTTGGATTGCAGTTTGGCAAGATTGGAAATGAAACTCTTAACTTCCTAACTTTGCTTCGAGAAATTTGTTCTTAGAAATTTATAGATTGAAAAAAATTATGAATGAAGGTGTTCACCGTAGTCGTATTCAGAATAAGGAAATTGGAGAAACCTACACTGGAAAAGCCAAGCATCCGATAATAGGGAATGGTTAAATTTCACAGGGGTAGAACCATCTGCTTGGGACTTCATGGAAACCCTAGCCCCAGTGGGATGGTATTAGGAGGTGGGGATTTGGGGAGGTGATTAGGTCAAGACAATGGAGTTCCCTTTGATGGGATTAGTGCCCTTATTAGAGAGGAAGAGAATTATCTCCATCTCTCTCTCTCTCTCTCTCTCTCTACCACTTGAAGATATAAGGTGAAGACCTTAGTCTGCAAACCAAGAAGAAGGCCTTCACCAGAAGGGATCTTGACCTTGGAATTCCAAACTCCCAAACTGTGAGAAATACATGTTTGTTGTTTAAGCCACCCAGTCTATGATATTCTGTTAGAGTAGCTCAAACAGACTAAGAGACCATCCACACATTAAATGTTATGCAGTCTTTAAATTTTATTATTTTGACATTTACCTGATAACATGGGGAATAGTCTTTGATAATCTTCATTATGATACAGAAGGATTAAAAACCTGCATGCAAGGTGTAATGCCTATCTGGGAACTCTGTGTATAAAAGGAAGAGTGAAAGGGGATAAAATAAAACATTGACAAGAGTTTCCACTGTTAGAGGAAGAGATGCCTGGCTTCTATGTTTTCTCTTTATATATTTTTCTATTTTTTAAATTATATATTTTTATTTCTATTTTTAATATTATATAATTTATTTTTATATATTTTAAATATATTATATATAATATATTTTTAAAATTTGATATATTTTTCAATTTTTCAAATTAATAATTCATCCAATTGTTTATTTTCATGATCAATTGAATTGTTATTTTCATAATCAATAAAGGTGTTATATTAAATAGAGTAAATATTTGGTGTCCTTTCAAGACTGTTAGCTGAGCCAGCTTGAACTAAAAATGGAGGCCCCACCTGCCCAGCAAGGAAGGTCAGCTTGATCTCTGCCTGTTTCTTTGAGAAGGATTCCAGCTGGAGCAGGAGACGTGTCATAAGAGTGAACACACAGAACTTTGTTCTGTCAGCCATCAAAATCCCACTGAGTAAGTCCAATAAGAATTAGAAAGGAAGAGTGTGGAAAAAAACCCTTATAATTGTTTTCTTTTTCAGGTTTCTCCCTGCTTCCCTTTCTCTGTCAATTCTGTTAACTTTTATGTTCTGCCCAATTGGTATTCTGAAGATGACGATAAAGAGAGAGAGTTAGTCATTTAGTCATTTCTTGACAAAGTTAATTAAAATGGCCGGAGAAAGACATGACTGAGATTTCTTTTTATCTAAGATGGAGATGAAAAACCCATATGTTTCCAGAGTTTAATTGCACATTTGTGAGCCTATTGTTTCTGGTTTTGCTAACCAAAAAAAAAAAAAAAAAAAAAGCTTTCTCCTTTAGACCAAGTAGAAAATGACTCAAATATTGTCCAGTTTCCCCAGAAAATAGGCTGGAAATCACAGTGCAGAATCCAGAAGAAGATAGCTGGTTGGCAGTGGCGCTGGACATTTCCTGTTCGTCCCTCTTCATGCACCTTGCAGCCCTCTCCCTGTTCTCTGCCCAGGAGGACTGGCCTTTCTGGACGGCATGGCATCGCTTGGCCCATGTCCTGGGAGTTCCAGTTGGGTTTGGCCAATGGAAGGCACAGGCAGGAGAAAGGAAAGACCTTGCAATAGTTGCTCCCCTGGCTTGCAGCCCCTTCTGACAGCGACAGCTCTCTTTGAGTTCCGATGACTAATTTCTTGCTCTCCACTCTAAGAAGTAGGTCCTAGCAATTTCCTATTGGGTCTAGCCCATGGGTCTTTTACCATCACTTGTTGGTTTCCCCTAAACCTGCCTGAGCATTTGTAAACAGTGCCTTCATCCAACTCTCTTTTATCTCCTTCTCTGAATTTGCCATCTCTTTCCTGCCAGGATGCTGAGCTTTCAATTCTCTCCTGAGACATTGCAGCTTCATTTCATGTTAGGACTCTCCATGAGAATATTCTTTTCATTTTTAAAGATTTTAACTATTCATTATTTACTTATTTACATATTTATTTGAGAGAGAGGGGGAGGAAGAGGAAGAGAGAATCTGATGCAGATTCTGCACCAAGCACAGAGCCTGATGTGGGGCTCAATCCCGCGACCATAAGATCATGACCTGAGCCAAGACCAAGACCTGAGCCAAGACCAGCGGCTTAACAAACTTAACCATCCAAGTGCGTCTCCGTGAAAGTATTCAGATAGCACGTTCGAGAAGCCCGCTTTTCATTATTTTATGTGGTTAGTAGAAGAGTTTGTGAACATCTCACAGTGACAATGGTGGGCTTCAAGCCCTCTGGATTTATAGTAATGGATCTTAGCAACTGGGTTTCACAAAACACTCTTGAGTCAAAACAGAGGTATGCTGGAGTAATTTATTAGTAATAATGAAGAACTGAGTTTTGTGCAATTTTAAACAATAAGAGTAGATATATTGTTTTAAAAAATGCACCATTTTTACTCAAAGACATTCTCGTATGCTTTCTTAAGGCACAGGGAAAGGAGAGAGAAAGCGTCAGCAAATGTACCTGACATTGCCTGTATCCTTATCTACTACATACCAGTCCCTAGAAATGACCCTGGGAATATGCCCCTTATCTTACATGTAGGGGTAGAAAAAAGATGGGACACTATTGTTGGATCACATAGCCATTCATTAAAGAATTCCTTTGATTCAGTCGCTCTACTGTTTGTCATCAACTTTTTCATTTTGTGTTGTATAAAGCCACTAATATTTTAATTAATATTCACCAATAAGTGCCTAGATGCATTCTCTTATTTAATCCTCATACCTAGTCACATCTTACCAAGAGTTCATCAATGGACTGAAGGGGAGATGGGCTTCGAAGCACATACCTTACCTTGACCAAGGAGCTCCGGTTTGAGTCTCTTGGGGCAAATGTGAGCTGGGTGAAACAAAGCACTGCTTCCTGCCGAGGCTGAGACTAATAGATCTCAAATGGTGAATAGAACAAAAAGTTCAAATCTCTTTGGTCAGTTTCATTCAATTAAATTGCTAGATTTGGCAGATACTGAGATGAATGAAATACGGTTCTAGACTCCAGGAATCTGAAGCCTAGTCAGTAGACAGAGATAAAAACAAATGAGAGAGCTGTAATAAAATGTGATTCAGATGATAATAGAAGTATGCTTAAAATTTAATAGGAAAACAGACAAGGGAGCAATTACATGTTTGGGATGTAGAGGAGTGTCACGAAAAATTATGTACCAAAGGTGACAGTGAAGCTTGACCTTGAAGGGCGTGTAGGAGTTCAGCAGTGCAACTGGTAGAGAAAGAGGTGAAAGGGCCCAGCAGCGGTCTTCCTTCTCATTCCTGCCAAAGGGTGAGAGTCTCCAATTGCCTTAGGTCTCCAGTTGTTTTTTCAACATTAGATTTCCTATGACTTGCCTAGATTTCTCACTCAGTCCTCTTTGGGTCTAAGGAAATAAAGTACCATGGGAAGAGAAACTTTGGGAGAAAGGAGAGCTGGCTGGTCTGGAGTAAATTCTAGCCATTGATCTTGGTCTCAGTAGGACCATGCACCAACCTGAGAAAACCGTTTAGAGACCCCCATGTCTGAAATCTGACAGAAATGGACAGTGTGAGATGTGAACCACAGTCCACAGGGCCTGCCTTTCACTTTGTTTTACAGATAGTCTTGGAGACAACTATCTACCAGAGATTCCCATGGCCACATGGAGTTTGGATCATGAAAGTATTAGGGAAATATTAAGAAAGGAGAATTTATAGAAAGGATTTATCAACTCAATACTATTACTCATAAGCATACTGTATTATATCAGACCCAGAAGACGAAAGAGGATTTAGAAGATTGTCCAAGATGTCATAAAAATTGATAGAGTTTACTTGACTGAGAAAAGCAGACGAGTTAAATCCAGTTTTAGATTTTTAAATATATGAGAGCCCTGCAACTCTTATCTTTGCCCCCAGACAGATGTGAATTCTTTCTTGCTAAGACCCAAAGACCTTATTCACCACTGTCTTATGTCATCTTGTCTTAAAATCTAGACCTACTATTGTTTCTTATTCTCCCAACGTGGTCTATGGACATACCCTCAAGTGATGCCAGGGAGACTAGTGGACTGGCGAAGGGAAATGAAAAGAAGAGTGGGGAAGCAGAATATGTTACTCTTTATTTAGAACCCCAAATCAAGGGCCTGGATAGGTTGGCTTCAAAAAGTAACAGGATATAACAACAAAAAAAGATATAACACTTAGACATACATAAATGTGCAGATTTTATAAGGAGAAAAACAACTTTAAAACACTCTTGAAAGACATAAAAGTAAACTTGAACAAATGGAAAGAAATCCCTGTTTTGGGATAGGATGACCCAGTATCCTGAGTGTCAGATACCAGGTCTTCCTAAGTTAATGTCCCTCCCAACCAAAATACCAGTAAAGCCTTTGTCTGGAAGCAAGTTGCAAATTGA
Source organism: Meles meles (assembly GCF_922984935.1). Classification (NCBI taxonomy): domain Eukaryota; kingdom Metazoa; phylum Chordata; class Mammalia; order Carnivora; family Mustelidae; genus Meles; species Meles meles. The sequence goes on along the minus strand of NC_060067.1, from coordinate 33,598,931 downwards.
TAGTAAAGCTCATACAGAAAAACAAAACAAGACATGCAAGAATAGTTGGGAAAACATTGAGGGAGAAGAGCTACCTACCAGATATTACAACTGACTTTATTATAAAGCCTCTGAAAACAGCATAACACTGGCACATGGGTAGATAATGAGACTACTGGAATAGGACCAGAAGTCGAGGAATTGACCCAAATATATGTGGAAATATAACACATGATAAAGATAGTATCTCCAATGACTAGGGCAAAAAAGGACTTTTTAATAGCCATCATGAAGACCACAGGTTAGGTGTATACAAGAATAAACTCCAGATGGGTCAAGAATGATCTCCCCCGCCCCCCAGTTTTAGGAGAAAATATGACTCTCTTTCTCTATATTGTAGGTGTGAAGAGATATTTTCTAAATACAACTTAAAATTCAGATGTAATGCAGGAAAAGACTGATAATTCAAGCTGCATGGAAATATAATATCCTTGCATGGTAAAATTAAAAAAAAAGTCATGACAAAGTTATAAGATAATTGGGAGAAAACATTGGGAGCATAAACACAGTTAAAGGGCTGACCCTCCTCATATATGAAAAGTTACCAGATGTGGGAGGTGAGAATGCTTCTCCAGCCTTTTCCTGGCTTACTGGGGAGTCTTCAGCTTAGGTTTTCTAGAGGACCCGGTAATGAGCTTGCTGTTGGGTTAATCTGATTTAACATTTCATGGTCACTTTGTTGTTATTTTTTACTAACTTGTACTTCCCCTCCCTGGGACCTGCTTGATTTATAAGTGCTTTCCCGGATCACATTCTGCGCTGGGCTCTGCACCTGGTGTTTTTCCCAGGCCAGCAGTGATGACTGGTTTGCTGGGCTCTTGTTTCGCTGAGGGTTCCTAGTGAGATCCGCCCCCGTGTGGGCGGTAGGAGGCTCAGGGAAGGGCGTTGGATTGAGGGGTTCCTTTGGCAGAGATGAATACCCTCCAAACTATACTTAGTTTACAGTCTTGGGGATTTCCAGGTGTTATTAGACACAGAGGGCCCTTTCTTGTGTCCCAACAGGAATGGATATGTTTTCAAAGGCAGGGGGCAAAATAAATAAGTTTTAAGTTATAGATGTCTGAATCAAATCTTCATTTCCATTGTTGTTACTTGATAACCATAGTTGAATTCACACAGACTAAATTTCATTGTCATTGAGGTAATTAAAGTGTCACGGATGGACAGCAGGAAGATAATGGTGTTCTTGGAATAAGAATGTTCTGGAAAACTAAAGGAACAGTGCCCAAACTGCCCCACCCCACCCACTCATGATGCCAGGGAGTGACTTCAACCAGAGACTCATGTTCACATCAGGACTGACAAATGCATATACTGAAAGTGTAGACTTGTAGATCTTTGGTCTGGATTCTGAGCTAGACCCACAATGACCTGCTAATAGGATGACTACAATAGTACTTTGCACTAGTAGAAGGCTTTGTTTGTTTGTTTTGCTTTGTTTTGTTTTTTAGAGAAGGTGGAGGGTGGGGCTTGGGGCAGGTCAGAGGGACAGTGAGAGAGAAAATCTTAGGTAGGCTCCATGCCCAGCAGGGAGCTCCAGGTGGGCCTCGATCTCTCAGCCCCGAGAACATAACCTGAGCCAAAATAAAGAGTTGGATGCTTAACTGACTGAGCCACCCAGGTGCCCCAAGCGCTTTCTGTTTTCGAGAGCATTTCCACATCATTGATATTCATGTGGCAGGGGCAGATATTACTGTCCCCATTTTGCAGGGGGGATCGCTGAGTCTGAGAAAGGCTAAGAGATGTGAAGAGACAGCCTAATGGATGACTCTGAATTAAGAACAGGGCACCTGAGATGGATTCCGACTTGGCCATTCACCCCCTTCGGTGTCCTGAGCCACTCAATTATATGGTTTCTGAGCCCCCACTCCAGCTTCAATTAAATGAGAGGTTTGCACAAGGTGGTCCTTGAGGGCCTTCCCAGGGTTACTGTTGCAAGATTTTATCACTTGCCCGACTTCACCAGGAGCTGGTCAGTGGATGCGAAACAGTGTAAAACACTCCTGAGCTTCAAAGTTCTCCCCTTGCCTCTGCCCCACACAGCGCAGAACGAAGAACCCACTTGGGATGGGGGTAAGCTTTCTCCTTCTGCAGACTATAGATGGAAGGCGTAAGTGCTCCTGTGTGACTACAGAAAATTTAAAAGCTTATTTTATTTTCTTGTAATTTTTTCAATGCCTCTTATGTATTTTTTATTAGTATTTTCCAGCTTTATTGTGCTCACTTTGGCAGCACATATACTGAAATTGGAACGATAAGGAGAAGGTTAGCCTGGCCCCTGCACAAGGTTCACATGCAAACATTTTCTGGCTTTATCGAAGTTTAATTTGCATACCATAAAATCCATCCGTTGTAAGCATATAATTCAAAGCTTCCTGGTAAATTTATGGACTTGTGCAACCATCACCATAATCCAGGTTTGGAACTTCTCTTTTATCTTAAAACATTCCTTTGTGCTCACTTACATCAGTCTCCACTCCCTTCTCCAGGCCCCAGGCAACCCCTGTTATGCCTTCTGTAACTACAAATTTGCCTTTTCTGGACAGTTCACATAAATAGAATCGTGCCCTGTGTAGCCTTTTCCATCTGGCTTGTTTAACTTAGCATCATGTTCTTAAGGTTCATCTATGTTGTAGGACTTGTCCATATTTCATTCCTTTTTTATGGCTGAATAATATTCCATGGTATGGGTATACCATATTTTGTTTATCTGGCCATCGGCTGAGTAGTTGGGTTGTTTCCACATTTTAACTATGGTGAGTAATGCTACTATGGACCTTTGTGGACGCGTCTTTGTGTGGACATTTTTTTTTTTTTTTATTTCTCTTGGGTAAATTTCTTGGAGTAGAAATGCAGTTTTGTTTTCTCAAGTTTTTATGCAGTACTTGAACCTCTACTTTTAACCTTTATATTTGAATAAAAGATTCATAGGAAATGTGTGTGATAGTCAATGTGTAACCTGTTTTAATAGGCTTTCTTAATGCCTGGCCGATTTTACAAGTGTCGTCTGTCTTGAAGTAACATAATCACACAGAGCAGCGGTCATGATGGTTTGTGTCCTTCCTGAAATTTATACGTTGAAGCCCACACTCCCAGGACCTCAGGATGGAACTGTATATGGAGCTAGGGCCTTTAGAGAGGTGATTAAGATTTAATGAAGTCATCAGGGTAGGATCCTAATCCAATAGGACTGATGTCCTTCTAAGAAGAGGAAGAGCCCCCAGGGGAGTCTGAGCGTGGAGCAAAGGCCGAGTGAGGACGCTGTGAGAATGGGCCACCTGCGAGACAAAGAGAGAGGCCCTCAGACAAACCAACCATGCCTCCACCTTGATCTTGGACTCCCAGCCTCCAGAACGGTGAGAAAATAAATTTCTGTTGTTGAAGCCCCCCTCCCCCGCCCCACCCAGTCTGTGGTACTTGGTTATAGCAGCCACAGACTAATACATGGTCCTATAGTTGAAGATATGTGCTTTCCAGTGCCTTTGGGAGACTGTTTCTGTTCCTTTCCCTTCACACAGGATCACCTCTAGTGAAACCGAATACTCTGTTGTCCTTCATGCATTCCTTCCACAGCTGGGTTTTATTCTGGAAAATCGCCTGGTGGGCTCTTCCTTGCCTTCCTCTAGGTCATGGTCACATCTCCAGTTGCTCCATAGACAGCCCCAAAGCCACCTCCTCCTTGAATGCTTCCTCCCATTTGGAAGCAATTCTCCTAGAACCCCCTTCTATGTCACCCTGCATTTCCATGGCACAGCCTCTGTCTGCCCTGTCTGCGGCTACTGTGTATATTATATTCCTTGTGCTAGAGTAAAATCTCCTTGTGGACAGGGAAAGAGGTGTTTGCATTTATTGTCCTTCTAACCTTAGCTCTGGTTCCATGTCTGACACAGTCAGAATTGTTTTAATTAATTAAACCTGACAACTCCAACTACCGAAATGTTTATGAAGTTTCAGAAATTGGTGGAGACATAAAATATTGGTTCGTGAAGGAGGAGTAGAACAAGAATGGCCACAAATGAGGGAATAGCAAATGCATACGTTGGAGTCTCTACTAGTGACCTTCACTCAGGGCAAGTCACTCACCCACATCAAACCTCACCTGCTTTACTGCCGAGTGAAAAGGTTGATCTAGTGAAGGTCTGTTTTTTTAGGATTTTATTTAATTGAGATAGAGCGAGCATGAGCAGAGGGAGGGACAGAGGGAGAAGGAGAAGCAGGCTCCCCACTGAGCAGAGAGCCCAATGTGGGGCTCAGTCCCAGGACCCTGAGATCATAACTTAAGCCCAAGTCAGATGCTTAACCCACTAAGCCAACCAGGTGCCCCACAGAGGCCTGTTCTTTGGTGAACATTTTATACCCCTCCAACTCTTCATGAATTCTGCAGGAGTCCTCTCTTTGAAGTGCATGCCTGGTTATGTGGCTGGCCGAAGGAATTCAAGGTCTAAATTACACTGCAACTCAGTGAAAATGAACTTAAAATGAATTTTGAGTTTCTGCTTTCCATGTAGAACTTTTCCAAGTTTATGGAATTTAGAAGTGTTAGTTATTGCCTTTGGGGGGCCCAAACCCTTTAGAGGGAAAGTATGGGAACTTATATCACTCTCCTTTTGATAATGGACAATTTGAAAGAAACATACACACACACACAACTAGCTTGGGACTTCAGAGCATCGTGTTCAAATGAGACCCCACCAGGAGACTAGTTTGTGTGGGAAATACACCATAAAAAAGAGTAAAACACAAAAACTCCCCAAATGATAAGAAAAGAAGAGCTTGTGTGGTAAACAGCCCCAGAAGGGGCAAGTACTTCTGTGCAAGTGGCCTCTGACTTTCCTGGCCCAACTTTTCACTTCTCCCTTGGGTTTCTTTAACTACTTCCTTCATTCTTCCTACCCCCCAGTCTCCAAGGATTTGTAGATCTTTATTTTTTTAGGCTGAGCACAGACAAATATTCTTTTCTTTTCCTTCCTTCACTCAGCAGATTTTTGAGAAAAAAGAAAAACTAGGAGAATTGGGGGAGGTGGAGGGAGGAAGGACCCACAGGGGTGAGCATTCAGTATAGAGTCTCTGATCCCAAGGCAATTAAATCCCTTCCCCAGGCTGGCCAGCCCTACTGCCAAGCCCATGGACCCATGATCCCTTCCTCCCTTCTCTTGTCTTCTGCTGGTCTGTAACCACGAGTCTACACTGTCTCCCTGCTTAAGAACGAATCTACCGAATTACCCCAAACAGTGGCAAAGGAAGCCCAATTACGTGGCCTTTTGGAAGTTCCCTAACCTTGAGGAACCTCCCACCAAATTGTGTGTGGTTTTGCTTTGTTTTGTTTTGCTTTTGCTTCTTTTATAGCTTTTATTTCATCTGCTGAGCATTGATAATTGATGCCACTAAAACCCAATCTCTCAGTTCTTGACCAGCTCCACATGGAGTGTAGATGTTCTAGTCTGCAAATGGTGGGAAAGAGCAGATTTCCAGGCCTGGTAGTCATGGCCAGACATAATTTCTTTTCTCCCTTGCCCTATCTCTGATGGGAAGGATCTCTCTGGTAGAATAATGAGTTGGGACTTTGTTATAAAATAGTAGATTGAAGTTAAAATAAAATGATGGGACAGTATAAGGTGGAAAAAAGAATTGACTTGCTTAGAAGAAAATGCTGATGGTTTCCCCAGTTTTCCAAGTGTCTCTGGATCCCTCTCAGGGTTTCTCAGTCAGAAACTCTGGGGATACAGCAGTCTGTATGTTAATAAGCCCTCCAGATGATTCTGACACGTGCTTTGAGCTCCTGGGTTACACAATATCCATTCTCCATTCCTCTTTTTTTTTTTTCATAATAGTAAAACACTCAGGCAGCAATGTGCCCAGCTCAAAGGTAATATTTCTTATCATCCTTGTGCATAGAATTGGCCATGAGATGCAAACAGAAGTCATTGGGTAAGGCTTCTGGGAGATCTTGCTAAAAGGGGCTGCCTCCACTGGCAGGAATACCCTTGTTGCCTTTGCCCCTCCTTCTTTGTACTTTCTGCAAACAGCCATCTTGGACTATGAGGTGACCTTGAAAATGGGAATAATGGCGCAGAGAGATCGAAGGAGCAGTGGCCTCTGACAGCGAGGTGCTGCCATATCAGCTTTAGAAGAGAAAGAGAAATGACCGTGTTTAAGCTGCGTGGGTTTTTTTGCTATATGCAGTTGAATCCAATATTAACACATTCTGTGTTATGTTGAATTATTTTGGTATTACTCCTCTGAAACAAATACTAAGAGCTAAACCTCTTCTCCAGCAACGCAGGGTAAAGAAGGGGTATTATTCTCCAGGATGAGGCATGCACCTTGGAAGAAAGGATTAGGAGCAGACACTGGAGAAGTAAAAGGAGGTGGGGCAGGACCAGAGAAGAGGTCATTCTCAGATGCTCGCCCAAGATGGGCTCCTCAAGGACTGATAACTGACTTCATAAATAGAAGGATTATTTCTCACCATCCTCTGGCATTTATATTTTGTACACTTAAAATGAGAAATTCTTCCCAGTAATGGATGGTACTTACAAACATAACTAAAGGGTCATACATTTTTAGAATATCTGAATTTTTTGTGCTTCTCTTATCATACACTTCTACGCCAGAGATTGTGACAGGAATATAAAGACGAATGTTGTAACGTCTTTGCCTTTGAGAGACTCATACATAAAAAAAAAAACACAAAAGCTCAGGAAGAGGGAAGTCATTGCCTTTTGTTGTTGTTCAGAGACTTCGCCTCAAGAATATATATATTTTTTAAAGATTTTATTTATTGATTTGACAGACAGAGATCACAAGTAGGCAGAGAGGCAGGCAGAGAGAAAGGGGGAAGCAGGCTCCCTGCTGAGCAGAGAGTCCGATGCGGGGCTTGATCCCAGAACCCTGGGATCATGACCTGAGCCGAAAGCAGAGGCTCAACCCGCTGAGCCACCCAGGCGCCCCCCGCCTCAAGAATATTTAATGTTAATCTATTTTTTTATGGTGGGCCGAAGCAGTGCCCTGTCTTGCCAAGGTTGGCACAATGCTTCCAGGGTTTTGCCTGCATAGGTTAGGGGTCATTTTGTCAGTGTGGTTATGAAACGTGGCTAGCTTTGAGCTCTCTGTATTGGACACCTGACTCAATTTGAGATCCAAGTTAATTCCCTCCATTAAGAAAATAATTCAGGGATTGCTTCACTCTGTCTTTCTGAGTGTTCCTTGGGGTGACTTCCTCTGGATTTGGCCTTAGAAACAGCCCACCCATCCCATTTGGCTGGTGCACCCTCATCAGAGGTCTCCCTGAACAGAATTCAGAATCAACGTAGCAAAGAGCTTCTCAGAGCAGTTTGGCCCACCAGGCCTCTCTGGAGAGGAAGGTCACTCATTCATTCATTCATTCATTCACAAATGGCGTGTTTAGTGAGGGCCTATTATGTGACAGGTGTTCTCCCTGGAGCCTTGAATTTAATTGCAAGTCCCAGCCATTCCCCTGCAGCTCAGGGTCAGGGATGGCAAACAGACCAAAAGAAAACAAAGGACAAAGAGCAAACTCAAGGAACTGAACAAAAATGAGATGATTACAAATTGTGATATGAGCCAAGAAGGAAACGAACGGGATACTGATAGAGAAAACCCAGGTGTGGGGCATGGACCATTGATGGCTGTGAGGAAGGCTTCTCGCAGGAGGCGAAATTTGAACTAAAGCCTAAAGCCGAAAGACTGAGAAGGCCTCCGAGCTGGAAACCAGAGGTTTCCTAGTGGGAGGACCAGCCTGCTCTAAGGCCGGGCAAGCATTGTCAAACCCCAGGAAGTGGAAGAAAGCCAGCAAGGCGAGGCTTCACGGAATGCTTCGCTCCCCTGTGCCTAGGAGGCCTGCAGGATTAAATGTTTCCTTCGATTGCCTGAGGGTCAGGATTTGGGATCCATGTCTCTTTCTCTCCCTACCTGTTCTTTTTCCTTTGCATTTTGTTTCAGATACATTTACTAAAAATCATGAAAGGATTTGCACATGCACACAGAGGGACATAAAGAGTGAAAAGAAAATGAGAGATGAGGAGAGCAGGAGGGAAAGAATCACTGGAAATGGAGGGACCTAGGGCTTCTCTGCTTAGAGAAATCACAAAGCACGGACCCTCTGAGGTATAGTCAAAGTTTCGAATCTTATTTTATTTTCTCAAGGCCCATTTTGTAAAGTAGGCAATTAAAATATTCAAATTAAAAAGCCAAGGTAAATCACAATTATGAGCCCTTAATCTACTTAGATTCCCTCCTCCTTGAAATGCAGAATTGCCTTTCATGTCAATTTCCATTGAAATCGAAGCAACAAAATTGTTTTCCATGGAATGAAGGCAGGGAGGGGTCTTGTCACGAAAATGTCCCCTCAACCAGAGTTCTGAGAAGATCACAAATGGGACAGTATGATTATTCATAGGGACATAAGTTCAGAGAGGAGTTTTCAAATGAATTACCACAGTCGAAGAAAAGAGAAACCATAGGAAAAGGGTGTCACTTACTCTGAGCAGGGCAAGATGTCAGTCATGTGATTTGTCAGATGTGTAAGCATCTTTGCTTTGGACATTGCAAACACCCGGAGCTCAGATTGCCAGAGGCACAGGGAAGATCCGTGTAGGGCAGGAGAGCATTTCACCCAGGTCAGGAAGAAAGAGCATTTGGAGGGAGGGGAAAGGGAGTAAGGGTAGGGCTTTCTAATCCTCTCCCAGCCACTTACCTATCAAATGCATATGTAAGGGAGAGAAATCACAAGCTGTCCCTTTCCCTGACCAAGCAGTCTTGTGGCTGAGGACCTTAGATAGTTGGGCTAAGGGAGTCATCATGGCCAGGAGAGAATCAGGGCTTCCCCCGGGGTCTCTACGTGCCTTTTCACCAGCAATAAATTAGAATGTGACTCACCATTGGAGCACAGTCACCTAATACATCTCAAGACCACCTTGACTTAATTTCCAAATTGCCCTTCAATCAAACCAAATTCTCGAAAAGCTGCCAACTGAGGCTGTGCTGTCTTCTGTTTTAATTAAACTCTTCCAATTAAATTTCTTACCACCATAGAGCATGTGTTCCAGGAATCAGATTTAATTTGATTTATAAAATAATGAATCTGCTTTTGAGTGAAACCGATATGTTTCGTTTTAAATTATTATTACAAATTATGTCCGCTTCATCTCTTTGTCTGTAGATGGTTCACTCTGAAGTCTGACCAGGAGAGGGCTTTTCCCTTCATTCTTTCCTCACAAGCAAAGGCTATGTAGAGGGAGCTCCAGCTTCCTCAAGGGAAGCCTGAAGGGAGGCCAAGGTAGGAGGTGAAGCCTCAGCGGCAAGGGCAGGGATGGCTGAGGAAAGCCAGATAGACTCGAGGGGCTCTGGAGGGAGGAAGTGAGTGAGGGAAACCAGCGGGGAGGGGCCAAGTTAAACTCAAGGGGAACGGGAGGCAACCCTTCCACCATCTTCCGAATTTTGTGTTTAGTGTGTCTCATAGTAAGATTTTCTGTGCACCAGTGAACTAGACCTTCCCAGCCTTCCAGCCATTAGGATGGTGGGTCGTATGCCAACTCCTAAAGCCAGGAGGGTGGGATCTATTGTCGGGTCAACCCATTGCTTCCCTCACGTGTTAGCCCCCTTGTCTCCTCTTTCATTTGGTCTTTTAGCTCAGCAGCTCCAGTGGAAAGAAGCTGCATTCTCTCTACATCCATTTTATTATCTCAGGGATGCATTCTGATTGACCAACCTTGGGTAATCCAGAAACAATAGCTCCCAAAGTCCACTGACCCCAGTGAGGACGCTGGCCTGGCTAGTGTGGGAGGTTGTGGGGAATAAGGTGGGCTATACATCTCAGCACCAGCTCTTGGAGGCTGGGGAGTGTTCACGGTGCCCCACAGGAAGTCGTGGTGAGTTCCGACCAGAGGGAGGCCCTGAGGAAATGATAGCAAGGGAACTCATTTTGGTAGAAGTATTTAATTTGTTTAGAGGTGCGTATGCAGCAAAGAACCTTGACCCATACTTTTCACTTTATCCAAAAATGAACTCAAAATGGATCACAGACCTGAATGTAAAACCTGAAACTATAAAACTACCAAAAGAAAACATGGAAAAACACCTTTGTGACCTTGCATTGTACAAAGATTCCTTAGCTATGACACCAAAAACAAGGTCCGTAAAAGAAAAAATTGGGGGACAAGAAGAGTGGCGTATTTTTCTTTCATTGTGTTTTGTTTCCTTTCGTTATGAATAATCTGAAACAGTCCTCACCTTCTAGTCTGACGGAGCTCTCCGTTCTTGGAGAGCAGAAATGGTATTTTGATCATCACTGTATCTTCAGGGCCTGGCACCAAAAAGGGCACATCGTAGACATGCCATAAATCCTGGTTAAATACATGAATGAGGGAAAGGTGGGATGATCACAGGATAGCCAAGAGGAAATTCTCTAAACGGAAACACAAATCAGAATTCAGATGAGAGAACTGAACAGAGCGGTAATGGGATCAATTAGTACAGAGGTGCTGGGAAAGGCTGCAGGAGGCCAAGTATTTCCAAGGGAGGAGTCTGGCCACAGGGCAGAGAAGGCCCTTGGGGTGGTCTGGTATGAGAGGATGGGAGTACCAAGGGGAGGTGGTCTGTGGAGGAGACAGAGGAAGCATGATTGAAGAGGGAGGAGGGGAGTTCGGGCCATAGAGGGTCATGCAAAGCAAGGGAGGAGCTGTTTCTAAGAGTGAAGGGTCAACATTAGCTGAGATTGGGGGAAGAAACCCAGAATGTCTTTCAAAAGGGAGTCACTGGTGAACTTAGGGATGCTTTCTACCACGTGTAAAAATTTTTATTCCTATCCAATAGAAAACATATACAAATAGCTGAAACAAGACAGAAAATTAATAAACCATAGAGGCAGGCGTCTGTTGATTTAAGGCACCGAACGCAACTGAGAGCAAACTTTGGCCTCTGGTGTCATTGTGAAGAAAATGTTGTATGAAACTCAATGTGCAACAATCTTTTTTTAAAAAAATGGAAACAATTAGACACTGTCATTTCCTTCAAATACTCTATTTTTTTTTTCTTTTTTCATTCTTTTCCCCTTGGGAACAAAGAAAGTAGCTGCAGAGAACTCTAGCAGGGAAAACACATGCTTCCGTCTAAGCCGAGCATTTGGGTGGTAGAGGCCATCTAGACTAGGTTAACAGTGGATTAATTCGCAGCAGCAACAGCCTTCATTAGTACTAAGTGGATATCAAGAAGACTCTCTGACTTGAACTAGCACCCAGATGACAAGTTGGGAGTGCAGTATACAACTTGTTAGTAAAAGTGAACTTGGGGCTCCACTTTAAAGGAGGATTATTGACTTTGGTAATGAACCAAACAGTGCTTGTGGAGTGTGAGGGATTCATTTATTCGTTAGAGAGTAAAGAGCCAATTAATTTCGCTGAAATTTGTGGCAGATGGTAAAGGAGGGATACGAACTCCTTGTGTTTGCAGGCAAACTGCTCCCAAACTGTGTTAGCGAGAGGCTAACTTCAGACATACAACCAGAGGACTGAGAAAGGACCCTGTTGTAGCAACAGTAAGAAACTGTACGGCTTAATAAATACCGCAGGGAGAAAAGAGTTAGAAAAGATTGATAGTTTAAAGTTCAATTATAACAAAATTATTAGTAACTTAATAGTAATAGAGAAGGAAACAAAACAGTAACTCCTTAGAAAGGACTGACCAGAATATCCCAGAAGAGCGATATAACATGCCTATTTGTTTTGGGGTTTCTTATCGTTTTAAATGATGGACTATCAAAGCAATAGCAAACCCATTAATCAAGACTGTAAACAATTAAAATCTTTTTCCAGATCCGGGAAAGCATCAGAATGATCAAGACAGTGCCAAAAAAAAGGAACATAAATTTCAGCCAGCTCTTTGGATCTGGGAAGTGTTTAGGCTACCCAGCCAAAAAGTCAGAGAGCAAAAAGTCTAAACTAAGCTGATAACAACTGATCATTAATTAGAACTGAAGCCAACTATCTCAGTCTAGAGAAATATCTTGGCTACTCAGCTAAGAGCCAGAAAGCCAAAGGTCCAAGTTGGGTTCATGATAATTAATCATCGGCAAAGCCACTGCCCAGAAAAGCCCCTATTAACGAAGGGGCGCCTTTGAGAAGAAGCAGCCCTAAGGGAATCTGGCAGGGACAGTCCTGCCTAGAGTGAGGCTAGGGGACCCCGTCCTCTCTGCTCACAGGCTCCACTTAAGACTGAACCCCTGGAATTAATAATCATGTCTAACAAATTCTAGCATTAAAAGACAAACCGAACAGCTAATAACTCAGCTTCATTGTAAGGATTTTTTTTTTTTTTTGAAGTGAGATTCAGGTCTTTGAATTGCGTTGAAATCGGAGGAAGGTACAGGTAGGAGAGCAAAATAGCAATAATGGGGATTATTTATATCAAAGTGTCCAAAGGGAAATTAAATGTTGATAGCACCAGAAGTCAGTCACCAAACGGAAATATGTAAAAATGGCAGTGTGCGAGTGTGTGTGTTGGGGGGTGTCACTGTGCAAGCATAGTTTAGAAGGGATTTGAGAATTGGATGTCATTTATAAGTTCACGCAAGCTGTTGTTTAAATTCATTTCTGCACCTGTGAGAAAGCATTTTCCTAGTTAATTAGAGAAAGCACAAGTACCTTTCCGTGTACACATGCACTTTCCTTATAATAGACTTCATGGTTTCTCAGCTGCGCGTTATTCTCACATTTTAATATCTCTGGAGTCAGGGTGTATCTCACACTCAATGACATGTGACAATTTAATCGGAAGTGGTTTTACTTTCTTACTGGTACCCGAACGATGACATTTCTTACAACGGATGCCAAGTAGAGGTGATATAGTTCACGGATGGCCCCTTGTAATGCGTGGCCCCCATGCAGTGGAGGTGTGATGTGGTTATGCGTACCCCACTTCCTGCCACAGAGGAGGACCCCAACCCTTACCCTTGGGTCTGAGACCAGAAATCGATGGGGGGGAGGGGCTGCCCAAGGGCCACTGACGCACGCACAGCTAAGCAGTTCCAAGAAAGGCGTGCATGTATCTAATACAGAGGGAACAGGGATGTTTTCGATGTGCTCTGAGATCTTAGCACACAGTGAAATTTGCAGCTCGTTTCCTCACACTATCCAATGATCTCGTGCTAATGATTTATTAAAGCCTCAATAACACAGTAAAGCTGGCATTGTAGTATCCTCCCCATTTCACAGATGAGAAACCTGAGGCTCCCACAGGGTGGGTAATCTGCGTTAAGGGCGGAGGTCAGTACTTGAACGCGGGTCCACGTGACTTCAGAGCCCAGGTGCTGGACGGTTACATCACACCGACTCTACCAAGACAGCGTCTGGACAAGAGATAGCAATGGCGATTTATAAGAACTGCATAAGAGAGGAGAAGGGAGAAGAGACTGGTGAAAACTGATTCGAAGCAGGAAGAGTAGGTACGAATAAGGAAGGCACTCGCCCTTGATTCCATCTATGGTAGCCTGTTGTCATTCCAGGAAGGTGGCTTTGTGATTGGTGCGGCTGGTGGTGCTGAACACAGTGTTCCTCGATGCGTGTGTTTAGACCCCAGGACCTCAATAAAGCAGCTGTTGGTCCCTGGGATTCAGAGGGTGTGGAAAACTCCTACTTTCCCACCGCTGAAAGATACAAGTTTTTTTTTTTTTTTTTTTGATTTGACAGAGATCACAAGTAGGCAGAGAGGCAGGCAGAGAGAGAGGAAGGGAAGCATGCTCTCGCCCGAGCAGAGAGCCCAATGCGGGGCTCAATCCCAGGACCCTGAGATCATGACCTGAGCCGAAGGCAGAGGCTTAACCCACTGAGTCATCCAGGCACCCAAAGATACAAGTTTTATTCCCAGAAAAGGCGATTAAAATTACCAGTTTCTTAACTGTCCAAAGAAGGAGTCGCTCGAACACTGTGTTCAAATCTGAGCTCCACACGGGAAAGTACGTGGAGTCTGTGTGTGTGTGTGTGTGTGCATGCGTGCAAGTTCAGAGATACACACCATTTTAAGAACTATAAAATATAATTACTTGGGTAAGCTTTAAACATGTGTGCTATTTCACAAATACCATTCTGATATGTCTAGGTCATGTTTACATATTTTAAGACACATTAGGGTAATTTCCATTGGGAAAAAATGTGTATTTTTTCCCAAGTTCTATGCAAATGGTAATTTTGAATGCATAAGTACATTTTTGGTTAAAGAGAACATCGCTGTCACTTAATATATTACTGGAGATATACACAGATGTTGTTTATGTTTGTGCTTTATGTAAATTGCCTTTCAGTGGAGAAGAGATGTATACATAAGATTTAAACTTGCGATGTTTTACATATTCAGTTTGTGTAGTTTGTTTATGTTTCGCAGAAAGCAAATACAGGAAAGCAATAGAAACCAGCATATTGCATCAAGCTTTCTGAAAGTTTTAGTTGAAATGCCCTGCATTTGTTAACCTTTACAAATGCTGGGAAATGACTAGACAATTTCGGAACAGTGGGTCTTCCGCTGCACGCCACCTAAGCCAGTTTCAGTGCTTAACTGGTCTTTTCGCGGTCTCCTGAATGTGATCATTCCCACCTTTGCTTTTTGGTTCATGGTATCTCTTCAGATCCCATTTCTTTCTTTCCTTTTTTTTCTTAAAGATTTTATGTTTAAGTAATCTCTATGCCCAATGTGGGACTTGAACTTACAATCCCAAGATCAAGAGGTGCACGCTCTACCCACTAAGCCGGCCAGGAACCTCCAGAAACTGTCGTTCTTAACATGAGTCAACAGCTGGTGAGAGGGAGAAGCAGGAATGCCCACTCCTTAGCAGATGCTAGAAGTCGCCAAAGAAGCATCACCCCCAGCTTCCAGAAAGAGCTTTAGGCCAAAGGCTGGGGGTCTGCACAACAGCCTAAGGTGCTAATCCTTAAAGGGTACTAAAGGGGTGCCTGGGTGGCTCAGTTGGCTCTTGATTTTGGCTCAGGTCATGATCTCAAGATCCTGGGATGGAGCCCCACGTCGGGCTCTCGCTCAGTGGGGAGTCAGCTTGAGGATTCTCTGTCCTCTTCCCCCTGCCTGCATGCTTGTACTCTCTCTTTCTCTCTTTCAAATAAATATATAAATCTTTTTTAAAAAAGTAAAGGGTACTACTATATCAGAGGGGAAAAACATCAAAATCTCTTCTTTTCCCTCAGAAGCAGATATTGCTCTAGAACAGAAATAACAGAGCACTTTTTGCTGATCCTTTCTAACCCAGCCAAATCAATACAGGAGACGCACCTGAAGGACACCAAACACTTAGTCCCTTGCCCACATGACACAGATTGACCTGCCTCCTCCTCAGAGACAGAAGTGAGTCCTGTCCCTCCTCCTCCCATGCCAGTGCTTCCCCATCTCTCTCTCTCTCTGTCTCTCTCTTTTGCCGTATTAAGAGTCTATATGGTTATGCAGTGGTTAAGAGTATAGACATCACAGGTGCCTGGGTGGCTCAGTTGGTTAAGCCTCCAACTCTTGATTGCAGCTCAGAACACGATCTCAGGGTTGTGAGATCTATATGCCTGCTTTGGGCTCTGTGCTTGGCGTGAGGTCTGTTTGGGATTCTCTCCCTTTCTCTCTCCCTCCCCGCTGCCTCTCTCCTCATGTTCTCTCTCTCTCTCTCTCAAATAAATAAAATGTTTTAAAATTATGTATTTATTTGACAGAAAGATAGCGAGAGAGGGAACACAGGCAAGGGGAGTGGGAGAAGGAGAAGCAGGCTTCCCGTGGAGCAGGGAGCCCGATGCAGGGCTTGATCTCAGGACCCCAGGATCATGACCTGAGCTGAAGGCAGACACCTAACTGCTGAGTCACCCAGGCTCCCCCCTCACCCTTTTTTAAGAGTACAGACATCAGAAGCCACACAGCCCAAGCTGAAATCCCAGCTCTGCCACATACTTGGTCTCTCTGTGCCTCAGTTTTTTTCTAAGACTACCTAGCTAATACGCTGACTGTGAGGGTTAATTGAATATATGGATGTCAAACACTTAGACTCTGCCTCACACATGAAGATGCTACATGTTAATTACTATTATTGTTGATATCTCTACCTCCAGGATGGAACTCAGGGGTCAGGGGGAGGAGAGGGCAGGCAGCATCCATTTAGATAAGGAAGAGTTTAAAGGTCTTTTTTTTTTTTTAAAGGATTTTCTTTATTTATTTGTCAGAGAGAGAGAGTGCAAGCAGGGGGGAACAGCAGGCAGAGGGAGAAGCAGGTTCTTTGCTGAGCAGAGGGAGCCCAACGCGGGACTGATCCGAGGACCCCACGATCATGACCTGAACCGAAGGAAGATAGCTTAACTGACTGAGCCGCCCAGGCATCCTGTAAGTGTTTAAAGATCTTTCATCTGCTTCCAACTTTTAGTTGATTTTTATTCAAATTAGTTTTTTTCCCCAGTACTTGCTGTCAAGGATTTTATGATCTTATACACTCACTTAAAAAAATGGAGAATAAAAAGCACAATATAATCTCATGCCAAAAACAGGAGAAGAAA
Source organism: Meles meles (assembly GCF_922984935.1). Lineage (NCBI taxonomy): Eukaryota > Metazoa > Chordata > Mammalia > Carnivora > Mustelidae > Meles > Meles meles. The sequence continues at coordinate 33,582,351 of NC_060067.1, read as the reverse complement.
AAAGATGTCCTGTGTTCATAGGATCAGAGTGATGTGACTCAGTGTTATATCGATGCCATATACGAAATAGTAAGTTTTATTAAAAATTGTCTCAGGAGAGCATTTCATGACATGGAAGAATATTTGTAGTTTATCATTTAGAGTAACAAACAAGTTATGAAATGGAATGTATGGCAAGATCCAATCTGAGTTGGAAAATGTATAGAAATAGATTTTTAAGAGACTGGATGGACAATGTCAAAAGGTTTATAGCAAAAAGGTTTATACCTTGGTGATTTTCTTTCTTGTTGGTACTTAAGCTATCTTTCAATACTTTTTTGAATGGCATAACATTGCTTCTAAATCAGAGGCAAATATCATCAGTAAATGTATTATTCTTTTGAAAGGGGATCTTATTTTAATAAAATAAGTTAATAGTTTAATAAGAGTTGTCTTATTTTAATGGCTCTCAACTGGGACAATATGGTTCCCCTACCCACCCCCAGGCTACCGGCAAATACTGGTGGTGATGTCATATTGACTGGGATCCCTGTTGGTATTTGGGGCCAGGGATGCTAAGTGTATTAAAGTCCTACACATCAAAGCATTATCCCACCCATCATGCCAAGGCAGCCCTATTGACAAAATTGTGTCTAGCTCATGTAATTTACAATCAAGGACACTGAGGTCCAGAGAAGTAAGGTGCCCAAAGTAAAAGGCAAATTAGTTCTAAGTCAAAACAAAGGTCTAGCTCCTCTGGTTTGCAGTGCAGAGCTCTTTCCATTTCCCTACTTTATGGAGGAAGTGGGATTCGAGATGCGTTAGAAGAATGGGTAGTGTCGTGTAGTAGGCTGAATAATGGCCACCCAAAGATCTCAGCCCTCAATCCCTGGTACCTGTAAATCTTCTCATATATTGAGAATATTTGAAAGATTAGCACCTCAGGCTGTTGTACAGCCGGCCAGCCCTTAGACTAGCTCCTTCTAGAAGCTGGGGGTGATATTTCTTTGGTGACCTCTAGCATCTGCTGAAGAGTGGGCATTCCTCCTCCTTCTCACCAGCTAGTGACTGATGTTAAGAGCGACAGTCTCTGGGGGCGCCTGGCCAACTTCGTGGGTACAGCGTGCACCTCTTGATCTTGGGATTGTAAATTCAAGTCCCATGTGGGGCATAGAGATTACTTAAAAATAAAATCTTTAAAGAAAGAAAAGGGTGGAAAGAAAAAGAAAAGGAAAAGAACGACACTCTTCAAACTAGGGAAATGGAAAGTGGATGTTCAGGCCAAATATTAATAAAATGCTTCAAAATAAGAATCATTTATAAAAATGTTATTTGTGTTGTTAAAATGTCATTCATGAATAATTACTCCTTCAGTGATGGCATGCTTCTCTGTTTGCAGAGGCCACTTAAGTAAGCAGATGAACAAAAGATCTCTAGCTTTTTTGCTTCTTTCTGAGAATTTCCATCTCTCTGCTTACATCGCCCATCTGTTCTTACGTGCTGTCTACTTTACCCATTAGAGCCCTTAGCCTGTTAATCAAAGTTGTTTTCAATTCCTAGTCATAATTCTGGTATTTCTGCCATGACTGGTTCTGAGGCTTGCTCTGTCTTTTCACATCGTATTTGTTGCCTTTTGGTATGCCTTGTAATTTTTTCTTGATGGATAGGCCAAAAGGAATGGCTATAAATGGGCCTTCAGCAAGGTGTGGTGAGGTGTGGAGGAGGGGTAGCGTTTTCCAGTCCTCTGAGTAGATCTGGATGTTTCTGTGAGCCTGTGCTCCTGACTGAACTCCCGGAGGGATTCTCAGTGGTTGTCTCTCCCTCAAGGTAGAACAAGATGGCAAGAGCTGGCTGGCCTTAAGCATTTCCCTTTCTCAGGTCAGTTAGGCTCTGGTTACTTAGTTTCCCTTGAGAGGGGCCTTGTTAAGGAGGATAGAGTGCAGTGGCCTTCTTCAAAAATGGTTCCTTTTCTCCTCCCCCACACCGGAAGTTCAAGGGGATTTTTTTCTGATATTTGCTGTGGGAATCTGGTTGAGCTCCAGGAGGTCTCAACGTTGTGGATGTCTCCCTAGCACTTGGGGTGTCCTCGGAGTTTTTAAACTGTCAGGCGAGGCTCCCCGGAGCCCGCAGCAATTTGCCAATCACACTTTCGGTCTTCTCACCCGGCCCTGCTGTGTTAGCCTCCACTCCCGGTACATACGCCTTTTGTTTCTCTGTCCCCGGAGCAACATTTTGTTCTGTATCTCCCCTTCTCTGTGGATCCATAAAGGGTTGTTGATTTTTGCGTCTCTCAGGGTTTTTACTTGTTGTTACCAGAGAATGGCTGCTTCCAAGCTTCTTACAAATGGAACCAGAAAGTGTTAAGTCTCTAGAGGAACAAGAGAAACATTTCAAGCTTTGCCCTCATGGAGCTTAGTCCCTAGAGGGAAAGCTAGACAATAACCGAACATAAGCTGGCCTCTCAGGGAGTGATGGCTGTTGGGACGAAAACCAAAGTGGTGGCAAGAGGACGGGGAGGATTGGGGTGGAGGAGGAGGGTGGCTGTTTGGACAGGATGCCAGCGATGTGTGAGCAGAGCCTGGAATGAAGCAAGACACAGAGATATCTGAGGAGGATCTGCAGCCTGTGGGAACCTTGTGAGTGTGAGGTGATCAGAAAAGGCAGTGGGACTAGAAAGGCCTGGGCTCGGAGCACAGCCATTAGAAGACCTTGAGGTAGAGACAGGGGCCAGATCCTACAGGAGTTGAGCATGCAGTAAAGGGCAAGACAGGAAGACAGTGATGGAGTTTGAGTAAGAAGAGATAATGATTTGATTTTCATTTTATATATTTGTTGTAGTGTTCCCTGGAGGATAGACTGACACCCACCCCCCACCCTCGGGGGAGGGCGCTGCAACACACAGCCGAGGCTTGACCTGGGGGGCAGTGGAAGGGGTCAAACCTGGTCAAATTCTGAAAATAATTTTCTTTAAAAGATTTTATTTATTATTTATTTGACAGGCAGAGATCACAAGTAGCTGAGAGGCAGTCAGAGAGAGAGAGAGGTGGAAGCAGGCTCCCTGCCGAACAGAGAGCCCAATGCGGGGCTCGATCACAGGACCCCAGGACCCCACAAGACCTGAGTCAAAGGCAGAGGCTTTAACCCACTGAGCCACCCAGGCGCCCCCTGAAAATAATTTTAAAAGTAGATTTGATCGATTGGTTGTGGAGTGTGAGAGAAAGAGGGAAATCAAAGAAAACTTCTAGTTTTTCACCCCTCAAGAGCAGGTACAGTAGGGAGGGATGCCAAAGCAAAAATCAAATACTAAATTTGGTTTGTCTGTTAGATAGCTAAGTAAAATGTTGAATTAGCATCTGGATATAGCAGTCAGGGGAGTGTTCGATGCTGCAAATCTAATTTGGGGCCTATAGATGTGATTTACATCCATGAAATAAACATAATCATCCCGAGCTGTGCTTTCCAATATGGTAGCTACGAGTAACCATATGTGGTTATCGAGGACTTCAAACATAGCTAGCAGGATGAAGGAGTTGAATTTTATTTAATGTTAATTGGCTTAAATGTAAATGTAAAGACTGATGCATGATTCAGTTATTGGAAAACTTTTAAGTGTGTTTGGAAAAACATAGGTATAGTTTTCAGCTGTAAATATTATAAAATCAGGCTTTTCCTATGAAATGGAAACCAGGCGTTTCTTATGAAAATGTAGCATCTGAATTAAGATGTACGGTAAGTGTAAAATATATACCGTATTTCAAAGACCTGGTACCGCAAATGTAAAATAACTCATTAATAGTTTTAATACTGGTTACATGTTGAAATGATAATACTTTAGATAAATTAATATACGTGTGCCAGAAAATTAATTTCACCTGTTTCTTTTGTTTGTTCTTTCCAAAATGTGGCTCCTAGAAGACCAAATGTTACGTGGGTTGCATTACATTTCTACTGGATAGTTTTTAGCTAGTAAAAAAGAAATACCTGAGGACTGAACCCTTGGGGTACCCTACAATTTAGAGATTTTGGAAAGAGGGATAATCCTATGAAGAAGCTTCAAAAAAAGCAGCCTCAGAGGGAGACCAACCAAGAGAGCGAGGTGTTCTAGAAACCAGGTGAAAAAAATGTGTTAACAAAGAGGAAGCAAGCAACTCTGTTAGAGGCTGCTGAGAGGTTAGATATCATGCAGACTGAGAAGTGGCCATTATATTTAGCAAAATGGAGATTGTTAGTGAGCTTGATGGGTTTCAGTGTGTGTGTGTAAAGGGGGCACAAAAGGCTGATTAAGGTAGATTATAAAAGAAAAACAATTATAGACTACTCCTTTCAGGGGAACAGAATAATAGAGGTATTGGTGAGTAGGGGTTTAAGGGAAGGGTTTTTTTTTTTTTAATCCAATGGGAAATATATTACACTAGTTTTTTATTCTCTATTAAGCTTTTGCCCTAAATAAATCATCTTGCAAATATCTATTAGCTAGTAGGATGATTCCAATTTTATTTAATCTGAGTTAAGTATACTAAAAATTCAAATAAACACCTGTGTCTTACTTGCCCCTTGAAATCATTGTGCACAAAGACGTCTAGGATTACCAAATCTCTTTCTAGGATTACTAAAATGACTAGCATAATGGATTGTACACAGTTCCCTAAAATATAAAACTGTGACATCATCTGTGTTGCAGTAGACATGTGTGAAATAGTAGAACTTTAGAACACAGGTTCCAAACTTGTATTAAATTTTGATTGATCATCATGTCTTATTTCAATTTCCATAGTACTTAGTGTAGATTTTGGCACATAATTAGTGCCTAGTATAATAGTATGAATGAGTGAAGATAATCTCAGCATCCTGAATTACTAAAGGAACTAGCAATACCCAAGAATTCACCAACAGATGGCACCATTCAATTCTTAATTACAAGTGTCGGATTGTTGAGGGGGAGGTTGCGGAATGGAATCCCGGGGAATATATATTGCTACTTCAAATTTCATAATTAAATTACTAAAGCCTTTTCCCATATATTTATTTATCGCAAATGTCTATGTCCCTACTCTAAATTGATCCTTTCTTTAGCTCAGATCTTGAAAGATAAGGAAATGAGATTGATTTGTAGATAAGAGAGAAAATCTCTATAGGTTATCACTATTAAAATATTTGTGAGCACTAAGAAGTCAGGTTCTGCTAACTCATTTCCCCTAAGAGATTAATATCCTTCGACGGCAGTAAAACTGAGGATGTCTTTCATGCATCTGGACCACTGGCAGAACACTCCAGTGAACAGATGTTGCCTTTTGCAGTTCCGCTGTGCTCAGCCTGAAAGTGACAAGGACTAAAGAAATACAAAACTTTAGAAATACAAACAAAACAAACAAAACCCGGTCCCATATGGTCTGGCACGTCCAAAGAGTAAAGCAGTCAATATGTAAGCAGTGTTCCCACCGTGAGGATGTCTTTCATGCATCTGGACCACTGGCAGAACACTCCAGTGAACAGATGTTGCCTTTTGCAGTTCCGCTGTGCTCAGCCTGAAAGTGACAAGGACTAAAGAAATACAAAACTTTAGAAATACAAACAAAACAAACAAAACCCGGTCCCATATGGTCTGGCACGTCCAAAGAGTAAAGCAGTCAATATGTAAGCAGTGTTCCCACCGTGACTCACGATTACTTTTACTTTCAGTTGTAATTTTCCTAATCAGTTGTAATTTTCCTAATTTCCTAGGCTCATTGGTTCACCTGCAGGCCTGAGAAGTGAATGGCTGTGTTCTAAGACAACAGTGTTGCGAGGAGCCAGGCCCGGCAGCTCAGGTGAGTGTGGAGCCCTGGTCCCATGCAAGACCCACGACAGCGGCGACACAAACAACCTCACGGCATCATTTACCTAAAATTTGAGAAGAGTGGCTATGGCCGCTGTTATATTTTTAGGCTCACTTAGAAGTCTCTCTCTCAGGGCGCCTGGGTAGCTCAATGGGTTAAGCCTCTGCCTTCAGCTCAGGTCATGATCTCAGGGTCCTGGGATCGAGCCCCGCATCGGGCTCTCTGCTCAGCAGGGAGCCTGCTTCCCCCTCTCTCTCTGCCTGCCTCTCTGCCTACTTGTGATTTCTCTCTGTGTGTGTCAAATAAATAAATAAAATCTTTAAAAGAAAAAAGTTTCTATCTCAGATAAATGTGACTGCCAAAAGTAAGAAAGCTTCAAACTGACCAGGTCCTTGTCCTAATGGAAAAAAACAGCCCATGATGCCCATGGCCCCCAGCACCCCCAGCTCTCTAAGGAGGGAGCAATGCAATCCTGGTGGCTAGGGTTTCAGGAGGAGCCTCTCCGGGCTAACCTGGACCTCCCTGGAAGATTGGTAAGATCCACCCAGTTTCTGGTATATTTGACATGGCCCATACCTTGCCAAGAAGGTTATCACCGCATTTCCTGAGAATAACCACTTTGAACTTAAAAATGTATTTGCAATTTGACTAAATCTTTAAATGACGCATCAGTTACTTTCTCCATGTTCCCTTCCACCTGAACACTCCTCAATTGCCTTTGTGGGTTTCTTCTCCCTTCTTTGATTGACACTCACCCCAGGGCTTGGGAACTCCCTTCCGGACTGGTAACCTCCCCCACCCCCAGGATGGAGGGGAAACATTGCAGCCCTCTCCCAGCTCCTGACTCCTCCCTCTGCCTTCTGAATCTCTCTCCTTGGATGTCCCATTAGTATCTCAAACACAATAGTGGGGGAAGAAAATGCCTCATTATTCTCTTCCCAAACCTGCTGGCTTCTTCATTCACTGTGTGTGTGTGAAAGTTTTTCAGTATATCTGATGCTTAAATAAAAACATGACTTATGTAAGTTAGGAAGCATAATTATAAAACAGATAATCATGAAACCTTCATTTAACTTAGGAATTAGCATCCAACCCATATCATTGCCTCTGTGTAGAACTTCATGGTCTCAACCTTCTGAGACCTTCTCAGAGTCCTTTAGTTTCCCATTGCTGCTATAACAAATAGGCACAAACTTAGTAGCTTAAAACAACATAAACTTATGACCTTACAGGTGGGGAGAACAGAAGTGTAAAATGGGTCAGCAGGGTTGTATTCCTTCTGGGGCCTCCAGGGAAAAAGCTGTTCCCTTGCCATTGCCAGATTCTCTAGGCTGCCTGTCTTGGTTCATTGCTCCTTCCTCCGTCTTCAGAACCTGCCGGGCAGCAAAGTCAAATCTGTCTCTGTCTGACCTCTGCTTCCATCATCACATCTATTCTCTGACAATCTTACCTCTCTCTTTAAGGGCCCCTCTGATGACAGTGACTCCCCATATAATCCAAGATAACCTTCCCATCTCAAGATCTTTAATTTAATTGCATCTTTTGCCATGCACGATATCATATTCACAGCCCCTGGGGGTGAGGACATGGACATCTTTGGAGAGGGGGGGCATTACTCTGCCCATTACATGTAGGTAACCACTATTCTTAATTGTGTTATTCCTTTAAGATGACATCACCAAATAAATATGTATCTCTAAAATTTTTTTAATGAAATTCTGTTTGGTTTTGGTTTTTAAAGTTCATAAAAAGTATACATAATCTTCAACTTTTTAAACTAAATATTATGAATCTAAGATCCACTTATGTCACATGTAGTCCATTTATTTGTATTACTTTATAATGAATTTTGTTAATATACCTAAAATTATTTATCCATTCTACGGTTGATTGAAATAGTGCTGCTATGAACAGCCTTAGTTGCTGGAGCAAAAATGCGCATGGGTTTCTTGAGTGTCCTATTTAGGAGCAGAATTTCTGGATTATAGAGTATATTACAGGGTTAAAAATAAAAATTACAGGTTAAAAATAGCTGCAGTTTACTTTTGAACTTAATTTACATTTCCACCGTATATCAATCAGTGCTACCATTTCTCCGTAGCTTTGTTACGCAGGCAATGTGGCGGGTAATGAAAGAACATTTCATCATGGTTTTGACTTGAATTTTTCTAGTTACTTATAATGGTGAACACCATTTCATATGCTTTTGGCCAATTATTAACTCTCTTCTGAGAAATACTCCCACATGGAATGTATCCATTTTTCCACTTGTAGGACTTCTTTATATATTGAGTAGATTAATCCCTCATTCATTAATTGTATTTCCAATAAATTCTGCCAGGTTGTAGCTTGGCTTCCCCCCCACCCCTGCCTTCTTTATGGTGTCTGTGATATCACAAAGGATGAGCAGCTCAAATCAGACTCTCAGGAATGAAAAGTCTCACCCAGTGTTAGATTTCTTTTTTTTAAGATTAATAATTTAAAGGATGCAGGCAATATTGCAATAGGTGAAGCGGAGGGAGGTCTGGGACCATTAATATCATTCTTTAGATCCTATCTAAGCAATGTGTGAAATTCACATCACTTGAACACAGGAGGTCATTTTGAAAATAAAATGTCTCCATCTGTGCACATCAATCCATAGATCTGAAGTTTGTTTTGCCACGATCAGTTTTAGACAATCAGATATATCCTGCTAAAAGCATTCCCTGAATAAAGACTTTTCCATTCACAAATGGAACTCCATTCACAAGTTCATTTGTGATCTTCATTCACAAATTCCATTAATTCATTTGCTAAGTTTCATTACTATGTTTACAAGGAGATTTAGACTGTGGTCTTTCTTTCCTGGTGTCATTGCCCCTCATTCCCTAACTGGAAAGAGTGAATTACAGATCTGCTGTTTAACCACTTATTTCCCAGTGTCTTTATTAATGTGTATGGTGTGAGGTAAAGATCCAATGCATTTTTTTATATGGATAACCAGTAGCAGTCCCAATAACTTTTATGGAATTTCATGAATTTTTTTTTTGTAGGCCATAATCTGTATGCGACTTAAGTCTTTAGAACATGTGATAGTTGGAGATTTAATTTGTGAATTAGTATGTGGTCAAGTTTTGAAATATTCTATATGTGTTGGGGAAGATTGTGTATTATGTACCTGTTAGAGAAAGGGTTCTCTAAGTGCCTAATAATTCAAGCTGGTTAATTGTGTAGTTTTAAAATTTTTACTTTGCAAATTTTCACAAAGACTTCTTATGTTCTTGACTTATGAACAATTGAAGTAGTGTGTTGAAATCTCCCAATATTTTACCTGCCAATATTCTTTTCTTTTCTAAGATTTTTTTTTTTTTCATTTGACAGACAGAGATCACAAGTAGGCAGAGAGGCAGGCAGAGAGAGAGAGGGAAGCGGGCTCTCTGCTGTGCAGAGAGCCCGATGTGGGGCTCGAGCCCAGGACCCTGAGATCATGACCCGAGCCGAAGGCAGAGGCTTTAACCCACTGAGCCACCCAGGCACCCCACCTGTCAATATTCTTCTGTAGTTATCTATGCATGCAAAGTTTTCATTATTGAGTGTATGCAAAGTTTAGAATTATTCTCTATCCCTGGTGAACTTATAATGTAGTGACCCACCCATTTGCTAATAAGGATTTTGTTTCTAAGTTTTTCTTGTCTGATAGTAATACAAGTATGCCAAGCTTTTCAAAGTTAATATTTGCCTAGCCTTTAAAAAAAATCTTTTTACTTTCAACACTTCCAAGTTCTTATGTTTTAAATGTGTCTCTTGTAAAGAGCCTGTAATTAGTTTTTTGTCTCTCAGGGGGAAGAAAAACAAACTTTCATTGTTTTAGTTAGTTTATATTTATTGTGATTACTGACATATGTGAACTTGTTTTTATCATTAATTTTTTCTCCTTTTCTTTGAAAAGTTGATGACATCTTGTGTTTATTTTTATTTATTTCATTTCTTCCCACCTACTGGATTGAAAGTATGGAGCTTTTATTCTTTATTTAGTACATTTGAAATATTATTCATATTTAACAAGTATGACTAAGTAGGGATTAAGTTCATGTCTTAGCCTTTCTTCTGAACAATACAATTATTTTAGGACATTTTAATTTCAATCACTCAATTTTTCTCTTTCTGGAAATGTCTTGTTTTTTTCCTTATTCTTGAAATATAGTTTTGCTGGCTATACAACTTTAGATTAAATTGGCATTTTTCTCAGTATCTTTGAAATTTTATTTTATTGTCTTTTGGATTCTAATATTGTTGGCTGAAGGTGTTGGCTGAAGTCTAATTGTCTTTTTTTTTTTTGGGGGGGGGTAGGTAATTTTTCTTTTTTCTTTTTTTTTTTTGGTAGGTAATTTGTCTTTTTTCATTGTCTGCTTTTAAGCTTTTCTTTTTTTCTTTGGTGTTCTGCAGCACTGTTACTATGTGTGTAGGTGTGGATTTCTTTTTATTTATTCTGTTTGGTACACATCATGCTTTCTGCGTATGTGGACTTACATATTCCATCATCTTTCTAGGAAACTCTCAACCTTTATATCTATAAAAATTGCTTTTCCTTCATTATTGCTAGCATTTCATTCTGGAACTCAGAATAGGTGTATGTAAGACCTTTTGTGTATCTTTATTATCTATTACCCCTTTGTTCATATTCATAGCTCTCTGTGTTTCACCCTAAAAATGTTTTGAAATACATCTTTCAGTTCACTAGTTCTCTCTCTCTTCACTTGTGTCTGGTCTACTGCTTAACACATCCATTGTATTTTATAGTATCATACTTTTTACTATAAAATTAAAGTTGTATTTCATGATTTCTTAAGCCCACCTGGCAATTTTAATAGATCCTACTCTTCTTAATTGCATATGTTTAAAATTCCTTCTTCTTTCTTTTGAACCCAAGGTATACATTTTTAAAATATTATTTCTGATAATTCCAAATTCTGAAGACTTAGGGAGTCTAAATGTGTATTTTGGTTGCATCTGTTGACTCTCGCTTATGGCATCCCCCCCCCACCCGCCCAATGATTAATTTTGATTGTGAGTTCATATTTTTTTGAAGGCAGTTTTCTGATAGGATATGAATCTCATTCTTCTAGTTACTGGGAGATCTCAAGTACCTGGGACAACTTGAGCCTCCTTCCAGTTTTTCCAGCCTAACATGAGAATTTCCAGTTCAGCTCACTTGCCTTGCAACTAACCCAAAGCTTGGACTCACCAAGACAGGACTTGAGGAGTGCCTGGGTGGCTCAGTGGGTTAAAACCTCTGCCTTCAGCTCAGGTCATGATCCCCGGGTCCTGGGATCAAGCCCCGCATCAGGCTCCCTGCTCAGCCAGAAGCCTGCTTCCTCCCTCTCTCTCCCTGCCTCTCTGCCTACTTGTGATCTCTATTTGTCAAATAAATAAATAAAATCTAAAAAAAAAAAAAAAAAAAAGACAGGGCTTGAGGGTAAATTTTGACTTTGCTCCAGAGGTCAATCATTTTCAACCCACAGCATTTAGTGCGAGTTGAATATCACACAAGTATGGATGAAAGAACTCTCCAAAGTCAATTTTAATATACTATATAACCAATCTACTACTGAAAAAAACTGTTTTAATTGCAGAAAGAAAAATCCAAGGATGAAAGCTTAATTCAGTTGTGGTCCTTTGAATCTGAGCTTTTTAATTAAAAAAATGAAACTGTGCAATGACATTCACTCCAATACTAACAAGTTCAGACTGTCCGCCAGGGTAAGGTGTGCATAATGTTCAGGGTGAAGGGGCTGCTTGAGAAGCCTAGTTCTCTAGCTTTTTGCAAATCTGCCAAGTGACTGTGGGGGCCTGGACTCTCCAAGAAGAAGTTAATCAATATATTAAATCTGAAACTATGTTGGGTGAATTGAGTGAAAATGAAAATCTATCTATCAAGAAAATGAATCAACTTGAATTTCTGTATCACATAAATAAAACAACCAATTGACTAATTAAATATTTCCCTATTGTTTTCATTGTGCAGTAGTCTCATAGTACACAGACCACCCAGAAGAAGGATTTGGAATCTGGAATTGGTGAGAACATTGGGCAAGTTTCTTAAATTTGGAATCTTCTCATCGGGTTGATGTGACCCTTAAAACAAGTTAACACATGGGAAACATTCATCATAGCGCCTAACACAAAGTAGGAACTTAAAAGACCCTCCACAATAAATTCATGAAATAAACTGTCATTTCTTGTCCTTTATTCGGGAACTTTCTTTCTTTTTTTTTTTTTTTAACTTATAGGAACAAATTAGCTCAATGCAAATAGGTTAATGTTTTATCTGCAAAAAACTGATCACAAAATTAACTTTAATGAATCAAAAACCCCAATGTTCATGAATAATCACCATTTTATATGAAGTTCTCCTAAACAGAGTGCTTCTTGTGTGAATAAGTTATTTTTCCTTCTTATAATGAAACCTCTAAGGTCTAGCTATACCATCAAGATGTTAGAATATTTTCATTCAATTAACTTAAATTATGTAATGTGAAAATGAATGATGGCCAGAAGGCTGATGCCAGTGTAATTCTGGTGAGAAATTATATTTCACACATTGGTTTATTTAAGTTAGAATTTTCTTTGGGTAATAAAAACAGTGTTACACAGAAATTAGTTGTATCTAACCTCACACATACTGCCAAAAATGACCCTTACAAATCCTGTACTCTGAGTGACAGTGACAAATCTCCCAGAAGGCAATTTTACAATAAAATAGGGCTATCCCAGACCCACTCAGGATGAAGTGTTCTTGATAGGCGAATGTTCCAAATAGTTGATTTAAGATAACAAAACACTGAACATTTCAACTATTTGGATTGGAACATTTTCTAATTGTATCATACACATCTTTCTTTTTTTAAAAGATTTTTATTTATTTATTTGAGAGAGAGAGAGAGAGAAGCATGCATGAGCAGGGATGAGGAGCAGAGGGAGAAGGAGAAGCAAACTCCCCACTGAGCAGGGAAGGCAATGTGGGGCTTGATCCCACGACTCTGGGATCATGACCTGAGCCAAAGGCAGATACTTAACCAACTGAGCCACGCAGGCGCCCCTACTTATTTTTTCCTTACACATTGTATATGGATTATGATATAAACTTTTCTTAATGAGCCATGATGCATCCTTGTGGCCTGAATGTTAAGGAATCAGACCTAGATCTTGGTATTTGAATTATTCCTTCACTCCTGGGTTCACTTTTTGTCCTATGAATTTGCCAAAAGCCCTAGACATAATAATTCTAATGACCTGTCACTAGACATTATTCTGGCAAGAATATCATCTAGATCAGCAAAGATGGTGATCTCAGCAGAATGATCTCAATCTTGCAAGATCTTTCCTCTCTCACCATTTTATGCAGCGTCCTCCATGACCTGGCCTCTGTCATCCAATGTGGAACCAGGAATGGAACTCAGAGGACTGGTGAGGAGGCATCAAGGGCTGTGACCCTTGTCTTCAATCATTTTTGTGGCTCAGTTGACTGTATTTTGCAAATCTGAAAGGATGTCACTCAAAATATCCAGATCACATACTCATTGGTTAGTGCAGGTGTGTGATAGCATTTCTCATAAGTGCCAAAAAGTGGGGGGGGGGGGTGGTAAAGTCAGTGCTGCCATTACTACATTAGGCTACATTAATTTGCCTCATAAATGGGAGGAAGGAGGACATTAAAATACCTAAATTTGAAAAGGGGATCTAGGATAAGGGTTGTCAAAGTAGCTGGTGGACCAAATCCAGCCCACTATCTGTTGTATATGGCCCACAATTAAGAATTTATTTATTTATTTATTTTTAAAAGATTTTTATTTATTTGACAGAGATCACACGTAGGCAGAGAGGCAGGCAAAGAGAGAAGAAGGGAAGCAGGCTCCCTGCTGAGCAGAGAGCCTGATGTGGAGCTCGACCCCAGGACCCTGAGATCATGACCTGAGCCGAAAGCAGAGGCTTAACCCACTGAGCCACCCAGGCGCCCCAGCCTTTATGTTTTTAAATGGTTGAAAAAAATCAAAAGAAATCAAAAGAAAGATATTTTGTGACAAATATAAATTGCATGAAATTCAGATTCCAGTGACCTTAAGTAAAATTTTATTGGAACACAGCCATGTGCATTCATTTATGGTCATCTATGGCTGTATTTGTGGTACAACATCAGAGTTGAATAGTTACAACAGAGATTATGCAAACTGCAAAGCCTAAGTATTTACTATCTGGCTTTTTTTGCAAAAAGGTTGCTGACCACTGGTCTAGAAGAATAAGTTTTCTTTGTCTTCTGCCTAGAAAATTCTTTTTTTGGACTGAGAAAGAGAGCTATTTCCTTGCTCACAAAGCTTATGAGCCCAACCACTCATAATGATAAGGAATTCTCCCGAAATCTCATGGTGGGAAATGCCAAGGATGTATGTGTACGTGCATATTTATGTGTACAGACACTAAGTACTTAAAAGACCTAAATGTACTTCAGGTTGATGTTAATTAGGAACATATATTATTCTTAGAAAGTTATAATAAATAATAAATTATATCAATAATTTAAACAATATATTTCAATTTTTGTAACTTTGCCCCTAACCAGACAAGGGCATCCATTTACATTCAGAATTTGTTAAAACAAGAAAAAAAGAGAAAGAAAGGTAATGTCCAGTTTTAGACTACCAAAATGGGACTTTTTTTTAAGTCCCTAGAAAGATAATAGTTTTGAGAATCTTGAAGACTTTTTAAATTCTTTAAGCTCTCCTTTACTTATTAAGACCTATGCCTGTGCAGTTTCAGTTACTTATTAAGACCTATGTCTGTGTCACTTTTGTGACAAGTCATTGGTAGAAAAAATTCAGTAAATGATGTAAGGGAAGATGCTGATCCATGGGTAAAAGGGAAAGCATTCCTCTTAGGCCCCGTGGGAAAAAGGGAAAACATTCCCCCTTGAGCCCCATGGGAGAAAGGAAAGCATTCGCCCTTGGGCCCCTGGGGACTGTGGGTAACACAGGGATACACATTTAAGAAGCAATTGGTTTCTTGTCTCACATTTAGGTCTTTCATCCATTTTGAGTCTATTTTTGTGTATATGTAAGAAAATGGTCCAGTTTCATTCTTCTACATGTGGATGTCCAGTTTTCCCAACACCTATTTGTTGCAGAGACTGTCTTTTATCCATTGGATATTCTTTTCTGCTTTGTTGGAGATTAGTTGACCATAGAGTTGAGGGTCCATTTCTGGGTTCTCTTTTCTGTTTCATTGATCTATATGTCTTTTTTGTTGTCAGTACTATACTGTCTTGATGATTGTAATACAGCTTGAAGAATTGTGATACCTCCAGCTTTGATTTTCTCTTTCAACATTACTTTGGCTATTTGGGGTCTTTTCTGGTTCCATACAAATTTTAAGATTATTTGTTCCAGCTCTGTGAAAAATGCTGCTGGTATTTTGATAAGGATTGCATCAAATGTTTAGATTGTTTTGGGTAGCATAGACATTTTAATAATAATTGTTCTTCCAATCCATGAACATGAAATGTTTTTCCATTGTTTTGTGTCTTCCTCAATTTCTTTCATTAGTGTTCTATAATTTTCAGAGTGTAGGTCTTTTACCTCTTTGGTTAGGTTTATTCTTAGGTATCTTATAGTTTTTGGTGTGATTGTAAAGGGGAACCATTGAAATATTAGAGGGGAATACAGGGCGCAACCTCTTCAACCTTGGCTGCAGCAACTTCTGGCTACACACATCTCCAAAGGCAAGGGAAACAAAAGCAAAAATGAACTATTGGGACTTTTTCAGGATAGAAAGTGTTTGCACAGCAAAGAAAACAATCAATAAAACTAAAAGGCAACCTAAAGAATGGGAGTAGATATTCGCAAATGACATCAGATAAAGGGTTAGTATCTAAAATCTATAAAGAACTTAATAAACTTAATACCAAAAAATCCAAGAAATGGGCAGAAGACATGAACAGACATTTCTCCAAAGATACACATATGGCCAACAGACACATGAAAAAATGCTCAACATCACTTGGTATTAGGAAAATACAAATCAAAACCACAATGAGACATCATCTTATACCAGTCAGACTGGCTAAAATTAACAACTCAGGAACAACAGATAGTAAGGGTATGGAGAGAGGGAAACCTTCTTACACTCTTGGTGAGAATGAAAACTGGAGCAGTCACTCTGGAAAACAGTATGGAGGTTCCTCAAAAAGTTAAAGATAGGGGCACCTGGGTGGTTGAGTTGGTTAAGCAATGGCCTTTGGCTCAGGTCATGATCCTGGAGTCCCAGGACTGAGTCCCACATTGGGCTCCCTGCTGAGCTGGGAGTCTGCTTCTCCCTTTGATCCTCTCCCCCAAGCTCTCTCTCTCTCTCTCAAATAAAAAAAAAAAATGTTATAGAGTATCCTATAGATCCAGCAATTGCTCTATTGGGTGTTATCCAAAGGATACAAACATAGTGATTAGAAGCAGCACATGCACGCCAGTGTTTATAGCAGCAATGTCCACAATAGCCAAACTATGGAAAGAGCCTGATGTTTATTGACAGAGGAATGGATAAAGAAGACGTGGTATATATACAATGAAATATTACTCAACCATCCAAAAGAACGAAATCTAACCTTCTGCAATGACGTGGATGGAACTAGAAGGTATTACGCTAAGTGAAATAAGTCAGAGAAAGACAAATACCATACGATTTCACTCATATGTGGAGTTTAAGAAACAAAACAGGTGAACATAGGGGAAGGGAAGGAAAATTAAGACAAAACAGAGGAAGACAAACCATAAGAGACTCTTAACTCTAGGAAACAAACAGGATTCCTGGTGGGGAAGGTGAGTGGTGGGATGCGGTAACTGAGTGATGGGCATTAGGGAAGTCACTTGATGTAATCAGCATTAGGTGTTATAGGCAATATAGTGATACATCGCTAACTCCTACCCTTGAAACTAATAACAGCCTCTATGTTAACTAAGTTGATCTTAAATAAATAAAAAAAAAATTAAAAAGAAGCAAATGGTGAGGCAAGTGTGTTCTGGTTACTCCCATCCAAGCCTATTTGGGACTCTTGGGGGAGAGTATCATGATGTGTGGTCTTGCTCCAGTCTGAGGAAGCCAGTTAAAATGGGGTAGACAGAGAGATTGAGTTAGCATTCTGGAACCTCTCTTGGCTCCTGGGTACTGTGAAAGGATCTAGAAGTTCCTCATGCTGCATGGGGAAATATGGAAAATAGCTAATTGTGTTGTATAGACCGGTTGACGTGTTGAGGGACAGTTACCCCATAGTGAAAGACCAGGGATCAACTGCTCAAGACCAGCTAGGCCTGAGGCTGGGGTCTGGGGGAGGGTATTCACGGCGAAATATTTACTAGTGAGACCCAAGATGGGGTCTGGGAAGGGAGGGTCATGGGTCTTTTCCAAGCATAGAGAAAAATCCACATGCTTGCCAACCACAGACTTCTTCAGTGCATTTTTTCCAGAAACCGGGTCGGACCAGCAGTCCTGCCCACAGGTAACCAAGGATCTGGAGAGTAGTATATGCATTCTAGACTCTCCCGTCCTCACAAGCTGAGGTAAGCTGCTTCTCTTCTTCACACCTCAGGCCAAGAGAGAGGACCAGAGGGCAAAACAGCCCTGATAAAGAGATGAACTTCAACTAATTGAATAAATAACTCAGAGGAAGCAGGTTAAACTAGCCTGATACATCTTTGACTACTTTAATTCCGTCCGCGACTCCCACCTGTCCTGGCCCCATATGCACACCTAGCAAAGTTAGTTATGGAAAACAGGCAACTACTTTTTCCAGAACACATTCTTCTTTAGAACATAAGAATAGTAATGTGCTAATATTTTGACCCTTTTTGCTCCATTCAACATATTCAATGTTGTGATTGCAGTTTTGTTCTAAGCATGATTTTCAAATGTTTTGATCACTCCCTTCAGTAAAAAAAAAAAAAAGTTATTTCAGGGCTGCCTGGGTGGCTCAGCGCATTAGAGCTTCTGCCTTCCGCTCAGGTCATGATCTCAGGGTCCTGTGATTGAGCCCGGCATCCTGCTCTCTGCTCAGCAAGGAGCTTGCTTCCCTTGTCTCTCTGCCTACTTGTGATAAATAAACCACAAGATAAATAAACCAGATTTCATGGAAGGAGTCTGATTGGCCAGGCTTGAGTCATGTGCATACCTCTGAACCAAACACAAAGTCTGGGTGTTAGGGTCTGTGATCAAAGGAACGAGACCGACACAAAGCGGAAGTCAGGCAAAGCTTTGTTTCGCGCCAAGCATCTCGGAAATCAAACCAACCAGTCAGGGCCGTCTCTTACAAAGAGGCGACCACGACCAGGACACCGACCCCGATTACTTCCCTTACCCGACGATTCCCGCTACCCAACGACACCTGCTACCCCGTGACTCCCCTACCTGACAACGACACTCCTGGCGGCACTCCTCCCCCACAGAGGCCGCTTCCTGATGATGACGCTCTGGCAGCGCTGCCCCAGGGAGGCCGCTCCCTAGCTGGCCAGGCCGCTCCCCGGCAATGCTCATAACGCTCCCTGCGAGGCCGCTCCCGACGATGCTGCTCCGGATGACTATGCTTCCCTATGACACTGCTCCCAATGATCCCGATGATTCCGACGCTGCTGCTCCCCACGCTCCCGATGCTCCCGAGGACCCTGACGCTATCACCCCTGCACTACTTCACAGACTAATCTTTATAGAGGTAGCCGAGCCCGGCCCACACACAGGTGTCCAATAGGAATGCAACACACAGGGAAAACTCCACAGTCATGATTGGTGAGCAATACGGACGGCCAATTGAATTTCAATCCACCATAGCAAATATATACGCGCCCCACTGATTGGACATCTCCATCCGGATGGCCCACCCCTACATCTGGGGCCTGCAAGCAAGTTCCTCTGAGAGGGGCAGGGTCAATTCAAGCCCACAACAAAAGGGCGCCCTCTGGCCAACCAGGCCCCTACACTGGGGAGATAAGGAATTCTTTTTTTTTTTTTTTTTAAGATTTTATTTATTTATTTGACAGACAGAGATCACAAGTAGGCAGAGATACAGGCAGAGAGAGAGAGAGAGAGCGCGAGGAGGAAGCAGGCTCCCCGCCGAGCAGAGAGCTCGATGTGGGACCCAATCCCAGTAGCCTGGGACCATGACCTGAGCCGAAAGGCAGAGGCTTTAACCCACTGAGCCACCCAGGCACCCGAGAGATAAGGAATTCTGATTGCATCACTAAGATCTCCTGTCCAACCCTTGGCCAGGAGTCGAGCTCCATGACTGACAGTCGGTCCAGGTCCACGTGGAATGGGGGAAGGTGGGGTACTCGTATTAGAATGAGGGGAGGAATTCTGCTCAGGCCAAGAGAAATATCCAGGGAGATAGGAAGATATAGAAAGACAGGCCTTTGCATTTATTCTGAATGTGTTGCATAAGATTTATCTTATTTGCATTCCTACTTGTAATAAATAAAATATTAAAAAAGTTATTTCATACCACTATCCAGAACATACATACTTACATAAATATCTGAAATAAAATGTCATCAAATCGAACTTTCCTTATTTGTGTGATATATTCTCTATTTTGTATTCTATTCTATCTTTAAATAAATGCCATTCATGTATCAGTAAATTGATTTCATGACCCACTCAATGGGTTCTGACTCACAACCTAAAATATACTGTCCTAAAGCCCTAATGAGGTGGATACACATTTGTTTTTTCACAATATAGCTCCAGATGTTGTGCCTTCGAATCATCCTGTTTTGATAATCTTACCAACCATCCCCTCCCCACTTCCAGGAAGCATTTATTAAAATTGTTTCCATAATATTTACCGCAGAGGTCAGATTTGTCTTCAGTTATATGTGATCAGAACCTAACCCAAACTAGTTTAAACCAAAAGTGACTGTATCATCTCATGTAACAGGGAAGACCAGGATAGTGCGAGCTTCAAGCACAGCTGGATCCAGGGACTCCAGCATCTTGGGTGTCTCCCCTTTATTCCTCTCTTATCTCTGTCAGATGACTTTATTCTCAGTTAAGCTTACTCTACAAGAGAGGGATCATGTTTCTGACTCTGATTGGCCACGCTTGAGTCATGTGCATACCTCTGAACCAATCACAAAGTCCGGGGAGATAAGGAATTCTGATTGCATCAGGAAGATCTCCCGTCCAACCCTTGGCCAGGAGTCGAGCTCCATGACTGACAGTCGGTCCAGGTCCATGTGGAATGGGGGAAGGTGGGGTACTCGTATTAGAATGAGGGGAGGAATTCTGCTCAGGCCAAGAGAAATATCCAGGGAGATAGGAAGATATAGAAAGACAGGCCTTTGCATTTATTCTGAATGTGTTGCGTAAGATTTATCTTATTTGCATTCCTTATAACATATCAGTTTCTTCAAAAGTGAATTTTTATTTAGGTTAGTTTAAAATTTTTATAATGATAAAGCATTTTTGTAGAAGTAGGTCCCCCCCTTTGTTTGTGTTACATATAATGTGGCCGATTGATTTGAATAAGACCATCTGATTTCTACCTTTTTGTTAGATATAAAATTGAATTGAATTTTATTCAAAACTGTTCTTAAGCATTTTAAAAAATAAGACTTTTCCTTACCCGTGATAAGACCTTTGTGATATCTTGGTATAAGTTTTAAATGAACATTCTCTGTCTTGTTTTCGTTTTAATCTAGTTGAAATGTTTTTTTTTTTTCCAGCATTTCTCCCACATTTTATGAAACCATCTTGTCTGTACATTGTACAGACTTGTATATCTTGTACATTGAATTCTAATGTAACAGAAATGCTGCATGAAATGTAGTTATTGGTAGAGAAAATAGTAAAAGTGTTGTTGTAAGTGCTCTCACAGTTTTGAATTTAAAACTGGACAAGTTTTTTTTTTTTTTTAATGATTTCTTGGTAGTAAGTTTCCATACAATAATCTAGTTTTTCTAGATTCAAGAAATTTGAAGAGATTAAAACTGCATATTTTTCCCTCAGTGTGTTTTTAAAAATACCTTTTGTTCTTCTCTAAAAAAAAGTAGTGAAGACTTTATTTTATTAAGTAGATAAGTACTTAAACTTAGTACTTAATACTTAAGTATTAAGTAGATAAGTAGAACAGAAAATAACATATAGCACATAGAAATCTTCAAAATTTCTCAAATACTTACTAAGTAGATATTTGTATATATAATCTACTCTGTTGGTGTATTCTAATCCAACCTTGTGCATTTTTTTTTTTTAATTTCCGGGGCCTTCCTTTTCAAATTTGCTTCTAATCTTCATAAGACTAAACTTGTATCCATGTGGTAATTTTCTAAAAGGGAATTTGTTATAGGTTAACTTGATTTAGTAAAAATAAAACATAAACATTTTTATTTACACCAACAATATCAGAGGAGGCTGGTTAGTCATTATAAAACTTACCATGTGACTCTATTAAGTAGCCAATCGACAGAATGTATATTAATTTATATAGATAGGTAGATAGGCAGGTAGGTAGCTAGCTTTTAGGTGACTGAAGCATGCTCATATTAAGAAAAAAATCACTGCTAACAAAGATAAATACTACCTGTTCATAATAAAAGTTAAATTTTGGGAGTAAAAAAGAAAGATAAGCCCTGTGTGGGGGGATAAAACACTCTTTTTTTTAATCCAGGCATCTTTAATGTTTTATAGGACTTAGCATATTTTATTTTTTTTGCACATTTTTTTTTATTTTTTTTGCACATTTTATTTTTATTTTTTATTAGCTTCAGGGTAGAATTTAGTGATTCATCAGTTGCATATAACACCCAGTGCTCATTACAGCAAGTGCCTTCCTTAATGTCCATCAGCCAGTTACCCCACCCTCCACCTTCTTCCCCTCCAGCAGCCCTCAGTTTGTTTCCTACAGTTCAGCATCTCTTAGAGTTTGTCTCCCTCTCAATTTTCATTTTATTTTATGTTTCCTTCCCTTCCCCTATATTCATCTGTTTTCTTTCTTAAATTCCACATATGAATGAAATCATGTGGTATCTGTCTTTCTCTGACTGACTTATTTCGCTTAGCATAATATCCTATCGTTCCATCCATGTCGTTCATAAAGCATTCTGATCAATAAGCCACATTTAGTCCCAGACTTTGTGACTTATTATGCCTTCTTAGGAAGAGGCTGTGTCGGAGGAGGGTACATGTAGGTAAGGAAGATTGTTACCTGCATTTCCCATCTTCAAGAGAGCTAAAGTTGCTGAACAGATAAGCTCTAAATGGAAGAGGCATAATGGCACCTAGATTAAGGGTTACTGACTTCTAGTTTTTTATATACTAAATTGGACCAGCCATGCAGATGGCTACAAATAGTGTTTGTATTTCAAGCCCAATTCAAGTGGAGAAGCCAAAGAAAAGTGCTAAGGGTGAATATTCTTCTTATCCTCGATTACAGTAAGTATGTTAAAGAAGTAGAAAATAATGTGATTGTACAGAACGAATGGCTGGATAAAATCAGTTTTGAGGATAGGAGGAGGGGCACGTGAGCACTAGATATTAGGCACTGATATTTACAAAGATAACACGGTTGGCCCCTTTGCTGTAGGAGTGTATAACACTGAGCTCATTTTCCAAGCTGCATATTTGACTGTATCTGTTAGAACCAAGTGCTCAGGCTGATGACCTCAAATAACTCATAGCAGGTGTTTGCAAGCCAAGGTCAAGTGTGCATTTTGTATTCCTGAGACAGAGGAAACTCGGTTGACCCACGGGGTGGAAATTAGGACCTTTGCCTGCTCAGCCCCTCATGTCACCAGCAGAGCTAACCAGATACAGGTTATATGAAAAGGAGAAACATCAAAATAAAAGGTTACGTTGACTGCAACTATATTACGGCTTTTCAAAGAATTCCATGTGATTTACAAACTTTAAAGGTAACTTAAAAATTTTCAAAACATTCTGTGTGGCTGGTGAAGGTGGGGAGTAAGAAGACAGAAATAAGACAGAAACACTCTGTTTCTTTATCTTCTAAAGTCCTTTCCCCCAACCAAAAGAGCTCCTGGCCACAGTGTAGCAACTTTCCATGTTTCCAGGGCCCACTCACTTTCCCTGCTGCTCTCAACGCTGCTGAAAGCCGGCTCCTTGGGGAGCCTCAGGAATTGGGGCTGGCTTCTCTTTAGTCTGCAAGCACTCAGAAGGAAATACCCCTTGCTGAGAAAGAGGTGGTGTTGGGGAGAATCCATGTACTGTCGAGGAAGTTTCAATTAAATGCGGATGCCAATTAATTTAATTTATATCTCTGCATGAAAAATATCATTCTATTATACATACACTGGAAGGATGCCAGGAGCCCAGGTTAATAAATTACATCTCTACTGACATAATATGGAATCACAGACTAATCAGATACTTATTAAATGCCCACCTGTGCTTGGGACTGTACCGTGTAGAAATCCAGCTGAAATAAAGTCTGTCCAGCGACGCCCGTCCCTCCACTGGGATTGTCTGACACCCACCGTCATCCCCCACTGCTCCTAGCTTTGGGGCACGTCTCAGGAGAGCAACTCTGAAAGTGAATAATCAATATTCAATTGCCAGTGGTTATGAATGGGCACATTGAATGAATAAGAGAATGAAGGACGGAGCGCTGTAAATAATCCACTCAGATTAATCAGGGCACAGGCCCATTCTGGTGAGCAGGAAACTTGCCATGATTATTTAGCTACAGATTCAAACCAGCTGGTTGTGGGTAATACCTACTGCTTCTGAAGCCCCGAGCTTCAGACTGCGACGTGTTCTATTTTCAATTCTTAGGATAATCTTTCAAGGGAGAGGTTATTCTCTCCTGTTCCCCTCATTTTAGAGACATGGAAGTTGAGATTCAGTAAACTGAAGAAAGGACATTGCTCAAAGCCATGTGATCAGAAAGAGGCACACTCAAAAACTCAGACTCGTCTGACTCACAACTAGAATATTCTTTCTACCGGGTTGACCGATTTTCTCCACATAATAGCTCTCTTCTCTTGGACAAGCGTCCCCGCTGTCTGTCTCCACGGAGGACGGCTGTGGGCTGCTGTCTGCCGTCCCGAACAACACCCCGGACAGTTCTTTTTTTCTTTTATTTATTTTTTTAAAGATTTTATTTATTTGACAGAAAGAGATCACAAGTAGGCAGAGAGAGAGAGGAGGACGCTCTCTCCTCCCTGCTCAGCAGGGAGCCCAATGAGGGGCTTGACTCCAGGATCCTGAGATCATGACCTGAGGCGAAGGCAGAGGCTTTAACCCACTGAGCCACCCAGGCGCCCCAGCCCAGACAGTTCTTGATGAGCTGGATTTATAGTTAAATTGCAGAGGTTGACTCTGACAAATCCCCCCTGGCCTGCAGACTCGTCCTGTCCCCCGCTGGTCACTCCCAGATACTCGCTTGCTGAAGTTCTATATAGTACTGAGATGTCACTCAGTTATCACAAGTTCTCAATCAGTCATCTACCGTTTACAGTTATTTACTCAACATTTCCTGAGTGCTCACTATGTACCAGGTGCTCTAGGAGGTTCCAGGATGTAATCGAGAAAAAGGAGGTCAAACGAATGCGGAAGACACATGCCCTATCACAGAATTACAATGAGGTGTGGTAAAGGCTATGAAATCATCAAGGGAAAACGTTCCTTTTGTCATTTATTCAATCACTCACTTATTCCCTCTGGAGCGTTTACTGAGCCCCTAAGACCTGCTAAGCAACGGCCCCGCCCTAACAGGTGCGACTGAGTCAAGGACAGGCAGGGAGGCAGCCAGCCAGGTCTGCCCCGCCCCTTTCCATCTGTGCGTCCATCTTGCGCAGCAGGGGCCCTCCTGTACAAGGGTTAGGATATCTTCGCCTGGTTTACAAGTTTGTAACCACCTGGTCCTGGAACCCCTTCTGACCAGGATATGGCTTCTGGAAACTCCAGGAGCAAAAGCTTGAGTTTATTTGAGGAGGGACTTCTGGTATCTTAAGGCCCAAGAGTGGTATAGAAAGTGAGGAAATGGGCTTCGCTTGGGTCCCCTTGGCTCTATTCATTCCTTCCCCCTGTGGGTGGGGGCAAGGGTAGAGGAGGACCAGAGGGGACGCAGAGGATGGTCCTCAGACCAGCAGCCTTGGCATTACCTGGGAGCTTGCTGGAAACGCAGAATCTCTGGCCCCTTCCTAGACCTTAGGAATCAAAACTTGCATTTTGACAAGTTTTCTATGCACCTTATGGTTTGAGAAACACTGCTGTAAGGGCACTATATCTAATCCCCTCTTCATAAATAAAGACTCTGAGGCCAGCTAATGCACGGGGCAGGTGGAAGGGGGGCGGGGGGACTGGGTTGCTGGGGGCTGGGATTACGCTTCTGGGCACCTTGCTCTTCTCCAGCGGTGAGTATGTGCCAAAGCGAATTGGAGGAAAAATAACTTTCCGGTAACTCAGATTCACAGGTCCTGGAATAAGAGATTTATAGTGAGTGATTCAAGGAAGAAAATTCCATTAAGTCTTGGACAAAGTTATTAAAGGAAGATTAGTGATAAGAAATCACTCCAGAAAGGAACTTGAGTGGGGGAGGGGGGGTGAGAAAGTTTTTGTTTTCTATTTTATTTCCGGATCCAATGCAAATGATCTGGAGGGGACTTCCAAAGCCAAAGCGAAGTGTCCTTATTATTTATTTATTTATTTATTTATTCATTCATTTATTTTCACTTCTACATTCCTTTGCCTTTTCTCCTCCTTTTCTTAGTATATTTTGATTCTAGTCCTTTCTGGTGCATTCATTTTGCCTTCTTTTTCTTTACTTCTCTGCTTTAACTTTTCTCAAATCTTTCACTCTGCTCCAAAGACTAAAACAAGGAGAAGGAACCAAGACAAAGTTTCGAAGTATGGTCCCATGGTAGTTTCATACTGTGATCCATTCTTATCAATTAAAAATTAAAAGAAAGGGGCGCCTGGGTGGCTCAGTGGGTAAAACATCTGCCTTTCGCTCAGGTCATGATCCCAGAGTCCTGGGATCGAGCCCCGCATCGGGCTCCTTGGCGGGGAGCCTGCTTCCTCCTCTCTCTCTCTCTGCCTGCCTCTCTACTTGTGATCTCTATCTGTCAAATAAATAAATAAAATATTTAAAAAAAAAGAAAGAAAAGAAAAACTTGTGTGTGTAGTTTTTCTTCATACATAAAAATAGAAAAAATTGCATTTTGATTGTACAAGTACCCTTTGCACAGCTGCAATGATTAACATATTACTAATTATGTTCCAGTTGCTTCCATTCCATCTTCCACTTTCCATTTCTCCTGTACCCTCTTTTTTCTCCTTCTTCCCTTCCCCCTCCCTCCCTTTCTGCCTTTCTTCCTCCTTCCCTCCCTCTCTCCCCCCTTTCTTACTCTCTTTCTCTCCCTCCCTCCTTCACTCTTTCTTTCTCTTTTGCTGGTGTTTATTAAAGCAAATCCCAGACATCATATCATTTAACTCATTTCCTATAGAATTTCCTGGAGGCAGGGCCACAAGAGAATGTAGACTGAGGAAATGATCCCTTATGACTATGTTATTCACCAAAATATGGAATTTGTGTTACTGAGATAAGGAAAAATATAGAATTTCCAAAACCTCCACATAATACTCCAGATGGTATAGATTTTATTTTCCACCTCCATGTCTTCCCCTAGAGTCTTTGCGGGGGGTCTCTGAGAGCTTTTTAATCTTCCTTTACTATTAAAGTAATAACAAAATAATAGAAAATTTGGGATGTTTATAAACCTAAAAAAGAAATACATATTCCTTTCCTATTCACAAAGAGCATTCTGAGGACATCACTTTTGCAGTTAGAATTTGTCAATGTAAGTTCAAGGAGCTCTCCTATGACAAAGAACAAAACACGCCGCCCCCCCCCCAACCCTGTGGGCATGCCCCCTGAGCTGATTGTTGTAATGGTTTAAAGGCACCTGGATCTAGATAAGAAAGCATGGCACACAATTGCTCTAATGTCCACACACATCAGATCTACGGAATATCAAGTAATTCGAAGGTTTGGTTATTTTCCACTGGTAAGATCCAACTAGATTCGAGTAAAATGCCCTCTAAATAAGTCAAATAGACAGGGGCTTTGATGGAGGAATTAATTATAGTTGGTGTCTTAAAGAAAAGAATCCCACTGTGGCATGGAGAATGTAATTAATGGGAGGTAAGCGCCAACAAATCACTCCTTAAAATATTAATGCTATCAAAGAACAGCTGGATAATGAGAGAAACTTGACCCTTGGGGGACTAGCAAATGTTGCTGGTGCAGAACTTTTTGCAGTTGTGATGTAATGGAATTCCTTTAAATTCAACAAAAATAATATAAAGAGGTGTGGTACTGGGAATGTTATTAGCAGTAAACATGGCTTTGTAGTTTTATCATCTTATTATGATCACTAGAGCTCACTTTTGCCGTGGTTGGAAATGACCTTTTCCCTTAATTGCTCAGGATATATTCAATCCAAACAACACTCCTAAAAAACAACTTAAAAAAAAAAAACTTTAAGTCTGGCAAGAACATTTTTTTTTTTGCAAATAAAAACATAGTACCGAAGAAATTTTTTGCAAAAAACAATTTTTCTGTTTGCTTAAGTTAAGAAAAACTGTACCATTGTTTGTAGATAAAAGCCAGAACATACTTTGGTTTTACTTAATAGCTTATTATTGTCCCTAGCAATATCTATTTCTAAGAGAGCAAGAACGCTAAATATTTAGACAAGAAAGCTAAATATTACTTACCATCTGAAATGTTGAGCATTATTTTTACGTTTTCATAACTAAATGCTAATCCCAATATTTAAAAGAAGAAGTCAGAAGTAATTCTTTACTTGGAATATACTTTATCTCAGATTTAAAAAGAGAAACCGTTTTATTCAGAGTTAAAAAAAAAAAAAAAAAAGCTCTGAACCGACTGGGGACCATGGGGAAGCTGCGGGCGTGGTAAATGCTTTTGATCGCACCTTTTTATTGCTGGTGCACAGCAAACTTTTGTCTCTTTTGTTTCACTCAACTTGCCAACATCTAAATCAGTGACACGGGCATTCAGAGCGTTTGACAAATAGGTTGAGATACGGGGAACATATTCACACACACACACCAGTAAACGATGAGAGGAAGTTCAGGATGCAGTAAAAATAAATGCCCAAGTTTAGCCTGGGTTTCACATAACACCAGTTTCATAAGGCGCTTACGCCGATAAAGGAGCAGTGCCCCTGAAAATAGCACACAGGGGACACATCATTTAAATAAATGTGTTTCTTTGCCCTAACAGAAGTTCAGATCGGCTCAATTATCATTAATTTTGTTCTTTTATTTCCTTTGTGGGCGTGAACGAAGTCGTGCTCTTTGAGGGTTTTCGAGCTGCCCCCAGCTGGTGGAGGTGACCGGCGATTCCTCACCCGGAGCCCGAAGGTTGGGGGGCGGGGGGGGGGGGGGCGCCTGTGTGAGTCTGTTGGCGAAAACGTGCTGTTCCTCCTAGAAGTGGAAACTTTCAGGTGAAAAACTAAGTGCAAATGTTGCCGGCCCCTGAAAATCATGTTCTGAACCTTTAGAACAGGTGTCCCAGCATCGAGCCCGGAATTGTGCAACAGGCGACACAAGATTCGACAGACCTCCGTCCTCGAGCCCGCTTTTCATTACATTCAGGAAAGCACCGGCGACACTTCCCCCGACCCCCGCGCGTCCTTGCGCGTGGATGGCCGCAGAAATTCGGCAGCCCTCGCCATTGCTCTGCCGGGATCCCTGGGCGGTGCGGGGGTCACGGTGTGTAGGGGGAGGGCCTGCTCCCCGCAGGTCTAGAGTCCAGTCCTGGGAGAGCGTGTGGGCCGGGGGGTGGAGAGGGAGGGGGTGTCCCGGGATGGCGGAGGGGGGCGAGCGAACCCGAGAGCCTCGGGGACCCGCAGCTCGCACCGCACCCGCGGTGATTAGCTCCAGCGGCGCGACCCAGGAGGGCGGACTCTTTCTTCACCCTCGCTGTCTCCCCCTCCCTCTTCCTTTTTAAAGGACGCCTTGCAGGCCGAGCTGTCAGCAGCCCGGAGGCCGTTTGTACTTGGCCGCGGCCAGGCCGACTCCTGTTCCCGTGACAGACAGGGGCGGGGGCGGTGGGGCCGCGGGTCCCGGGAGCCCGCACGTGGGGATCTTAAATTCTTCCTCTTTCGGGTTCCACTCGCGACCCGGCGACGGCCACGAGGAGGGGCGCTGGGCGGCGCGGGGGTCGCCAGCCCGGGACGCGATGGCTCCCTTGAGGAGTGGGGTGGGAGGCGGCCGAGGGTTCGGCGCGCCCTTCGCGCCCGCGGCAGTATGAGACCCGCAAAGGGCGGCAGTAGCAGTCCCAGCAGCAGCCTTCGCCGGCGCCTTCCGCGGGCCCCCGCCCTCTCGCCCCCGCGCACCATGCAGACCCCCGGCCTGCCGAGCCCGCGGCGCAGCCCCTGCCGCCTCCCCGGCCCCCGCTAGCCCGCGCCAAGGGGGGCCTCGGCCGCCGGGGGGTCAGCCGCCCGAGCCGCGCCCGGGACAGGCGGCCCGGGTGCAGCCCAGCCCTTCGCTCTCCCGCTGCGTCCCCTCGCGGCAGCGCCGGGCGCCCAGCGGCGATGGGGGCGCTGCTGGCGCTCTGGCTCCTCCTGGGCTGGCTGCGCTGGAGCCCGGCGGGCGCTCAGCAGTCCGGAGAATACTGCCACGGCTGGGTGGACGTGCAGGGCAATTACCACGAGGGCTTCCAGTGCCCGGAGGACTTCGACACGCTGGACGCCACCATCTGCTGCGGCTCCTGCGCGCTGCGCTACTGCTGCGCCGCGGCCGACGCCAGGCTGGAGCAGGGAAGCTGCACCAACGACCGCGGCGAGCTGGAACACCCCGGCATCACCGCGCGTAAGTGCCGGCCCTTGGCCCCCGCCCGGCGCCCGCGGCCCGCGCGTGTCGGTCCGCGTGCGCTCCAGGCGTTCCCGGCTCCGCGCACGGCGCTGCGGCCAGGTGGGGGCATCGAGGCGGAGCGGGTGGTCGCGTTTCAGGTCAGGCGCCCTAATACCTTTGCAGTCCCGTTTCCCTCCACACGCGGTCTCCGCGGGTCGGTCCCAGGAAAGTTTGCAAGGGACGGCGAGGACCAGGGTTTGCACCCGGTGGCCCTGGGCGAGACAGCTGGGGTGAGGGGAAGAGCTACAGGGACAGCGCCAGGTCGGGATGAGGTTTTTCCAGGGCGGTGGGGGCACCCCATGGCGAGCCCCGGTCACTCCTGGAGTTTCGGGATTGCCGGCGGCCAGAGACCGCAACTCGTGGGGAGCGCATCCGCAGCCCCGCGGGGCCAAGGAACCTGATCCACGTTCACCCCCCCCCACTTCTTTGGTGGATCTTTGGTAGCGTTACTAAGCCTCTGCCTCGTTCTCCTGACTTCCTTTCATTTCTCTGCACCGAATTACCCTCTCTGGCCCACCCCCTATTGTCACGCCTTTCAGAAATGCCCAGGTCCTCGAGGTGGCGATTTAGAAAGCGGGGTCGCAGGGGCTGCCCGCCCCCTACTCTCAGGTCGGAAAACACGGGTCAAATTTCCGCTCACTTCAGAGCGGAGTAAATCCTGACCCCAGCGGAGGAACTTTACACCTTTAAAAAAAAAAAGAAAGAAAGAAAGAAAAGGAAAGAGAAAAGAGAAAAGAAAAGAAAGGAAAATAAAAGAAAAAAGAAAAAGCTTTCCACCTGAATGGGAACGTCAGGGAAACCCGTTAGAGCTTGAGGCGATGGTTTTTATGGCCGGGAAACCGGGGGAACAGGCGGAGCTAGGAGCGGGTGACACCCCAGAACTCCATAGCGGAGGTCTAGAGCAGGCAAGAGAAGGTCCCCGGGAAAGAGAATTAACGGTGCCCAGAGACCCCATCCGCCCCAGCGCCACCCGCCAAGAGAGTAATAACCCAGAGGAAAGGGGAGCTTGCTCTGCCTTAGAACTCCATTCTGTTCTCAGGGAATTTAACTTGAGCGTCAAAACTCCCAATCTGGTGGGTTGGAGAAGTGGTTTCTGGAGAAAACATGCTCGGGGAAGGCAGGGAACGCGAAGCGGTCCTTGCCTGTTAAAAAATGATACAGACTTTCCCTTGCCTTACTCCACTCACCCTGGGGGACCCGGTTGCTCTGTGGAGTGTGTCAACACACAGTCTGCAGTGGGGATACCTTCCTGAGCCTCCCCGAATCCTCTTTGTTGGGGGGGGCAGCAGGAGAGGGGGCCATCTCTGTACTCACTGAGGTAGGAGCCACTGAACTCAGGGACCTTGGTTTGTGGCTCTGCCCCTTGCCAGCTGTGTAACTTGGGCAAGTTACTTAACTGTTCTGGGCCTCCTCTCAACTCTCACATGGGCATATTCTCAGAGGAATTGGATTGTGGATTGAGTGAGTGTCTGAATGCTTAGCACCGTGCCGCCCGCCAGCTAAGTGGTTAGTCAGTGGCTTTCCCCTCGCCTACTAAACATGGCGGAGGGGATGGGAGACGGAAGAGCTTAGGCCTAAGAACCCACAGAACCTCCGGGTTGATGGTCACCTGTCAGTCAGTGCTTGGGTGTCTTTGGGAGGGTCAAAAACAAGTACGTTTCCATATCTGGAAAACAGAACTTACCATGTCCACCTTACAAGAGTCTCCACGCACTTGATTCAGATAATTCATAAGAAAGAGTCAGGCACACAGTAAGGCCTTTGTCAATGCAGGTTTTCTTTATTTTGCCTCTGCCGGGGAGGTTGCATCCATAGGTGGCTCTATCAGACAGGGGAGATGCTGGGAGTGTCCCCAGGGAGTTGGGGGGCGGGCTCAGGGGTGGGAAATTTGATGTCTGCCTTGCACAGAGACAAGGAAATTTGTCTGCTCTGAAGGATGCTCTCCCGGAAAGCCACCACCACTAAGAACTGTCTCATGAGCTAAGGTTCGGTCTGACCTTCCAAGAGTTTGGGTGGGAGGTGAGGGGCAGAGGCGTGGCAGCCAGAGTGGGCATCCCAAATCCTTTCTGGGAAGAAGTATCCAGAGTTGATACAATTCCCCATGCAGTCACAGACACAGTCAATGGGGGCCCACTACGGATTTCTTTACACCATTCTTTCCTTAGTCTCATAGTGGGGGTCTCACTTACAGGCTCAGTTCTCTTTGCTTAGATTGGAGATTCTTGGAAGGGAGAAGAATTTGCAGCCTCAGAGATGGGTCAGCGCCCTAAGAGCCCCACCGTGATAAAACTACCGAAAACCTGGATTTAAACCCAGAGTCATGGTAACCAAACAACTCACCCTTCCCCTCCCACCAGCGCTTGAACGGGAGGGTAGATTCTGTTCCTTCTGATTTCCAGATGTGCAGTTTAACGGCTAATTGCTAACAGAGGCTCCAGTATCAGCTTGCTTCCTCCCTGCTAGGAGCAAGAACATTCTGCCATCTCACTTCCCACTTCAGAGATTACCAGTAACAAGCTCGAGAGACTGGGCTGACAAGGGCGGCCACACTGAGCTGCCTACCTCCCACCCGTGAGCTGCCTGGAGTCTGGGAGACTCTTGTCCAAACACCTGTGTCTGTCTTCTTTTACCTTTTAGAGCCGGTCTACGTTCCCTTCCTCATTGTTGGCTCCATCTTCATCGCCTTCATCATCCTGGGCTCTCTAGTGGCTGTCTATTGCTGCACCTGCTTGAGACCCAAGGAGCCCTCACAGCAGCCAATCCGCTTCTCACTCCGCAGCTACCAGACAGAGACCCTGCCCATGATCTTGACCTCCACAAGCCTCAGGGCCCCTTCCAGGCAGTCCAGCACGGCCACCAGCTCTAGCTCCACGGGGGGCTCTATCCGCAGATTCTCCTTTGCCAGAGCAGAGCCAGGCTGCCTGGTGCCCTCACCGCCCCCACCTTACAGCACTGGCCACCCAGTCCACCTGACACAGCCATCTGGTTTCCTGGTGTCACCCCAGTACTTCACCTACCCGCTCCAGCAGGAGCCCCCGCGGCCGGGGAAGAGCTGTCCCGACTTCAGTTCCAGCTGACAAGCCACAAAGATAAATCCAGCTGGTAGGATGACCCGGAAGACAGGTGGAGGGTTGTCGCCATGGCCACAAGGGCTTCTGGGGGAATTTCCCTTGCACCCAGCAACGTCCTGGAGGAATGTGCTAGGAAAATACAGCGCCTTCCTAGTCCTACGCTTCTCGGCTCCAATCACAGGATGGGTGTGTTACAGAATTGCTTACTGGCTTGGAAATCATGGTGATTTTTACATTTCAGTTTGCGCTACTTTTATTCAAAATACGGAGCCGCGACTTTAAAGTTGCAAATTGGCTGAAGATGTGTTACTGGACAGCTCAGCTATACTGTTTAGAAAAGGCCTATGTGTTCTTTTTTTTCAACCTAAGTTGTTTAGTGAGTCGTAATACACATCTATACATCAACCAGCGAAGACAAACACCTGATGGTAATTATTGAAAGTTCTTTTAAAAAAAAATTAACAAATCAGCAACCTGAGGGGACAGCTAAACAACCTATTTATGATACGGGGAGCAACATAACCATGAATAACATTAGCATTGTGAGAACAGTTACTTCTTAAATTAATAACTAAATTTTGCTTAAAATATAAGCGTTTTTTTTTTTTTCAGAATACAAGATTTCCATAACCGCACAAGGAGTTTAAAGTTTTAAATATTAACCAGGATATTCATTGTAACACAGATCTTATGTAAAAGCATTTCCCCCACCCGCCTGAGGGAATATTTATTGCAGACTTTTTGTTCAGCAACATTTAGTGTTTAAATGAAAGTTGGACGGTGGAGTCATAAAACCTTTATTTGTAAAATGAGTTATGTACAGATGTAAAGATTGTAACTTAATGTATTTACCACATTGACGGTACTAATTATTTAGTAGTCACACTGAAATTTTTTATGTTAATAACTGTGGAGTTCAGAGCCCAGCTATTGGTCACAGTCACCTAATGTTATGTATCTTAAGTGCCACTAAATTCCATGTCTGATGATGACCCGTTTGGGGCATATATCCTGCTGGGTTAGACTAAATGAAATACTTTATGTTTTTGTGAAACCCATTTGAAATTTTAGATCAAAGCACTTCATTTTATCTTCTTAATGATACTCTCTGCTATTCAATAAAAGGAAATGTATTTACTTAGCACTTCATATTTTGAAATTAAAAAAAAAAATCCTACATTGGTTTTGAATTTCATTCAGAAGCTCTTTTCTGTATCAGGGTTTGTGAAAAACAGGGAGGGAAGTGAAATTTTATAGATTTAAAAATTGGAACATTTCTACTAAGAATCTGGATTTATGGCTTGTTGGGACACTCGGAAGATGGGGCACAGAGGGTCTTGGACTGCCCTGGGGTCAGGATGGCTCTTCTTAGACCAGGAGCTTGCCATGCACCAGCCTCCTGCCTGGTCTCCCCAACCTGGCCCAGGTGCCTCAATTTTGCAACATACCTGGCCCCTGTGGGTGTTGTTTGGGAACCCAGATTTAAAGTAATTTGCGCTACCACATGTCACCCTCAAGAGCTCTTTTCATTTTCATTTTTTAAAAAATACAACCTACATTTATTTTGATTTTAAGTAAGCTCCGAAGCCCAATGTGGGGCTTGAAATCAGGACCCCGAGACACATGCTCTACCAACTGAGCCAGCCAGGCGTCCCTCAATAGTCCTTTTTTTTTTTTTTTTTTTTAAGATTTTATTTATCTATTTGACAGAGAGATCACAAGTAGGCATAGAGGCAGGCGGGGGCCGGGGGGAAGTAGGCTCCTCGCGGAGCTCGATCCCAGGACCCTGAGATCATGACCTGAGCCGAAGGCAGAGGCTTAACCCACTGAGCCACCCAGGCAGCCCCCCTCAATAGTCTTTTTATTTTTTATTTATTTATTTAAAAAATATTTTATTTATTTGACGGAGAGAAATCACAACTAGGCAGAGAGGCAGGCAGAGAGAGAGAGGAGGAAGCAGGCTCCCTGCGGAGCAGAGAGCCCAATGCGGGGCTTGATCCCAGGACCCTGAGATCATGACCTGTGCCGAAGGCAGAGGCTTTATTTAACCCACTGAGCCACCCAGGCGCCCCCTTAATAGTCTTTTTAATTTTTTTTTTTTTTTATTTCTTTGACAGAGAGAAATCACAACTAGGCAGAGAGGCAGGCAGAGAGAGAGGAGGAAGCAGGCTCCCTGCCAAGCAGAGAGCCCGATACGGGGCTCGATCCCAGGACCCTGGGACCATGACCTGAGCTGAAGGCAGAGGCTTTAACCCACTGAGCCACCCAGGCGCCCCTCAATAGTCTTTTTAAAATAAGGCTACTTAGAGGTAGAATTCTGATCACAGAGACTGGTCATGTGTCCTTGCCACTTTGCATTCTACTGAGGAGCAAGTTCGAAGATAACTGTGCCTTTGCCCAGTCTGATGGCAGAGGAGCTCTGACTTCAAGTCCCCTGTTTTCTCCCATGACTAAAACGGTGACTTCAGATAGCCCACACTCACCAAGATAATTAAGGGGTGAAACCAAGAAAGGGAGGGAGAGAGGAGAGAAGGACAAGAGGAAAGCTTCACAGGAGAAGGATAGACATTTGTTTTTTCTTTTTTTCTTTCTGGGTTATTTATTTATTTGACAGGCAGAGATCACAAGTAGGCAGAGAGGCAGGCAGAGAGAGAGAGAGGAGGAAGCAGGCTTCCTGCCAAGCAGAGAGCCCGATGTGGGGCTCAATCCAGGGACCCTGGGATCATGACCTGAGCGGAAGGCGGAGGCTTTAACTCACTGAGCTGCCCACGAGCCCCCCCTTTTTTAAATTTATTTAAAGGATACACATTTGTGAGCATGCTTGAAGCACACTCCAATGTCATTAGATGGGTTTTATTCGTGTTTGTTATATACTGCTCCTTTGATATTTTTAAGGTTAATCTCTACTGGGCTCTTATGAGCCAAAAACTATTCTAAATACATATTTTTTAAATATTTATTTATTTGTTTTAGAGAGTGAGAGAACATGGTGGAGAGGGACAGAGGGAGAGGGAGAGTCTTAAGCAGACTCTGTGGGGGCTGAGTGTGGAGCTCGATCTCAAGACCCTGAGATCATGACCTGAGCTGAAAACAAGAATTGGATGCTTAACTGACTGTGTCACCCAGGCTATTGTAAATATTTACATGCACTGACTCATTTTCTCCTCCAAACAACTGCAAACAGGGAGGTATTTCAATTCCTGTCTTACAGACTTGGAGGAATGAAGTAACTTGCCCAAGGTCCCATAGCTTGTCAGTACTGGAGCTGTGTGTAAACCAGATGCCAACAGCGAGGGGACACCTGCCTTGAGGTTTTGACATTTCTGTGCATGAAATCCAGTGCGGAGTGAAGCACGAAGCCCAGTTCCTCTCTCCATAGCAGTGATTGTTAACTCTGTTGGGCCCCATGAGGTCTCCTTAGAACAAATACTTTGTGCCATCCCTTTAGTCTTAAATGAAATTTATAGGTAATATTACCTCCTACAGATATGATTAAAAAAAAATCAATGCAATGGCTTAATGGTAAATAGAAAGGAGAAAGAAAAGGAAAATGATTTATTTCACAATGTCACAGCGCCAATAGACCTAACAAAGGTCTCAGATTTGAACCTCTAAGCAGAATCACTGGGATGTGACAGCTCCAAATCCAGACTGATGTGGGTTTGCTGGACTGGCAACCCAATCATCCTAATTGCATGGCGGCCGTTACTGTGATTTTTCCCCCAAACAAAGCAAGGTCTGATCTCTTTTTGATTTTCACAGTAGTTATAAATCTGGAAGATTCAGTGTATATTAAAGCATTGCAAAGCAGTGTATGTTAAAGCATTACTTTATAGGTAAAATGGGATTAGGTGTTTTCCACCTAAAGGAAAGGTGGAACATTTCAAAGTTGTGATGATGGTCATCAAGTCTTTGTTGGGTGGACCATCCTATGCATTGTCGGATTCCTTTTAAAACCGAGTCCCAACCACTGAATACCCAAGGCACATCAGCCCCCTAGCCCGGCCACTGTGGTGCCATAGATGGGCGCACACCATTCTACAGTGTCCTCTAGAGGGCAGAGCTGCCCCCACTGAAAACCATCTAGTTGGGCAGATTTCTCTAGTGGCTGTACTTTTATTTGCCATCCCTTTGGGAAGCGGTTCCATTAGGCAAAATAATGCTAAGGAATCCAGAAAGTTCACATCTGCAACCCCCCCCCCCCCCCGTTCCTTAGCCAGGTGCTCCAAGCAATCGAGTTAATGGGCAATAAGTTGTTTAAAATTAGGGAGAGGTTGTGTCCTCCTTGTAACATGGCACTCAGTGACACGGAATCAAATCATAGCTCTACCTACTTGATGACGTAGGGTGCATGTCTTTGGACTTTTCTCTGAAAGCTCTTTCTCTGAAAGCTCTTAATACTTACAAACCCAGAGTAATTAGGTCATCCTGCTGATTGCCAGAAATTGTCCTCTCAGCAAGCATTTATTAAACACCACCTAAGGAGGCAACGTGCTAGGGGTTGGGAGTATCAAGATGAACAAAATGCAGGTCTGTTTCAAAAAGCCTCTATGTCCATGGTCTCTGGCATGGCTGCAAGTCCTAGTGATGAGGTGTTATAGATGCTCTGTGAGAGAAGCACATTATCTTTCCTGCTTTCCAGGAGCTCAGTCCTGTGGGGGAAAATGAACCCACCGACCAACTCTTGGAATTCCTTCTGGTAAGTGCAATGACAGGGGACATAAGGACTGCCCTATAACATCTCACTCATCTGCAGGGGTGAAATTGGACCCAAGTCTCTGGATGAACGGGATGTGAGTGAGAAAGACAGGGTAGATGAGGAAGAGACCAGTGCTGGGAATGAGGGGAAGACCGCATTAAGCAAAATAAAGGACTGGTAGAATGGACAAGTTGCACCCACCAGCATAAACAACTAGGAACAATCTGGGAACTAGACGAAGAATTCAAAAGAGTGAGGGTAGAGAGATGGGCAGGGTCCATCTCTGAGATCTTGAAAACCATGGTGGTGGGAATACATCAAGTGCAAGGAGACACCTTGAAGGCTTCCATGAGGGAAGGCAACTTGGTCACATCTCCGTTTTAGAAAGTTTACAGAGCAAGGGTCACGTCAAATCACCTGAAATTTCCAGATGGGCTTGCCACAGCTTGCCAAGACACCAAAATATGGGCAGAAATTTGGCTGATTAATGCTTTATGACTTTTGCAAAGAATTTGAGTCCTAATATCCTCAAATCACAATTATTTTGAAGAACGAAAGTTCTACACTTTGAAAGGTGCTTAGGCAAATAACGGCTGCCATTTACTGAGGTCCCTGTGTGGCTTTATAAATTGTAACATTTAATCTCCACAAGCCTGAAGTAGGTTGTCATCCCGCCTGTTCTGCAGATGAAGAAGTCAAAGCAGAAAGGTTAAATGCTGTGCCCAAGGCCAGACACTAATAGCAAGATTCGAACCCTGGCAGGCTGTTTTGAAATTCTGCATTCTTTATGACATATAACTTACTACACTCTCGCATCCCCCTGCATACCCCCCCCCGAATGTAATTTCTAGAATTTCTAGAAGGCCTAATTTTCTCAGGAAAAAAACCAGCCAAGCTACTTTTCAGAAAATCTTCTGGGGAAAAAGTGATTCATGTTGTACATATCCTATGGATAGAGGGGATTGTAACAGTCAGGAGAGTTTGTGCTACAGTATGAGATGCAGAATAATATAAAGTCTGAATAGAAATATTAGATGACAAATATTTTCCCCTTTGCACATGAGAAACTCAGGAGAGCAAGTGACCTACCAGGATTTTGGAGTCATAGTCTCTGGGTTAGTTTTCTGGCTCTGTCGCTTATTGTAAGCTGAGTGGCTCTGGGCCACTTTCTTACCTTCACTGTGTCTCAGTTTCCTCATTTGTAAAATGGAGATATTAATGGCACCTTATCGCTTAGGGTTGTCTTGAGAAATAAGTTAGAGTCACTGTCTCCAATCACTCGGATTCTAGTGGAGAGGGAGCTGTGTCGTAAGTTAACGATAAGTAATAGAAAGCAGATGATCTACCCTAGAACAGAAACAAAAGGCTAAGTACCGGGGGGAGGGCGGATGTAACTGTGGATATTGGAGTGCAGGGAACAGGGAAAATGGCCCCATGGTTTGATGGAATGAGTCCATGAAAATCCATGGCCCCCTTTGATACCCAGCCAACTTCCCCTTGTTGCCAGGAGTAGAGAGCTCTCCCACCACAATGGGTATTCATGACCTGTATAAAACCTGGCTGGTTTTATAATCTGCTTTAGAAAAATGTATTTAATAAATTTGCCGTAGAATGATTATTCATTTTAAGCCAACCCTTTTAATTGTCTAAATGGGTAGATTGTTCCCTTTTATTTTCTCCACCTATTTACTTATTCCTGTTATTGTTATTAGTAACATGCAGTGGA
Organism: Meles meles; assembly: GCF_922984935.1. Lineage (NCBI taxonomy): Eukaryota > Metazoa > Chordata > Mammalia > Carnivora > Mustelidae > Meles > Meles meles. The sequence continues at coordinate 33,543,144 of NC_060067.1, read as the reverse complement.
GAATTTGCCAGATTGACTTAAATCCATAAGCAATTTTCTAACATGAGATAAACGAAAAGGTTCCTGAAAGTATATACAATCACAATTAGGAATTTGATTCATTTCATTGGGTTGGGATCAATTTACCGCTGCATAACCTAAAAAACTTCCTTAGTAGATGTTCAGGGAAAACAAGAATTTAAAGATGTATTGAACTATTAAGGGAACAAACTGTTGACATATTTTGACATGTATATGGCTATTGTAAAGTTGCAACTAAACATTAGTTATCAGTGCAACGAGGCTGACAGAAGATTCGTATTTGAAATGCTAGACACATGGTTTGCATGTGAAATAAAAACTATGGGAAAATGTAATCCAATAATTTTTACTAGCTCACTAGTGAAATTATCCAGGTTAGGAAGATCTTTCCTCATTAAAATGCATGGCTCTGTGTTGCCAAAATAGAAGCTGAGTTTAGAGACGCTATGGGCATAAAAAACCAAATGTGCAATGGGGTTGACATACTGAATTTGTGAGAATGCATTTCAAGTGTGCTGCTCCCTTTAGCATTTCAGTAAGATTAGAAACATCTGAAACCTGGGCGTCAGTAATAAGGGGGAGTGGAGATGAATGTGCAAGTCCTTGGATGTAATCCCCCAGGTAACTCTTCTGTACACCTGGTTCGCTGTGGTTTTGCTTGGGAGATCCACACCCAATCAGTGTCCCTGGAAAAGACCGTGGAAAAGGATATGGGGCCCCGGACAGCAAAGCACAGGCTGCCGCTCGCAAGGAAAGCCAGCGGCTTCTCCAACTGCTCACCCATGCCGCCTCCCTCTCAGCTAATCCCATTCTAGCAGCTTCAGTTGCTTCTCTTTTGCCAAACAATGCTTAGTTTTGACAAGGCCATTAGCCTCATTTCCAATGTTTCTCGTGCTTTTGGCTCACATGACAATTTTAATATAAAGTTTTTTTTTTTATTGCTTCCTTCAAATGTTACTGGCTACACTTGTCCACTTTCTCAAGAACTTAAAATTTGGTGGGTTTGGAAAACTTAGGAAGTCCATCCGATGGGAAAGGAGGGGGCCAGGAATTAGTTGTTGATTTTCTGGCTGATCTAAATATGTCATGAGGCTTTTCTTATTGAAGAATCAAAATATGGGAATTTTATTAAAAAAAAATTGGGGTGGGGGCGCAAATTAGTTAACCATGCCTGTCACGAAACTAGACTCCAGCAAGGGCTATGTTCTACATCACGGGGGAGGTCAGCAAAATGTTAAAATGCTATGAAGTGGATACAGCTTCTTAGACTGTAATTATAGTGGCTTTGAAGGTTTCATAAAGCAACCTAGTTTCTAAAACCAGCAATTAAAAGTGCAACAATTTCTTTATGTAATGGTACAGTTTATTTCATTTTTAACAACGAGAGGACAAAATGTTTAAAATTTGCAGTTTAAAACATGCACATTCACAAAAGGCCAATGACACATAACACTGCAGAGAACTGAATATTACTCAACTTTAATAACTATTTATAAAACACAGTGCATTGAACATCGAGATCAACAAACCTGAGAAAACTATAATCACAGATTCAACACTCTCCACTCATGCAGCTTCACGATTTCGACAGCAGTTTCAGCAGGAATGGAGTTTCATGGAGCTGAAAATAATATTTTATATTTAACGCAAACTTCAATTTTTTCCATAGTAGCTGCCTTCTGAGGCTGCCTTTTTTTTTGAACTTAATAAACTTGAAAATGTGAAAAATGAAGCTTGAAGTAGCTAAACAAACGACAAACAGTATTTACTGCATTTATGGCTTCTAGTCTAGAACCATGAAACAAAAATATTTATTTTTTAATATTCTGCTCACGTTTTTGCAAGAGCAGATTTACGTATGGAAAGTTGCTGTTCATTCAAAATAAGCATGTATGAAATCTAGCTCTTTTTCCTACTTACAGGAGATTTATTTGCTGAGAAGTTTTGTGAGCTTTATTAAGAAAAGTTCTTAGAAGCAAGCTAAACAAAAGTTGCGATTAAATCTGTTCAAATTTGTTTGTAAAATAATTTACTTATTTAAAAAAAAAGTGGTGCAGAGAGCCAATTAATTTGTCCACCGAATATTAAATTCCAGGTAGGCCATGACAGAATTTTATAAGGCAGAAATAAACATCAAGATTTACAGCAGTAGCCATGCATTGGCCTAGGCCACTTTAAATATTAATTCATGCAAACCATAAACCTATCAGAAACACAGCTGCTTTCATACAGAAAATAAATCAAGACGAAAAATGGAAAACACTTATTTCCTTTCCTTCAAAGTTTAACTTACATTCCATTTTAACAGCCACTGAAGGTTAATTAAAATGCAGCAAAGTATAACAGAGTCTCACAAGTGACTTCAGTTATTTTAATGTGAGAAAAATCAGATTATGATCTCTTAGAGAAGCATTATAGAAATGTTCATCATTAAAAAGCATTTATTAGGCACCGAGCTGCATGGTATTACATGAATTTACAAAAAGAATTCCACAGATCTGGTCCACATGATGTGAATGGGGTGGGCGTTTTCTCGATAAATTTTATAAATGGTTATTTATAAGATTATATATAGACTTATTTGATAAAATAAGTTTTAGAACCAAGAACTGTCATAGGGCAACTGCACAAAAATATACACTGATGATCATTTAGCATGGTAATAATTAGGACATTGTTACAAATCATTTAAAAACTACAAATATACAATCTATTAGTTTTAGACTAGCATTCATTTCCTGAAAGAACGTTTCAAATGACAAGTTATCAGTGACGAACAGTGCACACAATGCAGAACAGATTTTCAGGTGAGGTTCGTATTTGTTATTTAGAATGCTAAACTGCAAATTAAAATGTAAAACGTAATAATCAGAATAAATATTGATTTCTGGAATTCACTTTCCCCTGAACATTAAGAGGAATTACTGACTCCGTTCAATGACTATATAATTCATGTAAATGAATAATATTATTGAATAAGAATACACGTTCACCTCACTTGATTAGAAAAACGTTTTCCATTAACTTTGCAACACTGCTGAATCAGGCTCACATCAGACACCGAATGGGGTGTCGGAGGGTAGGCAGCACATAGATCATTTAAAATCTGCTACATTCCTGGGGCACCTGGGTGGCTCAGTGGGTTAAGCCTCTGACTTCAGCTCAGGTCATGATCTCAGGGTCCTGCGATCGAACCCCACATCGGGCTCTCTGCTCAGCGGGGAGCCTGCTTCCTCCTCTCTCTCTGCCTGCCTCTCTGCCTACTTGTGATCTCTCTCTGTCAAATAAATAAATCTTAAAAAAAAAATCTGCTACATTCCTGAGAAACACCCTTCTCCTGCTAACAATTTCTGCCAAATAGCATTCTGGGTGTGAGCCACCAGTATATATTTTCATATGTATGTAGAAAACATTTAGAAAGTTCATGCTCAATATCACTGTGTACAATTCAACATTAAAGAAGCAACTCCCAGCTTTTCAATGTTAAACGAATGAGGATTTTTCTGCTGTAAGTAGTATTTTCTGAATTGTAAACATTGTAAAGCGAGATGGTGTTAGCATTTGCCAAAGTCCCTACAAGGGACTTTTGAATTGAAGAGTATGTGTCCTTTATTTCAGAAAATACAAGTTAAAAGTCATTTCAGCTGTTTTAATCTTGGTAAAACTGTTACATTCCTCCCCCTCTTTGGAAGGTTAAAAATTTGGAGGGTTTTTCTCTAACACTATAAAATCACGGCGACTGTAAGGGTGTGTTTTAAGTTTTACCAAGGAGGTCACTCCCTGCTGCCCAGCACCCTCTCTCACGCCAAGAAGCAAAGGAATTGATTTAATAATTCAAAAATAGGACTACGGGACAAGAAAGACTTAACTTAGCCATATTTCAGACCACGGTCTCATACATGAATTAACCACGGGTATTCTCCTCACGTTGAAGAGCTCCATAGAAACAATCCATGTTTTAAGATAAAAATAAAACTTTTTTTTTTAAAGCCAGAAGATTCAGTTCTATTATATTCATCATATTTTGGTATTAAAATTTGGGAGAAGGATGCCACTGATGAGGTGGAGGCCAAAGGAAGCATGTCTTGTCTGTAACCTCGACAAAGTGTTTCTCCAGAGGGATGGACCTCATTCTTGGGATTTGTGTGGTTGGACCCTGACTGTCACCACCGGGAGGCCCAGGAAAGCCGCTCCAAATATCCCTTTGATAGACAAAAATCTGTGACTTCCGAGTTTTGAAGACGATCTTAGACCCTTAGACCTGTGGTCTTTCTAGGTGTTCCAATTTGCAATTTTCTTAATCTGAACCCCAGATGGGAACGGTCTAGGAAGTGAACTGTGTGAGCTCCTTGCCCCCTTTAGAATTACGTATGTTATAACCTCTCTCCTTTCTAGAAAATGGGGGAGGCACACTTGTAACTAAATAACTAAAAACACAGAGAAGGAAATGACATATCACCTAATTTTAAATCTAAGTGAAGAAAAACGGTAAAAAAAAAAAGTGAAAATTTTAAACTTAAGCAGTGACTTGGAAAATCACCTCTCCTTGCAATTATAGTTGACTTTTTTTTAAAAAGAGGAAGTTCTACCCATTTTTCTGGTAAGTCCACGTAAAGGCAAACAGGCTTCTGAATAAAAGGCAAAAAGTTTGCTTCAATCTCTGAAGTGTATCTGAAAACTAGAATTCCTTTTTATTTTTTTTAAACGAAAGCATCATTTAAAAAGAGCATAGAAAACAGGTTGTGGTTTTTAAACAGCCCCTTCATCATTGATTGTTGGTAGCAAAACAGGCATTTTTCAGGAGATGACTTGGAAATGCTAAGAAAAAAAAAAGTAAACTGAACATACATTTAAAAACATAGTAACAAAATCTCCTTGTGATGAAGAGTGTCTCTGATCATAAAGTTATAGGCTTGAGCAAAATAGCTGTTTTGAAAAGGGGGAATATGTACTACTTATTTGTCCCAATTAGCAGTGTGTGACTAATTTGGGGGAACTCTTGACAAGCAAGCTGTGAAGTAATTCTCAGGTTTAAGTACAGAGGGGGTTACCAGAACACGGGGTGTCTCTGTTTGGCAAGGGGCACCTCTAGCGGGAACTGGTAGAAAGAACCCAAACACAGGACAAAAGCCGAGCCTATGTACATTACAAAAGCCCATGCATTTATCCCACAGTGGTATTCCAAACATCTCCACGGAAGCACTGGGGAGCTCACATAGATATCTAAGCATAGTTTTCTTGAGAGAGAAAACATTAAGATAAAATGACAGCACTCAATCTTCAGCAGAAGCCAGATTTTTAGAAAAAGCTAAATGATGAGGACCCCTCATCAGAAATGACAGAGACATACATACAGTTTACAAATCAGTATCATGATGACAGAGTCACATTGCCACGTGTGCCTTCCACCGTGAACAAGGAAACAAGACAAACAACACAGAAGCATTTGTAAGGCCAAAGGTGCAACACCACGGGTTTTAGTAGCAAATGCCTTGAAATACTCATTTTTGCAAATCACTCTTATATTTGAAAAGGCAAGCATGCAGATCTTACAGCAGAACTGGAGGTAAACTTTCTCTTAAATTTCTGGGCAAATGGCTACTGAATGTGAAATACACTTACTGAACGTCTTTGGCAAACATTTATCGAGACAATTTTTGACACAAACACTTGTTAATGTCTTGTTTAGAAATTTTGCTCAGGAAGGTGAGTCAGTTCCTTAGAGAAGAGTGCTGGCTTTTTTTTTTCTTTTTTTGTTTTTTCTCAGCATATTCTGAAATCTAAGTCTGGATATCAAGAGTCCCTATAAATTATGACCACTTTAGAGTTTTCTCGTGGTTGGTCACCGTGTGGAATAGCCAATAAATCCCGTTAGTTACAGCCCCAGAGTAGCGGCGTCAGAGTACTAACCGAGTCTCAGTTTAAGAAAGCATTCTGGCAAGATACAAGGTCATTTTCAATTTCTGCTTACAAAGACTTAGCAAATACTTTAAAAAATCTGAAAGAGATGGTGTTCCAGTAGAGTTGCACAGTGCTTATGTCTAATATACACGAATCTGACGGTCGATCAACAAGATGAGCTCAGATCCACTTTCGCCTTCCGGGACCAGACTGGAATTGGTCAGCAGATCCGGTAAGACCTGGGAGCTCTCCTTTAGAGTCCTAGCAGCCCCTGCCTCGCAGCCCCTGTCCCATCACCACTCCTCGGGTCTCTGCTTTGTGGTGTCGTACGCTCGAATCACCTCAGACTGTGACACGATTCCATTCTCATCTTGTGAGAAAGCGTACCCATCTGTAAGTTACAGATAAAACAGAAATGATCATTGTGAGGTCACCGGGAATCTCCGTTATTCTGAGTGGGAAGGACTCGGTTTCTAACTTAGGGCCCCTCTATGGCCCTCTTGCCTTCAAAAGCATGCGTGAAGACACTTTCTTTTTATGTCTGGAAAAGATGCCGATTCAACTGCACCATGAAGTGTGGACTGACTGCAGGCTGTCGGCTGACATTCTATGAACTCTGCCCCCGGATGAATGAGCAGGTGCTCTCAAAACCCCTCCGCTCTCCTCTACGCATCTCAAAGCTAAGCCATACACTTTTTGTTCCTGGCTACTGGGGTGGGGGAAGGGGGTGTCTAGTCTAGTGGGCACATATATTTCCATCCAGATCGGGGGTACGAGACAGAAGGAAGAATTAAAGTGAGAAGGAGGCAGAGATAAACACCCCGACTGCCAGTACTGGAAAAGTCTTCTTCCTTGGGACGACACTGTCCTTGGCTCTCCGCATCTACAGATAAATTCCTTCATGCCCCAGCATGGTTGGGGACAAGCAACGACCCCCAAAGGGGTCACATCTTTAGAAAAGGCCTCTTGAAGCATAAAAGGCAAAAACATTAAACATGAGTATATATAAATGAAAATAAATTACATGCGGAAGCAACATGAAACAAAAGATATATTACTAACACAAATACATTTACTACAGGGCTTTATATATTATATTCTTTTTCAGATTCTTGAAATGTTAAGAGGGCCTGATACCTAATAATTTCTTTCAACTCGAAATATTCATAAATATTTTTGAAGGGGAGAAATATATGTTTCACAGTGCTGTCTGAAAACTGAAAAAACCCCTGCAAAGTTATTCAAGTCGAAAAGATAACAATACAGAGGGAGCTTTTAAGAGTTAAGATTTATTTCACTAGTTCTTTTTAAGATTTAAGGAAGCAAGGGGCATGTGGAAATATTATTTCTTCGAGTGAAAGCAGCAAGATTTGAAAATGCTTTGTCTTGTCTGCTGTAAGTGAGATGGCTGTGGTCAAAGGTTTCTCTGAACACCAGTTATTTATGTAATGGGTCGCAAAGAAGCAGAACGGGCAATAGATATTAAGTTTAAATAGTTAAATATTCCTGCAGTCAAAATGCGGCTCTTGTAAATGCTACGGCAGAACGGCAGAGAATTTATTGACGAATCCGAACTCAGATACTTACGGAGCAGGTTTTGTTGTAATGATTCCGACCGGTACAAGTTCACATGGTTCTTCTTAAAGACGTTCTTGAGGAGTTGTGCCCTCTCCGTGAGGCTGCCGAGCAGGTGCAAATGTGTGAAATGAATTATCAACTCGGCAGAGACCCCCCGCCCCGTGCCCACAGGACCACCAGAGTGAGTTCGACTTAAACAAAAGATTGCTTGAGAAGGCTGGAGTCTAGGGATTCTTTTTTACCCCACTTTCTCAGAGGGCAAATGAGATTTAAAGTAGTTAGATGCTCTCAAGGCCAGTTTTCCCCATAGCTAAAGAGAGTTTTGTTCTCAATAATCCAGCCCAAAGCTTTCCCCACTCACCCCCGGTTATCTTTAAGTCAAATGGGGATACAGACCCTGTACAATATGGTTAACAAGAAATACAAAGTCGGTTGTCAGGGTTATTAACTTCTAAAATCCTGGTCGACTTACTGCGTGCAGTCTAAGCATGGTATTTTTGGAATCCCAGAAATTATTACCATAGATCTTACTTTGCACATATTTTGGTTTAAAATAGTAACTTTTTAGTTATGTAAAGAAATCCTCAAAATTACACAATAAAGAAATTTCATAGACTTTTTCACTAGAAAAGTTCCATTACCACTCCAAAATGGTATGAAATGTGTTCCTTAATGTCATTAAAAAAAAACAAAACCCAAAACCCTATTTTCAGAAAATACTAGGTAAAATGATATGGAAAAATATTTATTTTTTAATAAACGTTTAGAATAATCTCCACAGAAACAAATCCATGTAATTAATTATGTAACTTCTAAAAGCACACTGTAAGAAATAATGCATCTATTTTTTTCCACTGCACGTAGAATGATGTCTCCAAGAGTAGGAAGCCAATTATTTGTCAAATAAATGAATTCGAGCAGTAATTGTGAAATGCACTTTAAACATCACCAGTCCTCCCAATCATGCCATTTCTCTAGTGGTTGATTTCTAGAACTTTGCTTTGATATCAAAGAACATAATAAGCATAAAGAGCTACTAAGTAACCCACATGTGTTACAGCAAATGTTTACCCAATTTTGTTTTAATCACTGGAATGGACTCAGTTGAAAAATTTCCTTCTTGTGTTTTTCCCACTATAAAAGTTTTAGTTAAATTGTTCTAAGTTACGTCAGTTCTGTATTTTGCCAAATTTTTTAAAATCCTGAAATGGAACCATTTTTATCATATACAAGTAATAAAAATAAAAGGCTCCTCTGCAGAAGGAACTCGGAATTACACAAACATTCTGGCTTTTGCTGAAGTAAAATATTTAGAAATGTTGACACTTCTACTTATCTTCAACACATATTTTTTAAAGTCTAGGGACGTTAACGGGTGTTTAGTAGACATAGTTCATTGTCACTGAGAATTAGCTACATTAAGGCAACAAAGCTAATTAATCTAAAACTCCAGTGGTTTTGCAAATAGTCGTAAACCTTGTTTTTGCCAGTGAAATAAACAAGAGACGGGGAGTGAGAAGGGACCATTTTTAGAGACACTTTTCTTGCTCTATTCCTAAAATGATCTAACATTGCAGACCTGGGGACCCCAAGGAACTCTAAAATCTGTAACTGCTTTGAGGAAATCAGCAGCTTTAGCAGCAGGTGGTCTGATTTTGTTAGCAGAGCATTGGGATGGGGTGCTGGGAAGTCTCTGGTGTGTACGATGAAAACGACCACAGACATCTAGAGGATGGCAATGTATCATTATGTAGCTTCTTCTTCCCCAGATACATTTTCCAGGTTTCAGGCTGGCCTTGCTACATGCATAATACTTTAATATTATAACATTCAATGTTAAGAAGGGGGACGTGAGAATTTTATCTTTCATATTATGAAATTTACATGTATAAGATAATGCAGGTCTGTTTTGTAATGGTTCATATGAGGCTATCCTTTTGTTCAGCTGTTACATCTAGGTCATGTCTAGTGTTAAAAAAATGCAATAAGAAAGCTTCTTTCTCGGGAAAGGAGGGTGGTACTGGGGACAGAGAATGGGCTTTGGAGTCTTAACTGTAATTCTGGGTCTGTTACTTATTAGCTGGGTTGTCTCAGGCAAACCTTTCTTGGTCCTCTCACATCCACAGGAGGAGGAAAACCCCTAACTGCCCCCCCCCCACCACCGCCAATGGTGGGATTGGGGAATTGTATGGCTTCTACCATAGTGACTGACACTTAGGAAGGAAGCACTCAACGAACACTAGTCCTTCCTGCTTTTATCCCTCCCCCAGCTCGCAAGGAATTGATCCTATAAAAAATCAACGTGAATAGAGATCATCACAAAACAGAAGATAACTTTGTGAGGATCCTTTCTGATACCTTGGCTTAGAGTCAACATCAGCTCCACACGTGATGTCTTTGGCTGTGTATGAGTTTTAATTTACAATGCCCCCACTCCACTTCCCTGGTAGGAAAACTACTAGGTTTCTGTTATTTATTTATTTATTTATTTATTTCCCCCTGAGCTATGCTGAACGTCTTACTTTTGTGTTCATAGTGTTCATAGGGCAGAGTCACTCCTATGAAATAGAAATGCCATTCACAGGAGGGTGCTTAATAAATAATAAGTGATGATGATTGTATTTCTCTAGCCTTATCCTACCTTTTGGGAACTGCTCATCATTTCAGAATTACGTAGTTCTAGGTCCTTGGGTATTTATAGGTACTGCTGTTACTCTCAAGTCACATTACATAGTATCTTGGGAACATGTTCACCTTAATAGACATGTTAGAAGTTCAGTTTTTCTTGAATAGCTTAACACTGGGACAAGAAGGAAGAGACTTTAAAGAACCTTCTCATTAAAACCCCACCATAATCACGACTCTTAGTCAGTAGTGTTAATTTTGTGCGGACTTTCATTTACACACCAAGCTAGGCAAGTTCTAAATTTGTTCAATGCAGTAATGAAAGTACCACTTAAATACTGTTACTTTATTTCCAAGCCCACTAAAATGTTTCAACTTAGATATTTGGTAGTGGTAAGGTATTGTAATGTTTTAAAATAATAATTTTATTAATTATTTAATAATTAAATTAATAATTTAAAATCATTAATTTTAATGTTTTAAAATAATAAGTCTATTTAGAAATACTAAGTATAGGTAAAAACCCATTTACTGTCCTAGAACATATTGTCTGAAGGTATTTTCTGTTATTTTTGAAGAGTGGTAAATTTGCAATTGTTTTGGTGTTGGGTTGGCAAGCTATTCTGGTGGAGTCATTAAAATGGATCTCCAGAAAGTAAGGGTAAAGTTCTATTTAATAATGGCTGCTGATGTTTTGCTGGCATATGTCTATATGTGAGATATAAAAAATTATGACTCTCCTCCTATTTGCCTATCTGTAAAATGCAGTGTTTCCCACACTCATGAAAGACATCCATAGGTAACTGTCGTGTCTCCCATGAGCCCAGTGTCTACAATTCCTTATTTTAAAGCATTACGTTTTTGAATTCACTTTTGTTTTTGTTATTGTTTTGTTTTAGAAAAGGTAAGATGTTATAATTTATAGATGTAATGCCCCCCCAATGACATCCAAGAGGACTATAATCCAAAAAATTTGTATTTCTGCTATAAAGTATATGTTTATATTATAGAAAATATAAACACTATGAATGCCTTTATATTTATAGAACAAATGGTTTAGATTTTTTTCCCCAGCAAATGTTTGCTATAAACCAATGGGAAAAAAAAATCGAATTTCAAAGCTTTGTTTGTTTGTTTGTTTTGCATTTTGGAATTGTAGATGCTATGCTCCCTAGTGTTGGAGCCTATCCACAAAACAGGGTTTCATACCGTATAAGGTGTTTTCTTTCTTTTTTTTTTTTTAATTTAAATTCAATTAACCAACATATAGTACATCATTAGTTTCAGATGTAGTTTTCAACAATTCATCAGTTGCCTATACACCCAGTGCTGTGATGTGATGAGCACTGGGTGTTATATAAGTTGTTTTCTTAGCCAAAAATAGTAAGCCATCACTACACAAAGATCAGAGGTAAGGCTTGCAATTATTGTCCTAATATTTAGACTTAAACTGATTCCTACCATAACCCAAGGTTCAAAAAGCAATGTACTGTACTTAGATAATGAAATACATCCCCCCCAAATTTCAGTGTAAAATTGGAATACATGTATCTAATTCACTGGATAATATGGTGAGTGATATACTATTTCTAAGACTTTTAACCAAAATGTTGCAGTTTTGCACATCAGTAAACATGAGAAATAAATGGTTGTAAATGCTGGTCTGGACACAGTGCTTATAAGTCTGAATTTCTCTGACACAGTGCTCAGATGAGATTGAAAAAAATGGGGGATGATCATTTTACAAGACTGCATTGTTCTATCTATGATGAAGTAAACCAGTGTTACTCTGGACACGACTCATTGGGGCAGTGTAACCTATATAATTCTATGCTTTTATGTACTGTATTTTTATTTAACTACCTATGGGTCAGTCATCTCTTTACTACCCACTACTCAACCATCCTTTCACCCCCTCATTTGCTCATTCATTCATTCATTCCTTGGTTCATTCTCTGGACCCTTCAATCACCCATTTGACAAATATTTATCAAGTGCTACTGTGTTCCTGGGTCTGTGCTAGGTGTTGGGTTGCAGGTAAGACTAAAAAGGAGGCCTCTCCTTCAAGGCGCTCAATCTAGTAGGGGAAACAAACACACAGGATAAAAAAACACATCATAATACAATGCAATAAGTATAATTATAGAATCACAAAGAGCTCAGATAGCAGAGTGGGAATTAATGTTATCTCAGAAAAGGTAAGGTGATGCACCGGAGTTGAGGTTTGAAAACTAGGAATCGGACTGCCCCATCTATGGGGGTGGGGGAGGGTATCAGCTTCTTGACAAGGGAATAGCATGTGCAAAGACTGGGAGGCAGAAAAAAACACGGTATTTTGGAACTCAAATAAGTCTGATATCACTTGACTACACAGAAATCACAATTTCTTTCTCTTTGAAAATATAGATAAGATTAGCTACCTTTTTTGAAATTTTACATCAAGCTCATTCTCCAAGTCTCCTAAAATAATCCTGGCAGTGGGGTGCCTGGCTGGCTCAACTGGTAGAGCATGTGACTCTTGATCTTGGGGTTGTGAGTTTGAGCCCCATGCTGGGTATAGAGATTACTTAAAAATAAAGTCTTGAAGGAAAACAATCCTGGCAGTAAAACCAATCTGACAATTCCCAGCTGCTCTAGGATGTCACTGTTTCGCATGAAGACTTTTCCAATGAGTTGCTGTTTTTCTTCCTTTACAGATCCCTTCTCTTCCCTCCCCCTCCAGCCATCATCCAGCAGGAAGGCACTATGGTCACCATCCTCCTGGTTATGGATGGGCAGCAATAGCAACATGGAGTATGTGTTATACCACCGGTTTTCATCTGTGGCCTTCAGCTAAGAGCTAACGCATTTCTGAGTTCTTGAGAAAAGCTGAACAGCTCTTTTAGGCAAATAAGGCAACAGCAGGAAATTTGTCTGATGCACCTGCTATGGAAAAGCTGGTCATTTATGGTGGGATCCACTATATTCCTTTCAGGTTCTCTCTCTCTCTATTTAAGTAATCTCTATACCCAACATGGAATTCGAACTCACAACCTGGAGATTAAGAGCTGCATGTTCTATCTACTGAGACAGCCAGGGGCCCCTCTCATTCAATCATTCATTTATTGTTATTTTTTAAAACATGACTGTAACTCTTTTTTTAAAAATTAACATATACTGTTTATTTGTTTCAAGGGTATGGGTCTATGATTCATCAGTCTTACACAATTCACAGCACTCCCCATATTACATACTCTCCCCAATGTCCATCACCCAGTCACCCCACACTTCCCACCCCGCTCCGCTCCAGCAACCCTCAGTTTGTTTCCTGAGATTAAGTCTCTTATGATTTGTCCCCCTCTCTGGTCTCATCTTGTTTCATTTTTCTCTCCCTTCCCCTATGATTCTGTCTCGTTTCTCAAATTCCTCATATCAGGGAGGTCATATGATACATGTCTTTCTCTGATTGACTTATTTCGTTTAGCATAATACCCTCTAGTTCCATCTATGTCATTGCAAATAGCAAGATTTCATTTTTTGATGGCTGCATAGTATTCCATTGTGTGTGTGTGTGTGTGTGTGTGTGTGTGTGTGTGTGTGTACCACATCTTCTTTATCCATTCATCTGTTGATGGACATCTAGGTTCTTTCCATAGTTTGGCTATTGTGGACATGGCTGCTATAAACATTGTGGTGCATGTGCCCTTTCAGGTCACTACATTTGTATCTTTAGGGTAAATACTGGTCATAGGGTAGCTGTATTTTCAACTTTCTGAGGACCCTCCATCCTATTTTCTAGAGTGTTTATTCTTTATTTTTTTAAAGATTTATTTATTTTAGAGCTAGGAGTGAGAGTAGGAGGAGGGGCAGAGGGAGAAGGTAATAGCAGTATGTTCTTTCCCTAATAGTTGTCAGTAAATAGTTTTATTCACAAGTTTGTAAGCTAGGATTCTAGCACATCTTTTTTACAGCTAGAGTGAAAGAGAGAAAAATTGACTGAGGGACACTTGGGCCAGACAATGGACCAGGTGTAGAGGTTTAGGTGAAGGGACAGAGATGAGGGGAAGGGAGAGGGAGAAGAATTCTCATAGTTTTCAAAGTAGGTGTTATCATTTCCATCCTACACACAGGGGCACTGACAGAGAGTGGTCAAGAACTCTGTCAGGCTGGTTGAGGCTGTTTTTGCTGTTGTCTCCAGGGGCTCCGGAAGGTGCTTTGTGACTTCCAACTGAGAACTTACTCTAATTCCCAGTTTCCTCATCTGGAATGAACGGGGTGACTAGCTCGCACAGGACTGTTTTGGGGAGTCCCACACAAGAGCATAGATGGCGGGATACGCGCATCACCTAGCATGTAGTGAGCGCTCGACACATAGGCGGGGCTCTGCCCTTTACGAGAGGGGCGCGGACTGGTGTGTGAGTGACCAGGGCCCCCCGGCCTCAGGCAACTGAGGAAGGCTGGAAGCCAAGGTCTCAGCTTGAGTTCCTGGTCTGAGATTCACTGAACTCTGTCAGACCGAGTAACAATAGCAAATCGTGATGACAGTGACAGACACGGGAGCGAAGTGTTTCCTCCGGTGTAGACAAAACCTGAGCTCACGGGAGTGTGACTGAAACTGGTATTATCTTCCCAATTGTGTTCTGTCATAGACTGTGTTCAAACACTTTTAATTTCTTTCCCATAATGCTTTGTGAATGCGGACAATTTGATTAGGTTTCTGACCCTGCTTTTATTGAGGGGGTGGTAGTGAGCCAGGGCCTTGGAAGACAAAATTCACCTCATAGGTGACACACGCCCAGGTCAGTTCCGAATACGTGCTCAATGTTACTGTTGTGCACGTGGCTCTAGATCAAGTTCTGATTTTCACTGTTGTTTTATTATGGATACTGTTTTAAGCTGAAAGACTTTTTTCCTCTTTCATTTTAATAATACAATAATATTTCTTATGACCATTTATTTAAAGCTCATTAAGAACAAGACACCAAGATACCAGCTTTGTCGATTATATCTTATTTAATTCTAAAAACTAGCCATGGGAGGTATTATTATCCCCATTTTATAGATAAGAAAATCGAGCCTCAAGAACACAGAGCACCTGGGCTAAGGTCACGACATAGCTTAGCAGCTTAGTGAATGACAGATTGGATTTGAATCCACAACTCTCTGATTCTGAAATAGGTCATCGACCCTGCCAGCTCCATGTTAAGTGATAAACATAAGTTTTAGCCCTTTTTTCTAACCCTAGTAAAACAGAGAGTTCCCTTGGGAAAGAACAAAAAAGTATTTTACCTTTTTCCCAGCACAACTGCCCCTGGGTCTTGGGACTTTGCTTCCAGCTCCTGAACTTCGTCTACTAACGTTTTAAAAGCAGTCCTCTTGATCCTGGGGGGAGGGGGCGGGGGAGGGATTTGCATGTAAATCTTTGTGTGAAGACGTAACACTACAAAATTGGTTTGTTATCCTGCTGCTAGGTACAATAGTAACCAGAGAATGGGCAATCATTTTTCAATAGAATTCACAAAATTACAGTAATTTTGAGCATTACGTAATTATAGAAACAAGTCTTAAAAGGCATGCTTTAGTTTTACAGTATTTAAACTCTCAGAGTTGTTAAATAAGCATCATATAATTAACTTTAATGATATCTTTTTTTTTTTGTGGGAAGAGGTAACATTTTAAAACTGACAATCCTTGAGAAAAATTAGTAAAGTTTTAGTTTCTTTCGTGCTATAGTGCATATAGGCTTTGAAACAGGCAGGCAAAAAACTCCCCCCGCCCACAACTCTTGTTCATCCATTAAACAATTACGTGTTTTGAGGTAACAGAATTTTCTTCTATCTTGAATTTTGAAGCTGATTTCTAAGGATGTACTCTCTAATATTGATTGAAACTACTTGCTTTCCTTCTCATTGTCTTTAGACTAATTTCCTAATTCCTCAATCACTCATTTCTTCTATATTTACATATGCAGAATTAATAAATATTAATAACTCCTACTTGGTAAACTGTACATTCTCGACCTGATGTTACAACTGGAGAAGTCTGAGGAGTAACATGCGTCTGTATTTTGAAGTATAGAACTGAGTACTATACTTACACCTTGTACACCACGTCAAGAAGCAAAGATGCCACAGGGATAAACAACAGGCCCATCCAGAAGACACCAGAACTAAACAACATGGCAGCCTGAGTAAATAATCAGAAACAACACTGCTTTAATAACCAAGACATACACCTTTCATGTTCAGTTTTTATATGATTTTAAGTAACATAATTAAAACTCACTCTGCAAGAAGATATACAATGACTTTAAATCCAACCCCGTGCACAATTCGGAATTAAAAGCCAAATGTGTTAAGATGTGTCTTTACCACATCTATTTCCCACCCCCCCCCCACTTAAGCAGCTAATACAGCAAGGTTTTATCATGTGCCAAATCTTTTCATACTTTCATGTGAGATTTTTATTACTGTGGTCAGTACAAGGAGTAATAAACATTGACCTTCTCTTACAATTTAGAATATCAAAATCAAGCTTTTGAAGCAAGTTTCAAATATACTCTGGCTTCCATTCTCTTACAACATGTAAAATAAATCCTAGCTGGAAACTAAATCTACTATTCCTGGCAAAAAAAAAAATTAACTTTTATAAAATATAATATTAAAAAATCATCCACATAAAACACGATACAGTATAATCAAATTAAGATATCTATGATATTAGGCAGACTAATCTTAATTTTTGTTCAAGAATTTACATAACTTGTATTGGTATGTCCTGTTACTGCAAAACTGCAAAAGTCAAACCAAGTATCCAGTGTGTAAAACCCAAATAACAGAGTCTTAAAAATAATTCTAATCATTCCCTTGTATTAAATACCAAATCACTATATCAGAATCTTTTAGGTTGCAAAGAAAATGATTCTATTTAAAAAATTAATAAATCGATTAGCTGTTTGCAATTAGAATAAAATCCCTCTGTATGTAATTAGATCACAGAGTTTAAAAGGAATATGTCATACAATAAAACCAAAAGAAATATTTTGTTTCACTTTGAGGCTATTTGTTTATCAGAATAAATTTGCAGTGCCTGTTTAAGTGCATAAATGTATTGGTATAACTCCATTAGAAAGCAGCCAATTAATGCAAACACCATTTACACTCTGCTTAAATTCATAAGGATTTTTTTTTTTAAACCAGGTGTGGTTCAGGAATTAAAAATGACCTAGAAAAAAAAAAATGACCTAGAGTTTAATTCTTTCAGGCCAATACACAGTTATACGTTAACAGTCCTAATTAATCAATCCTTATCTAACATAAAGATTATTAATTTTGAGATTACCTATTCATATTGACTTTCAACTGAGGACCAGGAACTCTTTTTTTGGTTTTGTTTTGTTTTGCATTAACATGGGCTTATTGACATAGATGGTCAGCTCAAGGATGCTATGGTCTTTTTTCCCCCTGATATAGGATTAAAGAACTCTGAAACATGTTTAAAGTAAAAACATACTACTACAAAAGAATTTCAGAAAATAAATGTGGCCACGTGGATTCAGTGAAATAGCACCTATATTCTAGACACCAACAAGACGAAAAATATTCACATAAAAGTCACTTTATTTTATAAGCAAAACATGATCTTCAACATGTTTGCTGACATCTTCAATAGTGAAAACCAACAATTACAATGTAATAGGAAATGTCTATCAAATCACTGGGTTTTGTTTAGATTGAAGGAAGTTTTTTAGTGAGGTAATAACTGCAAACACACACACACACACACACACCCCACACACAAACCCCCCCAAAAAACACCCCACATCAAAAAACCCCCACAAAAAACCAGACCACATTTCTTTTTCCTTCTTGGGGGAAAAGGCAGATAAGATTTTAAGTCCCACAACTGAAAATGTCTCCTTTCCTTGGCGTAATTTTAATCTATTTTAACTTGGGGCAAAAGAAGAAAGATTTACGCTTGCCTTTGCCACCTTGTATTAGATGTCGCTGGTGGAAAAGGCAAATGTGGTGTGGAGACTCTGGGCTGCTAATTCTGACCATTGTGATGTTAACTATGAATGGGGAACAACGGGCGCCCACTATTCAGTCCACCAGCCTTTGGCTTTACAAATGAACAACATGAATTGAGGGGAAAAAAGTTTTTCTGCATCATATCTGAAAGCCTGTCAGATTTTTTTTTTCTTTTGCAGAGTTAATCCAAACCTAAAAGATTTAAAGCCGACATTCGCATTAAAGACAGAGTCTCTTTGTATTTTTTGGAAGAAGAGGGGGGAGAAAAAAAATAAAATCCCACAGAGGTATTTCCTTCCTTTCTGTACAAGAAAGCTCCCCCTCCGTCTGGAGAGACCATTTTTGTCTCTAACTTTTCACATCTCGCCACTCGCAGGCAGGTCAGCTGGGGGAAAAGCGCCTGATCCCTGCAGACAATGGGGGTAACAGGAGCAGCCTGTTCGGGGCCGGGCTCGGGCTCCCTCCAAGAGCGGTTTGTAAACTGCTCCGAACGTGGGAGACTGGTGGGCCCTGCCAAGCAGCCCCCAAGGCCCCCTCCTCGAGGCCCTGTGAAACCAAATGGAATCTGCCACAAAAGTGGCTCCCAGGGGACTTGAGTCGCCACAGAGCTGGGAAGGTGGAGGGCACGGGCCTGCACGGGGAACAAGAAGAGCTTGTCTCTGCACAGCAGCGCTGGCTCGCTGTCCCACCATCATCCCACCATCGGGCCATCCCACCACGCGGGCTTCCAAAGTGAACTCACAAGGCCGGAAAACGCAGGTTGCAGAGGAAAGAGGAGGCATGGTTGGGAAACTTCCGCGTGAACTTGCAGAGAAAGCACATTTGAGAAACACACCAGCATCTCTGCATCTGAGGCTTGACTGGCTAAGAGGGGCTTCCTTCTGACCCACAGGAGGCGGTCCCCTAGCACCTAGTTCCCACACCAGGGAGAAACACTTCTTCCCCATCAGGGCCCCCAAGTTCAGTCTCCTGGGAGAGGGACTTTAAATGTGCTACCTGTCTCCCCAGCTTTAGCTTTCCTCTACCCTGCCTTTTCCACATTAAATGTCAGACTGCTGCACTTGCTCCTCAGACTATCTCCTTGGGCCCTGACTGGAGCAGGACTGATGATAAACAGCCCCGAGTAGGTCCTGGCACTGCCCTCCCTTCCCAGCTCTCACACTCCCCCGGACACAGGAGGTACCTGCTTCCTCAGCCGGAAAGCAGACTAAGAACTAAACCTCATGCTGTTTGTAGAGGAGCTCCTTTTTTAATGGACACTGATTAACAACCTTTCCCTTCTTCACTTAATTTTCAAATTTCTTAAAATACCTAGATATTTCTTTCTAGTGATCTCTTCTATGAGCTTCAAGGAAGGACATTTTTGTCACAGTATCAAAATTCAGTGTAAGTCAGCTTGTAAATGTCACAATGTATGTTCATCTCAAGACTGAAACTGACCAAGGTAAGGGACCACTAGTAAGTTGCCATTCAACTCTATTTGTTAATTTAGGAACTGGAGACAAATTATCTTTTTCATAAAAATTATTAGACTGTCGGGGCATAATAATTTAGGAAGGGAAAATTATTCAGAAAACAGTGCTGTAAATCTTGCTTAGTTGTTTTGCAGAGGGTGGGGAGGACAGCAAGATAAATTAATATAAATTCCAGGGAGGTGAAGAGTTCATGTCAATAATAACAAAAAAACCAAGGAGTGATTATTAAGTGTCTAGATAAGGCTTTATAAAAGGGCTTTTTAAGCTTAAGAACAGTAAAACAAAAACAAAAGTTATAAGAAGAAATGCTTTAAAGAATGGATTCATTGGGCACCTGGGTGGCTCAGTGGGTTAAGCCGCTGCCTTTGGCTCAGGTCATGATCTCAGGGTCCTGGGATCGAGTCCCGCATCGGGCTCTCTGCTCAGCAGGGAGCCTGCTTCCCTTCCTCTCTCTCTGCCTACTTGTGATCTCTCTCTGTCAAATAAATAAATAAAATCTTTAAAAAAAAAAAGAATGGATTCATAAAAATGTCTAAGTTCCCCATGTTCTAAAAGAACATAATTAGAAAGTAAATGATAAACAAGAAACTGGAGAATGAATGACTGCCACAAATATATGAAATTCTGCATTCATACTGGATTATAAAAATAGACCATTTATCTTCATAAGAACAGCTAAGATCCCAATAAATAAGCAGAAGACCAGAGAAGGTATTCACAAAAGCAGCAGCAAGTAATCAATAACATGGGAAAGTGTTGCACCTCTGTGTAGTCATAGAAACACTACAGATTAGATCAGATTGAAACAATTCACTATCACAGCTGGTGTGGGAGAAACAGCTCTTTGTAATAATTTATATTCCTACTGGCGATATACTCGCCTTTGGGGAAAGTATTTGGCAATGTGCTTCAAGGATATAAACATTCATTCCTGTTAATTTGATAATTTAATTTCTGGAACTATGTCTTGAAATTTGGGACAGCTTTTGCATATAGGTTAGTATCCCATGAAACAGTTCTGTGGTTACTAGTTCTGAGAGCACAACCCCCAAAAAGCATGTTATGGCCCAAGGCTTAGTAAAGGTATAAAGAAACAACAGCAGCGCCCCCTTAAGAGTCACACGGTAAACTAGCATATTTGAGGCTTTGAGAAATTGCTGTAAAGAACCCTACTGAACAGTTATTTACTTATTTACTAATTGTTTTATTTAAGTAATCTCTACACCCAGCCGTCAAAATGATGACCCTGAGATCAAGAGTCATAAGCTCTGCACCCCTGAACAGCTTTTTATTTTACTTACTTACTTAATAAATTTATTTATTTTTAAAGATTTTATTTATTTGAGAGAGAAAGTGAGAGAGACCTCGAGAAGGGTGCAGGTCAGAGCAAGAAGGTGACTCCCCACGGAGCTGGGAGCCTGATGCAGGACTCAATCCCAGGACTACGGGACCATGACCTGAGCTGAAGGCTCAGGCACCCAACTGAGCCACCCAGGCACCCTTGAGCAGTTTTTTAAATCAAGGTTTCCAAGTGTATTTATCCACGTGGAACCCTTTTGCCACATTCTGCTTACTATATACATTCCCTGGAACTAATTCTGGGGAATGCAGATATTCAATGTGGGTTCTTTTAAATAGGAAAACATCAGTGAAAATGAACAGGACACCATGCAGGTGGCTACAGAGATGTACATCCATATTAGGGTTTATTATCCAAGCTGTTCAAGATGCTGTTCACAGACTGTAATTATTAGAAAACGGATTGTCTTAAAGAGCCCTAAATAAAGGGAAAGGTAAAATATCCCAGCGGTCTGTCAGGAGGCTTCTGTTAGCATGTAAACACACTTCCTGGGAAGGTTGGTGGTTTCTATTATCTCTATGGGGATCAATCACAATCTTATAGCAGTTCCGGGATTCACAACCTACTCCATGGCTTCCTATTATCCTGAGGGTACAGTACAAAATCCTTAATAGGATTTCAAGATCTCACCTACTTGACTTCTGTTTGCTTCCCAGGAGCCATCTCTTAAGCCAGCCCCGTCTCTAGCTACACATGTGTGTTTCAGTTCTTGGAAAGTGCCCATGCACACTCTTGTCCTTGGACCCTTCCATCTCTGACCCCCCGTTTAATTCTCCCATTGGATGGAACCTTCTCCCTTAGACTTGGGTGAGCTGACCTTACTCTGGGCTTCCATTTTGATGGCACCTAGCCCCCATTTTCTAGTTGCTCGTCTGTCTTCCTGTTAGACCATACTCTCTAGAAGACGAAGAAACGTATCTTGAGTTCTCACAACCAAAGTTCTTAACCACCAAGCAGGTGCTCAGAAAAGGGCTGTTTACTAAATAATTCTTACAACCCAGTGTTGGGATAGATTGAAAGTCGGAAACACTTGGGACTTGGGGCTCTGCTCCTGAGATGTGGTGGTGACACTTGGCTTGGTTTTCTTGTGTTCTGGCGTGGAGTTATCCTGGAGCAGTTGTAACTAGGTGTTTATGTGATCTGGGGAGGTGGGAGAAAAGGTTGATCCAGCTCCTTAACCATCATTTTTCAACACAGGTTGTCTTTTCTGTTAGAAAAGCAGAGCAACAGGGGCACTTGGCTGGCTCAGTCAGTAGAATATATGACTCTTGACCTTGGGGTTGGGGGTTTTGAGCTCCATGTTGGGTATAGAGATTACTTAAAAATAAAATCTTAAAGCAAAAAAGCTGAGCATGATGCATTAAAAACGAGGTATGTTAAACTATCTCCTCCCCCATCTGAACCAACAGAAATATTTCAGTGAATCAGGGAAAGTGTGATAACTGGAAATGACATATTTTGATGGGGGAAGTTGGGAAAGGATACAGAACGGGCAGTAAGAGAAGGAAGGTCTCCCACCAACATTAATGAAGGCTTTTATTAGCTACATGAATACTTTGCAATGTCAAATAAAAAGAAGAATATATCATCCCAGTCTTCCCCATCTCAACAAATACAAACTTTATCCTTCCAGCTGCTCTGGCCAAAAAGCTTACGAGTCACCCTTGCTTCCCCCCTTTTCTTCCAAACATCCAATCTTTCACCAATCCAATCTGCTCTACTTAATAACACAATCTACATCAATGTTCAGAGTAGCATCATTCACAACAGCTAAAAGGTGGAAATATCAATAAACAAGTGGAAACATTTAATGGATAAATCTATAGACTACACGCAATGGATATCAGCCTAAAAAAAATCTGGACACATGCTACAACAGATGAATCCTGCTAAATGAAACAAGCTAAACGAAGTAAGCCAGACACAAAAGGACACAAAGTCTACGATTCCATGTATCTGTGGTGCCTAGGATAGGCAAATTCAGAGACAGAAAGTAGAACAGTGGTTGGTGGGGTGGAGGGTGGTTTGGGGGAGGAAGGAACGGGGAGTAACAAACGCATATGGGGTTTCGGTTTGGGATGATGGAAAAGTTCTGGATATGGATGGTGGTGAAGGCTGAAGCACATTGAATGCACTTATAATGCCACCGAACTGTAGACTTAAAAGTGTTTAAAATGATCAATAGTAAATTACATACGTACATGTTTATCAAATAAAACATGTTTAAAAAATTACAAGTATTCCAAGAACAAAAATCCTCTTCCCCCGCAAACCCAGACTCTACCCACTACATAGCCCTTCCACCCTGGTCTAACTTCCCACCATGTCTTCTCATCTCTGTTCAAGGTCACCTTTCTTTCTTTTTTTTTTTTTTAAGATTTTATTTATTTATTTGACAGAGAGAGACCATAAGTAGGCAGAGAGGCAGACGTAGAGAGAGAGGAGGAAGCAGGCTCCCTGCTGATCAGAGAGCCCAATGCGGGGCTCGATCCCAGGACCCTGGGATCAAGACCTGAGCCAAAGGCAGAGGCTTCAACCCACTGAGCCACCCAGGCGCCCCTCAAGGTCACCTTTCCAGGGATGCCTTCCATGACCATGCCACTTAAAGTAGCACCCCACTTCCACATTAGTCCTTTCTATGCTTTTCCCTACGTGACAGCTCTCCATGGCCCTTACTTCCATCTGGTGGTCCACAGAGTAAGTTTAGATATTTGTCCCCCTCCTTCCCTTCTTTCTTCCCTGGAAAATATAAGCACCTGTGGCCAGCAGTTTTCTCTTTTGTTCACTGCTATATCCCCAGCAACTAGAATGGTCCTTTGACACATAACTGTTGAAAGAATAAATAATTTAATCCAAGTTAAGGGCACAAATGGAGGGTAAAAAGAGACTGGACTAGTGTCTTAACAGTGATTACCTTTGGATAGTGGGGTAGTGCTACTTCTCTCCTTTTTCCTCTATTCTCCAAAGTTTACTTAATGACTCCGAGCTACTCCCCTAAATCAGAATTATGAATTTCACTTTATAAAGCAGAAATATCAATTTTCACTGATATGAGAAACATTCAAGATAGTTATAATAAAGCCGCTATTTTCAACCAGACCCTCACCTCTCTTTCCACATTTAGGATTACTTTCCTAGGCTCAGTTACATTTATGCAGAGAAGATGTATTTTCTTTTTCCCCAAATGGCTCTCTAACTGGGAAGAACGGACGATTCAATAGTGATTACCCCCTTCAGGAACATGGTATGTTTATTTATTCAACTTTTTTTTTTTTTAATTTCTCTCATTTGTCTCATTTTCTAGCTTTCTTCTCACTACCCCTATATGTAACTGGCTAAAGTCTCTCTTGTTGCTGTGAATGGGACCTTACATTTTCTTTGTGTAGGAGGGCTTATTTTTGAAGATTGAGGGCTTTTCCCAGGGAATTAACAAGTTTTGGAAAAAAAAATCCAAACATGTATTATATATAGCTTATATATCCCAATATGAGCTTTTTTTGGATTTGGTCAGTAGGGTGTCAGAACCAAGAGTGTAATTGTTCTTTCTGGCCACAGTACCTTTGAAATATCTTGGTAGAGCAGCCCTGCCTATGCAGAGTTCCTCACATCACATGACCTCCCGTTTCTTTTTTTAAAGCCTTTCACCAAGTTATGAGCTCACATAACACCTCTTGCTGCCTTCTCTGTCTCTGTCTCTGTCTCTAAGCCTTCTGGTGTCCCCTGGAAGCATCTTCTTGAAATCATGTTCATAAAAAAAAAAAAAAAAAAAAAAAAAAAAATCAGTGCTCAACTCCAGGTTTTTAGGTACTGTTTCTTTTCATACAAATTTTCTGGGTCTTTCCTTCAGTGACTACCCATCGTGGGTAGTCTAGTTCAAAACTTCCCTCCGATAAAACCCAATGACAGAGGAATGCACATGCCAAGTTCTGCATTCTGGTGTTTATCCCTGAGAAAGGTCTCTGATGTCTTATTTTCATTGAAAAAAATTCTTGCAATTTTTTGACTCTATCATATATTCATGTCAAAATTGAAAATGTTTTTCATCCCTGACTAGTTTATTATCAGCGTTGATTTATCATGTCTTCTGACCCAAATTTTTTTTCTATGGTCTCAGGTACTTTCTAGAATACTATGTATTCCTTAATGAAAAGTCATCCACCATGGCTTAAAGTAATGATGTTAATGACATTAGAGTAGATTTCTGTGACCCAGGCTTTGCTTAACTTTTCAGTTCTAGCTCTAACCTTTCCCTCCCATGGCCACCCCAAACTCCTTCTGTGCTTGGGCTGTTTTCTACTTGGAAAATCCTTCCTGCACTTGGACAGCATGAGGAACAGCAGTACCAAGGAACTATCTAAATTCTAGCCTGGGGTTTGAAGGTCCTGTCCTCTGCTAGCCCCTGGGCATCCTGATCACAATAATTAGCATCCGTCATTATAATTACCTTTGATCTGTTGTTTTATCCACAAGACACAACCTCCTCAGGACGACTCTCTTTTTCACCTTACGAACCACTGACATTTAGGATAGGTCTTGATACCCAGTCACTCTGTAAATCTTGGTTGTAGTGAGCTGCCTGGGCTGTTCTACAGGATGAATTATTAATTTCCCCATAAAAACAGACAGGGCAGAACACCCAGAAAATAACTAAGAAAAAGAGTGTTTCAAATAAACTCCAGCCATGTTTGCAATTATTCCCAGAAGCTCTTGATTACTCAGAGACAAAAGAAAAACCTTGGCTTGGCCTACTCCAAATAAACAAACAAAAATTGTAGAAAAGATGCAAATTGTTCCAAAGCATAGGAAAAAATAGGCAAATGGAATAGCAGCTCCTAGCCTTTATGTGCTTTTTGCCCCCCATGGACGTTTCTGGATGGTGGTGATGGGCGGAAGCGGGAGTGATCATTTTGAGGGACTCGGAACCCATGTTCAATCTAGCTGTCCATGCCAGGAGCAGCCTTTGTACCTCCAGCCTCTGGCAAAGGGAGGAATGAGAAAAGACAAGATTAAGAAAAATATTCAGAGGAAAGGGACAAAGAGTGAGTTAGCTGGGACCGGAAGCGGTGAGTTAACTTTTTTTTAAAAAGAAAGTTAAATTTCACTATATACCAATTTATACTGAGAACTGAACATGCAAAATCATCTTTTCTAAAAGGGAGCCCAGAGCACCAGGATATATGTGGCTCTGAAACTCTATTTTCTGGGGATCTAGTTCCCAGAACAGTGAAACTAATTAAGAACAGAACTTGTTTTATTTTAATCTTCCTTATTGTGCTTTTCAAAAAAGTTAAAAGTAGAAAAATGGGGGCAGAATTAGTAACCAGATATTCTTTTCATTATAAGAAATATAATTTAAAAATGTTAAGATATTCTTGGACAAGTTGTACAAGTTGGGGAACACCATCTCAGCGCTTAACCTGTTTACTTCGTCTATCATTCCTGCAGGATCTTTTTTTAGAATTTTGTGAATGCATTCTATGTCAAAAACCATCTCAGAAAGCAGCAATTGTTGGATTACTAGTAATTCAATCTGTGAGACATGCTGACCTATATCTCAGAGTGTAGAAAGTTACTTTTAAAAAATTGGAAATTTATTTTCCAGCTTTACTGAGATACAATTGACACATAACATTATGTAAGTGTAAGGTATACACGGTGATTTGATATGTTTACAAACTGTAAAATGAGTACCACCAGAGCATCAGTTAAAGCCTCCATCCTGTCACATAATAACCAGCTCTTTTGGTTAAAAATCAAAAAAATCAAAAAATCAAAAAGCACTTTGCTATAAGAAAGACCTATAAAGGCTGTTAAATGGCTTATGTCGAAAAATGACTTTCATGGCAAAAACTTCAAGTTGTTCCCCACTATATTCCTCCTCCCCTTCTTAGATGCAAACACTTGATTTTTGGCTGGACACTTTGTCCGCTAGCTTA
This sequence comes from Meles meles, assembly GCF_922984935.1. Taxonomy (NCBI): domain Eukaryota; kingdom Metazoa; phylum Chordata; class Mammalia; order Carnivora; family Mustelidae; genus Meles; species Meles meles. The sequence goes on along the minus strand of NC_060067.1, from coordinate 33,516,239 downwards.
GACTATATTCCTCCGTCTGTCTTGTTGCAACTCTATGTGGCCATATTACCAGCTCTTGGCCAATGAGATCTAAGTGGAAATGTGGTGGGGCATATCTAGGAGAGAGCATCAAAGAGAAAGGGTTAACCTTTCTTCCTCCTTTTCTTATTGGCTGGAATGTTGGTAAAATGACTAGCGTGGAAGCAGCCACTTTGGATTATGAGGTCAGCAGAACAGCAAAGAGCAGAAAACTGGTTCCTGAGGACTGTGCAGCTGCCACACCAGCCTTTGACTGTCTGTCATCACCAATGTCTTTTACATGAGAGAGAAACAAATTGCTATCATTTCATCCACAATTATTTGATTTTTTTTTTTAAGCATCAGAAAATATGCCCAAAAAATCACTTGGTTCAGATGATACGTGCTGGGAAGCCTAAGTGATAACATGAAACAAAGCAGCTTTGGAGCACTCACTGACAATATCTTTATCTTAGTCTAACAGGGAATGCAAGAATTGTGTTCAATTATGAGCTTTACTGAAGCAGATCACACAGTGACACCTGCGGTTTCCTTTATGAGCCTTTCTGAGGGAATCCCTGGCATGTAACTCAGAAACAAGCTGCGCTGGTCTTCTGAGCAAGAATGCCGAGCTTGTGGAGATGATCTGCCCTCTGCCCATTTCATTGACTCCCCATAGCACTTTCTCCCACCCTCTCTGCTCCAGGATTCCTGCCTCGGAGCACCGGCACCTGCTGGTCTCTCAGCCCTGAAATACTCTTCTTCACACATGCATCATTTTGAGTCTTAGCTTAATCATTCCTTCTTCAAAAAGACCTTCCCGGAGTAGCCATTCTTGTCCTGTCTCATAGCACAGCATCCCGTTTTCTCTCTGTCACTTTGTGAGATGACTGTTAGTCTTTCATCCCTTAGTCATCTGTTACCTGATTTAGTGATTGTTTCTCCCTCCTGTTCCCTGGTCCCCTCACCCCACCTGCTGATGGGTATCTGGCCTCATGAACCCATTACTTAGACATGGTGTCCGGCACCCATTAAGCAGTCAACATATGTTTATGGAATGAATGAATACAAGAATGAATGGACTCCAGAGAACAGGCAAAGCTCTGTCCCACTAACAGCAGGCTCTGTTCAATTTTCTAGGGTTTGCCCACGGTCATGGCATTTTGGGTCCACAATATCATCTCTTGTGTTTATGACGCCAACATCCCATCATTAGCAATGAGATCCTTAGGGGCAAGAACAGGTTCCATTCCTCTCTGCATCCTCCACTGCCCAACACAGAGCCTGGCCTATGCTGGACACTCAGTATGTTTGCTCTGCATTGTCCTTAAAATGCTGTGTCTACAGAAAGTCGGCTGTCACAATGACTCTAAAGACAGCTCTAACTTTATAATGTCCTGATTCGCTATTACAGTTGTCTGTCCACATCTCTCCCTGCTTCTTAGTTTTTGTTTTTTTTTTTTAAGATTTTATCTATTTGGGAGAGAGAAAGAGCGGGAGCAGTGGGGAGTAGCAGGCAGAGGGGAGAGGGAGAAGCAGAGACCCCCACCCTCGAGTAGAGAGCCCGATGTGGGGCTTGATCCCAGGACCTTGGAATCATGACCTGAGCTGAAGGCAGATGCTTAACGGACTGAGCCACCCAGGCGCCCCTGTTTTTTTAGTGTTTCCACACAGCTTCTCTTTACTTGGGCTTGGAAGCGGCTATGCCGCCAGCTGCCTTCAGCACTGTGGAAGTCTGGCCTGTCTCATTTATTGCAGGGGCACGAGGCCTGGTGACCAACAGCGTGTTTTGCTGGTTGGGTTCCCAACTGCCGGCTCACTGAAGAACACGTGACAGACTTCAGGCTACTCGGCTAAGCACAGTCATCTTGGATGAGACTCTGCTGTATCATAACACTGCCCCACCCCATCGGCAAGGGCTGGTCTTGTGACCAACAAAAAAGCACATGCCATCTTGGTAATTAAAAGCTGATAGATGAGGGGCGTCTGGGTGGCTCAGTGGGTTAAGCCGCTGCCTTCGGCTCAGGTCATGATCTCGGGGTCCTGGGATCGAGTCCCGCATCGGGCTCTCTGCTCAGCAGGGAGCCTGCTTCCCTCTCTCTCTCTCTCTGCCTGCCTCTCTATCTACTTGTGATCTCTCTCTGTCAAATTAAAAAAAAAAAAAAAAAGCTGATAGATGAATAAAGACTATTTTAACCAGGAAACTCCTCATACATAAAGTAATTCATCGTCTTGGTCCAGTGGCCAATGGCACAATTTAGGAAAATCGTATCACTAATGTAGTTTATTAATACCTTTCCTACACGGGTGACACCAAAGAGTTCAACAAAGATTTTTATTGTTTTTCAGAGGGACTTTACAAACCTCAATCAAGAGATCTGAAATTCTGTAAAACACATGCTTATTCCTTAACTTCAATTTCCTCCGGTAGTTTTATAGATCCCTTAGGCCAGGGCGAGCAGGACCAGATGGTGCTTTACGCTGTATGTCTGCAAAGCCACGATAAATTTAAAAGTTTTGCCGATACTAAGCTTCTGGTATTCATCGTGATATGAAATGATCCCTGATGTATGTAGTTTGCTCTTTATTTTTTAATCTGGCACACTCATCATAGTGGCTACACTGTTTTCTTCTGGAAATTAAAACCAAACCAAGCCAAACCATACCAAGCCCAGTAACATCATCTAGACAAGTCGGAAAAGCAGGCGAGCATATGTTTATGTAACATAGCACTTCTCCCCAGGGTCTACCTTACCCCATAAATTGTTGCACTGGTGTGAAAAAATACAAGTCAGGTCTGAAAAAAAAAAGTCCTTCTCTTAAATCACAACCATATTTGTGAGAAGAAGACAGCAACATATTTAAAGTCACAGCCAAGCTGTTGCACTTTCTTTTGCTTTTTCCTCTCCTCTGTAATTTCTTACTGTTGCATGTTCTACCTTTGTATAATCCACTGTTCCCCCACCCTGATGTCAGCATTCCCTCGTAACAGATAATTATGTCCATAATTCCAGTTCCTGGGATACTTGTTAATCATTAGCATCAACTCACTCTTCTGGACCGAGAGGCAGAATTACTCTAATGGAAACAAAGTGCAAGAGCTATAGGAAGGAATGTTCCCAAACGGCGACACCCTGCCCACCAACTGAGAGCCACCCAGTCTGGCTGTAGCTGGAGTCATCCAAGACGGCATTCAACTCTGAGATATTCGGGGAACCCTTTTTGGAACTTCATGCATGTACAAAGTGCTGAAGGCAGGGGAAAAGAATCGATCTGATGGTGTGAAAAGAACCCCCAATCCGTGGGAAGAGCTAGTATAGCTCTTGAGGACGGCTGATGATAGAAATAATACGTACAGACAACGGGCTTAGTCTACCAATGGGATGCACCTACTTCGATGGTTGCCACTCACACGAGAAGGACATCTCATGTCCTTAAGGCTGATGAGGCTGGGAGGAAACGCCTCCATGGAGAGGGATGAGACAAGGGAGAGAAATGTAGAAGGCACAGAAGACAGTGTGTAAGGAGATTGAACGCAGATGCTGCATTCCAGGCTCAGCGCACTCACAAGCCATGTGAACTTGAGAACCGTGTGTAACAACTCTGTGTCCGTGAAATGTACAATTCCCCATGTTGCTGTGAATGCCCATAGTGAAGGCAAGGAATGTGCTGGTGACTGGTCTCTAGAAAACGAGGCCCTATTACTATAGGAGTGGAAACTGGGCATTTTCCGATGATAATGGGATGATCGGGTTTTTGTTTTCATAAGCATCTTTTTTAATATGATGGGTATTGGTTATCTTAATACTGTGGTCAAGAAGAGGCAAGCGGCCAGGATATGAAGTGACATGGCATTTCTATAAATGGGTTAGGGCGCCGGGTAGGTGTGGAAAAGGGAGAATTAAAAATCTGCGTGCTTTTGAAAAGAGATGGGAACATGTCTGCACCTGGCAAACTTATGGAAACTGATCAGGGCTGTGGGTATCCGGGGAATAGCAGCTAAATCAGGGACATCAATGGAGTGCAGGGAAGATGGCTGCAGGAAAGAAAGAAAGAAAAAAAAAAAAAGAATTTCCCACCTGGGGGGTTAAAAAGAGTGAGGGCCCGAAGAGAAAGTATTTAGATCCTTAGGATGTTAGAGGAAATCAGGAAACCAGTGGATTTGAAAAGAAGACCTGGGATGAATTCTCTGAGCTACTTGCTATCACTTTGCCTACCGCAAAGGTTTATTATTACATGGATTTAAATAAAACAAGGAACGCCGGAAATCACACACAGCGCCTGCAGCACATGCTGTGTGCACAGTAAATGATGGTTCCCTTCCCGTCCCCTCTCAGTGTTGCAAGGATTCTCTTTGAACGTGTTGAGAGAAATAGCTCTGTCTTCAGACGGGGCTGCAAAGATGAACTAAGAATGTAAACTGGACAGGACTAGACAATCTTGATCTATGTGTGAACACGAGTCCAACTGAATATAGAAGCATGAGATCTGTACCTGTAAGTTGCCTAATTTGCGTGCGGCACCCTGACAGCCTGTGAACTAGAACAAAACAGCCTGTGCCCTCGCGGCAATTCAGATGTTCCTCTGGAGGGAGCAGGGTGAAGGGGAGGGCACAGAGATCTGAATCTTTAGGTGCTGGAAGGCAGCCTTGGAGCTGCGGATGACAGATTCTGCCAAAGTGTCCCTGCTGGCCACTGGCCACAGAAAGAGGCAGTTAAATGAGCTCAGTCTCCTGCTCTGCTGCTAGACATCACGACCCACTGGCTCTCTAGATGTTAAAAAGATGCTCTTTTTGAGCCAAAATCGGCCCCTGCATCTTCTCTGTGTCTCTGTTTTCTCATCTGTCAACTGGTTATATCAGGTTTGCTGTGAGGAGCCAATGACCTGAGGACATCCTCACGAAGCACATCCTGACGAAGTTCACAGACGACATGATGGGGTCTGCCTTGCTTTCTTTTCCTCTCACTCCTCCCATCCAGGTGGCTGGCAAATCCCAACTGCTCAACCTTTAAAGGGGATTGGAATCTGACCCCTGCACCAGGGCCGTCCGCCTGGCCCACGCCAACATCTTCTCTCACCTGGGTTACTGGGATAACTTCCCAAATGGTTTACAACACAGCAGCCCTGGTCCTGCCCTGAAAACCCAAGTCAGATCCCAATACCTCCCTCTACAGTCCCTCCAGTGGCTCCTGATCTGACCAGAAATAAAAGCCACAAGGCTGTGTGGGGAGCATGACTGAAAGTGTGGCTCTTGGTCCCCCTTGCTTGCTATATTTTTCTTTATATACTTCTATCCGCCTATAGATTTCATGTCATTATTTTGTCTTCTTCCACTAAAAAAAGGAGGCTGAGAAGTATATGACTTTTTGTCTATTTTATTCACTAATGAATCCACAGTTTCTAGAACAGTGCCTGACACTTTGAAGAACGTCAACAAATTACTGGTAAACTGTTGACTGAAGGAATGCATATGAAGTACTTAGAGAAGTTCTGGGGATATGGTGTTTAAGACACACGAGGTATTAATGGTGGCATTATTTCTCCCAGATCTTGGCTGCCTTTTTGAAGAACTTCTCTGTCCTGTGGATGCCACACAGTGGAGCGCCCTCCAAAATACCACCTGAACCAGGACGGGGGAGCTGGGCTGCTCTTCTCAGTCTTATTTACTCCATCTCTCATTATTCTGTACCATCCTGCAGGGCCTTATGAAGCCTTTAGGCAACCAAGACACACATACATATTAATTATTTTGTTTTAGGAGGAATTGCTGTCACATTAGTACAGGAAAGAACTGGAGACCTAGGGTAGAGTGTGGGGATCAGACACCGAGGCTGCGTGGTGGTCGTGACAGAAAGTTACCACACACTACCTCACAAATCCCGTGGAGGAACCTTAAGTCCTGGGGACTGCCCCGGGCCATGGTGCATTACATGGATTACATTAAACACATCGAATTGAGGAAGGCTAATATTTACACTGAGCCCGATACTACTTATAGTAATATATTACTATATATAACACTCAGTAATATATGTAATATATAATAGTATTTTGTTATAATAGTATTTTGCTGTGAAAGTTAACAGATGCATAAGTAAATTTTATCCAGGATGGCTGGCCAATTTTATACATACACACACACAGATATTGGTAAATAAATGAATTTTTCATATATTTGCATGTTTGTATATATGCATGTATGCATGTATCTGGCTATAGTCTTTTAAAAAAAAAGATTTTACTTATTTATTTCAGAGAGGAAGAGAGAGAGAGAGAATGAGCAGGAGGAGGGGCCAAAGGGGAGGGACGAGCAGACCTGCACTGTGTGTGCAGCATGGTGCGGGGCTCGATCCCAGGACCCTGAGATGATGACCTAAGCCGACATCAAGAGGCAGCTGCTCGACTCACTGAGCCGCTCAGGTGCCCGTTTCTGGCTATACTCTCGATTGCAAGATAGAATTTAAGCTTAGAAAAATGTAAACCTAAGGGTAGTTCCTTCTTTCTGAAAATAACTGGATCACAGTAGAACTAGTGACTCTCTACATGTAGTAAGAATGTTCGACACTGAGTATTGCTACAAATATTTCTTGGGATCCATTGCTCCAGGCCCGGGAAACAGCAAATGTGGACTATCCATCCCGGAGAATCTGAGTGGCATACTTGTTAAACCCTGTCTTGGGAGTTGTTGAGAGGCTCATTTGCTCACATACACATATATCAAAATGCTTTGTAAGCACTAAGTACTACATAAATTTAAAGTATTTTCTTTGAATAAATTCAACCGACTTACATTTTGGACAAACCAGTCAAGCCTATAGGTAAATTAATCCATTCTTCATATTTTCAATGGAGCCCCAGCTATTTAAACATTATATTCAAAGCATCAGGAGTAATAAAATAACAAGAAAAAGAAGCCCTGTTAGCACTTCCCACTGTATACGAAGTGAACAGAAACGTGATGGAGGACTGACATTCATTTCACTTCGAATTAAACACAGCATCACCGCAAGTCCCAAGAGATGATATTAAGTTTTGTGTTTGGGTAATACCAGGAATTCTACAGGCAAGGCTAGAATTCTATTTGGTTGGCAAGAAGCCAATCACACTTCACACTTGTTCTAGAAGTAGGTGGTCAAAAACTCTGTTCTTGTCATCAAAAGCTGTTGGCTTCAGTTGCTTAAACTACCTCAATCTCAACATCTCTCGGGTCCCTGATCTTGAAGATAAAGCATTCAGAAATGAGATAAAATGAGGTCTCATGAAAATGACATTAAGTTGAAATTAACATGAGGGAAAAGCAGGTCCAATCAGACGAGCCCATCAAATGGACACAAAGAAGAGGACTGATTTTCCAAGTGGCATCTTCAGACGTATACGGTCTTGGATTTTATTTCTTCAGGGAAAAAGGGCTCAAACCAAGGTAGGGAGGAGGTGCGTTCATAGATTTCTCTCTGTTTTCCTCAAAATACATGCTGTAAATCTGCTAGAGTTCACAGTACATGTTTCAAAAGCGGCCTTCACTTTTGGTGGAAGGAAATACTTGTTCCTTGATATGTCTGGTTTCGCTGTAATAGTATATAATGCCTCTCTCTAATAAATTTAACCACAGAATTTTTTTTCTTAAAGTGTGTCTGCATTCTGCTAATTTATAAAAAGCAGGATGCTGTCAGATAAAATTTCATGAAAATGATCTATAAACCAGACTGTCAAAAGTGAAAGGTACTCAGGCGGTACTTAGGGGGCAACAAATCCATGGAAACCACTGGAAAGCTTTCCTGAGGCTGCAGGACAACAATGTAGGAATGGAGCTCACATTTCCTTGATTTGCAAGTTACTGTGAGGTCACAGGAAATCCTGAAATGTTTTCCACATTTTCCTTTATACATTTTATGTCAAATTTCCTACAATTGAAATCATAAACCTTCCTACTGCTGGAATCTCTTCTGAAGGAAAGGAGATCTTGTGACACTCCCCCATGAACACCTAATAACTCAATTCCTACCCGTGTAACAAGAAACTGACAGACAGGATTGAAAATGGACTGTGATAAGGCCGCATCGTCAGATGCCCTAACTTGTTCAGAATGAAAACCAAACTGGTATCATTTAAGAAGACTCTCAGAAAGTACATTTAATCCAGCGACAGTAGACTTTTCTTTAGAATAAGAGATAACGGAAGAAATGATAGACTGTCCCAAAGACATAAGCTTACCATTTCCCCAGACTGCTTCTCCAAAATGTATCTGTGGATTTACGGTCTAATTTCAAAATGGCATCTTCTGGGTGGAGATTCTTAACATGATTCAAGCCCCCGACGACCATATTTTATGGTTCTAGCTATGCTTATGAAAGGATAAGCCAGATTTAAGTAAAATGTCTAAGTGTAAAATAGTCCCTCAAGATTTATCACTTGCAACCGTGGAGTTCAAGAATAGCTTTTAAATGGTCAAATACTTTCTTTTAACATAAATCCAAGCTGAACGATTAGGGCTCACTAATGAATACCAATTTTCCAGCTTTGTCTGTCATGAGTGATGGGGACACCTTACCTCTCCTGACATATCGGGGGCCATCGGAACGGTGGGCCACAGAGACGAGTAGATGCCAAAAAACACCACCCAGAGTGCGATGCTGCCCCAAATCGCTATGTGGCTGAACTGTGAAGGGAATGTGAGACATGAGACTTTCAGGGAGACTGAGGGTACACACACACACACACAGCTTTTGCAAACGCCCTTATCACTCTTTCACTGCACCATAAACTATTCTCTCTAGGAATTTCTGAATAATGGTGACGTCTTCCATCAGTGCTAATGCTAGTGTCTTCCCCAACAGCTAGGATGTCTGTGGGACTGGCATTTCCAACTCTTCCCCCTCTAACTCCTTGGGGGCCTCTCTCCTCTGATTCTCCTCTTTTTTTAATCTGCTACCATTTTTTTTTTTTTTTTTTTTTTTTTTAGACCACAAGTAGACAGAGAGGCAGAGGCAGAGAGAGAGAGAGGGAAGCAGGCTCGCCGCAGAGCAGAGAGCCCGATGCGGGACTCGATCCCAGGACCCTGAGATCATGACCTGAGCCGAAGGCAGCGGCTTAACCTACTGAGCCACCCAGGCGCCCCAATCTGCTACCATCTTTAACCTCCTTTACTTCTGCTTTGCACAGTCTCTCCTGAAGAGGCTAGACACCACCTGTGAGAACGCCACCTGGATGTCGGGACTGTCCAATCCACATTTTGTGTTTCGTGGGCCCATCTTCCCCTGCACATCAAATTTTCATTTCCTTTTGTTTCCTGGATCTCTCTACGCGGATGTGAATCTACTTCAGAACTAATGTTCTAAAATGGAACTTGCTTTATCCTGACTGGATATTTAGAAATGTCCGAGGACAAATCTTTCGCTCCTATCCCTGGTTTTCGAAATCATTTTCCTATGGGTTTTCTGTGGAATGCGTCTTGTGACATGCTCTACTAAGTAAGGTTCTTAGTCAAGTTTTGGAAGCCTCTCTCCTTCCTGGGATAGTCACAATAATGTATTAAAGGTTCTGAAAATCTCGTGGTCCATAAACTCATGTGAGTTTTTTTTTTTTCACGCACTGTTTCCAAACTAGACACACTAGAATTCCTGGTTCTTCCCCCTCCCCTCAACACCCCTCCCAATGAACAATCCACGGAACAAGGGTACAGGGGTACATAAAGGAAGAATGAAGAATGACGATGTTCGTGATAACACGTAAGTAAATGAGACGTGCCTCGGCTGTGGTTAGAGATGCTCTTACCCATGTCCAATATGATGTCTCCAATCCAGCTTTCAGACACACAGTTATCACTACAAACTAAAACAGAACGGAAAATGTTACGTTATTTCATAAATGTGTTAATTCAAATGGCTAAAAGGGAGGTTTATAAAGACCAGGCATTACACAGTGAATGAGACTATGGGACTGGTCAATTACTCAGCTTGCTTTGGATGTCCACCTTGCAATGGTGTCTGCCCGTGATGGCCGTGACTGGTCAGAAGGGCCCAGAGCAGCATCCTACCCCTGCCCTCCTTCCCTACACATCTTCCCAGTCCATCCACAAGGCTTGTGTGGATTCATTTCTGAATGATGGGTATACGTCTGCAGTCACTTGGATTTTCAGGCTTGCTTCAATTGTATATCATCTGTAATACTTAAAGCCCCTACTTTCCAAATTATAAGGATAAATCCTAAAAGTAGTATAGCTGGATATTTAGAAACCTAAACACTTACTCTGTAACTTGACTGACTTACAACCCTACAGAGCAGTTTGTAAAAGCCTGTTAATACCCTCCAGGATGTACACACACATTACCATCGCTGACCCTGCTGCTAATTCGGAAGTAAGGGCACTAGGCTTAATGAACAGCTGTGGGTTTTCCAGAGGGTCGGGCCACAGTTAACTGGACTTGCCCTGGAGTCAGACTGTTCGCAGTCAAGGCTCCACCATTTATTAGGTGTTTTGGTTAAGGAACAAGGGGAGTGGCTTGACATCTGTGTCTCAGCTTCTTCGTCTGTCGTCTGGGGCTGGTCATGATCCCCTGCCTCCGAGGGCAGGGAGTATAAAACACCAAGAACAGTGCATGATAGCACTGTAATCTGGTAGTAGCTACTTATAATTCAAAATAAAATGTCAAATACTGTTAGTAGTCAACGGAATTCTGGCCACTTCCAGTAGTTGGCAGTGGCGGGAGTGAGAAGCGGGCCTAGCACGGCTGGGCGATAGGTGCTTGCGTGCCTTGTTCTAGTTCAGGTTTGCAAAGAGCGTTAGGGCCCTCCCCATGGGCTCAGAGAGTCAGACTCAGGGGAGGCATGTGGGCTTTCTCAGCAAGATCTCTAAAGGCAATTTAGGATTAATTCTGTAGAAGTTAGACTCTTGTGAGAATGTAAGTACTCATTAACAAGCTAAAAAGTTCAAAACTAAGAGATACAGTGTGACATAAAATTAATAAAATTAATTTGACATAAAATTAATACTTCTGAGACTGGAGTATCTTAACATGTCCTAAGAGACATCGCTGCTCTATACTTGGATTAATTTCTAAATTGACTCTATCGGGTACTTATTTCTGTTTAACATTCACGTTGTAGGAGACCAAGTCACCAGCCCTCCAAACATATTTTTCCTTTCTGTTACTACTTCCGTGGGTTGAGTCAACGGAAAAGAGAACCCCCAGAAAATAACTTGATCCCTCTGTTATTTAATGGCCTCAATGTCCCATCGTTCAGTAATTTAAATACTTGGTATTTAAATACCATATTACGGTTTTTCTCCCAACTAAGTCAGCCATGATGACAGCCGCTTTCCCACCCTCACTTGGGGGGCACAGAGAGGGACACGGAATCAGAGGGAGGAACACCGCCCTGAGGATTCAGTGTTGAAGGTTGTAGTAAACTTATCAGACACCAACGATGTGACCTTGGGCCTGAGTATCCAAGTAGTGTCTTTTTTCTAAGGGAAAAGTGGTCTTAAGACATTTTTTGGTCCTTTACGGCAGGAACGGGCTTGCACTCACGTGTGTGTCCTCTGTAAGTGTTTGGATAGTGACTTAACACAGTGGGTTCCATGCCTTGTGTGGATGGAATGTCCCCAAACAGTAATTCCTCTCCCATTTTAGTTATTGTGAGACTCTAGAATCATTACTGGTTAAACACCCAAGAACAGTATGATAATATTTGCCATAAATTCAGGAAAGCCAAAAAAAAAAAAAAAAGTATTAACAAGGGCAGTAAAATAAAAATGAAGAAAAAGAGACAAGGAAGAGAAAAAGGGGAAATGGGGGGTGTGCTAAGAGGAAGGAGAGAATGCTAAAAATAATAGCAACAAAAGTTCTATCAAGTCAGTGAGCCTAAGTGACATATTAATAACCTAATATAATCTCTTAATAGTCAAAACATTTTATTTCATTTTTAAAGGGAAGTGCAAACAACCCTATGTTCAGAAATGCACATGGTTAAATTTGACAATAAAGTGAACACATATGAAAGGATTGATTTTATATACAAACTAGGCAAATGCTCTGTACTCACCGTGTAAACGAAGTTTCCCAACAGCAGATAATCAGAGGTCTTCCCATTTCCAAATACATTACCTGCATTACAAGAAGAGAAGCTCATTAGAAATGGAAACCAAAGTGGGGCACCTGGGTGGCTCAGTGGGTTAAAGCCTCTGCCTTTCGCTCAGGTCATGATCCCAGGGTCCTGGGATCGAGCCCCGCATCGGGCTCTCTGCTTGGCAGGGAGCCTGCTTCCTCCTCTTTCTCTCTCTGCCTGCCTCTCTCCCTACTTGTGATCTCTATCTGTCAAATAAATAAATAAAATCTTAAAATTAAAAAAAAAAAAAAAAGAAATGGAAACCAAAGAGATCCTTTCAGAATTCTTTCAAAAATAAACCAATTTATAATCGTTGAACAAAAGAAGGAGAACCAAGTGTCACACCATGGACTCAAACGAGGCTAATTAAAGAAAAAATTATAAGAAGTCTCACAAAGTTGCTATAAATGTGGGTCACAAATTAAAAACAATTTCCAATAACCAACATGAAGGTGGAAACCTGACTTGTTGACCAATTCTTAGGATCCATGAGGTGGAAAAAAAATAAACAAAACCAATTGTTCAAGGAAAGCCTAATTCTACGGGTATTTGACAAAGGAGGAAACATTCCGAACCTTAATAAAGAACTTTGCTAACAATATAGATGAGGGTCTCTGGGAGAGTTCTTACTTTCTCTCAGTGAAGTTGTTGGCATCAGACCAAAAGGGATTCATAAATGCAAATCACAGAAGACTGAAGAACACCAATATGGTTCCAGGCATATGGCTTGTAGAAGGTTTGGCTGAATTAAGGCGCATATTTTGAAGTATTTTGTTATACAGCAATAACTAAGAACTGTGGGTTTACATGAAGAGTGTGGTAGCTAACAAAAAATCATGATTACCGATAAAAAGATAAAAAATTTAAAATAACCGAATAATGAAATCTTTGGTACCACGGAAAAATTTAAAACCCATGGCATATGCAGTACAGTATCTTACGCAAATATTCAACAATTCAGCAATATTTATTCAAAATCTCATAAGTAAGGACAAACTATGTTAGAATAAAGTATGGGCTGAGACAGGCAGAGGGGCGCCGGTATGAAGAGAAGGAATAGTCCGCTGAGTTTGGGAGACACAGACGAGGCTTGGTTCTGTGACTAGCTGTGTCAATCTCCAAGGGAACTCAGTTTCTTCAAGAAGTGCCTTCAAGAAGGAAGCCTTCTGATCATGACTGGTTCATCATGAAGAAGTCGAAGATTCATTTCAAGGTCACATAGAGAAAGAAATGAAAGAGCCTACTCTAGGCATTGTCAGAGTCAGCATCTGGATGACTCAGGTAAACCATTCATTCTCATACTTTCTGGTCTCTAGACTCCTTTACACTTAGGAAATTATTGATGATCTCCAAAAACTTTTGTTTATGTGTTTTATATCTATCGATATTTACCAAGTTATAACTTAAGGCAGAATATTAAAAAATATATACTGATTTATCTAAAGATAATAGTAAAAAACTCCATCCATAGAATATAAATGGATTTTATAAATAGTATTTCCCCCAACAAAAAAGGTTAGTGAGGAAATTGGCCTTGTTTTATATTTTTATAATCTCTTTAATGTCTTGCTCAAGAGAAGGAAACTGGATTTTCATATTCTGGTTGAGATATATAAGGAAAATTTAACTTCACAGAGAGATGGAGTTATACCAGAGGAGTGTTTTAATAATCTTTTCTCCTGAGTGTGGCTATTCTTTGATACTACATCAAAAGTTGACAAGTAGTTTCTTAGAGGTTCGTTACAATGTGGAGCCTGAAATTGTACCGTGAAGTTACAGTACTCTATTACACTGAAACAAATGGCTCCCCTTGATGCTTTGGGTGGGTCTTCAACTCATGCAGGATTCTCCCTTTCTTTCTTTCTTTCTTTTTTTCCCCAAGATTTTATTTAGTTATTTATTTGTCAGAGAGAGGGAAAGAGCACAAGCAGGCAGAGTGGCAGGCAGAGGCAGAGATAGAAGCAGGCTCCTCACTGAGCAAGGAGCCCAACGCAGAACTCGATGCCAGGATCCTGGGATCATGACCTGAGCCGAAGGCAGTAGCTTAACCGATTGAGCCAACCTGACAACCCTTAGGCAGTATTCTGTGACCTCATGACCGCAGCTGGTGCAGATCACAACTCAAATGGTCCACAGGGCATCCTGCCTGGTACGACTCTCCACTGGCGTTCAGAAGGGCTTTCTGCTCACTTCCCCTTGTGTCACACAGAATATTCATGAGATATGCACCAGGTTTCAAGATGGAACAGAAGTCTTAGTTTGATAGCTTCTTCGAGGGCATTCTTTTTTTTTTTTCCCATTTTATTTATTTTTTTCAGCATAACAGTATTCATTGTTTTTGCACAACACCCAGTGCTCCATGCAAAACGTGCCCTATTACCCACCACCTGTTCCCCCAACCTCCCACCCCTGACCCTTCAAAACCCTCAGGTTGTTTTTCAGAGTCCATAGTCTCTTATGGTTCGCCTTCGAGGGCATTCTTAAGTGACACTGACTTTTGTTGTTGTTTCTTTAATTGCGTGCATGGCAGGGAAGACTATCATGTCCACGAAGGTATCGGAACCACTATTTGGGCCAAGGCACCAGCAATTTTACCCACCTTTGCTTTTGTATCAGCCGCAAGACAAAAAAATAATGTCTGGATAGTACTATGCAAATTTTGAAATTTTGACCTCAGGTACCCCAAGAAGGTCATCATGGATATTTATGAAGGTGTCTATAGGCCATACTTTGGGAACCACTGAAGCATGTTTAGCTGCACTTTATATACTCATATATTTCTTGTGTACCCCATCCTTTCAAAAGCCAAAAAAAAAAAAAAAAAGCAAAGCCTCTACTTATTTAAAAATTAAAAAACAAGGCAAAGAAAACCCAACAAACCCCTCAACATTAGAATGTTAAAGTGTAATTTATGCCGCACTCCATTCATGTCTTGAGAGACCACATGTGCTCTGGACTGGGCTGGATTTGGGTTCTACAGGAGGCACATTTCATGAACTGCCCCCGCTGAAGGTGGTGAACTTGGGCAGTTTCCCAGACAAAAGCAAAGAGAGCCCCAGGATCTGCTCTCCAGGAGCTGGTGTCATTTGGGAATTCCTTTCAAACCTTGTCACCGTGAAGGTGTTTTATGCGCTATTTGGCTGGAGAGACTTTTGATATTGAATTTCCTTTTTCCAGTTTAGAATGTTGAAACAGCAAGCGATGAACATGCCTTGTCTTTCATACCTATATTGATTTTGCAATCTGAAAATAAACCTTACCTAGAGAAATTGTCTAAGGTCCTATATTACACCCTAGAGTTTAATATCCCGTGGCTTCAAAGAGCGGAAACCATCTACATGTCCCTCAACAGAGGAATGGATAATGAAAATGTGGAAAATCCATATGAGGGACTATCACTCATCCGTAAGAAGGGGTGAGGTACTGATTCATGCTGCAGCATGGATGAACCAAGGCCCCATATGACATGATTCCATTCTTAGGAAATGTCCAGAAGAGGCAAATTCACAGACAACAATTAGTGGTTTCCAGGGACTCGGTGTGAGAAGTGATGGGGAGTAGCTTCTAACGGACGTGGGACTTCTTTATGGAGTGACGGAAATGTTCTGGCATTGGATCGTGGTGAATTGGTACAATTCTCTGAATATACTAAAAAACCCACTGAGTTATGTAATTTTAAAAGGGTGAATTTAACAGCATGTGAATTATAGCTAAAAAAAAAAAAATCCATTGTGGTTCTCCTGGCCTATTGAAGCCAACACTCTGTGTTTTAATTGGATTTCTCTTACCACTCATTTCCATGGCTTAGAACGCGAGGAGTAGTTAGTGTACCGAGAGAGAAATTATTAAAGAAATGAGATGAAAATCTCTGATTTGGACACGAAGGGCCCACCCTCCCTGTAACACTCACCCCACACAGGCCCCGTGCCCCCATTAACTCAGGGACAGGTTCCCAAGCGCTGATGACTAGCTAGGCTCTAAGTCCTGCAAACACAATGGTGAACTACACTGTTCTCTACTCTTCAGGAGCTTTGATACTGACGGGGAGAGAGAATAAAAACTGAGCAAATGCATCACACCCTGATAGGTGAAGATATCCTAAAGAAGAGGAAGGATAATGAGGGGAAGTCGTGGGAGCAGAGGAGGGCAGTGTCAGCGGCTCTCTGGGAGCACAGGCCTCAGGGGGTGAGGGGGAGAGTGAGCGGGACTCCCTGGAGGAGGAGGAGGAGGAAGGAAGAAGTGTAGGCAAGTAGCAGGCTGGAGCACGGAGGGGACACGGGGCTGGGGGCTGGAGTGAGGTGGGACATGGCAACTCAGGTGACAGGATTAACCACGGTGAGGGCTGTGCATTTCGTTCTAAACTTGACAGAGAGAGGCACCCGGTCTGATTTACGTTTTGCAAAGACCACCTTGCAGAACAGACTGCAGGTCAGCAAGAAGGGACAGACAGCATGCTCCTCTGTGGGCCATCGTTAACTCACAGCCTGCCGGGAGTAAGGGCCGGGCTTCTAAAGGACAGATAGATCCTCTGGCGGGGTATGTGTCCTGTGTTTAATTCCTGTAGTTTGGGAGCAGAGGCCTGGAGTGGCTGGCTGCCTTCCTCAGGATTTCAGGGGAAGGTCGGCTCAGGGGACCCAGCATCCCAGGAAATCTCTTTTGTTGAGTGGCTACTAGATCATTTTTATGGGCATAGGAAATTCAGCGTGCTGCCCTCTCTCAAGACTAACCGAGTAAAATCACTCCCTCAAAACAAGCATGGGCAAAGCCTGCACTCCAAGATGAACCTAAAAGCATATTTAAAAACCTCCTTCAAAATATCAGCTCATGCGTACTTGAAAACACAAGCATTTCTGATCAGGTTCAGTATAAAGAGTTTGGTGCAAGCCTCATACGTGTGATAAATGGACCACATAAAATATTAGCACTATTGTCTTCAAACTATACATCAACGGAGGGGGCAAGAAAGGAGTCCTAAAATTTAACTCTCTGCAAAGTTGGAAAACACGAGAAGTGGGGAAGAAAGGCTTTGCATATATTAAATCATTTTGCTCCCAAAGGAATAATAACAATCTTTAGAGTGTGTACAGCTTTTGGATGCATGTATTTTAGGTTAAGGAAAACAGCATAAAATGAAACTGCTATAATTTTTAACCTATATTGACAATGAGTTATTTTTCTAAAAACGTAAAAAGTCATCTCTTAGCATTCATATCCTTTCTACTTACCATACTGAAGGGCTTTTAGTGGAAACCAAAACAGAATAACTGAGTGGAAGAGGCCATTTAAACAATGAACCCAGAAAACCTGAGGGAAAACAAAAATCCATGAGAACCATTTGCGATAAACTAGCTCTGTGAACTCTGACCTTTCTTTTTATCTGTGAGCTAGATTCACAAAACGTGTTTCTGTCGGGCCACCACTGTGAATTAATAGAACTGACAGACACTTTCTGCCTCTTAGACCTTCATGGGTCATTTATTTATTTTTATGTTTCTCAAAATGTTTTTTCAGCTTCACTGAATTTTTCTTTTTTTCTTTTTTTTGCTTTTTAAAGACCAAGTATTAAAAGTTTAAATTTCTGCCTGAAAAAGAAAATAATAGTTAAAAGAAATGTAGGTAGGTGCTGCAATTCTTTAGGTGGGACTATTTTCATAATTCTCGAAGAACAGACTTTTGAGAAGACTGTAATTTAGTGAAACCCCTACTTTCTGTTTCCTATGTACAGCAAAAGTGTGCACTTTTCAATGGTAAGAATCCAATACATTCTCTCTCTCTCCCCCCACCTCTCTCCACACACACACGCACTACATACCAAAAATAACAGGTATACCATTTAAGTCCTAATTTCTTAAAGCAACATTGCTATTACTGAATGAATTTACAAAAGGCTTCCACAATTTTTAACACCCGTCAACATGGAACTTCCTATAATTATAACATCATTGAATAGTTATTCCGTTTCTGTATCTATTGTATTTTAAGAGCAAGAGCAGTTGTATAGCTGGTCTTTTCTTTGTAGCAGGGATGTGAAAGATTAAGTTATCGAAAACCTGTTTAGGATTTGAAGAGCTGCGGCTTTGTCATTTAAAAGTGCTTCTTGCAAGCAAAACTTATGCTAAATAAAATTGGCATGTATTAATAGTTTGAAGCTGTTCCAACAACAGAAATTAAGTTGCCTGCCTCCCAAAATTTTCCACCGTGATCTCAATCTCCTTTGTTAGTTGGCCGAGCCACACTGGATTGTATGATCTAATTTACGCTCCAATACGTTACACATTTGAACTTGTGTTACTCATTAACCTTTGTCTCTTCTCCTCACTATGTCATTACCACAAGTTTTTATTTGACAGAAAGCACAGGTGGGTGCAAGAAAAATTAGTTCTACTTTTCCATTTTCTTGACCGATCCTTATTGTCACATGCTAATCCTTTAACCCCTGTCACGACCTCAGAACCTCCGACCCTTTTTACCATAACAAACGTAATCATCATCATTCAAGGCAACAATACTTCTACACTGGGGACCCTCGGCAACTGCTGTGTAGACAACTATGCATTTTGTCGCCATTTGTCCCTGAATTTTAAAACACTTAGAAGGGATTTAATCGAAGATTTTCCACTGAAATCATTAGAAAATCCACATGTGCTATGAAAAAATGGTTGGCAACTTTGGTATAAATATTCAAAGGATAGTGAAGTTGCATAATCCTTTTGGGCTGATCTGATGACTTTTCAAAACACATGGGCCCCGCAGATAATGAAATACTTTGTAAGCAATAAAAGAACAGCAAAGGACACAAGGAATGCTGCTTACACATCAAAACTACAGGCTGTCTTTTCCTTGGCCCCAAGACTGTCCAAGCTGCCGTGTGCAAAGGGTATGAAAAGATGTGACTTTCCAGGAATGGCTCTGGATAATCCTGTGAGGATAGGTTTATGTTTATAAGCAAGACTGCCATGGCCAAGTTTGTGGCTGGGAAGTTAATTCTTGAGAGAGCACTATGGAGCCTGAGCTATGGTGGACTGGATACTTGTGGCTTTGATACAACTGTCCAGGTCAGTGAGAATTTCTGTGAGTATGCCAGTAGGCCTGGAACTTTCTCAGCTCTCAAATCACCTTTTCAGGAAAACAAGAGATCACAGTCCATTGTATCTGTCTGGACTGTGTCTCATGATCTCTTGAAAATACCCACTACAGATAACAAAAAACATTAGAGCAAAGTGGTGCAATTTAATACAAACTAGACATCATAAATAAGTGTCAAAACATCCCCAAATAAAACATCCCCAAATAAAACCTTTAAAAATAAAAGACAATATGCACAGATATTGCATATTGTAACTCCTAACTGTTTTTAAGAGACCATTAAAAATAGTTTTCAGAACGAATGGTCTAAGATATTTCTCAGGGTTTTTTAATCTTTTGTTTTTAATTAACCAAGTTCAGTTATTTTAAACAATACCAACAAGTTGCGTGTGCACCCGTGGGCACGCATGCACGGTGAGTTCAGGATGACGTCGTCTCAGAAGATGAATAACATCTAGGCTATCAACCAGGCGCTGTCATTTACAGCTTTGAGGAGCTGAAGCACCTGTCTGCTTTATTATCTTGGTACACTGAGAAAAAACATCAGCTGAGAGCTCTGAAAATTAATACACATTAAAAATATCCTACATTAACTGTCCTAAATTTGAACACTGATTACATCTGATTATTAGTAACACGTTAATAAACATGTGCTCTATTAGATGGGAAAAGTTTGGGGAAGGTGTACTCTGTTTGTTGCTTTTATTATAGTTTCAAAATGTCATTTGTTTTGACCGTAATAAAATGAACCATTTTTCTCCTTCTGAACAGAAACCTGAATTACTAAAAAGTACCCGTGGAAAGACTTCAGAATCTAAACTTGGAGGAAAATGAGATATTTTTGTTCTTGGGGTGAATAAATACCAGGGACCCCAAGGCATGAAAAATAGTCCACAATGTGTTATGTAGGATACAAACTCAGAATGTGCTTTTAGATAAAATGTTAGATATTTTATCTTGTATTTAAAATCTGATGGGTTGGAAATACTGAGTATTATGCCTAAATGAGTTACGGACCAGAGAGTATAATGCAATCTAATATTCTAATGAGGTTAAAAATGATTTCACAAAACAGAAAATTAATAAAGAATGAAATGTCTCCCACCCCACTCCACCCCCACACCTTCATACATGTGAAGACCGAGCTTGTCAGTCCCGCAAGACTGACTCCCACAAGGAGTGAGCCTTTCTCCACAACACTGCAAAGATAGAAAGTCCGAGGGCCAAAAGGACACTCGTGTCTGTCTTTCGGCCCCAATTTACTGCTGCCTGGCAAACCCTAATGAACTGAGGTTATGCATTAATTTTATAAGAAAACAAACAAATAAAAACCCTTCGAGTCCCCATCAGACGGAACCTTCGGCCAGTATGACTTGCCACGGTCAGAGCCCCGGAGTTTGTTTCCTCGGCTTTGGAAGACCAGATGCCCCATGGAATTAAAACAGTGAAGCGAGTCCCACTGCCCACCACAGACATGCCAGGCCAGCGAGTCCTACCTTGGTGTTGAAGTCCAGGGCATTCTGAGACGTTTTGTATAATTCAGGATACTTCAACATATTCTCTTTTCTGCATGATCTCTCAAATATTCCGAGAGTTAAGGGAGGCATTGCTGTAAACATCTGAACACACAATGGTCATTATTCCAAGCAGCCTAACGCAGGCAGAACCTTTATCTCCAAGTGTTTAATAAAGCAGGAAGAATCAAATGTCTTAAACTCACCACATTATAAAGACCGATACACCATCTCTCGAAGAGGATCTGTCCAGAAAAGCCATTAACAAAGGCAAACCAGATCTAGGAAGAAAACAACCCCAAGGTTGTTAGGACACCAAACTGCCCCCCCCAAAAACCCAAAAAAAACCAACAAAAAAAAACCCCAAAACAAAACCCACAAAAACCATAAATGCATTGCTTAGAATCCCAAAACTCAACCTTTGCATAATGGCAGTATTAGCATCGGATTTTCACAACTTTCTTGGAAATGGCATGTCTCTGTTCTGCTTTCTAATTTGAAGGGATACTTTCGGAAGGTATTTGTTATTTCAGGCAGAATTAGTTTCAGTCAAAAAAGAATCATATTAATAGGCAATCAATCATACATTTAAAAAAATGAAATATAACCTTATTTTCTGGAAGGCAGTTTAGGGAATTTATTTTGGCATTATAGTTTTAGAGCTTTAATTCCTTTTTAAAAGATTTATCTCTTGGTAATTAAAGAGATAAGTCTCTCTTGGTAATTAAAGAGATAAACTATTGTTTTGATTATATGAAATAACACATTTGTTTAGAAAATGAAATTATTTCCTCCAATAATATAATCATAGTTTTCTTCTGTGTTGGCTGCGTTCATATAGGTCATTTATATACACTCACAAACTTACCTTACTGGAAACCTACTGTCTATCGTGTCATGTCCTGATCCTTTCCCTCTTAACATCACATAATATACATTTTCTTAAGCTGTTATATATCCCTTAGAATGAAATTATAGATGTATATCCTCTACAGTGTGACTATAACTAGTTTGGGACACTTAGCTTGCTTCCAGTTTTTGCCTTTATACATAATTTAGAACTAAATATTCTTGTACAGAAATCCTATACATCTCTATTTTTAAGGATGGATTATTATTATTTTTCTTGGTAAATAAAAGATTTATTAAGGTATAATCGATACACAAGAGACTGCACACAGTTAACATATACAATTTGGTAAGTTTGGACGTATGTGCACACTTGTGAAACTGTCACTGTAATGAAGGTAATATACATATCCATCACCTCCAAAAATTTTCTTGTGCCCCCCCCCCAAGGATAATTCTTTGAAGCAGAATTAATGGGTTAAAGTTTATAAACCTTTAAAGTGTTCTTGATAATTACAGTCATCCAAAAGTGAAATTTGAATTTATATAATAAAAATACTTGGTCACTTGAATTTATGCTTTGATTTAGCATAAATCTTTACGTAATAAAGCATCATGTTCTTCTGTATTTTGAAATTCTCTTCAAAACAGCAGTCTTAACTTTGGATATAAAATGAAAGGCAATAAAAACAAAACAAAAATGAATTTATCTAACATGCTTAAGACAAATGCAAAATTAAAGTGAGTATTAGTAAGTCAGTAATACATAGATTATTTTTAGGAAAGCTGATCTAAATGTAATTAAAAATCAAGTAGATCTGGAAAAGTAAAAAGTCTAGCCCTGCAACGAGATTACTATGTGAACACATATACAAAACCAAAGCATAACAACAACAAAACCTGTTGGAGGACAGCAGTCTTGATGTGCCAGTCAAGAGAATTTTTGAATCAGAGTTGCAGGGACTTTGCTACACTTCACGTTTCATTTAACCTCATTATGGAAGCATGAATTGCTACAAATTCACCATTTATCAATATGTACCCAGGCTGGCCTCCCTATGAACAGCTTCTGTATCTACATTGATCTTTTCCCTTTTTATCATGGAAAGGAATGATTGAGCATATATAAAAACGAATGTCTGCTTCATGAGATGGAAAAGAAAACAAAGCAGCGATAGCACATGAAAAATAAGTCCGAATTGTGTTCAGGTTGTAACACACAGTACCAGCAACAATCACAGAAGCACAGGAATCGGAGTCAGATCTGAAATTCTTGCTTGCTTTCCTCCATCTATTTATAGAAAAAAATTGAACCTTTGCCCTAGACTAGGAGCTAGGTCATTCATTTCTGCATGCTTTAAAAAAAACCTGGCATGTTTATAGGAAGTTAAGTTTATTCCTTACGATGGTGCTGCCGACTTTATTTATTTATTTATTTTAAGCATAAGAAGATACAAGGTGACTAGATGGGCTTTAATGGTCTCTATTGTGTTTTCACTTTTTCAGATGTGGATTACGTAAACATAATGTGTTTGTGATACTCCTGGGTGATGGTAATGTTCTCCCTGAAGGGAACTGTGACTTATTGCGGCAACACATGCAAAGAACCTCTTTGAGCTATCTTAGTGTATGATGGAAATACGTGGAATTTTTAAACACAAAGGTTCAAATTATGGCCTCGCTCATCTATGAAGATGTGGTCCAATCATGGTTGGTCTGAAAAAGAGATGCATACCAAATCATCTAATGGATAGGACTTGGTTCAAAAGGTTATAGCCATAAATGTATCTGCAGTCACCAATGGTATATACAATGAGAAAGTTATGTTACATTCTTATGTTAAAAGTTATGTTAAATGTTAAATGTGAGTGAACATTTTTAAATGTGAATGGTCTCCTAGCTTTGTATGTAACATTTGGTGTGGATTCAAATGTCACTACGAGCTTGAAATTTAAGAACCTCCCTCAAATCAAATAATATTTATAGAAAGCTTAACATTTAAAATAGTTTGCAAATAAATGAATATGTTTGCATCCAAAGTTCATTTAGAAATGCCTAATTGAATTGCTTTATGAAAGAAATGCAGGAATTTTTAAGTGGAAATCTATCAACACATTTCTAACTTTTTACTTCTCCTATTGAAAGGTATGTGAACATGTTTTTACAAATTATCTTCCTACATTAAACAATTCTTACTCTAATTTCATTTTTTAAAAGAGGAGATGTGACTAGAATATGTCAAAATATTTGTATAAAGGTGTAGGGTACATTCAAGTTTATATATTTTAGAGGAGAAAAAGGTCTTTGATAGTGAAAAAGTCTACAGAAAGGCTGATTTGAAGCTAGTCTGATTTGTACTTAAAAGATATATTAGAAACACAACCTGAACTAAATAAAACAACACCTAAATGACTATAAACATATAAAAGCCCCTCCTTTGACTCAACAAGAGCCATGGATGCAGAAAGAAAATTCCAGTCTTTCTGGGGAAATATGGAGATTATTTAAATTCACAAGAAATCCATATCCCAGGGCAATGTGCTCAGAAAGTATCCCTTCTTTGACTTTAATCAAAGCCTCTGAAACTTTGAAACACTCCACTGCTTTGGGATCTTACCAGGAAACCTGGATGCAACCAATCATTTGAAAGAAAAGGTCTTATTTTGCTAGGAAGGAGTCAGATATCTCAGAGGGGGAAAGAATTCCTTTAGAACGAGCCGGTGATTTCAATGAACACCTTGGGCTACCGCTAGGCGGCCACCACAAGGAAGCATTTTATATGGAACCTGCCAAGTCTGTGTTTGTTTGTTTGGCTGTAATTTATGGCAATGGAGAAGCTAGATAGGGACGTTCCTGGCGCTACAGCAATGGGAAAAGCACTTGTTGCTGATAATCTATGAAACCCAAAGCGTTTCAGGCCATTCCTTTATTAGCAAAGAAACTTCAGACCGGCCTTTCTTGGTATTATTTTCTGAGTTCCACGTCCCAGCAGAGGCGTGGCAGTTAAAGCTTCGCAGACATTTCCCTCATGGAGCATTTCTGCATATTAAACAGCAGCTTACAAACAGTCAATGAGTCCTCTGCTCCCACGCCTGATCAGCACAAAAAACTGAAAGGGGAGATTGGAGACTGGCAGTTGTCCACACCAGAGACACCCAGCAAAGTGTTCTCTGTCTATTCACTCACGGGAGTGACATGAGCCATTAACATCGGCAGAACTTGTTTTAGCTGGCAAACGCTGGGTATCTGGGAATTGATTTAAAAGGTCAATTCCTTTCCAAGACAGTTGAATTATATTCAAAATACATTTCTATAAAGTGCTAAAAGAAAAATACCTTGAAAAGGAGATTTCCTGTAGAGTTTAGGACTTACTTCCTTTTCCATGTGTAAAGAATTTGATTAGTGCTAAATATCTCATGAAGAAGCTTTAAATTCAAAGCCAAGTGAAATTTAGGGCTAATCTACCACAAATCGCATAACTCTGCATCTGAAACAGGGCGTGCAGTTTAGTCTTTCATGTGAGTTTAATATATTTTATTTCTCCCATTAGTACGTAAGTTTCTCCTGCTTCACAGTTGATCGTCAAATAATCTAGGCTTTTAAAAAGCAACGAGTTGTGCACTCATTTCATTTTATAAAATTAAGATTTTGTCAGCAGATTTATTGGTGCCAGTGGCTTTGAACTCTCCGTATCTTCAAAGGTATTTATAAATAACTGCATAAACTGATATTCTTTTGAATATCAATGTTTGGGGAGAAAAGAAAATATAATTAGGAAAACTAGAACTATAGAGGGGATCGGGAATCGAAAATTATCATTTTAGAAACGAATCACAAATTTACACATACAACAAAGAATGTATCTGTTTTTGGACCTTCTGAGCTATTTTAGAAGTGTATTTTGCTTCAAAACACAGACTATTCCAGACAAAATTCAGCAGTAATGAACAATAAGCTCATAGATTGTTTATGTCTCTAAGTACTTGATTATTTTACCTAATGGGCTGTAACCTAATTATAGCATTTTTGTGACCAATAAATGAAACTGCCTGCATACTTTGAAACTAACTTTCAATTTTCCTAGCTTGTCTCATCAGAACTATGCTCAGTCAACATTTTAATAAGGAGATAAGCATTCTGACAGAGGCATAAAGAACGAGGGGCTGAACGAAACAGACAGCAACTCCCAACTAACCATTAGCGTAAATGTGAAATTCACTGATATTTTCTTTGTTTATAGTGTCACTTCTCTAGTGTAAAGTATGAGATGTTATTTCCATACAGCAAACGGTTAGGTTGTGTCTCTCCTGACAGACTTGTAGACACAGCAGATTGGAGGGTAAGGTGGCAGAAACAGACCTGTGTGGGGGAGCCCTGGGCAGACTTACGAGGGTGTGGGCAGGTCCTCAGGCGGGAGAACAAGACGGAGGGTTTTCTTAACAAACGAAGGGACCCTTATCACCATGCTGTGTACAGCAGCAAAGGGAGCCAGAAACTGATAACACCTACTAGAGTTTAAGTATTACAAATACAGCTTATGATGATAAGATGGCTATATGTTTAAAAAACCAAAACGGTAAATAACTTCTCTATCATGTCCTGGTTAAATCATTTAGTTCAGTATATCTGCGAGGGTTGTGTGCTGTCCAGTGTAGTAACCATGGGCCACAGAGGGCTCTTGGACACTTGAGATGTGATTAGTCCAAAGTGAGATGTGCCATTAGTGTAAAATGCACACAGGATTTTAAACAGCATGAAGAATGTAAAATAGTGTATTACTAATTTTTTATAGTGATTGTATGTTGAAATGATAATTCTGAATATACTAAGATAAAGAAAATGTCATTTTAAAATTAACCTGGGCTTTAATTTTTAGTCGTTGTGAATATGGTTCTCAGAAAATTTAAAATTACACGTACGGCTTACGTCGTGTTCTACTGGTAAGCTCCTGGAGGAGAGGAACCTCCTGTTCTTGCGAAACTAAGCCTGGTTGCCGGCAGGTGTTGCAAAAATATTTTAAAAACAGAATGCCTCCTTTTAGAGGGGACATTCCTGACCTGGGTTAAGTTTTAATTTCAATAATAATGCTATAGATGGTAGCAGAAAAGGAATATAGAAATTCGTTGCCATCCAGATATATAGGAACTGAATGTTCTGATAATTTTCAGACAAATCCCTCGTTATCTGAACTCTTCCTACCTATCAACCAACTCAGAAGCCAAACAGATATGGATCGCAAGGAGTACTTGTATATAACTAAGTTTGAAACAATAAGAACTATGAGATGACCTAGACAAGCAAAACTATGTGTGTACCCTTCCTGATTCCACCCCTTAGAATTACTATCCTCAATTTAATGTCTGTCATTCCCTTACTTTCTTTTTAAATAGTTTTCCATGTGTGTATCCCTAAATAGTGTATTGCTTTCTCTAGTATGATCTTGAGCTTTATAAAAAAATGCTACATAGTTTGTGGTCTTTTTTTTTTTTTTTTCTTTTGAAGTTTTTATTTATTGGGTGCCTGGATGGCTCAGTCGGTTAGGCATCTATCTTTGGCTCAGGTCATGACCCAATGATCCCGGGATCAAGACCCATGTTGTCGGGGGAGAGGGAGGTCCCTGCTCAGTGAGAGCCTGCTTCTCCCTCTCCTCCCTGTTCATGCTCTTGCTCTCTCTCTCAAATAAATAAAATCTTTTACTTATTTATTTGACAGAGAGAAAGAGAAAGAGAGAGTGTGTGTGCAAGCTGGGGGAGGGACAGAGGCAGACAGAGAAGCGGACACCCCGCTGGGCAGGGACCCAGATGCAGAACTCAATCCCAGGACCCCAGGATCATGACCTGAGCTGAAGGCAGACAGATGCTCAACTGCTCAACTGACTGAACCACCCAGATGCCCCAGTTTGTAGTCTCTTAAAAACTGAAAATATTACTTCATCAATTCTAATTCAACAGATCTTACCAAAACAATGTAACATTTTTAGCCGGAAATTTAAACACTCATTATTCTCTGTGGCCAACAGACTTGAACATGTTTGGAAGTTATAAAAAGTGGGCAAACAAAGGAGTCACTATACCAATGAGAAATTTTCTTTAAACATATATGCACCTGACAAGGATTTTAAACTTAACTTGCAATTACCTCAATAATATAGAGGACTATATTCTTGTAGAAGCAGTACAAAATGCACTTGGAGACTCTGTTATAGTTCCAGGCTCCATGAACCATCAATAAATTCTTCAAGTACTTGAACTAAAATAAAAGTAGAAAAGAATCCGTAAGGAAAAGAACGAGCATTTTTCTCTTCATACTGTCAGCTGAGACTCATGCTGTGTTTGACGGAAACGCTGCTTTACCTGAGCTATGGAGTAATCAGAAGAATTAGCTGCCTGAAGGCCTTCGTTGCCGCTTATCCCGACCCCGACGTGCGCCGTCTGTATCATGCTGACGTCGTTGGCTCCGTCACCAATTGCAAGCGTTATGACTTTGACTTGTTTCTTAACCATCTCGACAACTTCAGATTTTTGAAGAGGAGAAACCCTTAAATTAGAACAGATTGTCAGTTACCTCCACTCTGGGGGAAAAAAAAAGAATTTTGAAATGTCTTTGTCTTGAAGGACAAAAGAAGCAGAAGGTCCGAAAGAAGAGTTCCATGAAATACCATTCTGGAAGTCTTAGGTTTGCAAATGTTCAGTTCTCTGTTAACCTGGTTGCCACTTTAAGGAAAAAGTCAAGTCTAAGAACCAAACCTCTAGGTTATAGATAGGAGCCACAAGGCCCTGTTAATCATATTTTCCCAGAATGGTTGTATTAATTTGTTAAAAAATTAACATTGGACTTTAGAAATTCTAAATCCTATACTGTACCTGAAAGATAAAAGTTTTGAGCCTCTGTAAGCAGATCTTAAAGAATGTACTAAATCTACATTTAAAACAACTTCGAGGGTGCCTGGGTGGCTCAGTGGGTTAAAGCCTCTGCCTTTAGCTCTCAGGTCATGATCCCGGGGTCCTGGGATCGAGCTCTGCATCGGGCTCTCTGCTCAGCGGGAAGCATGCTTCCTCCTCTCTCTCTCTGCCTGCCTCTCTGCCTCCTTGTGATCTCTGTCAAATAAATAGATAAAATCTTAAAAAAAAAAAATAAAACAACTTAGAACTCAAATTAAGAGTATGGAATTGGCTAACCTCTTGACCTGTTATCAAACACCGTGATGAATCTACCCAAATAAATGCCAAATGCCTGATTATGTAGTCCACATGCCTCAATTTTCTTCCAAAGGTACTAAGGGCCAAGTGGAATCAAGCAATCTTTTATACAGACATGGAGCAGGAAGAGAGGACACCAGCATCTGTACTAAAATCATAGTTGGTATTAATGCTGGATCAGTGTATCACAGACTTTTAAAAGCCACTTCAGAAATAAATCCCATGACAATGAGGGAAGGATGGGTTCAAAGACAACATGCCTCAGCACCATCACTGTATCATCCATAACTATGGGCAATTAAAAGAGGAAAACTAAACAGTGAACTGAGTCAGTGAACTATGAAGATAGTAATTAGATACGAAGAAACAACTAACATACGCCATGTCAGCGGTCAAGAAAAAAAACTCATTAGGTTCTTTATCAAGGTGGAGCAGAACAGGTGTTTAACACATATCTGCTGGAACGTCTGGTAAGTCATTTATTACTCTGAAAGACTCCATCTTGCCGTTTTCCTGAGTATTTCCTTAGGAATAATTCCTAGCACGAACATGCACACATAGGAGGCCCTCTTGCCCTTCTGAAAGCCTTCCGTCAGGGCAGCCCAGGTTTCACTGCAGGTCTGAGAATCATTACAGGAAACCATGAGTTTCTTGCAGAATGAACTGGTCTCCTCATCTTTGTATTGCTGATGTTGATCCAGAATAGGCACTCAATACATGGTTGCTATATGAAAGAATTATGTTTAATTCTTTCTTTGAATTTCCTTCCAGAGTCTGGCAACAGCACAAAATGACCCAACTGTGAGCACAGCGAGCAAATGGGTGTGAGTAGCAGCCATTATGGTCTTTTTCATGGTTGGCCTCCATCTTTCTTTGATGCAATTTTCCTTTCATTTTCACATTTTATTTAATTTCTCTTAACAGGCTAATATATTGGTAAGCCCACTGGCTCTAGGCCAGTGTGTTAAACATGGACTACAGCTAACATTTAGTAAATGTCAAAAAAGAATGCTCAACCAAGAAATGATCTAAACAGCACATGGGCAATGCACGTGAAAAGAGAGAAGGATTTGAAAACATTCATCAAATTCCCTTCACAATTTAACAGGCTCACAATGTAAAAAACTGTGAGGTCACACCATGGGACCAATGGAGCTAGAAAACAGTGGTATCCCCCCGCCCCCCCATTGGCTGAATGTGTAATAAAGGAGAAATCTCTTCATGGTGAGCTAATAGTAGTGATTTAAAGAAAGATCAGAAAAGAGCCAGACTCAGCTCTGTTTTCTTTCTTCATGGCTATTACAACCAACCACTATTTTCTCTGCCTGACACTACAATTTTCAATGCCCCCAAATTAAAACTGGCTGAGGACCTTCACCAACTTTGTGAGTGTGGTTAACTCAGGTGTTAAAAGTGGAGTATTAATCCCATTGGCAAGAGCATTGTGTGTGTGTGTGTGTGTGTGTGTGTGTTGCGTACCATGCTTTAAAGATGATGATACAGTGGGAGGCCTCCCCAAAGTTATTGCAACTGTTACTAGCAGGAGCATCTATAAGCTAACAGCAGACAGTGAGCTTAGAAGAAGATTCGAGAAACAGTGGAAGCCTTCGTATCTGATGTGTTTGACAGAGCAGTTGGTTGCTTAAAAAAAGATGTCTGACTTAGGTGGGGATTCATAAAAAGTAAAATATACATACAGAAAACATTTAACTCATAAACATACAAACTTGTGATGCAGAGCTAAGAACCTGCTTTGCATAGGAGTCTGCTGTTTGAGATTCTGATTATTCTCTGGAGGCAGAAACCTCAGTCATGAGCCGCAATCCATGGCTGGATCCATTCAAGTGGAAATCAGAATAGAATGATGTCTCACCTGAGTTTACTGTTCTCTTACCCACTCTAGATTATACAGCAAGTTTTTGTTTGTTTGTTTTTTTGTTTTTAACAACTCAAAAGTCTCCCTAGAGCATCATATCTGGTTTTCCTAAAAACAGTTTTGACTGATGCTTAGTAAGCACCAAGTCAACTCATGAAAAGTGTCCTTCCAGCTCTGGGCATGATGTGCTGTGGGCCCCAACAGCTTGTCTTAGGGCGAGAAAGTGTTTGAAGAGAACTCAGGTTAGTCAAACTGAAATCAGTTAAAAAGATCTACTGTTGGGGCGCCTGGGTGGCTCAGTAGGTTAAAGCCTCTGCCTTTGGCTCAGGTCATGATCCCAGGGTCCTGGGATCGAGCCCCACACCAGGCTCTCTGCTCAGCAGGGAGCCTGCTTCCTCCTCCCTCTCTCTGCCTGCCTCCCTGCCTACTTGTGATCTCTGTCTGTCAAATAAATAAATACAATCTTTAAAAAAAAATCTGTTTTTATAGCATCCATTTAAAAACATTTTCCCTTGCTATAAGGAGGTTACAAGATCACAAAAACAAACTCTAAGACATTAGGAATCAGTGTAGCAAAAAGCTACTTGACTTAATTGCCAGTACTTAATAATTTCAGAGGATGTGGATATCAGAATAGGCCGAAAGAGGGTTCCTTAACAGTTAGAATTTGACTTGCCCTTGACAATGTGAGGAGAGCTCATGTCAGGCAAAGGGAATAGCATATACTAAATTTCTTCACATTCAAAATGATCTAGAATATATTCTTCCTACCGTTGTCCTTCCATCTAATAAAAGGTCACTATCTGTATTCACACATTAGAGTTTATTTACTTTCTTGACTTTTGTACACATGCATCTAAATTTGTACAATTTCCAGAATGGTCTAGAACGACCTTACTACATGCTAATTCTTCCAAATGTCTATCAAAAAAAATCACATGTCCGTGGCTGTGAATACCTAAAACCCAAGTTTTACAAATGCCAATAGGGACCCAAGGCATAATTCAGAAACATCATAAAAGCACTGCTTTCTGGTCTAGATTTTTTTTTTTAAACCATGCATGGGTCTACATCAGGACTTAAATTATACATAGTTCTATTCTCCTCTACTGTGGCTCTTTCATCCCTAAAAGAAGTCTGAGGCTCTGTGGAAAAAGACTACATACCCAGCACACACTGTGAAGGTCCAGTTTTCTTCCTGTGGCTCCACAAACAGAAGGTGGTCCTTGCAATGCAAACTAGCAATGCAGTGAGTGCAGAAATGCTTCTCAGATAGTCAATTGGCTATAGTTTCTGCACCTACTTTTCATTAGTTTTCTTATTCGCTATTTAGTAACTCTCCTTGTCCTATGAACGTTAGATCAGAGTACTGGAAATTTTTACCACTTAAGCTGAAATATATAAGGGAGCCCATTTCAACTGAGCCTCCTTTTGTACTCTTTTCATGGGATCAGCTAAATGAATCACTTTTTTTTCTTAAAGATTTTATTTATTTATTTGACAGAGAGGGAGAGAGAGCGCAAGTAGGCAGAGAGTCAGGCAGAGAGAGAGGGGGAAGCAGGCTCCTCGCTGAGCAGAGAGCCTGATGCCGGGGCTCGATCCCAGGACCTGAGATCATGACCTGAGCCGAAGGCAGTCGCTTAACCAACTGAGCCACTCAGGCGCCCCCATGAATCACCTTTTTTAATGGAATAAGGATAAATATGATATATGCAGACACACAATAAAGGATATTTTAGGGGACTTTCTATAGGTAGCCAAAAGGAGTACAATAATTTATCTTATTGTATTGTGTTTCTAGAATGGCAACCTAAAGAATATCTCATCATATACATTAGAAATCATGTTGACAATATATCCTCTCAAAAACATACTGTAGACTTAACAGTAACTATAAAGTTGTCATTAGAAGGTAAATCTAGGAAAAAATGTAAAAACATGGAGGATTAGAGTGTTTCTTTCTTAACCATCCTGAAGTGTTTTTTATAGTGAGCCTGTGTGTCTAGAGCCCCCGTATTTACTAAGTTGAGAGCTGTTCCTAGTGACTATTTAGAGGTCAGGATCGTTAGTCGAGGGCTCTGCTGTATTTCCCTTTGTAACACACTTCCTAAGATTTCTCCTTGCAAATATCAGTTTATTTGTTCCCCCCTGAGTCACAGTCTGCTGACTAATAAAAGAAAAATCATAAAAAGGAGAAAAAAAACCCATAAGACAAAAATTTTTGAGATCCTGATTCTTCCTCGAGCCAAAATTTGTTAGGCACCTTTGTGAAGTTTTTAATTGAGGAGGCATTAAAATTTGGCAAAAAAAATTGCTTATGTGTACCAAAGTTACATAAATGTGGTACCACTTCTAGAAACTCATCATTAATTTATAACTGGAATGAAAACAGCTGCTTATATAGCATCCCCAAAACTAGCTTAGCCCATGGTACATAATGAAACATTCAACTACTTCTAGATAAGAGAACTGTGCTATTCAAATGATTGGTGCGTGAGTTCCTGCCTCGTCTCCAAGAGCAACATCTGTTGATATACTGTGCAGTCAGAGGCATAAAGGGGACCTCATAATCCAGGGACTGAGTTGACAGAAATAAAATACAGATAGCCTTCCATGGGATAAAAAGGGAAAGAAACTTTAAAAAAGATGTCTTTTTGCAATGCATTTTTTTAAAAAAATTATTTAGTTGGTTAGTTAGTTAATTAGCAAGCTCCATGCCTCCCATGGAGCCTCAGGTGGGCCTTGAACTCATGGACTCTGAAATCAAGACCCGAGGTGAGATTAAGAGTTGGACGCTTGACCGAATGAACCAACCAGGTGCCCCCCTGCAATGCATTTTAGAGGCAATTCTTCTGCGACTGCTTTTTTTTCTTTCTTTTTTTTTTTTTTTCCAGAATTCAGGTTGTTATAGGTACACTACTACTGTCTCTAGTTACAAGGGTTCTGATAATAATTTAAATAAGGACTGATTGTATTGATACAATTGATTGTATTGACTACTACTGTCTCCAGTTACAAGGGTTCTGATAATAATTTAAATAAGGACTGATTGTATGTCTGAATATGCGTGCACGTGTGTGCGTTCACAGGCATTCTGAACTTCTATCTGGAAACTATACCTTATCAAAACCCCAAAGGGATAATTCCTGATAGTAGAAACCTTTTTTACAGTATTTACACCGGAGAACAGTTTGTCTACAGTGCTACTGTTCCTTTCTTCCTTCCTTCCTTTCCTCCCTTCCCTTCCCTTCCTAAATGCCTGAATGCACATCACCAGCTCTGCATTTTTTTCTGGCTTAGCTCTGACTCTTCAGTCAGTATACCTAATGATGTTGCTAGGATACCCCACTGCTCTCTGAACTTCTTTCCTTCCCTTCCTCTCCCTTCCTTGCCCTTCCCGCCTTCATTTCCTTCTTTCTTTCCTTCCCTTTTCCCCTCCTTTTTCCTTTCTTTACTTCCGTTCTGTACTTCCTTTTTTTGTGTCTTTGTGCCTTTCTCTCTTATTATATCTAGTTATCAAGAACCTGGCACTATATTCAGCCCAGTGCAGATGTAAAAATACAGTGGAATGGAATAAATGGTAATTTTGCAAAAACAAGAATTTCATCTTATTATGTCATTATACTAACATTACAACTCTTATTCATTTTTCACTGTTTGTTGCTGGAAGTCAAAGTCTGTTTAATCTGCTTTGTATCTAGATTGCAGAGGAAGTACATAAGGGCTATTGGATTCTCTAGGCTTTCTCGCAGGGATAGGAAAAACAGATTGAAAATTATTAGGTAGGGAAGAAACGTACCACTTCTTCAAGGGAAAGTGGGTATACTAAGAATGGGTCAAAGCTAGATGACAGGGGGGCTCTATATGTCAGGATAAGAAAGTCTGAATATCACAGCTAGCCCTAAGCAACAGGAGATGTTAACTAAAAAGCTTTTGAGCCAAAAAAGTGTATGGTAGAAATCACGCATCAAAAATACTAATTTGGGTTGCCCATCAAAATGTATCTTTTTTATATAGGTAGATAACTATACCTATCTCTATATATGTATCTGAATTGAAAAGAAAATGAAAAGAAAGGACATATGGGGTGTGTAGGGGGTTTTGAATGACAGTGGGATCAGAGACGATCCTGAGGTTTCTAATGTGAGTGATGGATAAAATGATGGTCTAAACATTAATCAAAAAGGTAGGATGATTTAAAGAGGAAAATTCTCAGGGAAGTTCTAGACCCTCAGAAGTTCAGAGAGCAATGGGATATCCTAGCAGCACCATTAAGTATCCTGAGTGAAGAGTCAGAACTAAGCTTAGAAAAAAAAATGCAGAGCTGGCGATGTGCATTCAGGCATTTACTCACTCATCAAGGGTTTAAGTGATCCTTTAGTATGTGATGAAATTTCTATGGAAGAATATAAAGAACAGAAAGGAGAAGAAAGTACAAGATCTTAGGACCTTCCATTTGCCCCTAAAAGTTATTAATTTAGGGGTGCCTGGGTGGCTCAGAGGGTTGGGCCTCTGCTTTCAGCTCAGGTCATGATCTCGGGGTCATGGGATCGAGCCCCGGCCTCGGGCTCTCCGCTCAGTGGGGAGCCTGCTTCTCCCACTCTCTCTGTCTGCCTTTCTGCCTACTTGTGATCTCTGTCAAATAAATAAATAAAATCTTTTAAAAAAGTTATTAATTTAAGAGCATTTATTGAACTACTGTATCAGGAGTTAATATTATGAGCCTATATATAGGACAATGGTCTCTCTATGGACTCTTGCTCCAAGGAGGCATAAGTGGTAGAGAGAGACAGAAATCTCTCCTTCATGGCACAAGGTCCAGCTACCTTTCTCTGTCTAGCGAGCCTTGCCTACCGGAATGGTGTGCTCCCACCTGGGAAGCATGTATACTCAAGGAGGCCTAGAGTGCTTCCCCTTTCTAGTTCTGCTCTTTTGTGACCTTGCTCTTAGAGTGATAAGAGCTACAGCCTCCATCTCTTTCCATTCTTGATATCTGGTTGGAGAGACCATGGGCACTGGCTTTCTTCCCTTTTCTTGTGACTCTGGGTGAGGAAGGGCTGGAACTTCCTTAGGCTATAAGGAGACCAGCTTGCCTTTCCTTTTTTCCTTCCCTCCCTCCTTTTTGGGGATTCTCTCCTATGTGGACGGGTTTCACCAAAGACTTTTCTCCCTTCTTAGAAATACCTAGTGCTGGTTACTGACAGAAATGGAAATAAAATCCTGAAGACGCCAGGAGCTAAAGCAGTGTGGTAAATTTGAGGGTCACAGTTAGTAAAGATCTATGAGAAACCTTTAGGGGAAACATGAAGTTGGGAGGGAAATGCCACAGAAGGAAAGAGTGTGTGTCAGGGGCCATAGATAAACACACAGGCAGAGAAAGCTTCTCAGCTATACTGTTCACTCCCTGTGGTGGCCTGTGTGAGCCCAGGCTGAGCAGTGTCAGGGAGGTTAGAATGGGCTAGATGGAGCAAAGAGGCTCCTCTCTCACGTAACTGAAAACTTTGGTGTCGGCTTCAAGCTTGTGGAAACTCAGACTCCTCCAAACAACAGGCTTGAAAGACTCCTCAATTCCAGGAGTATTCTGCAGTGTCCTAAAACTAAGACCCCAGAAAAATTTCTACCTCATATCTAGGAATAGGAAAGTTAGAGCTTTCTAGTCAACCTCAGGGCATGAAGCCAGGCAGGGACAGGTGCTGATGACATGGATGTGTTAACAAAGCCTTTAATGTTACTCTACTTAAGTAATTCCATCAAAACGTGGCTGCCTCTAACAAGAGCAATACTTGGGCAAAGGAAGAAGGGCTTAGACTGAGCCCTGTCTCCAGCTCTACCTCAAGTTAGGATGTAGCTGTCACCTTTCTCCCAAAGGATTTTACTGTCATTAGGGAAAATGAGGAAAAATATCTCACAGGGAAAACAAGAGAAGATCATGAGTACCAAAGAAATTACAATGACTTATAAGAAAGTAGAACTAGTAAAAACAGATATAACAAGAGTTTTTAAAAGGCCTGATAAAAAATCAAACAAAACAAAACTTTGGCAAGATTTGGGAAGATACCAAACACATGAAACTAGAACAAGCAGTTATAATGAAGAACAAATTGAAAGTAAGTAATGTAAAAATATAACTGTTAACATAAAAAAGCTAATAGAAAACTGAATAGTAATAATAGTGCCTGGAAATTCAAATTAAAAAAAAAAACTGTCTCAAAAGATATTAGGAAATTAAATGAAAATGAAATTTGTGAGAAAAATGAAAAGAAATGGAGCAATATAGGTGATTATTCATAATGGGAGTTGAATAAGAGAATAAAGAGGGGCAGAATGAAATAGAATAATTTTCTAGAATTAAAGAAAAACATGCTCTTCTATTAAAAAGGATCGCACAGGGCCAAAAAGAAAAAGATATTTACCTCCAGACACATTATGGTTAAATTAAAAATAAGAAAAATTTCTAAAGGTTTCTAAAGAGAAAAAGCAAATTATTTA
This sequence comes from Meles meles, assembly GCF_922984935.1. Classification (NCBI taxonomy): domain Eukaryota; kingdom Metazoa; phylum Chordata; class Mammalia; order Carnivora; family Mustelidae; genus Meles; species Meles meles. The sequence continues at coordinate 33,479,124 of NC_060067.1, read as the reverse complement.
CAAAAGAAATTCAGATCTGACTAACACTGGATGCAGAAACAGAATTACTTTAAAATCTTCAGTTCCCGTCTCCTCATGGAGGGGGCCAGGGAACGAAAGACATACTAATACATATAGACATTAAGCAAAAATACGGTTATCAAAACCCTAGAAATAACCAGACAGAATATAGACTGTAAAGCTTGCAAACTGGCAGAATATAATTTAGACATAATTCTAAATAAATCTCTATAATTTAGAGATTTAGACAGTGGAAGGCAGGAGGAGAAGAAAGAAAAAAGTATAAATAAATGAAAAACTCAAAATAAGATCAAAGAAATGAGGGCAACATAGTACTAATTATAATAAATATTAATGGTTTAAATTCACTGACTGGAAGAGATTCTCAGGTTAGATTAAAACAAAAAGATTCACCAATATATGATGTCTAAGAGACATTCTTAATAATAATGGGTAATAACAATAGCCAAACTATGGAAAGAACCTAGATGTTCATCAACAGATGAATGGATAAAGAAGATGTGGTATAGGAGCACCTGGGTGGCTCAGTGGGTTAAAGCCTCTGCCTTCGGCTCGGGTCATGGTCCCAGGGTCCTGGGATCGAGCCCCGAATCGGGCTCTCTGCTTAGCTGGGAGCCTGCTTCCTTCTCTCTCTCTGCCTGCCTCTCTGCCTACTTGTAAGCGCTATCTGTCCAATAAGTAAATCTTAAAAAAAAAAAAAGATGTGGTATATATATATATACATATATATATATATATGCACACACACACACACACAATGGAATACAATGGAATACTATGCAGTCATCAAAAGAAACGAAATCTTGCCATTTGCAATGACGTGGATGGAACTAGAGGGTATTATGCTGAGCGAAATAAGTCAGAGAAAGACAATTATATGATCTCCCTCATATGAGGAATTTGAGAGGCAACACGGGGGGGCGTGGGGGGTAGGGAAGGAAAAAATGAAACAAGATGGGATCAGGAGGGAGACAAACCATAAGAGACCCTTAATCTCCCAAAACAAACTAAGGGTTGCTGGGGGGAGGGGGGTAGGGGGAGGGTGGTGGGGTTATGGACATTGGGGAGGGTATGTGCTATGGTGAGTGCTTTTAAGTGTATAAACCTGGTGATTCACAGACCTGTACCCGTGGGGCTAATAATACATTATATGTTAATAAAAAATTAAAAAATAATAATAATGGGTAATAGAAAATGTTTTTGCTCACTATGTTTTAAGCTCTCTACTTGTTTTAATTCATTTTATTCTCAGAAGAACCCTCGAAGAGAGAGGTTACTATTATTGTCATTTTGCAAATGAAGACACTGAGGCACAGAAAGATTATATAACTTATGGCAAAAGAACAAGTAAGTGGTGAAGACAGGATTTAGCCTTAAGCAGTGTGGATTTTGAGACAGTATTCTTTTTTTTTTTTTTTTTTTTTTTGACAGAGAGAAATCACAACTAGGCAGAGAGGCAGGCAGAGAGAGTGGAGGAAGCAGGCTCCCTGCTGAGCAGAGAGCCCGATGTGGGGCTTGATCCCAGGACCCTGGGATCATGACCTGAGCCGAAGGCAGAGGCTTTAACCCACTGAGCCACCCAGGCGCCCCTAGAGACAGTATTCTTAACCATTATATTATACAGAAAGATTGAACGTAAGGGTTTAGGAAAAAGAAAAAGACAAGGCACATACAAAACAAAGGAAAGCCAGGTTAGCATTATAAGTATAAGACAAAATAGAATTCAGGCCATAGGAAAAGCCATGAGAGTCAGAGAGAATCTTTATGTACGATTTCTCACCAGAAATATTCAATTAGGCCATATAAAAGAAAATTTGATTTCTAAGAGTAACATAATTTTATTAACAGCTACCAATGCACTGAATATACGTATCAACCCACTTATTCCTCACAGCTGTATAAGACCAATTATTTTCAACAATTGTTCAAGAATGAAGAAGCTAAAGCTGGACAAGTTGGACAACATATTGCTCAGCTAAGAAGAAGAGGTAGGGCTTGGACTTAGATTCCAGAAAGTCTGGCCCCAGAGCCTGAGTGCTGAAGTATACAGCATGGCAAGCAGACAGAAAATGGTAGATTGCTTAGTAAATGGTATTGGGAGAATCTGCTATGTAGAAATGAATTACATCAGATCCCTTCTTTCTAAGATATACAAAAATAATTATCACGTGGATTAAAGACCTATATGGAAAACAGAAGGCTGTGATGTTAACAAAAGAGATGTCTGAGAATATCTTCTTGAGTGGGACACACTTACTAATTCCAAAAGCACCAAACATAAAGGGGACAACGGATGGAATTTGAGTGTCTTAAGGTCTATGATAGATCACAGACACCCCCATCATTTACATTTTGTCTAGAGCTGCTTTCATGCTACAGTGGCAGAGTTGAGTAGCTATGACAGAGACTGGATAGCCCAGAAAGCTTAAAATATTTACTATCTGGCCCTTTACAGAGGAAGTTTGCCCACATTTGCTCCATGGAATACTCCTTCCCCTTGGAAAATGCTATCTGGAACCATCTCCTCTTTCATGCCTTAATGTAAAGCTTGTTTTATATGCTTTACTTGTCTCTGCTTCTGTTCCTTTGGTAATATCCCTTCTGTTTTCCAAGACCATTTTGCCCTAGGATGCAGTCTCTCCCTTGTCCTACAGCTATTAAACAGTCATGGCTTACAACCTACCTGGTCTTGACTCTTGGAACTCCAGCCTGGCCCCAAACACCAAGCCTTAAATTTGCCCTAAACGGGGATGGCTCAAATGGGTTTATTAAAAAGAAGGTAATCAACTAGGAACGTTATGGATTCAAGAAGACCCAATTACACTAAAGTAACTCTTTTTCCTTTCCCACACAAAATCAGGCCAGTAGACAGACAGTTCGAAGAAATGTAGGTTACATATATCATGTCCTTAACAAACCGGAAAACGAACTCCTTTATTCCATCACCATCGAACTACAGAAGAACTGTACGTAATCTATTAGGTGGATTTGTTTTTGACTGAAGAATACATTAGAGTGCTGACTTATTGATTTATGTAAAGCTTCAGGGAGGCCTTGCTGGGAAGCTGCAGAGTCTGTACTTAAAATTGCTGAACAGAAAAGTGTCGTCACGAATTTGAATGTAGTTATGGAAGATATATATGCTTATTCCGAGTTAGCAAGACAAAAAACAGAAAAAGACTGAAATGAATAAGACACACGTAAGAGAGGCATGATCGTGGAAATCAAGTTAACAGTTACTCTTGGGAGGATAGTAATGCTAAAGGGAGCACGAGGGGGCTTCTGGGGTGCCGGTCATGCTTGGGTACTTGATACAGGAGTATATGCACTTTATGAAAATTCACTAAGTGGCACGCTTATATTTTATGTACTTTCCAATAGAGGTTACTTCTGTTTTATTAGAATTCTATCATCTGCAATTCTAACCAGGGGGTATGTGTGTGTGGATGGCGGTTTATCTAAACCCATCACATCTAAAACTATAAAATGTTGAAAGTACAGTGGGATTCTCAAGTGTTTAGATTTACTAATCTAAATTTTACTATCAAATATGGACTTCCCTGGTGGGGACGGGTCCATCTTAAGTGGCCAACAGGCTATAACATGGCCTCGCCGCTCCTTTAACATCATTCAGTAGAGCCAGGGCAGCAAATGAAACAGACAGGGTTGAACAGCTTATTATATTATATGAAAGCAAAATACGGCCATTTTATGAGGTTATAAAATTTATTCAGGATGTCTTCTTTTAGCCACACACGTATGAAAGAAATAGTCTCTCAACATTTCCAACATTTATTCATGTTTTCTTGGAAGCAAATATGGGATTGACATTCATTAACAGTTTGGAAGTCTACTCAAAGCCAAACATCTGCTTAGCATCCGACGGTGTTCACAAACTTTTTTCTTTAAAGGAATGTCTGTTGAGCATTTTTAGCTTCATTTGTGCTTTATAACTACTCTTTGAGTAGAACGTTTATTTAGAGAAATCCTTAAGGTTTAAGACAATCCCCAAAGATTCGAGAAGTAGATCTGTCTTGACCCTTTACTTAATGCACTCATGCTATGACAGAAAGTATTCGAAGTGTCCCTCTAGACCTCTTCGAGGAGGACTCGTTGATCAGACTGAGGTGAAAGGTTTTGCCTGGAATGTCACTCCCGAGTGACGACACTCACTGAAGTCAAGTGTTTTTTTATGCACTGTAGGGAAAATGGCCTGAAAGGGGGTTAAACTTTGATTAGAGATGTTGCAAGTAGGGAAAAATGCTTAGTTCAATTTAACTTCTGCTTTTCAGAAGACATGAGTATATAAATTATGTAGGAGAATGGTGATTACTAGACAGTCTAAAAGCTGGAGGCTCTAGGCCAATTTTCAACCAACTGTCACAGAACATAAGTTTCAAGATATGTTTAAACGAAACTGACAACTGCAGAAAAAAAATGTAAAATTCTTTGAAAGCCTGCGTTATGTGAACTGATGAGGATCTCAGAAACCACATGTGACTGAACACACAGCAATACTTGACTGCAACACTCCCACCCTCTTCTGGAGGGAATATTAAAAGAGGTAGAACAGATGCTTCACCAAATTAAGCCGATCCAAGCAGTAGACAGATTCTTCCCAGCAGAGAGTGGCCCACAGAAATAGGGTGGGTCCAGAAAGTGAAAGGCCTGGGAGGGGGTCTTCTGGCCCAGAAGCTTTCAAGCTGGAAGGAGATTACTAAGGAAGGGGCATGTGTGCATGGCTCTCCCACCTTCCCATGCTGGAGAAGCTCTACTCTTAGCTGCTTAGACATCCAGGCTCCAAGGAGGATTTGAATCACTGCTGTATGCCAAGCTCTTCATTTTATAGGCCACAAAAACCCAAGCCAGAGAAATTCCATTAGGTATCCAAAGTGCCGGAGAGGTAAAAATTTGAACAGGAATTTCATGAATCCTCAGATAAAATACCACTTTGCAGAACAGTTCTTGATTTTAGCTGTGCCCATAAATCTCCACAAGTCTTACAGCAAGCATTTCCCTCTCCTACCTGTCCAAGAGTTTTGTGGGTGGGGGGAGGTCTGTGAAGCCCTAAAATGGTGCATTCAATTTTACCGATTTGTGTGTATGTTTTCTTTTTCTTGGGGGGGGGGCAGGGAGGGATGAGCTGCAGTTTTCATGCTCTTCAAAAGCATCTGATCCCACCAAGGATAAAAATTGGTGTACTTGGGGCACCTGGGTTTCTCAGTGGGTTAAAGCCTCTGCCTTCAGCTCAGGTCATGATCTCAGGGTCCTGGGATCGAGCCCCACATCGGGCTCTCTGCTCAGCAGGGAGCCTGCTTCCCCCCTCTCTCTCTGCCTGCATCTCTGCCTACTTGTGATCTTTGTCTGTCTGTCAAATAAATAAATAAAATCTTAAAAAAAAAAAAAAGAATTGGTGTACTTGCTCAGGGGAGAAGAAGGACCACAAGGAGATTATGTTTATAACCGGGAAAAATTATCAGAAACTCCTCTGACATTAGATGTGTTATTTCCTATGAAACTACTCAGGTGGTCCAGTAAATGGGCCCAGAAGTAAAAAAAAAAAAAAGCTGCATGGTATCTCTAAAAATAGAGTACTTGGGGTGCCTGGGTGGCTCAGTGGGTTAAAGCCTCTGCCTTCGGCTCAGGTCACGATCCCGGGGTCGAGCCCCGCATCGGGCTCTCTGCTGAGCAGAGAGCCTGCGTCCTCCACACTCTCTCTGCCTGCCTCTCTGCTTACTTGTGATCTCTGTCTGTCAAGTAAATAAATAAAAAAAAAATAAATAAATAAAATAAAAATAGAGTACTTGCTGGGCTGATAAAGACAGATATCATTTTCCTTGTTGGGTTTTCCATCCTTAAAAAAATAGAAAAAGTTACTTGAGGTATGACATGAAACCTTCCCTTTGTAAACCAAAACCAGGACTCCAAAGCACTGAATAATTTTGGAATGAGGGGATTATTTCTGTCTCTGAATAGTCCCTTCGGAAAGTGGTGGGAAGAGAGGTAATGACTATCGACTGAGAACAGCTGTTCCTTTCAATTCAGCCCTAGGCTCTGGAGGGAAAACGCTCATCCCTATAACTATTAGGCAAACACCGAAAACTGCCTTCTGTCCTTTACGCTGATCATGTCAGGGAGGAAAGTGGCTGATGTCATCCTGAAGATGGAACTAATTTCGAGATCCTCGTTATCCATTACGGGAAGGCTCCCCCCCGCCCACTCTAGCTGTGGCAAAGAGAAGCCTGCAGTAGACAGCAGACTCGGAATTATCTTCACGTGAGGACTGACCAAAGACCGGAAAGTAGTTGGAGGGTACACCCCAGAAAGTCGGGATGAACACAAAGTTGTGAGACATCACCGTATTTTGAAATAATATTCAGTATTTATCTGGAGTGTCTGCTCTACTGGAGGAAAACAGAGAATTTCCTGCGGCTGGGAAGTCTGTAATCCTCTGAGAAGCCTGGAGTGACACTTGCATTTAACGGTAAAGAAAGATATATGGAATTGCCCACCTAGTCCTCACAAGCGACAGAAGCATTATCATGGAAATTATACTTCAAGGTCAGTAGGGTTAAACGACAAGAAAATGGTCTGTGCGGGCAGTTTAAATGCCAAGAGGCACCGGCGAAGGTGCACAGACATAACTCCAGCATTGGCACTGATGTAATTATGGGCTTAGATGAATTCTCAACACCAGACCGGAAGTTGAACCACAGTCCTTATGGGAAAAGAGAGTGGAGGAAGGTAACTAGAAGAAAAAAGCTGAGGAAAGGTATTTTGCTTAAAACAAAAAACAAAACAAAAAACCAAACAACGACAAACCCTAAAACTCTAAAGAAAATCCAGTGTCTACATAGGGACCTTCAGGTCCTCGAACATGCATAAAACAGGACGGAGGGAGGAAGGGGCCACACACATCTTTATAGGGCTCAGTTTTCGAGCTGCTCTGCACGTGCGTGGTAGAGTGTGACTCCCTCCCAGGGGCCTGGGGCTGGAGGAGCCCCAGGGTCCATGTGACTTGTGAGCATCCAGAACAAGGACCTCGGGAGGGAATTTCACAAGTGCGCAAACATATTTTTTCTCCCTTGACACTGCTTTCTACTTCTTCTCTCCCTCTGCTATTGTTTAATTTTGTGGTTCCACTTTTTGAAGAATGGTGGGAGGTGCCGTGTTAAGCAATGCTCTAAGAATGAGACTCAGCTGCAGTGACTGCGTTAGGAAAACCGGCCTCCCACATCCTTCAAAGCAACTGAGATTCTACTTAAAATGGAAAAAAAAAAATAAGGCGACATGGAGGAGAGCAGGCAGGAAGCCTTGTGCGGCCTTGTGTGTGCAGTGTCTCTGCCCAGCACGCAGTAGGTCCAGCTCGGGCGCTGGAATGGATCACTGTATCAAAAGAGCTTTGGATTACAGTTGGTTTACAAACAGGAACCAGCCGACACAGCATGACTGTGCTTTGGAGCAAGCTTTTGTTGATCTTCGTGATCCCATTAGTGAAAGTGATTAAACAACCAGATCTGGCACAGTTATCCTGATGGAAGTGTGTCAGAGTTGAACATTCCTAAAACTTGGTCAAGAGCTTAGCAAGGAATCAAGAAAGGTCCCTGGAAAAGCAGATTTTAAAAAGCATGACAATATCAGAGTGCAAATGAGATCGTCAAGGTAATTTCCAATTATTTCTTCACGATTAAGCAGACAGCCTGATTATTACTGATACTAAATATGTGTGTACAGGGGCCCCTGGGTGGCTTAGTCGGTTAAGGGTCTGCCTTTGGCTCAGGTCATGATCCCAGGGTCCTGGAATCAAGTCCTGTGTTAGGCTCCCTGCGGAGTGGGGGAGCCTGCTTCCCCTCTGCCCCTCCCCAAACTTGTGCTCCCTCCTCCCCGCCCCCTGTCAAATAAAGTCTTTTAAAAAATGTGTACAACAGGCTTTCCAAGAGCTCTATGGTAACATCTATTAACACATGCTACAGTGAAGAAAAATAAATGACTGAAATAATATGGTTCCTAGATAAGTAGATTTTAACTCTCTATGATATAATTTTATAGGTTGAAATGATGCTTTATAAAAGGTACTTATTAAGTTTGGTTGAAATTGTATTTCACAAAGTATGTTCCAATGGAAATTCAGGAAATATCTACAAGGCATGGCTTATAAATGTGGAGACAAATTATATACAAGATATTTCAGTGAATAAGCCCAGACAAAGAGGGTTTAAAAAGCATAACATTCTTTCATCAGTAAATGTATTTTTTAAGATAATAATAAAAGCAAATAGAAAAGTTTTAACAATAATGTTAAAAGAATAAATTCTGGGAAATTCTTCAGAAGCCCTGCTAAGATTTTGTCTCCTGTGCCGGGAGTGGGGGGTGGGGGGGGATGGTGGAAGCAGCTGGAGACACTGCTACCGCAGTCTGGTGGGACCAGACGGTAAGGCTCTCAGTAAGTGGATGGTAAAGAGGAAAAGCCTTAGGTTTCACAGTCAAGCAGAGTTACAAACACACTTTAAATTTTAGGAAGACAAAGTGTGAACAATTTCCATAAAGATATGGGGAAGATTCTTTGATGAAAAGTTCAGGAAGGACTAGAGCTAAATGGGTTATGAAAATGTAGTTCTATGGATTAAGCCTTGATAACTCAAAACAGATTCAAATTAGAAAATAGGCAGTACTATCAATTAGAGGAAAGAGGAATGCACAGTCAAGAAATAGTCTTCAGGAAAATGACTCAGCACCTCCTGCCATGCCATTGGCTTAAGTTAAGTCCTCCAAGCAGGCTCCAAGACTATGTGTAGAAAACAGAGCTCTTATAGAAGTAACCCTAGATGGAAATGAGGGAAATAACACAATTGGAACATGGGATGGCAAGAAATCTATCGATTCGAATTGTGAACAATAATTACTAACCATCATGGGACTCACCTAAAAAAACCTGCTACTAAATTCTATTTGAGGTTGTGAACCTTGAGTCTTGAGTGACTGAAATAACCTGACAGTGACGAATTCTGGATAGAAAATCTTGGAGGAAGTTCATAAATCAAGAACTTAGGATCGAGGTGCTGTTTACTGAAATCTCACAATATTCAGGAGAACTTACCTGCAGCAAATAACAGCTTTGCATGACAAAGCCAAGTCCAGGAAATACTGTCTTACTCCGAAAGTTAAGGCGTACTTGAGGGTTTTCCCATCAATAATAAGAGCAAAATCATTCTCTTTTCGAAGAGCATCACCAAGGGTAGTGCAGTGGCGACTGAGCGTTTCCCTCGTGGCCTGCAAAATCAAACAAAAACACCCACAACGTTTACTTCCGTTTGTTCTACTGAGATGCCCTGAGCATGTTCAGCAACTACACTTGGATATTCTTAGTGCTTTTATGTTGTAAACTGCTTTCACATAACTCCACTCATTTCATTCTCCCAAAAGCCCCTGAAAGGAGATTGGACAAATGTTATCGGTGAAAGTAAATTCCTCTATTAAAGTCACACATCTGTGCCTACCAGGGTTGGGATTACAGATCACTGATTCCTCTGCGAGCTTTGCCCATCATTCTAACCACACAATCACAATCGTGCAAAAATATTTTCAGTAGGGGCGCCTGGGTGGCTTAGTGGTTTAAAGCCTCTGCCTTCGGCTCAGGTCGTGATCTCAGGGTCCTGGGATTGAGGCCCGCATCGGGCTCTCTGCTCGGCAGCGAGCCTGCTTCCTCCTCTCTCCCTCTCTGCCTGCCTTTCTGCCTACTTGTAATCTCTGTCTGTCAAATAAATAAATAAATAAATCAATCTTTAAAAAAAATATTTTCAGTAAATTATCTTACTACAAAACAATAACATTGTCCTAATTTATGAACTAGTCAAAATTGCTTAGCCATGAATCCAGGGGAAACGTTGAAGAATATCATTTAAATAACTTACGGTATTTTTTCCAGAATTCCTCAATGCTATTGAAACTTAATTTCCAGTCACCAAGGGTGGGGGGGCGCAGTGTCTGTAATCTCTCACCACTTCATTGAATTGGTTTCTATAAACTTTAATCATGATTTCATGATCCTGTATTTTATTTGGGGAGGGGGATGACTGGCTTGGTAATCTTGATGGATCAAATAGAAGAACCCCTTCCATCAATGCAGAGTTCACTTTCAGGCACAATAAAAACATTCAGTATCAAGGTCAGCTTTGTTCACCTCAATCATACAGAGGGTTTATATTTATCTTTATCTAGAACTGCTTTCCCAGCTCTTCAGAGGCAAAAAGTTGCAAGACATTTAGTTTTTCTCCCCAAATCCTGTAGACCCTTCCTATAACCTAATGGGGCCAGCCTTCTGTCTTTTAAGAGTCCAAGCACTGTGGAGAAACAGAACACTGGCTCTGCACAAGGAGACATAAGGAATGATTCCTCTCCATTACTAATAGAGTTTTGTTCTCAATGCTAATATCTGAGTCTGTAGTTATTTACATAATAGATACATATATATATTATATATAATAAAACATACCTGTGATAAAAATACTTATGTAATATTTTTATTATATTCACGGGAGATATAATTATTGTTTCAATTTAAGAGTGTTACTTCAGTTGCATTCAAAAAGAGGGAAGCAAAGGCAGAGGTAATTAAAATTTTTATTGGAGATTTTTGAAGGTGTTTCTGCATTCGTATTCAAATGTGGTTCACACTGGGTTTCTGGAATTTCAAGATCTGTTTATCAGAATAATAGAACCATGTTGTACCATAAAGTAAGTCTGCCCAAATTTCCTAATACTGGAACTTCACTTAATGCCTCCCCCGGCCCCCATTACCCACAGTGACCTAAGGACCACCATATAGCAGCTTTCTTTGCAAAATTTTCTGTTTACACTTTACATGGTAGGGGGCGGGGGAACGTAGCTGTTTGAATTTATAGGCCTCACCCTCCTATTTCCTGCTAAAAATTTTTGGCCCAAGAGCACTTAAGTAAAGGAGGTGAAAATGTCAGAAAAGTTCTGCACTTGAAATCTACTCATGACAATTTACAGTAGGTTGTCTTAGTCTAGATTGTCTTAAAAACAAATTTGCAAAGGCAAAACGAACAAACAAGTAAATCAATGAACTGGTAAAAAAAGAAACATAAAATACTTAGCGCGTACCACGTCCCGGGCACGGCTCTAAGGGCTACGCATACACTGAATCTCAGTTAACACTTGCTCGAACCCTACGCGTCACTGTGAGCCCCATTCTGTAGATGAGAAACAGAAGACACGACGGGAGTTCCTTGCCCACGAACACTTGGCCACTAAGTGGCGAAATGAAACTCAGAATTAAATTTCTGTGCTCACTTGTCTTTCTCCACGTAATCCAGGGAAAGCAAACCCAGCGGGAGACAGTACCAGGCATAGCAAATTATAAATGGAATGCCCACACCAGTCCCTCTGCTCTTTCCCTAGAGCCCTCATCATCATCACCGGTCTCTGATTTCGTCTTTGCTGCCAACAGAGATTTCTCTTTATAAAACAAATCTAAAACACAAACCACGGCTCTTCTTGTTCTAAAATTTGTCTATGGCTAATCACACAAGAAAGCCCCAGCTCTTTAAAACACCAGTTAGAGCTCTCCACAGTTGAGGCTCAACTGATCTTCATTCATACTTCCCTTCACAATCTGGACCCTTTCTGCTCTCTCTGGAATCCTCTTCCCTGCGGGGTTAGTCTACCACCTTCTAAACCTAGCCTACCCGCTAAGCCCTCCCAGACACTCCACGGGCCAAGCATAACTCGCTCCAGGCCAGCAAGGCCCTCAGCTCCCAGAGTCCTGGAATCAAGACCTGGAATCAAGGGAGAGACCCCGTTTCCCTCAATCCTCAGCAACAAACACAGTGCTTGAGATGACAAACAGCTGGAAATTACCAATGTATCCAATGAGAGCACTGATCAATTCTGAGTTCATCCTACTGCTGGCTCTCCAGTTCCTGTCTGTTCTTACTTCTGATTTGAGAGTGAGAGAATGACTGTGTGTGTGTGTGTGTGTGTGTGTGTGTGTGTGTGTGTGTGTAACAGAGAGAGAGAGGGAAAGAGAAAGAGGAAAGGAGAGAGATCTTTCTCTTGCTCGCTCCTTAATTTTTTTAAAGAATAATCCGTCACTCGACAGTCTTTCAAACCAAGGCACTGCTCACTGAAATGTCCCTGTATTTTGTATGCTTTTGTGTACATGACTCCTGCGCTGAAAACCCGAAGGAAAACGGAGATGAAACTCAGGAGAACTTCACTGCTCTTTCAAGATCAGTGGCAGAACAAGACTGAAAGTCAGAGGACCTCTGAACTGGCAAGCTCCAGCATGAAGCACACCCATGGGATGCGGTTCTGTGAACCCCACTCTCTCTCCTTTTGAAGGTGTTCTCTGACACCTTGAAATCGGTTGAGAACTCTCTTATTTGTGGCATCAGTACCCTTAGGTTTCCTTGGTGATTATCACAGGTCTTCAGCAAGTCAGAAGGTGTCGGGAAATGTAACAGAGGTAACATTTCAGAGGGGAGTCAAAACACTCCCCCGAGAATTCTCCAGCCCACCCACCCAGAGTGCAAGGTAACAACAAAGCTGCAAACATTTCTTATTTTAGTTTATAGCTTTCTTTTGTAAGCAGCTCTATTGTTGGCTGTGTGTTGCCAGTTACAAGTTACATTTTACTCTTATTCATACCGCCAGGAGTATTTTAAAATTATTTTATTTATGAAGGTTTATTGCTTCTCCCCTAAGCCTAGGAGCCATACTTTATGGCCATATTGCATTGAAGCTTATCTCCCGTAGCTAGAAATAAATTTATTACTATATTAGCTGTTACTGTGTTTTCTTTTTAGCTACTGAAGGGGGAAATGTTTAAACATTTAAACTTAGTGACATGTGAAAGTGAAAATATATAAAGGAGAAGCTAAATCAGAAAAAGGATAAAAGACCATAGAGTAGAACAAAATAAAAGCTCTGTATCTCCTTATTCTATAGTCTTATTTGTAGACTAAAAGAAGGTATGTGTGTGGCTCTAATCAGAGATGGTCTGAAGTAAAGGCAATTTGGGGACCCACACAGGCAAGGGGCAAGGCAGGGGTCCAGGTAACTTAGCAGGCAGCCATCCAGGTAAGGGAGGGAAAGTGAGGTTTGTTTGTGCCTTCCCTAACCTGCATCCCATGTGGACATTCCAGTCAATCATTCAACTCAACTCACCCTCTCCACAGCCCTGCACGTAGCAGAATGCTCATCAGAAGCTCTCAGCCGCTGGACCTCCTGCCATGCCTCCAGCCTTGCCAATGCACAACCATGACCAACATTTCCCTCTCTTCTTAAGTCTCCACACCATAGAAGGGAAAAACCACCCCACCATGAGGACAGGTTCTGCTCCCGCTCTCTCCTCTTATATGGGTGCCCATGACATCCGTACTCTCAGCCATGCCCAGTGGATCCCATTTTCCTCCAGGCTACTCCAGACCTTTTCTTCTCTCCCAGATCCCAAATTCTGCCCTTGTCACTTCGGCAGACATGTACCTACTTTCTGAGAAAGTTTATACTGGAAGAATTCCCTCAACTTTCCTCCCTCGATCTGAAAACTTCCCTTTACTTCTTTCTCCCTAACCCTTAAGGCAGGGGAGGAATGGGGGTTTTTTTCACCTCGGTCTCCCCCACTTTTCTCTTGCATCTTCATTGTCCCCATGTCATGCTTTGTTTTTCCCTTTTAAAACTATACACTGACAACGGTGAACAAATACACAAACAAGGCTCTTTTTCTCCTGAGTCTTCCAGGTCCGGGGGTCCTACTAGCTTCTGGATTCTCCATGCTTGTTTATCCTTCTGCAGTGGCGTATGATTATAGTTGTTTATCTGTTTTTATTTCTTTTTTCCCACTGGGACTGAGGCCTCTGATGAAGGGATGAAATAAAAGCTTTGTAATGAAACAGCAAGCAAATTATTAATGATTGCAGAATACATGTTGTGAAGTTACAGTGGTTTTTTTTTTTTTTAAGATTTTATTTTTCAGTAATCTCTACACCCAATGTAGGGCTCGAGTTTACAACCTCAAGATCAAGAGTTGCATGCTTTGGGGCACCTGGGTGGCTCAGTCAGTTAAGCCTCTGCCTTTGGCTCAGATCATGGTCTCAGGGTCTGGGGATCAAGCGCCACATTGGGTTTCCTGCTCGGTGGGAAGTCTGCTTCTCCCTGCCTCCCCAGTCAAAATAAATAAATAAAATCTTAAAAAAAAAAAAAAAAAAAAAGAGTTGCGTGCTCTGCTGACTGTGCCAGCCAGATACCCCTTGGATATTCTTAATAGAACAAAAAACAAAATGTTAATGTGCTTATCTTATCTTAGTTTTTTGTTGTTGTTGTTTTAATAAGACTTATTTGAGAGAGAGAGAGAGCGCTCCAACAGGGGTAGGGGCAGAGGGAGAGAATTTCAAGCAGACTCCCTGCTGAGCATGGAGCCTGACATGGAGCTCCACCCCATGACCCTGAGATCATGACCTGAGCTGAAATCAAGAGCTGGACACCCAGGCGCCCCTAATGTGCTTATCTTATTATAGAGGAAATGGAAAAGAAGTGGTAGTGATGATCTCACACCTCCTTGTGTCTCAACAAATATAAATTGTCTAGTTAAAACCAACAGAAAGAACACAGACTATTGAGTGATCAAGCCAGGTTATATAACAGTGGGCCAAATAAACAATATTTATTTGGTTTATAAGAAATATGCCTAGAAAAGAAAAAGAAAGATGCTTGGCAGATAATTAGGCCAGCAGAATTCCTCATAAAGAGACCTCTGACCAGAAGCCCTTAATGGAGTTCTATATCAATCTTTAGAGGGTCACCTGGAAAAATAGGTAACATGTTTATCTAATACCCTGCAGTAAAACAAAATAAGCCAACAATCTCTAAGAAATCAGAGACTTGCGGCTTTATGGCAATATTTTCCATTGCTTTTACATGACTTTTACCAAGGAAACCCTTGATAAAAACCACACAGGGCATCCTAGACAATGCAATCTGACACAATTTTATAGTGAAATCAATTGAAAGCCCTGATTTGTCTGGAAAGTATCAAAGCAGGCAACATGTCACTTTCATTTTGGCAAAAACCATGCTTGGTACAGTGTGAAGAACCCACAGGCCAGATGTGCAAAGAACACGTTAGGCCACAGAAGAACCATGTTTTTGATGGTTGCAAATGTAATGTTGCAGAAAGCACCTGTGTAAAAATGGCCCTTGGCAGTTTCTAGCCTTTGGGTTTTTTTTCCTGATTCCTCTCAGAGATTTATGGGACAGGTAGTCTTGAGAACATAACCAAGGAACACCCTCATAGAGAATGTGGAAGTATCCCTAAAGAAAGGAAAGTAAAAGCCTTTAGCCTTTGATTAGAAGACTAGTTAGCCAAGTTAACTAGAAAGTAAAGATTACAGATAAGTAATCCAACATGTAACACCTAACCGTGGGGCCTCCCCACCTTGCTCCGGGCTGTGGTGACTTACGGTGAGAGGATCTCTTATCTCTCTCTCCCCCAAGGGTACCATCATCGAGGTAAGCCCAAATGGCAAAAATTAAAGGAAAGAAGGATACTCATTTATTCCACAGTAGATGCTGGTGTTTGGGTCTGAACACAAATAACTACTGGGCATTTATATTTCTTTCTGGGAACCTGTTAAAATAGGTGCGGGTCAAATGATAAGCCTCTGTTTTAAGGAGAATTCTAGTTCCAGAAAGAAAAAAAAAAATCAAGATTCTAAATCACACCGTGAATTTCAGATGCAGTTATTTAACAATGTATTTCATTGCTCTTGGATTTTTTTTTCCTTCATGAGTTCATCACCGTTAAGTGAAATAAGCATACACAATCGGGGCTAATGATGAATCACTTTGGGGAGATGCACGACTCGCGCCCTGGTCAGATGGACTGAAGTGTATGAAGCCGCTACTTCTGACTTTAGCGTAAGCCCCGCAGGTGTCTGTTTTCACTTACTTTCCGTAAAAAGGACAAAATGCAAGGCCATGCCCCAGGAGGACACCTGCAGGAACCCTGCAGAACAAAGGGGGACTCTGCTAGAATAAACCAACTCCCTGGAGGCTGAGCCACTGGAAAATCACTCTTCAGAACTTGTCAGCTGATGTGCAAAGTCACCCACCGACGCCGAGAAAGCAGGCATCGACGTACAACGTGCAAACGCATGGCTATGAAAAAGCGGGATAGTTTGGGTTAGAAGTCAAGGGTGGCCATGAGGGTTCACAGGACGCTTCTGGGCATTGATTGCATTTGAAGCCAGATGAAGAAGCCATATCGTAAAGAACTAACGTCCCAGAGGCTAGGAGGCAATAATACGGTATCAGAATGGCCTTGCTCTGCCATTTATGGATATCTTTATTCAGGCAGTTGACTTAACTTCTTGGCATCAAAATTTTCTCATTTGTAAAACTGGGTTACTATCTCTGGTAGGGTTATAGTGGGCAAAATAACTCCTTTACTTGTGAGTCAAGTGCCCTGCCCAGCACTTGGCTCAGAACTGACATCTAGAAAGACTAGTCCTTTACCTTCTTTTGACATTAGGTTTAACAGAAGTACCAACATCTGATAAAGAAAGATCTGTAAGTGTCAAATACCATACAACAGTAGTATCATTCAAGTGGTCCCATGGAGAGAATTTAAAATTTCCTTTTGAAATCTCTCATTGGCGGGGTTCCTGGGTGGCTCAGTGGGTTAAGCCTCTGTCTTCGGCTCAGGTCGTGATCTCAGGGTCCTGGGATTGAGCCCCCCACATAGGCTCTCTGCTCAGCAGGGAGCCTGCTTCCTGCCCCCCCCCGACCCCTGCCTGCCTCTCTGCCTACTTGTGATCTCTGTCAAATAAATTAAAAAAAAAAAAAAAAGAAATCTCTCACTGGCAATTTATTTCAACCCACCTTCTGATTGTTGACACTCAACTTGACCAGTTACTTCTACTACATACAAATATCTGTAAATCTGCCTTTCCCCTCAACTCTAGAAAAGTTAGCATTATCTCTTCTCATACAGCATATAGTTGTTGGTACGTGGTGGGAAGACATATATTTATATAACTAGACTAGACTGCTTTTCTTCATCTCTTATTTTGCGTCTCCAAACTGATACAACTCTTGTGTGGAAAAGAACATGAAAGTTACAAGCTGGTTTTGTGTTTTTCTCTCTCTCTCTCTCTTTTTTTTTTATATAGATGACCACATCAATGTATATGTTAGATTTAAAGCTTCCATAAAGAACGTAAAATATATATATGTAAAGTTACATGGGACAGCATTGCCTGATACTAGGTTTAAAATCAGTAATGATACAGAAAATGCAGAGGCCATGTTTTGCCGGCATGTTCTTCAGATAATAACCATAACTTAACTTCACAGATACTGATTTTAATAGCAGAAAAATATTTTTTAATAGCAGAAAAATAAATATTCACTGGGGGTGTGTGTGTGAAAAAAAATCTAACTTGCCAAAGGTCTACCTTTTAAAATCCCTAAGTTAATTTAAAATATCAAAAAAGAGAAGATATATAAGAATTTTAAACTAACACATACTTTATTAGCTGTTTTTGAGGTTTGGGGTCACACCTCATCCTCATTTAAGCCAGGAGGTATTTACAAATTTATGGTCCAATAACATTTCATTCCTTCTCTACTTTTACACTCTCCAAATGTTCACACCCTCAAATTACAAATTAACAGAAAATTCCAAGGACATTCTCAACAATACATTATGACCATATCAAGTACGGACAACGTTAGCAAGTTCCTAAAGTGTGAGTTATGACTCCCGTAATAGCCAAGTGGATAAGCCACTGGGTATTGTTTTTCGACAATGTGTTACTGACTCAGTAGAACACTGGACATTTCATATACGCCAGTGTAACGTGTATCTCCCCTCTTTCATCGGCTAGTGGAAGCGGCAGTAAGTTGTAAAAAATGCATGTCTGAGAGGAGAGAGACTACATTTATACATAATTGGTCCACTTAGTGTTCATCCCAGCAGGATCACCAGTCTTCTTGGACATAGTTTTTGACCAAAAATCTTTGGAGTTTTTAAACTCCCAGATGATACAAGAACAGAACCTTAAAGAAACATACTCATATCGAACCAAACTAACAGACAGTAATTTCTCTGAAGTGGATAAGGGCAGACAGAAGGTGAAATCATTAAAAACATATGGTCAAAGAGGTCCTCCAAAACAGCTTCGTGGAAGGCAGCCAAGGGAAAGCATTTAATCAATACATATTGCTAAATATAATGGGGGGGGGGAGCCAAAAAGAAATTCCCATGCTTTGCTGATACGTAGATCTGGACTTTCCAGGGTGGGAGTACATATAAAACACTGTAACTGAGGAAACGGTCCAATCCCCCTAGGGTCATGCCATCAGAAAGGTCAAGGGTTATAAAATGGAGGAAGGTAAGAAGAGGAAGTTGTAGAGCAGAATAAATTGCTCTTGGCCCCTGGGCAGAGGTTTGGGATGTGGGATTATGATGGGTTCCATCAGGCAAATAACTCCTTATGAGGCCTCTGGTCTCACTTGGGCTACGCTAGAGAGAGAGGCAGAGAAGTGTGGGATCTGGGTCCAAGGCTGTGTTTCAGTGTCGGGGTAGGGGCACATAGCAAAAGAGAAACAAATCCCGAGAAAGGAAGGAAGAGTGAAGTAGGGATATAATTATATAATTTAAGTAGTTTTGTGGATAAAGGCTTTTACCAAAGCTCTCATGGTAATTATTTTAAACCACCACTGAAAGCCTCCTAAACACTTATTTTGAGCTTGGTATTAAATATTCTCTGGTGGCGGCAGGGACTCAAATGCAGAGAAGGAAGAATTCGAGAGGAACTAGGTCGGCAGACATCCAGTCTGTCAGGCTGCCTTCGATTCTGCCAGGAAGAGGCTGCCCAGAATATACAGCCGATTTTTTGAAAATAAGCAAATTACCAAATCAACGGTTTGGAGAAAGTAACAAGCCTGGGCCTGTGAGAAATTGTTACCTCACAAAGACAGCTGATGTTGGGCCCATTTTTCCTAATAATTTGAATTAATTGGTGTAGGAATGCAGAAGCCCCATTATCTGCAGTATTTTCTCAGTGCAAATCCCAAATGTGCGCCGATTCTATCATTTCATAGATACATTCAATAAACTCTTATGTACAATTGTTGGAGTAGTAAAATGAAATGGAGAGTCTTTCCCCAATCCCATAAATGCAAGACCCCCAAACACCGCCGTTTTCCAGGAGGGCATCCCTCTCTCAGCTGCATTTGTAGTCCTGGTCGTGAGTGGGAAAGGAGGGAGGGACGAGGGAGGGACAAAGTAGAAAACGTGGGGGCACCTCCTAGAAAGCCTGTGACTGAGTCTCGGCTGCCGCTGGGAAAGGTATGGTTATTTAAAAAATAAAAAGAAAGATAGACGGTTTTTGGACTTTGAGCGACCTAGGCTGTAGCTCAGGGTTCTGCACTTGTCAGTTGAGTGAACTCGGAGTCTCCATCTGTAAGCGAGACAGTCCCAGCCCCATAGGAGCAGAGACTAGTGTACGCGGAAACCCCCGGCACACAGGTTTCCTCCAAACTGTCAAGCTGATGTCTGCCATAACTCATCAGAAGAAATGGGTGGCAGAGATGCCAAAAAGTCACAAGGCAGGGCCGGCTCCCCTCAAAAATGTCAACAAGCTCTGGGGAGAGGGCAGATAGACTAGCGAGGAAGCATTTATCTGTAATTCTAGGACCCAGGGAGCTCTTGGAGGAGTTCAGATGTTCAGCCAAGGGGGGAAAAAAAAGAAAGAAAAAAAAAGAGAGAGAGAGAGAAGAGAGAGATAAAGACTATTCAGGCTTGTGGGTAGGAAGAATTTCTCAAAACAGAATTACTATGAATTTGTGAACTACTTCTCTTAGGGTTCTGCACCCCCGCCAAGATGACTGAATTTTGTGTAAGGAAAGGGGCATATTTCGTTTTTACAAGACCAAACAATTGTGTTTGATGGAACTTTTTCAACTACATACTTTGGCTTTGTGGCAGGCGGTGTCTTAAATCAGAGGAAAAGAGAACAGATTATTTGTTCCTACACTATTTTCATTTTTTGTAACTTTTTTTTTTTTTTTTAACTAACTCCTTTCTTTCAAATGGAATAAAGTTGGCTTTCTTCGCTGAGAGCTACTTGGAGTAAGCAGTGTGCTAGACACTATTTGAACAATCGTCCTGCCGTGGGATGTTAGAAAAACCGAACTTTGCTTCTGATAGGGATATATGAACACCTGAACAGTTATACTGAGATCTTAACATTTTCAGGCCAAAAAGCTGAAACAGCTTTGCTAGTGGTAAAAAAAAAAAAAAAAAAAAAATCACAGTCCTATAGTTCCCATGCTGGCAGTGGACGCAAATTCAGTGAGGTTGAAAACCTGCCTATTTTTCAAAGCAATTCAAAATGTATTGTATTGGGCTCGTGGGACACATCAAGACAAAACCTGAAGTGGCCCCAAGTCTCCTTTCTCCCCTCCTTTTCTGGAGTCAAGGCACTAACTTGCTTATTCTGGATTTCTTTCAGAGGCCATTCAACGGCGGCTGGTTCCCCAAACAGTGAGGTTTGTCTGCATAATGCATATAAGTTGAACTTAAAAGGATACAGATGACAACCTCACCATTTACATCCTGAATGCCCTGTGAGTTATATTTGAAGCTTACATGGTGTTAGAAAATCAAATTCAGCTAGAAGAAAAAAAAAAAAAAAGAAAATGAACAAAACCATAAAGGGCTTTATTTTAACATGGTGTTGAAAAATATATATTCTTATGCTTGTTAGTCTCAAATGAGGTTAACAATTCATTTTCTATAAAATATATCAGTGAATGGACGCCTGGGTGGCTCAGTGGTTTAAGCCGCTGCCTTCGGCTCAGGTCATGATCTCAGGGTCCTGGGATCGAGTCCCACGTCGGGCTTTCTGCACTGAAGGGAGCCTGCTTCCCTCTCACTCTCTCTGCCTGCCTCTCTGCCTACTTGTGATCTCTCTCTGTCAAAATTAATAAATAAAATCTTTAAAAAAAAAATATATCAGTGAAGAAAAACACCGGTATCTATAATCAAATAGATTATGGGCTGGCTTGGGGTCATATTCTCAAATTCAGCAGAGACGTTTAAGTGGTGAGAAGGGCAGCTGTTCAAAATCACCTCTTTAAAAAAAGAAAAAAAAATCACCTCTTACATCAGCTGGCCATGAGGACCACCCTCCTTGGGAATAATAATGCTAAAAGAAATAATGATGATGATTATTATAATGGTCTGTATTTTTAAAAAGCTAACTACAGGCTGGTAATTATCAATAAGTGGTTAGAAGGTACTGTTTTGTTAATCCTCACAATGTACCCCAGAGATGGGTATTATTATTACTTTTGTTTTACAGGAGTAGCAGCAGCTGAGGCCCAGAACAATCTATTTGCTTACATCCCAGAATCCAAGGACTTCAATACGTCTTCCAATGCTGGTTGGCACCAGAGGTCAAATTAAAGTTTCAGAATGGGCATAACACTATCTGCCTACTAATGTTTTCAGGTGGAAGTGTGATTGTTCCTGTGAAGTCCTTAGTCTGGTATCGAGCACACACACACACACACACACACACACACACACACACACACACAAAAGCACTTCATAAACATAAGCTAGTGTTTTTCTTATGACTATAACAGTAACTTGCAGAACCCTGAAGGGATGGTAGGGCTCTCTTTTCACGGGAAGTCAGAAAGCCACATTTTCTTCTGGGATCCATTCCCTACTTCCCATGTATCAGGTGCTGACTCTTAGTAATTAGGCTGGATGTCAATGTCTGTTGCAGCAGGGACTATCTAGAAAAACTGCCCGGATGGTCTGAAGGAAAAGTAGGAGGGCTTTTCAGGAGTTAAGCTTGTAAACACTGGAAGCCTTTTGACTTTGAGTTCAGGAAATTTATTTCTCCAAGCTCTCTGCATACACATGTATTTAACCATCATTCCTGTTGATTCAATAAATATATGGTAAATATTTATTTTTCTTCTCTGCCCCCCCCCCCTTTTTTTGTATGTGCGTCCTAGGGAAACCAGACAGTAGAAAGGAGGAAGAAAAACAGTAAGAATGGATTTAAGATCTAGCCCTGCCTCCCAGGATAAATTCAACAACTCTCCACATAAGAGACCAAGGTGAAGGACATATTACACTATAATATAGAGACTCAGAAAGATTTGTTTTGCTATCCACAGAGTTAATGGCTTAAGAAATTATGGTCTCTTCTACCCACCCTCGGCTTGACAGATCAGGATAGTGGAATCAGGATGTAGAGAGATTTCCGTACTTTTTGAAAGGCCTTAATTAGACAATGGTTGCTAAAGACAGATTGAGATTCCCTGGTTCTTAGCCCACATTTTTAGACTTTTCTAGTTTCAGCAGACAGACTTTGAACAGATCATGACAAACTGAAGATATGAAAGAGATGTTAGAAGAATCCCTTGGATCTAGGTCATTAAGTGGAAGGGGTTTCTGAGAAGTCGGTGGGATACTTCCTAGGCATTGCTGAGGAATTCTGGAAGAAGTACACTTTACCCTTCGAGCCAGTAATTTGAAATTCCTGCCTTTGCAGACCCTTCAGGAAATGTCTCCTACCAAGAACATAATCAGAACTAATAAAAGTGGTTCAAGGTAGCACAATAAAAAATTAAACAAATTATCTGAACGATCCGTTTATTACAAATATCTAGTAGATTTTGATCCACTTTAGATGATTCTTTTTCTTTTTAACTTTAGATGATTCTCAGTGGTGCTTATCTACGAAATTCTTATTTTCTCAACTCAGAGAAAAATGTGGTCAGGCTTTCTAAGAAACTCTGGCTGACACTGTCAATATCAGACAATAGTTGGTAGGTGACTGGGGTCAGCACCAGTGAGTCCTGGGTAGCATGTTAGCAGTGGATGCTGTAGGAAGGAAGCCAGGAATGGGCAGAGGCAGAAATGCTGGTCAGACTTCCATACCAGATCTGTGCCCCCAAGACTTTCAATTCCATCTTTTCAACAGAGGTTTGGTTTTATATGTTTATTTAAAGGTTTTAAAAAAATGCTGAACAGCCCTTAATTTTTCAAGAAGGATAATTGTATTGACACTCAAAATGAGACAATTTAGAAAGCCAAATAACATTTTTTTTTTTTTTTTGACATGAGCTAGATTATGGGAAGACAAAAATTTCTATTGCTGTGGTTGCCAGGAGAAAGGTTTTTTCCATTTGGAAATTGAAGAGCCTCAAATATAATATTTTACTTGGACAAGTTCAACATAAAAAAGACAGATTCAGCTTTAAAATGTTAACACTATTAAGAATTCTTGGTAGAAAATTTGCGCAGTTCACAGCAACATGCATCACTTACGTAAAAGATCTACATGTATATCTTGCTTAGGAAAAAATTAGATGGGGAAATAATATATCTTTTGTAATGAAAATGATCATTATGCAAAACAACTTGCAAGCTCTTGAAATACTATTTTTCTACAAAATTTTATACCATCCCTTTCTTCTATGTGCCATGCCCTAGTGGAACCATACCAGTCCTCTGCCAAGGGTAACATTATTCTCCCTTTACAGGCAGCAAAACCGGCTCAGACAAGTTACCTAATTTTAATTTGCCCAGGGTCCCACATTCAGAATAAGGCAGAACTGCACCATTTCATGGAATAATTTGACTACACCCTTTAAAACTGTCACTTGATGAAACGTAAACCCAGTCTCTTTTCTATTACATTATTTCCTGAGATATTACATTCCTACTAAGTTTATCACCTAAATGTTATTTGTTGGTGCCGATGGAATGGCAATCCCATATTTTATCATAACCAGGACAATTGGAACACAGAGGATGCTTTTCTTTCCCATGACAATGAAAAATAATGATTTCTCTACAGGCATTCTCACCCTTCGAACGATTTGCTTACAATCTCAGCTGTGGATTTTATGACATGGGATCTGAGGGAGCTATGCAAAGTGATGGTTCCTTTCTTGCTGGGAAGCAAATGAGTGCACCACAGCGGGGTTGACCCCAAACGGCCAGATTTGTAAAGTCACCACTTAACTCCCTGGGAGAAAAACCTTCCCCAGATGGCAGTAAGAGAGCCCTGGCAGTCTGGAGGGGGATAAATTAGCGTTAATCCATTCAGCCAGGGTTCACCTAGGATCTTCTATACCACGTGGTTCACTTGACTTGCTAAGGATCTAACTACTTTACTCTGAAAATACCAGATAAGATCAACTACTGCTGAATTTAGAACTTACACAGCCTTTTTTTTTTTTTAAAGGGAGACCCTTAAATTTATCATTACTCAGTGACTTAATTCTCAAATATTTCTGGAGTACTTATCCTGTGGTGGGTAATTTGCTGGGCATTGACAGAAAATGGTAAACCAAAATACAGACACGCATCTCCCCCTCCCCATCCCTGCTTTCACTGAAATGGACTATTCCCTTGGGAGTCCTACCTGTGTTTGGTCCAGAAGAAACAGGTAACGTAGGGACCCTTTGGGTGTTTATCACTTATGAGTTACTGTCCCGAAAACTCCAAAGCAAAAATAAATGCTGTGTCTTAATCATCATGATGTAGTACACTGAGTATTTTGGGCGTTTCCTTTTTTTTCCTTGAGATTACTATTTATCTCACTCGATACTTAGAACACATAAAGAACATGTGTATCCAAGTTGGAGAAAAATTATGAAACAGAGGAAAACAGAGAAGCACTGCTCTCCCGCCCTCCACCAGGTGAACGCTCACAGACATACAGAAAGGCTCACGTGTCAGATCAGGTATGTCTTGTCATGTGTTTGCATCAACGTCATAGCTCTTAGTTCTGACTTCTTCCAAGTGTCAGAAACCCATGTTGCTGACACAGGCCTAAACATCTACAAGGACTAAGGGAATGTTTCCATGGAGGTTTCTGCGATGTTGTAAACAACGGCAAGCCACTTCTGGATCCACCCCAGGGGTCACGTGGGATCTGTCTCCCTGACATCCTCCACACCGCTTTGCCAGCACTGGTGCTCGCGTTCTGTTACCTAACTCTTATCCTCGTCCGCTGCCTGCACCTCATGCCTCCCGCCCTTCCACGCGTGTCTGTGGACAGTTCCTCCTACACATCACACCCCTTTGAACAGGCTGATGAAGTTGCTTCCCCTTGCCTGTGGAAGCGAATTCTCAAGCCTGGCCCCGTGTTCCACGGTGGATCTGAGACCACCTTTCCAGGTTTAACCCCTCTGTCATTTCTGGACCATTTCCTCGTAAATGCTGTGCCACGATTAAAGAAGAATTAGGTAGCTTCATCTATACGGTCACAGAGCAATTGCTACAGTAATACTGAGAACAGCAAAGTGTAAAAGCATTACGGAGAGTATGCTGTAGTTTATGTTCAATGACAAAGTACACGCACACAGATACATGTATCCCTTAGATATGGCAGAAAAATCTCTGATGAACACTTGGAAACTGGAACTGGGGACTGTTCCTGGGGACATAAACAGGGCAGCTTGGGTGTAAGGATGGGGGAATTCACTTTTTAACACTTGTATTTGTCCCTTTCTGTAACTTGAATTTTACCTTCTGTGCCCACATTTATTCAGTACTTAAAACAATTATAACCTTGTATTCAAGTTCAGTGTTTCTCTTTCGTGCCCCAAATATACCTGGAGCTTACTTGCATAAACTTTCTGCTTCAAGTACTCCTCCATTACTCAACTACTTACCTCTGTCTAACTAAATGCCACTTACTTTATAAGTACTTTCTTAAGCTTCACAGTATTTTAATAGCAAGATACATACCTAATTTGCATACCCGTTTCATACTGTTACTTGTATGCATTTTACTTCCCTTATTATCTGTAAGCTATTGAAGGAAAGGACTATCCCAGTCACAATTTTTCACAACGTCGTAACTTGAATAAACAAAAAATGAACAATGGGAAGGGTAAGGGACAGAGACAACAGTGAGCTAAAAGGGGCAAAGTCCGCTGAGTGCTTCCTTAGTGGTCCGGTTCTCCGGCCAGCAGAGAACCACTGAAGGAATTAACAAAAATGATAGTCTTCCAACCACAGGCTAGGATGTGTATGTGTGTGTGTATATGTGTATGTGTGTATAGGATTAAATCATGGTTCACAAAATGTACTTATTATTAAAGATGTGAACAACTTTCATGATTTCAAAATTGTGTATTATTCTCTAGGCTACACGTTTCTCAAGGGTTTCACAAGAAAGGGAAAAGGATCACAAGGACTGTTTTGAGGACAAATAATGAAGAGACCATCATTCCAATTCAAAGGTCAGAAGTCAAACCACTTCTTAGATGTAATTTCTGTTCTCCACCTGACTTCTGAACATTTGCCTCTTCACCATCCCTTCTATGGACTTGGCCCCTCCACTTTACTGCATCCCTTTATTTATTTTTTTTTTAAAGATTTTATTTATTTATCTGACAGACAGAGATCACAAGTGGACAGAGAGGCAGTCAGAGAGAGAAGGGGAAGCTGGCTCCCTGCTGAGCAGTGAGCCTGATGCAGGGCTTGATCCCAGAACCCCGGGACCACCGCCCAGGCAGAAGGCAGAGGCTTTAACCCACTGAGCCACCCAGGTGCCCTCAACCTTAACCTTAATAACAGGTTCTTCTCTGCTCTGCGCATCACCGTGACTATTTTAAACAGTTGTATGGTCACCTCCCCTGTTCTGTCTTCCACCTTAAGTTACAAACAGTCACCTTTATTTTAAAATTCTTACAGGTCATTTGACCTGCTTTTTTATTTTATTTTTTTTTTTTTGGCTTAACTTCTACTTCACACTGCACACGTAAAAAATCTTTCCCTCTTCCCCAAATATAACTTCATGTGATCACAGCCATGAAAAAAGGACATCCTAGGAATTTACATTTCAACCCAGAAGTTAGGACATCAAAAAAAAAAAAAAAAGACTTTCCTATAAGAAATGGTGAATTCATGCTGTTTGTTTGATAGGTTTCACAGATTTTTTTTTTTTAAAGAAACAAAATTATTAAGCCTGGAATATTAATATACTATTTTATTATAATAAAACATTATTAGTAAGCCTGGAAGCAAAAGCAGATATTAAATGTTTAATATACAAAACTTCCCAGTTAGGGAGGGCCTGGTGGCTCCCTCAGTTAAGCATCTGCCTTCTGCTTGGGTCATGATCCTGGAGTCCAGGCATGGAGCCCTGCATCAGGTTCCCTGCTCAGCGGGGGTCTGTTTCTCCCTCTCCCTCTATTCTTCCCCAACCCCTCTAGCCCCTGTGCTCTGTCTTAAACAAATAAATAAAATCTTAAAAAAAAAAAAATTCCCAGGTAGATAAGAACAAACCGCAGTCACTCAGTAACCACCTGACATAAAGCTTTTGTAAAGTAGTTTTGTCTCACACTGTCAAAGCAAATCATTTAGCAACTTGTTTTAGCTGTCACGGACACAAAGCTAGAATCTATTTACCTCAACGTGGCTCAGAAGAGCATACAGTATATACAGTATACAGTATACAGGCTCAGAACAGAACAGTATACATTATGTTATAGAACAGGAGTGGGAAGTATATTTTAACCTAAAGAAGATCAGCTATTTCCACAGCTATTTGAATATAGAATAAAGGTCTACAAGTTGATTAAGTTATTAAAGGATTTTTTTTTTAAAGATAATTTTACTTACATCGAGAGAGCCTTCATTGATAACAATCATTCCCATGTTCTTCCTCAGAAGTTTGCAGGAGTGTCCTATATCCAAACAAAGAGTAGATTAATTGATAGCATTCATTTCTCTAGAGAGAAGTAGTGAAGATGTTAAAGCAATAATACTATAAAAGCATCTAAATTTTATTTTTAATAAAGGTTTAATCTACTTTATTAGGACTTGATGACTGTCTCCTGTCTCTAGGTTTGCAGGCAGTTAAAGAAATGGTCTTGCTTATTATAGGAGGCACACAAGGGTAACATTTGGTGTGTTAAGGCTGTCTTGACAAACAAGTAGGGAAAGAGAATGTGCTAATGATTCTCAATATCCTGAAAACTAACAAATTTATATGGAATGTCCTTCATGATGACCAACATGAGGAGCAGAAGATGGGCTGATGGTTGTTTTTGGAGAAGGCACAGGAGGGCCTTCAGGTTATCTTTTGGACCAGGATCCCACCACCATCTCCCTGCCCTCGGACTGTGGTCACGTCCTCTACAGTCCTGTCCTCTCTTGCTTTGCCGTGCTTGCCGCAGGGCAAAATCACCTGCTGGTTTAACCAACTTGGCCTTCTCTGGGCCCATCTGCATATAGCTGAACATGGCTGGAGAGAAAAGCAACTCCGCTGACTGGCGTTTAAAATAGGACCAGCGCATTTAAAATAGGACCAGCAAATATCAATATTTACTCCTTTTGTGAGCTCATTTGAGGCAATAGTTTTCAATACCATCTAAACACTGACCATTCTGGAAATCAGATCTCCCACTGAGAGCTCTTTCCTAAACTCCATCCTCTCCCATTCCAGCGCCTGTGTAACAGCAGACACAGGGGTGCAAAACAGGCATCTCAAACTCAACAGATCCAAAAACAAAACCCTTGATCTCCTCTCCAGAAAACCTGCTTCTCCTCATTCTGGTTAATGGCAATTCCATCCTTCAGGTGCCATGGCTAAAAATCCCAGGAGTTATGCTGGAGTCTTCTCTCAAGCCCTACCTCGAATCTATTCGTCAGTCCTGTGGGCTCCATCTTTAAAACAGATACAAATGCCAACCATTTCTCACCACCTTCACTGTCGTCACCCAGGTCCAAGTCACCACCATGCCTCACCTGGATTAAATATGAGAGCCTCTTCGCTGGTCTCCCTGCTTTCACACCTGCTTCCCTTCCAGTCCATTCACAGCCAGCCAAGTGGCCAGACTGATGTTTTCCAGGAAAGTCCATCCAGGTGTCTGCTCAGAACCATCCCATCTCACCCAGAGTAAATGCAAAGCCCCCTTACAAGCACCTGGAGGCCTCATCCAACCTGGGCTCTGTTATGCTGCTGGCCTTTTCTCCGATTCTCCCTCTTAGTCTGGAAAGAGGACAGCTTTCCCTTATCCAAATGAGAATCTCCCTCCTTCTTCTCTCTTAGGTTCTCTTTCAAATGTCACCATCTCAATAAGTTCTTCCTGACCTCCTGATTTAAAACGGAATACTTCTGTGCGATGCACCATAACCATTTCGTATAGGAAAGAATCTCACCTATTTTATTCTAGTAGAAAAGCCCCAAAGATTATGACCCAAGACTCTAAAAGTTAAATGTTACCAGAAACCACCATCATACTCTTCGTATTCATAATGGCTACATGCCCTGAACTATTTTCAGGATGGCTTAATTTTTCTGGGCTATCACTCTTTGTTACCATATAGTCTCCCTCTATCTGTAGTCACGTTTTATTGTTCAGCATGTTTGTCTTTTTCAGGTCTCCCAACTCTAAAGCATTCTATATTCTTATGCCTCTTCTTTCCATTTGTCTCTAACAGCAGTGATAATTTTTATAATCAAAATTAACCATTTGTGTGGCTTTTAGATTTATACTTCTGCTAACTAGTGTCTTCTAAAAATTTCCTCTCCTATTGGCAATTTACCATAAGTCTGTAGTTTTATATTTACAGAATGCTGTGATTGCTAAAAATTCTAAAAGGAGAGTTAGCTAAATGTTTCTTTCTTTTTAAAGATTTTATTTATTTATTTGACAGAGAGAGACACAATGAGAGAGGGAACACAAGCAGGGGAAGTGGGAGAGGGAGAAGCAGCCTTTCCACAGACCAGGGAACCCAATGCAGGGCTCGATCCCAGAACGTTGGGATCATGACCTGAGTGGCAGATGCTTAATGACTGAGCCACCCAGGTGCCCCAGCTAAATGTTTCTTAATGATATTTGATAACGACTTTCTAAAAATGTGGGTTCATGCTATAAACACCTCTGAGTGGTTTCAACTTTGGGAGAGTTTTAGATGTAATTCATATCACGAATATCCAGAGGCTGAATCTATGTCAGGGTTGGCAGTGTTCAGGCAACCTATTACTGAATGTGGAAGAAAATTTAAAAAGTGACGTTTTCTTACGTATTACTAGTACTACAGGTCTCACACCAAATACTATCATTCTTCTCAATGAGACATCTGTTATGGACGGAATTGTGCTCTCCCTGTTTTTACACGTTGGAGACTTAACCCACGATATTTGCAGACTGGGCCTTTAAGATTGTTAGAGTTAAATGAGGTCATAAGGCAGGTTCCTGATCCAATAGCCCTGGTGCCTCGCAAGAAAAGAGAGAGACACCAGGAGCATGCATCTACACAGGGGAGGCCAGCTGAGGACAGCAGGAAGGTGGCCGCTGTAAGCTAGGAAGAGAAACCTCGGGAGAAACCAAACGGACTGACACTTGATCTTGAACTTCCAGCTTCCGGAAGTGTAAGAAAATAAAGTTCTGCTGTTTAACCCACACCACCTGCGGTATTTTGTTACGGCAGCGTGAGTTACTTAGTAAAACCTCTTTGAGAAAAATGAATTAACTGCAGGATAAATGAAACCTGGCAGCCTTCTTATTTCCCATTCCTAGAAATAACCTGTGGTCACATAAACAAGTGCCAACACACAGGTCTGCCGTAATCCCGGTCTCCCCACGTTCACAGGCAACTGCAGAGATGTTATCTACATGGGTCAGTTATGGTTGGAAGGGGGGTGCGCACGCAGTGAGACAAAGGTGAGGGAGGGTTATTTCGTGGTTGCAAGATCTAAGGTCTAGCTGTACACACAACCACGGCCAATGTAAAGGGGCACCGAGGCCATAAAGTATACAGAGAAGCCCAGTAATATTACAAATACAGAAATCTTACAAAACCAAATCTTTCAGATTTTGAAATAGCTCAAACTTTTCTTCTAAAATATGTCCAAAGTGTGAAAAAAGCATCACGGTGCAAAGCTTGGATTAGGGGACTTACCAATGTTAATGGCAGTTTCTTGCTTGTCCCCTGTAAGGATCCAGATTTTGATGTCTGCTTTCATGAGAGTTTCTATAGTTTCAGGCACTTGATCTTGTAATTTGTCCTCAATGGCTGTAGCTCCAAGTAGCTGAAGATTCTAGGGAAAATGAGTAGAAAAAATTTTAAGAAAAAAAACAAACAGTTTAGAGTCTTTAAGAATTGAAGTGTGCATATGTCTTTCAATCAGAGACTAAATGGTAATGCATAGACTTTGATGTAAATTCCAACTACCCCATTGAGTTTTCTCTTAAGGATCCCTGACTTTAATCCAGTACTTCAGCATGAAGCTAAAGAGACCTACACTACCTTACTCCTCTCTAAGGTAGGGAACGGAGTCTTACAAAAACACATCAAATCCGAAGCGACTTAAAGAGGAGGAGACAGCTACTGAAAGATAGCAACAACAAAAACCACGAAGGTGACCCCAGCAAAGAAGCAATCTTGCTGACCTGTTTGAAAAAGAGTAAGAATAAATGCTTATTAAAAAAGAAAGGATGCTCAGATAATTCAATTGTAGCTAGATGCCATGTCAAAAAAGGTACATGTATCGTACAATTACAAACGCTGAGGGAGAGAGAAATAAACCAGGTGATCGCATCGGTGTCTGTAGGAAAGAACAGCCTGGGTACTTTTCACGTTGTTCCCTGTGTTGTGGACGGTCAGAGTCTGCTAAAGATTGCTTGTGCACTAGATGGTTTCTTTCATGTAAGACTGGACATCATCAACACATTCTGCAGGAGGCTCTTATCGCTCCCCAAGAAGATTATTTTTCTGCTCTCATCTTCCTAAATGGAGGAAGAAAGAGAACAACTTTTTGGCTATTAGGGAAACCTGGC
The DNA here is from genome assembly GCF_922984935.1 of Meles meles. Classification (NCBI taxonomy): domain Eukaryota; kingdom Metazoa; phylum Chordata; class Mammalia; order Carnivora; family Mustelidae; genus Meles; species Meles meles. Next base: position 33,447,246 of record NC_060067.1, on the reverse strand, counting down.
TCCCCACACAGATGCAGGTAATAGTTCTTGGTCCTCGATACACAGGAATGCACCGTGGCAAACTAAGCCACAATCAACGGATTCTTGGATTTTTTTTCCCTGTAACCTAACCACCAATATGACCCACGCCAATATTTATCTTTCCTACCATGTTTTTCTCCCTTCTTGCCTTCACTTTTTATTTAAAACACCAGACAAGGACGGTATACATGCAAGGGAAATCAAGTGCTAAGGAGAGTCCATATTGGTAATAACAAAGAAGGCATTCCATTTTCTCTCTTCCTTCGAACACTGAGCTCTCTTCACTATTTACTGAAATGTAAGTCTAAAATTAGTCCTAATTTTAGGCATGGAAAATAAATTAAAATAGATGCAAACACACATGAATAACTGAGAGAGAGTTTATGAATGTATCAGTTAGGAATGCTTTCGGCTATGACAGAAAATATCTAACAATAGCTTAAATAAAGATTTGGTTTTCTTTCTGTAAGTAGTATTGGGACAGGCAGTCCCGGGCACTAGATTCACCCTGCACGTCTCTCTCAACAACTCAAGGGGGCACCACAGCTGTAATTACCACTGCCACGCCCCAAGACAAGAAGAAGGGGGTAATGTCAACTGTACCCATCTCTTATTTGAAAGCAAAAGTGTTTCCAAAAGTCCTTAGCAGATTTCCAAATAGGGCCATATTTGGTTATTTAGATTGACATGGCCATCCTTAACCATTAGTCCTTAGCTTTTCCAGCCTCGATAGTGGGATGGCAAGACAGAAGAGGGATGGGAACGGATGTTAAATTAGCCAGCCAATAGCCTTCGCCACAGTGCTTACAGGTGGGCATGCATATGTATGGCTGTTTATGCACACGTGTGTTTATATGTGCATGTATGGTTATGGATACACACAACATGTCCTCTGTTACTTTGCTGGAGATATTTGGCTCGTCCTGCAAGGCCAAACTTAAAAGTTACTGCTTCTTTGAGGCTTTACTAAAAGAGATTTTCTCTCTCCAGTGCTCTGACAGAACTTGGCTCATCTTTACACATCTTAATTTATCATATTCAGATGAACTGTTTAACCTGAGAGTTTTGCTCAAGATTAGAGACGATGTCTTGTTCACCTTTACACAACAACTCCACAACACTGACAGTCAGTATTCAGTGTTTAAATTAGTGAAAGTGAGGGAATGACAAAAAAAAAAATCAACAAAACTCCTAAAGCCAAATGTTATAAAGCACTGCTGAAATGGAGACCATATTCTTTTCAATATATTCCAGATAAGTTATAGAGCAATTAGGTTCACTTGATGCATGACTTCTTAGTTTATAATACATAAGACAGGAAGGCAAATTCCCTTCTTGAAGGAGATAGTAGTATTTTATTATCTTTAATGGGAAGCAGATTTGAAATCGATCGTAACCTGATGAATAATTATCATCAAGAAGTTCAAGAATGAAAAGGAAGAACAGTTCAGCAACAACTATGCCAACATCACAATTGCTGTACTTTAATGTTGAGACAAGGATTCTACCCCCATTCTTCCAGCAACTTTTGGGGCTTCTGTAGCTAAATCATCCTGGCCGCCATCCCAGGGAAGATCAGAATATAGCTGGGTTCAGATGTCAAATATTCCACAGAAAACATGATAAGATGTTTTTATGGTCATGGGGATAGTTCAGTAATACAAGCTCTCAAAATTTTCTAACCTAAAAATCTTTTTTGCAATGTCTCACAAAACTCTGAAGTAAGTTGTCAACGGGAGAGCCAAGAGGTGAACACCTTCATCAGAAATACATATTTGTGGGGGCACCTGGGTGGCTCCGTGGGTTAAGCCTCTGCCTTCGGCTCAGGTCATGATCTCGGGGTCCTGGGATCGAGCCCCATGTCGGGCTCTCTGCTCAGCAGGAAGCCTGCTCCCCGCCCCCACCCCGGCTCTGCCTACCTCTCTGTCTACTTGTGATCTCCCTCTCTCTGTCAAATAAATAAATAAAATCTAAAAAAAAAAAAATACATATTTGTGTATCTTGTAGCTCTGAGGGGACAAATGAGCTCAGGAAGAATACAGATATACATTACCATGCACAAATCTAATAAAAATAAATTGGCTGCATGGGGGACGTCACACTGAAGCCATATTTGAAGGAAGGATTTCATTTTGCACAGGTAAAAAGGAAACATTTTTCAAACCAGGCAAAAATAATATAAAGGATTAAAGAGCTGTTGGGCCAACGATGTGTATGTGGAGAAAAGTCAACAAGCAGGGTAACTTGGGGTGTGTCGGTCACTACAACAAGAGGAATTTCTAAAAAGGGTGATGAAACAGTTCTGACTATCCAGCAAAATTGCAGTGTGTCTGTTTTGAAGACTACAAAGGAAAAACTGTTCTCAAGCCTGTTCATCTTCCTTTTATCTTAAGAACTCCTCTGGTACAGCACTCACTAAGTTTAGTGGAAGGCTCTGTAGCCTCCTTTCCTTTGGCCCTGGTGTCATTTATTGTGAGATTAAGATCTCTAGTGATAGGCTGTTCTGCCCCTGGAAATTAATATCTTTAGCTACATAATGACCATTAGAAAAAAAATGTGAACTTTGCGTGCTTTTCCTGATCATAACACAGGAGTGTTGAAGCCATAATCAATTTCATCCCAAACATGTGTTACCTTACACAGATGGCCAGTAATGGGCACTATGGGAATTACATATTCAGCAAGTGTTGAAACGTGATAAAATTCCCATGGCATTTATGGAATTAAAAAAAACAAAAAACAACAAAACCTCAAACACTAATTTTACTTTCAAATTGTTCATTTTGAAAAAATGTTTCAAAAAGTTTCAAAGTTTCAAAAAGTTATAAAGGTTTCAGGTTGCTGACTCTTCGATATAATGTAGATTTAATTATCACTGAAAAATCACGAAATAATATTTATTCGCCTAGTAAAGCCCTCAAGAATCTTATGTTCTCTCAGATGTTCATAATGTATTCAGAATTTTTAAAAAGTCATATAAATGTAAAATTTCTACCCTAGCAAAGATAAAAGGCTTCGTGCAGCATATTTAAAAAACTGTATGATAAAATGTCTTATGATAGACTTAGAAATTATGTTTTTCCAAGCACATGTATATTTTGCTAAATAAGAGAACCTCAAAATGACTTATTTTCATACTAGCAAGTGTTTGGTTGTACTTAGATTGTTTTGTTATTTTTAAAAAGCCTGCAACAATGTTCCTAAACGATCAGAAGCATAATAATCAAACTCATATCAATTTGGGTTTCAGATTACAACACGGGCTATTTGGCAGATGTTTTTTTTTAAAGACAAATAAAGAAAGAACGTCAGTAAGCCAAGTTTTCCTACTGGAGTAAATATGAGCAACGTTTGGTAACCTCTATTTCAATATGAAATAAGACTGTGACCAGGAAGATGAAGAAATAGTTCCCTACTAGAGAAAATGTATCACACTGCCAAGTGTTTTACATTTATTAATTCAGCTAATAGCTTTGAGGAGGTTGGGTAAATTATCCAAGGCCAATGAGAGGTACAGCTGAGCTATGTTGTTAAGAACAAAATCTCAGGAATCCACAAACACTGAAAGGCAGCAAATGAGAAGTAAAACATTAAACGTAAGTTAGAATTTTATTCAAATCATTATAGGTTTTTAAATATTTGTTTCTGTCCTTTAGTCTTTGGTAGTAATTGTGTTTCGTTAAATCGATTTCAGACTTGGTCCTGAGCCACTCCTACTTCCCCATTTCTTTTTTGTTTGTTTGTTTTAAAGATTTTTATTTATTTATTTGACAGACAGAGATCACAACTAGGCAGAGAAGCAGACAGAGAGAGAGGGGGAAGCAGGCTCCCTGGCGAGCAGAGAACCTGATGCGTGTGGCTCGATTCCAGGATCCCAGGACCATGACCTGAGCCGAAGGCAGAGGCTTTAACCCACTGAGCCACCCAGGCACCCCCGTACTTCCCCATTTCTACCTGTGGGCTCCAGAGTCACAATTTGGGACGGGTCCCTCTCCGCACATGCAGGCCTGCACTCACTTACTCACAGATCCACCCCAAGCAGGTAGTTCTGGGCAAGGTGGTGGGATCCAACCACAAGTTCCTTCCTCCGGGCCATTTACATTTTAGAACCTACCAGGAGACATTCTTCTTTGGATTCCCCCTAGCTTTCTGATCGTACCTCCGTTCCTTTCACTGGTGTCTGTTTCTCCTAGATCCCGGCTGCCTGGCTGGCATCATGCCCCAAGGAAGTAGCCATGGGACCAGGACCTTAGAGTGCTGGTTGTCAGAGTCACCGGAAGGGCTGATGACACACAGATCACCAGGCCCCAAACCCAGAATTTCTCACTGAGTAGGTCTGAGGGGAGACCCGGAGATGTGCAATGGTAAGAGTGCAATAGGCCTGAGCCCTGAGCTCTAACAACTGCTTCGGCAGAGCAAGGCTCACAAAATGTTCCTGTAAAGGGACAGACAGTAAATACTTTAGGGTTTGAGGGCTATGCATTCTCTACTGCAACGACTCAGGTCTGACGTGGCATGAAAACAGCCAAAGGCTATGTGTAAACAAGTGGTTGTAGCTGTATTCCAATAAAACTTTATTTACAGAACCAAGCAATGGGTGGATTTGTCCATTGTGCCTGAGTTTGCAGGCCCACATCTGCAAAATACATGACGGACTGCTCTGGATATTTCCTTGTGCAATTCCCACCCTTCTTCCTTAGCATGGCCTCAGAATCCTCTGGATCCAGTTCTCTCTCCTCACAATCCCAAACTACAGACAAAATCTCTTAACTGTCCGACAGGGCTACCATCACAGAAAAACAGTGTTCTCCCCAAATACTACTACCATATGCTACACATGATCTTGAAAGTAAACAAAACATTTTTTGTGGGTACAAAAGAGACACACAGTGGAGATCTCTCCCTCTTTCTAAAGAGATCTCTTCTTTACTCTGGGTGGCTCAAAGATCCAGTCCAACACGAGTTAACACTCGACCTTAAATCTTAAATGAAGAATTAAGACTTGGCCAAGGTGGGGAAAGGATGGGCCAAGGAATTCCGAACAGAAGAAATCCCATGTGTGGAGGCAGAAGTATGCAAAAGCATATTGTGCCTGAGAAGTTGCTGTTTGGACAATATGGAAATAATACATGAAACGAGGTGTGGCCGTGACTTAAATGATGCTAATCTGGTAGGACTGTTCTGAGGATGAAATTGGACTCATCATATCAAACTCTGAGTAGTAAGTTAGGAAAAAGATGAGGCTGGAAAAGCCAGCAAGGAATGGAAACGGAAGGGTCTGTGTGTTTTGTGCAGGATTCCAAAGATCAAGGTGAGATGAGGAGGCGTTTTAAAAGAGGGACAGGAAAAGATTACTGGTGGCCGACTGGGGGTGGATTAGGAAGAACAGAGGCCTTAAGACCAGTTACGAGGCTATGGTAGATACCGTCCTGCTTGGCTGGAAAATATGGTAACCCTGCACTCAGATGTGCTGGTGGGTATGTGATCCTTAGTCATTTTGTAATGCTGACTCGCCAAGGTTGCCGGGCTCCTGTCTGTTCTGCAATCCACTGGTCAGCATTCATGCTTGTGATTTTTCTTCTCAACATCTTGGAGCACACAACAATGGGGTTTTATTGAAAAAAGGAGAACCCCGTACTTCTCTCCTTTCGGTGTAAGTGGGGTCCAGAATGCTAGAACTAAGAGCATTAAACCACTGGGATGGCTCATTTGTCTATTTCTGTTGAAATCAGGCAACTGGTTCATTTTTCCAAGGCCAAGAAGAAGATTTTTAACTTGGTGCTTTCTGAACCGTGGAAAATCATACTTGAACTCTCATGCAGCCAAGGGCCTACCATATAAGGTCAGAATTCACACACCCAGCTGAAAGGAATCAGGATTTGAGAGGTGATTGGGTGTAGCTGGCAAAAACAATGCCCATCTTCCCTGAGAGAGAAGACAGCAATTCCCACTGTGGAAAGTCTACCCCAAAATGCTCCTAGTGAGAGATCTATCAGGCCAGAGAGGAGAAGCATGTGAACAGAGATCAACGGGAACCTTAAAAACTTTAAATATGCTTCTAAAGATGAATTAAGGGAAAATAATGAAAAGCAAACTTCTGTACCCATTTTTAAAGCAAAATAGGGTGCACAGAACCTTTCTCATTGACTCCGTGGACATGTCCTAACCACACCAGTACCTCTCAAGGGCCGATCTGGTGGTTATGTAACCTATGTGTTTGGTTGCATTTTATTTCTCAAGTTTACAACATTTTACATACATTCTTGCTTTCTTCTAAAACAAACCCACAGAATAACGTGTGGATTATTAACATGGGATTTGGAATTAAGGCAGAACTGGGATTTGAATCCCTGGTCTGCCAACCACTTAATATGTACCCTTTGGCAAGTAACTTTCCTAAGAATTTCTACATCCATAAGATAAGGCTAATAATATGGACTAAATAGGGTCATTCTGAGAATGAAATTAGATCAGTCAACCTCAAAACTTTTTTTTTTTTTTGGTAGTATCATAGGAAAAAATGTTGAGTACTCAACCTAGGACATTGCTGTGTTTTTATAAAACATGTTTGTTCTGTTAATATTAGTAAAGTCTCAACTTTGCAGAATGTACAAACAGAAATTATTAAAATGCTAAGGTAAAATACAGGTAGAAAGAGCAGCTATAACATTTTCCTGCCCACCCCAAAGGATCATCTTGTGTACCCCACTTTATAGACCCTTGAACTCAGTAATCAGGGTAAAGAGCGGTAGAGCTGGAGCCTAGTCAATGCTCAAAAAGTGGCGGGTCTTAGCAGATGAGCTGACAGACTGCAAAGATTCTTAAGCAAACAGTAAAACAGGAAACTACTGGAATTTTAAACCACGAAATCACTAGTATACCATGTACATTTTCACCTAGTGCATTTCATTTTTTAGTACAAACGAAAGCGATATTTGCAGCTACTAAGAATAGAAGTGGTACTTTTATCTGAAAAAAGCATTATATTCTGATACAGAAGTTACTGTTAACTTGGCAGTCATAAATGTTCAAGAAAAGTCCCGTTTTCCATTAAGTTTTGTATTTTTCTAGGAATCCTCCAAACCACTCATTGCCATGTGTCGCGAAGGGTGCTAAACTGCTGTGTTTAGTCAAACTGAGTGTCATTGTTGATCTATATTATGCCACATCAAAGCAGTCTTTAAAAAAAAAAACAAACAACCCAGAAAAGTCAACCACATTTGAGGGAGGAATAAAGGAAATAATGTAAAAAAAATCATTACACCTCATTGTCCTATCTTAGTGACTCATCTTGGTGCCCGGGGCACTAAGTCCTGTATGGAATCAACATTTTTTAGTTTGCAAGTGCTCTGCCTATCTCCACCCACTAAAATTGAAGACAGAGCTGTCTCGGTCCCTGTCTCCTGCTGAGCCTGAGAGCCCAGAACAGGGCCTCCCATGTGTCCAGGCATGTGCAATTGGAATCTTTCAAACCACGTGCTTTTCACACTCATGTATTAACTCAGAGCACAAGTCCCTAAAATGGCTGGGTCTACATTTCTACAGAATGCATTCTTGAAAATTACTAGCTCTTTTCCCCAACACATCCCTAAGTTAATCCCTAGTGACAACAGATGTGATATGAATATCCTCACTGTCGAAAGCATGGACTGTATTAGTATAGGGGCCAGGCTTCCATTAAGTGAGCATCTACTAAAGAAACTTAGCTTCTGGATAGATTATATCCAGTTGGATATATTCTATTCATATATATATATACATACATAGGTATATAATATATACAGTATATATAATACACATTATATCCAATTGAATCATTTGTTATTTTTTTAAAGATTATTTATTTATTTGGCAGACAGAGACCACAAGTAGGCAGAGAGGCAGGCAGAGAGGGAGAGAGGAGGAAGCAGGCTTGCCCCCGAGCAGAGAGCTCGATGCGGGGCTCGATCCCAGGACCCTGAGATCATGACCCGAGCTGAAGGCAGAGGCTTTAAACCACTGAGCCACCCAGGCGCCCCCCCCAAATTGAATCATTTATTTATTCATCAAGTATTTATTCAGTAATTAACACAGGGCAGACAGGCAGGCACTGGAAATAGAGTGATGAATATCATCAAAGCAATCCTTGCTCTCATGAAGCTTCAATCTACCGGAGGCTCTACCCTGATCAAAAATTACAAAATATGTGTGAAACATTGTTCTCTGATTCAAAGGAGAGCTAGATGGTCCAAGCTACAGTTTTCTGATTACTCTTAAGCACAGAAATGATTTTCCCTGACTCATAATCTATTAAAAATAGTGCATCAGATAAGTTGTCATTTTTAAGAAACATATCTTGTAACCTATGTTTCATAACAAGGCAAGAGAAAAAAGCCGACTTGATCACCACGGAAATCCTGCTTCAATCTAGAGATGATTGGCCAATCAATCCTGCCCAATCTAGAGATGTGTTAGATCTCATTCCGTTTTCTGTTACTGCTCAAGATAAGTAATTTGCTTTCATAAACAGTAGACGTGATTAGCTGGTGATCTGTGCAATCCTAAAGATAGAACTGCATTTCTCTATTGAAGCACATAAATACAAAACATTTTCAAAAACCTGTATGGATCATGAAGGCACATCTTCCTATTTCAACTGATGTTTTAATTATAAAATCTTCCCTGATAAGATCAGAGCCCTCTCTACCATTAATTTTCAAAGGAAGCCAGCAGCAGAGTATGACTATGAGGCAAAAAAAAAAAAAAAAAAAAAATTGTTTTAGAAACACGTTAGAATAAATGTAAAGTGACAGATCAAAGAACAAGGTGAGAAATTTCAGAGAAACCACTGCTAATGAAGCATAAAGCTTCATAACTATTCTGTTAACTCAGCTGTAATTTTTCCTGGCCCAACACATAAATTAATTCTAAATTTTATTTTAAAAATCAGATTTTTAAAAATCCAGACCAACACTATTAAGTGGTTTCATAATCAAAAATTACGAGTCCAAACACATTGTCTTTCAAATGAATAAAGTTAAAGTAGGTAAAGCAGGTCAAGAAAATTCTCTGAAAGATTGAGAAAGCTAAGTTCTCTGAAGTGGTGAGGAAGCAATGAAGGTATGTTACCTTCCATCAAACCCAAAGCGATACCACAGTCCCCCTTCCAAACCTGGGTCAAGACACTTCAAGTACCTGATAGGATTCTAATTAACCCCGTTTGCACTTTAACTAGGGAAACCTTCTTGTTCCTGTATGACTGTCTTCCAAGGAATAAATGCTGCCTCTTGGCCTATATGTAGTAACAGAAAAAAAGATGTTTTAGGAACATCTTGAAACAACTCATAGTATTAGAATTTTTTTTTTAAATCCTGAGAAGTTTACCATCTGAATGCAAGTGTTAGAGCTCAAATCATCCCACCTGATAGTAAAGATGATGCTGTTATTTTATTATAAAAGATTTTATTTATTTGTCAGAGAGAGAGAGAGAGAGAGAGCGAGCACAAGTAGGCAGAGTGTCAGGAAGAGGCAGAGAGAGAAGCAGGCTCTCCGCTGAGCAAGGAGCCCGATGTGGGACTCGATCCTAGGACCCTGGGATCATGACCTGAGCTGCAGGCAGATGCATAACCGACTGAGCCACCCCGGCACCCCAGTGCTGTTCTTTTATTGATGGATGGATGAAGTCCTAAATCTTCTCCTCTAACAATGACTGTCAGTAGGGAAAACAATCCCCAGAGGACTTCCTCAGACCTCTCTCATTTCCTTCTTTCCTTTCAGTGTCCTGGAGGATGAAGGGAGTAGTTTCTAGTGCTCAGATTGCTGGGAAAGAAAAGTGACAAAGCAGGGTGCCAAGGGACCGATGTCATTATCTTCTTGGATGTTCTTGGTCTGTTTGGATAGTTTTGCAGCTTATGCTAGGAGTTTATAGCACCCAAAGGAATAAGGCTTTAACCAAATTTCAAAAACTGAATTACTTGTTTGAGCAAACACTGCAGAGATAAGAGAGAGAGTAAGGTTAGAAAGTATAACCTTCATCACTTGTAATGCTTTCACTTATTTTATAACATATTAAAAATATTCTTTTCAGGAAAAGCTCTACAAATCTTTCAGGTTTTGAATGACTTTCACGTAACAATGTCGATGGCATTTCGCATCATTAATTCAAGTACGTTCAGAAACATCTTGTATAGGGCCACAACGATGATTTGGTCTTTCACTAAAAAGTGAAAAGTATTGGGGGCACCTGGGTGGCTCAGTGGGTTGAGCCGCTGCCTTCGGCTCAGGTCATGATCTCAGGGTCCTGGGATCGAGTCCCGCGTCGGGCTCTCTGCTCAGCAGGGGGCCTGCTTCCCTCTCTCTCTCTGCCTGCTTCTCTGCCTACTTGTGATCTCTTTCTGTCAAGTAAATAATAAAAAATCTTAAAAAAAAAAAGTGAAAAGTATTGAAAATCTATAGTATTCTGGGGAGCACATTTCCCCAAAATTTCACACACAGATAGAATATTATATGGTTTTCAAACAGTGCCCAGTGGAACCCCAGAATCATGAGAAAGCTCCTCACAGACCATGATGAGGGCAAGGTGCTGAGGCTAAGGGGAGAGCCAACATGGGGCTCCTCCCTGCCCCTCCACTCTTTAAACAGGGCAGCTTTGCTTTTATCTATTATATACACAGTGGTTCAGGCAATATTTTGTTTGAGAAATGGGTTTTGCTCTTAAAGAAAAACAAAGATTTAAAAACGACTCTCACAGTTAAAAATTCACTGTCTCCTACGCGAAGTTCAATCTCACGGTCTGTATAAAAAACAGATTCCAATCACATGCAAAAAGATTACATAATCAACACGTCTCATTTAAAGTAGCCAAAGAAGAAGCCAAAATGGTTGACCCCTAACGCTAAGGCAGCTGAGTTTAAAACTGGGCAATGCTCCAGCAGGATCTGGGCTCTGACGTGTTGAAACTTGCCTCAGTTGGGTAGTTTTAATGGCAGTCACCCCCAATTCCTATGGAACACTACCCACCCTCGCCCTTGATTTTAACAAAGAAAGGAAGCTCAGACCAAGGAAGGAGCAACAGCGCCCTGGCTCTCCACTAAAAACCCAAGAGTCTTCCAGTGATAGGGGATGGGAAAAGCAGGATTGTCAGAAAAACCGCTCTCAGTCATGGACTCGTCAATATCATGTTCCTGTACTTTTCCTTAAAAAGACCTGTGATCTTTTGCATAGTAAAACAAAAGCAAAACAACCCCCCCCCCCCCAAAAGAAACCTCCCTGATCTCCTTTAACTGGTAAAATAAACTTCTGGGTTTCATTTTAAAGTTACCACCTCTCTGAGTACTTCCGCAGGACAAGTTTGTGGGTCAACACTGCGGGTTGCTTTAGATTTCCTTACTTAAGGAATTTGTTCAGACCATGATGCTCAGGGTCTCAGCTGAGTGTTTCTTGTTTGCTTGTGTTTTCTCAATACCTAACATCTATTAGCAGCCTAATTAAAGTTAATGAAATTAATATTTGAATGAAATTATGGTTTTGGGGGCAGGGATGGACACTGAAAACCAGTTCTTTGGAAGCTGGCTGAGCAAGGGAACCAATCCTTTCACCTTTCCAGCTTTCAGTAAAACTTAGAGACCATGGCTTATCAGAAAGCAAAAAGGAAATAGGTACAAATTACCCTTTTCATCCATTTTAGGAAAGAGGCAGTCAGAGGGAGGCATCTGTATTTGTAAACTAAAAATATACATGTAATACCATGTCCCCAGGCAACTTAAATTTCTGTGTGACTCACGATCGCCATCTGCTGGAGAGAGCCTGAACATCTACTTTGTTTGAAAGATGGAAGTCACAAGGTTTTTAGTATCAGGTATTGTGTGCACACACATACACACATACACCCCAACAACAATAAAAACTGTTAAACCTATAAAATCTAATCTACAAACCTTAGGGCACTCAGAGTAAAAAAATGTTATTAGGCATATTAAATATTCAGCTCCAGATTTTGACAGTGTGCTTCTTGTAGAAACAAAATTAAATGTTTAGAATCCAGTTTCAAATATTTGATTGTAACTTACTGTATATTAATTCTACCACATTGCCATGGAAGGTAAAGACCACATTATCTTCAGGCTGTGTACTTAAGGAGACAGGAGAAAAGTTATTTCCAAACGGTAGTTTTTTGTTTTTAGTTCTCAAAAGAAGTAAGAAAAGTAAGAGATTAAAAATCAATATTGTTATTCTTTAGGACAACATGTACCTCTGGTGGGAGAGCTTGGAAGAGATTATGGTCATGGACTTATAAATCATAAAATATTTTTTTTTGCCACATAATGCCCCAAAGACATAGTCATATATAAATATGTCAGGGAAAAAAGAGAGAGAGAGAGTGATTCAGCAAGTTAACTGGGAGCAAGCTGTGTGTGTAATTCTACAATTGGGGGGTTAATATCAAGCTGGAGGTTCCATACATGCTATCACATGTCTTCTGAGAAATAAGCAGGATACAAAACTAAGTTCAAATATAAGGAAGGTCTTAGAAACAAACCAGCTTCTAAAGTGATCACGGTCTATTGAGGAGACGGGAGAAACGGTATCTAGAGTCACAGATGGCCACTGTAGACAGCAGAGAAAACCACCGGCAGCTGGGTGGAGCATTCCCCCGTATCACACAGAGGGGAGGGCAGGCACGGAGCAGAGCGAGGAAGGGAGGCATTGGGGGTGCCAATCACCTTTCAAGAAAGGAAGCACCGGGGAGCAAATTGTTTGAAGGAGAGGAAGGAGTAAAAAAAAAAAAGTTAGCTTTTACTTACCTGTAGGCAAGATCCAATAAGCTGAAACTAACAGACAAACCTGATTCTGGGCAGTACAAACATGGATATAGTTAAGGAATTCTGCAACTAGGAAGTTATTTGGTGGAAAGGGAAAGGTAAGAAGGAAGATAACTAAGCGGCTGGGAGCATGAACTCTGGAGCCAGAATGAGGATTCTGTGCCATCTCCACCAAATCACTTAACCTCTCTGTTTCCTTGACGTCTTCGTCTTTGAACCTGGAATGAACAGTACCTAGCTCAAAGGGACGCCGTGAGGATCAAAGTAGTTAATAGATCCAAGGTCTCCAAACAGCACCTTGCGCACAGTAAGTACGATTATTTATGCTATTTTTAATTAAGGAAGCAAGATTTCTTGCTATTTCTTGCTATTTTTAATTAAGGAAGCAAGATTTCTTGCTATTATATAAAGCATCAATCAGAATGTATCCATCACTGTTTGGATGAATAGCCTGTTTTCCTTATCTGTAAAACGAGAACATTTTCAGTTGTGACACAGATGAGGGATGTGTGTGTATGTACATACACACATATACATTTATGTATACACACACACATACACATACACAATGACTAGCCAGGGATAAGCACCGGGTTGTTCACTTGTTATTATAATCACACAAGCTTATTATATTATTTCCTGTTGCACACAATACACCTTGATCAACTCTATGCACACACGCATGCGTATGTAACTTGTGTGCACCTGTGTGGGGGGGAGGGCATACTTATCTTCTGTGACGCAGAAGCAACAGCATACATTGGCAAGAAGACGGTTAGCCTCACCTAACTTTGACCCAAAGTTATGAAAAGTAGGAAGATCTATACAGAGCAATTCCAGAGACTTTTCAGCAAAAGCCTTCATCGGTATTAAGATTTGTTAATGTTCGGACCAGAGGAGATTCAACAGTAAGTGGTGTGTCAAGATATTCTGATCTTTCTTTATGGGCTCCTTGAAAAGACTGCAGTCTTCTGGAAACCAGGCTTTCTATAGGAGCAAAATTGTCTCTCACGTACCTTTTCAATCAACTCGTAACTCTCTTCGAGTTTCAGCAGCCGGTTCTGCACCGACGTGGACGCCCGCTGGTAGACGGTGCGCCACTCCTCAAAGTCGCTCTCGGAAATCTCAGCCACCGCGAAACATAAAGTTCTTAACCCTGACAAAAGGAAGCAGACACCCCCCAACACCAAATTAGATTTCATTCAGAAGTCTGCCCCTTCCTTTTCTATATGACTAAGTCTTATTTTGGAAAGACCAATTCAATTCAAGCGATATGGCTGACGTCTGGTTCAGTTAGGACACAACCTCGGCGTACCACGTGGATCAAGGCTCACCTTCAACCGGCCCCCTGCTTTTGATTGCTGGCTCTTTCAATACAGCCTTTGTGCTTTTTCCAGAGTGATTTTTTCCCAACATCCTGATCTTATCAGGTTATTTTTTTGCTGGAACTCTTTCAATTGTTCATCCCCAGGATGGAGTCCAGACCCCAAAGGCTGACTCACTCCCCATGCGCCAAGTGTCTTCAACCTCCTTCTCTGCCATTTACCTCCTCTATGCCTGGGTCTCTACACATGCTGGTCACATTTTCTCCATTTTGCTCCCTCCAGCTCCCTCCATTGTCTGCCTGGCATCTACTTTAAGACTTGGTCCTACCATCATCTCTGAAGCATTCTCCTCTTACTCAGACCCGAAGCAGAAATCCCCAAATGCTTGTATGGTGTGAAGGACAAAGTTTCATATTGTTTTTCTTGTGGATTCCTGTATTAGTGTATAGCTCCTGGAGGGAAGGGGCCCTGAATTCTTCATATGTATAACTCCGGTAACGGGCAGAGTGGCTGGCTTATGACTGTGGCTTCAGAGGTGCTTATGAAGGAGAGAGACCGTAGTGGAGTTTACTTGGAAAACCATCTGCCTCTTATAGGGATATATGGTTGTTCTATTACTGGTCCTTATTACTGCAAATTTGTAGTATATTTAAGAAACAAAATAGAGGATCATAGGGGAAGAGAGGAAAAAAATAAAAGAAGACAAAATCAGAGAGGGAGACACTCTTAATTCATAGGAAACAAACTGAGGGTTGCTGGAGGGGAGAGGGGTAAGGGATGGGGTAACTGGGATGGACATTAAGGAGGGCACGTGAGGTGATAAGCACTGCGTATTGTGTAAGACTGATGAATCACTGAACTCTACCTCTGAAACTAATAATACATTATATGTTAATTAATTGAATCTAAATAAAAAACCTGAAATAATAATAAAAAAGTCTAAAAAACCTGAGATACAGTGACAAAACAAAGGACTCATCAGAAACACCCTGGGAAAACAATCAAATCTGATGTTTGAGGTGACCTACTCCTAGTGCTTGGTGCCTATCAATTTCATAATCCTCTTGGAAGCTACCCTCAGCCAGAAAAAAAACGGTGGACTGGAACAAAGAAGAAACAAAAGCACTTAGCAGCCAGGACAAATGTAGTTCATTAGGTTCCTGAGAAGACAACACCCTCACTCAAGGTCATTAACTCTCAGAATAACTAGCTAGTGATGTCAAAGCAAATGAAACACGGCCAGGGAACATGTCAGAAATAAGAAGCAGAGAACATAGGACATAAAGTGCCCAGAGGATTCTGTCTTCCAAGAAAGAAGTAGGGCTGTGTATTGCCAACTCACTGAGAGTAGAACTTAAATCTTTGGGGCCACATCAGGACATGTTTTTCTCTTTTGGAAACTTGGCTGGAGACTTACTCTGGGGTAGTCATGGAGTAAAAGTGCTGTTCAGCCTAGGGCCAGAAAGAATAGGATGGAGGTGACGGCCAAGCCAGCTCAGCTCTTAGAGCTGGAATATCTTCATATCACAACCAGAGAAGAGAAAGACCCCCACACCCCCCACCCCACTTCCTCAGTAAAGGACTCGTGCCAGAGGCCGGCGAGGCTGTACCTGCCAAGCCCTGCTGAGGATGAACATGGGTGTCTCTGTGCTCTCACATTTTTGGAGAGCTGAGGGGAGATTCTCTAAGTCCTTGCTTTTCGAAGCCTGGTGCTTCTCCTATCTTTTCGTAGCTGGGATGAAAAGGAAAAAGCACTCTGGAAAAAGGTCAGACTTGCTGTCACTGGTAACAGTTCCAGCTCAGGCAGACAAGAGAGAAAATTTAGATGGGAGATGAACTGATTGATTTTCATTTTTTTAAAAAAGATTTTATTCATTTATTTGTCAGAGAGAGAGAGAGTATAAGCAGGGGGAGCAGTAGGCAGAGGGAAAGGGAGAAGCACGCTTCCCGCTGAGCAAGGAGCCCGATGTGGGGCTCAATTCCACGACCCTGACATCATGACCTGAGGCAAAGGCAGTAGCCCTGGATGGGAGATTTAGATATAGTTTTGGCTATTTCTGTTAAGTTCAGAGATAAGACTCTACAAATACTTGGAGTAAGTGACCCTACTGTTTAAGGACACTCATGGCCTCCCATCTAATCTAGATCATCCCCCTAGACTGCTGAGTCGCACAGATCATATATTTCAGTAGGACAGAGAGACAGGACTCAGCCCGTCTACCATGATTCCCCGGCGTCACACAGAGCTTGTCATTCAGAAAGGGCTTAAGAAGTCTCTTAGAAGTCTTCTTTAGAAGTTTTTAGAAGTCTTTAAGAAGTCTTGAGATGAAACTGCACTAAATAACTATTTTAACAGTTACATAGGCTTAATTACTTCTTATTCGCTTTCTTACTCAAATTAGAATATCCAGTTTTTTGGGTACTTTTCCTCCTACACTGCTAGAGAGACAGTGTATTTCAAGTGTGAGAGGTACCCATTCTAAAAACGGAAGAGTCTTATAGACCCTACACCTCCAAAACATAAGGACCGAGTCTCTCAAAATTTTAACATAGGAAAGCAAAACAAAAGTAATGGGAACAGCCTATAGGATAACCTGATTTATCGGCATCAATTGCTATCTTGCTCTAGGACTTTCTAAGTGAAATAACAACAATCTTGGAAGACATCAGTAGTAGATGATTTCTTTTTATTGTAATCCTGCTTTATTGCTACTCTACACTCACCTTCTGTAGCAAACTGCTCCAAATGTTTCAGGGTAATTTCTTTGTATTTTGAAGTCTCCGCCAGTCTATCATATATTACAGTGTCCTGGAAAACAAACAGAAGGTATCATACACTTAGGAGAAGCATTTTGAGTTTAATAACGATGTTGGCAACATTATGAGCAGCGAATCAGTATAAAACAACCGATCACTTTGAGCATAGATTTAAAGCGCACAATATTTTTTCCCTAATAACACTCTTTCCCTAAGGATGCTAGGAAACAAGGTTCGAGTCCTCTATGTTCGTCTTTCTCCTTTGTGAATCAGCACAGAGTTCCTCCAGCATTCCACATCTCAGAGTCCACCAGGACTTCCCTTACCTTGCAAGATCTTCCCCACCCCTGAAGATTTTGCAGGACACTGCAGGGTATATGCCCCTTATGAATACACAGGTGCCACAGGGGAGAAAGGTCCCACACTCATAAAGTTTGAGAAATGTTGGCCGAACAAAGCCTGCCCTGTGATAATACTTCTTGGAGCCTTTACAATGCTAATGTGCACAGCAGGTGGCTAAGGGGCCATATGGTATGAACCCCAAACTCATTCCCTATGGAGTCCGAGCTAGAGATTAGAGCCTCTGTACGGGACAAGTGCTCCCACAGAACAAACTTTGAGAAACATAGATCCAAATGCAGAGAGAGGGCTGGCGGGTATTATAGGGAGAATTTCAAACAGACCTTGAGCCTTGCCCGATAGCTGAATATTTCTGTGTGTGTCACTTTAGCCTCTAAAAGTTCAGTTCACTTAGTTTGTGAAATTCAGTTACTGGATTATCTTTGAAGTCCCTTTCAGCTTGAATGTTATGCACCACTTAGGTTTCTCTGATTTTGGCCCCTTTATAAACTGCTTATTGTTCCTTTAGTTATTCCTCAGCTTGGGTTTAATGTTTTAAGAATTTTAGCATTTGGCCTCTATGGTTTTATTAGACTAGGAAAAAATAAATCATTTACCTGCAATTACTTTCTCAGTGGTATTACCCATTTTGGGGCCTCCAGTCTCAGGGCTGAGATTTGGAAGCCGACTAATGGAGTATGATTTAGAACCCTTGAGAGAAACAAGAACTTAGTGACCTCAGAACAGATGGAATATTCCAGGTCCCAATTATGAATTTCTTTTCATTTTTCAGTGGTGGAATGGGGGGGGGGCAAAGCAAAAGGAAATGATAATTTCCCCTCATGGCTCCTTTCGAGGAATGAAAGGTGTAACTTATGAACCCTATTTTTTTTCCAGAGGCTAATGACATCTTCAATGAAATTAAAATAGGACATTTTAAAACTGAGAAAATCTCTAAAAAAAATTGAAGTCATGAAAATGAAAGTGATAGGGAGATTAAATTCTGCCATGTGGCCAAATTTTATAGAGGAAGACACTGATGCTTAAAACAATTTTTCACTTTCTTTATAGTATCAAGGAAAGGAAGAGACAGAATGTGGCCTTCTACATGAATTAGATGTTGTTTTTATTTTTTATTTATTTTTTAATTTAAAAAAATTTTTTTAGAGAAGATGGTATGTTTTTATTTTTATTTTTATTATTATTATTATTTTTAAAGATTTTATTTATTTATTTGACAGACAGAGATCACAAGCAGGCAGAGAGGCAGGCAGAGAGAGAGGGAGAAGCAGGCTCCCTGCAGAGCAGAGAGCCCAATGCGGGGCTCGATCCCAGGACCCTGGGATCATGACCTGAGCCGAAGGCAGAGGCT
The DNA here is from genome assembly GCF_922984935.1 of Meles meles. Taxonomy (NCBI): domain Eukaryota; kingdom Metazoa; phylum Chordata; class Mammalia; order Carnivora; family Mustelidae; genus Meles; species Meles meles. Next base: position 33,428,632 of record NC_060067.1, on the reverse strand, counting down.
TTAACGCACTGAGCCACCCAGGCGCCCCAAGATGGTATGTTTTTAAAGGACAAGTCACAACTGGCCACGCTTACATGCGAGAAATAAATACGTAAAAATAATCTCTCACCCAAAGTAACACTGATTTATTCAGAGCGCTACATCAAGTAGTTGGTTAGGACCTTGTTTAGGACTTGGTTCAGACCAAAAGAGGTTTCTTCACAGGAACTAAAGCACGTGTATCCCCTAAGATCAGACTCAGAACCTCAAAGACTCTACATTTGCAGGAAATCCTAACTTACTTTACTTATGGGGCGTCCCCACCCTCAGCAAGGTAAGAGCGGAAAATCGGGCATGAGGGGACGTTCCCGCGATGGCTTGGCTCAGTCAGTGAAAAGCCTAGGGCTTCAGGAGGGGTAATTCATCTTAGGTCAATTTTTACTAGAAAAGTCGTTTTCCTATTCATCTTTTAGACTCAAGTTCCAGTGCAGCTCTGTCCTCACCTCCAGGGTCTTGCACGTGGCAGCTGATCAAAAAACATGTGTCACGTGAATAAAACACCAGACGTAGTCCTCAGTCATCCTGAAGCATACACAATTGCCAAATAAAGGATGATAGGATGAAATGCAAGCGCCAATAGTAAGAAGGTAGCGAACAGAAAAGAGGTCCGACATCCTAATTTAAGCACTGCAGTCTACACCGAATTTATCTAGGTAATCTTGCTACCAAGCTCTGATCTTGCTGTCGGTTTACCCAACATGGAAAGTCCTTTGGCCCCTGTGATCTGGGACATTTGCTAAAATCATCGGACAGCTGTACACGTAAATGCAGACATTTTCTGCGTTCATGTGTGCCATTCGGATTTATTCTTACTCTGCCTACGATGCGGTGGGGAACTGCTGAACATAACTGATTTCGGATGTGGTCTTCCTGATGTGTGGCACAGGATGTTATTCGGGGGGCGCGTACTTAGAAACTGTCAGTCACTTGAAGGTCCCTAAAGCACTAAGTGTGATAGTCAAGTTTCTAGTTTTTCCTCTGGTCTATAAACACTGGGGGGAGGTTTTTTATTTTCTGGAATAAATTCAGATTTTATTGGTGTAAAATGTAACTTTTCTTAAATTGGCTATTATTGCAGACATGAACTGTGTATTGTATATTTTTCCTTTTTTCATGTGAAAATAATAAAGCAAGGCAACCTCATTGCAGAAAACCTGGAAAACAAGGAAACAACAAATCATACATATACATGCACACGACCTAGCCATCACCTCTCTGTGTTATGTTCTAGATGAACTCTTCTGTGCTATCTTCCAATTCACTAACTGCACCCCTGCCCCTTCCACTGTTTAGAGTTTATTCCAACTTCTGATGTTTTCTTTAAAATCTAGGATTTCTAATTTAGCTTACACATATCCCCATCCCCTTTTCTTTTTGATTAAAAATAGGTACAATTTTTTTTTTTTTTTTTAAATCATGTTGCACTGGGGCGCCTGGCTGGCTCAGTGGGTTAAAGCCTCTGCCATCGGCTCAGGTCATGATCTCAGGGCCCTGGGATCGAGCCCCGTATTGGGCTCTCTCCCCACATTGGGGGTAAGCAGGAAGCCTGCTTGCTCCCCCACCTCAACTCTGCTGCCTCTCTGCCTACCTATGATCTCTGTCAAATAAATAAATAAATAAATAAATAAATAAATAAATAAATAAAATCTTTTTATAAAAATAAATCATGTTACACTAAGGCATCCTGGGTCAGACTTGTCTACACAACTGATTTCACCCAAAGTGAATTCATGTCTGGTTGTTTATGTGCTTGTTCTCTTGGGCATGAAATTTCCTCATGTGTCTCTTAGTTTTGCCCTACTTGTGGACACCCCAATCTAGTAGTTTTATGTACTCCCCCAGCAGAGCTGGCATGAGCTTTTCTGAGTCCCTTTTCCGGATTAGGAAGCTCACCACCATCTCAGGCATCAGAGAGGGGAGGCCGGCTCCCATCCACATTTTACAGAAAGCACTCTTTGCCCCCACTGGCTTACAGAAACCAAATTGTAACCACTGCTCCCAGATCCTGACCCTAGGACTCCCACCCCACTCAACTCAAGACCGTGGTTCAGTGTACCACGCTGATTTTCTATTCCTACTTGGGGCCTCAAAGATGTTTATCTTGTTTTTAAGCCTGGCTCTGTATTTCTGCTCTCTTGTTATACTGTATCCATCATGGTCATGAATTTGGAATAGAGGAGATACATCAAAGTTTGGGTGGACTGTGTCAACTTGACCGGAAGGTATTAGCGCTGAAGCCTTAACTGACTCTTACTATTCAAGTCTTCTGTTGTACACGTCCCTGCTGATTCAGTCCACCAGGGAATCAACACTCAGACTCTCTTCCCAATTCCAGTCTCTCTTTTTAGATCCTTTACTCCATACATTTAGCCCTCCTCTCTTTCCATACAATATTTCCTCCTTACATATTCTCACCAATCCCCTGCTTTTACCTTCCAGCTACACTTGTTAATTCCTAAATTTCTACCAGCATCCCAGGTTCCTTCCCCAGTGAAATGCAAGCATCTCTGCCTCATGGCCCAGATGTAGCTCCCAACCCTCTATCACGGGAGGGGGTACCCCTTCATCTGCTCAGCAAAGTCCAAATCGGATAATAATCCTCGATCATGGTTTCCCTTATCACCCAAATGTAATCAATTATTAAGTCCTAAATCTCTGTTTTCTTATTCCTCTCTGCAACTGTCTTGGTTCAAATCCTTATCAACTCTAGGACTCTACTCAACAGTATCAATGGGGAAGTCTGTATGCATCACCGTTCTGCCTTGAGTCATCTTCCTAAATGGCATCAGAACAGTTCAGAAAAAAAAAAAAAAAGAAAAAGAAAAAAAAAAAAAGAACAGCTCAGAAAAAAGTACAAGCTCTTGCCTATGGAAAAAAACGCATGACCTAATGCATGTCCACCTTTCCAGCCTCGCAGGTACTCTTCTCAGCCAAAGTATGTGCAGTTCTCAAATGTACCTTGTTTTACATGTCTCTGCCTTCTTAGTGTTCAACGATGTTTCATAGCCAACGTGGTAGTGAGGGGAAACAATGCAATAAGCAAGTTAATGTATGCAAACTATCTCCGTGATTATTCAAAAAGGAAGTCCGATGTTTTTATTTTTTATTCAGTGCTTTAACTGCCCAAACAAAGGTTCTAGATGGAAGATTACTCAAGACTAAAGAAGGATGTGAGTTGGATGCAAAGTGGACACATAACTATTTAAAGTTAAAAGTTCTCTTTATTCCCTTACCACTAAATGCTACCACTGGAATGTGGAAGAGTTTTACAATATACCTCAATTTTGTAACCTAAACATCTCTTTATATAGAGTTTCCTGACTAGGCTTAGTGCCTGGCAAGTGTTGGGTCTTAACTTCCTTTTTCCAAAATCCAGCTGAAAGTCTCGTAGGTAAAGTGCACACAGTGAATAAATACTAGTTGCTTCAATCAACAACGAGAGGAATTCTAGAACTAAACTTACGAGACATCATGAAAAAATTCTACCAAAATTCTTTAAAAGCAAGACAATAAAAAACTGTATTTCAATGCTTTAAAACCATAGCACTGAAAAACATTTTCAACAAAAATTTCAGTAATAAGCTTTGGTTTCCTAATAAGTACTTCCAAGTTTCATTTAATAAATCAAGGTTGTTGGGGTGCCTGGGTGGCTCAGTGGGTTAATGCCTCTGCTTTTGGCTCGGGTCATGATCTCAGGGTCCTGGGATGGAGCCCTGCGTCAGGCTCCCTGCTCAGTGGGGAGCCTGCTTTCCCCTCTCTCTCTGCCTGCTTGTGATCTCTGTCAAAAAAAAAAAAAAAAAAAAAACTTAAATAAATCAATCAATCAATCAATCAATCAATCAAGGTTGTTGATTATATTTGAAATTGTAAAGTTCCAGGTTGGTAAGTTACCTGACTAGCCCAAGCGGACTAGGTACCTGGAAAAGATAATTCAGAAGGAAAATAGTAATTGTAGGAACAAAAGGAGGCCCTGGTCTGCTGACTCCTTATTTTTCCATGAGTGTAAACATATTTTATCTAGGAAAAATCACTATGAATGTCATATTACTGTTTCTGTCAATATAACCTGCCAATATACCAAAACCAAGCAATAGTTAGAAATTCTTTTATAATGAAAACAATGCAAGACAAATAGTAATGACCATAGAGCAAATAGTAATGACCATTACAACAGTAAACGGATCCATTCCCCCCCACTGCCGCTTCTATGGACTTTAAAAAATTACATTCAGACTGGTGTGGATCCCTATATTTCTACTACAATTTCAAAGCATTTTCTGATTTAATTGTCTTCTAATGTTTTTTATAATATAAAACTCAAATACTATGTATCAAAATTGAATTATATAAAGAAGCTAGGCCAAATTTTTTCAAAGCACCAAATTTACCCAGAAGGAATTCCGCATTTCGCCAGAAGAGGCTGAACACGATTACTATAAAATACCAAGGAAAGTGGATGTCAGCAACTTTATGCTAAACATCTGTGTTACATTTCCATAGCAGAATGCTGAACATATACATTATAAACCACCATAAATCAAAACTGTAAAAGACAAAAATAAAAACTTACAGCTCCTTTGCAGTAAAGTCGTAACTTCCCGGATGGAGTGCGAACAATCACAGACATTCTTTTTCTCGCGCTGAAAGAGGTTTTCCATAATGTGTCATCATAGGGAGAATATGCATTTGTGTGTTTGTCATGCCTCACATACTTTAATACTCACAGTGAAAAATAAACTTTACTGAATTATGAGCCCTCTCCTTCCACATCTACAAACCATCCCCTGGGTGTGTGGTTTGGGTACCTTTAAAGGTTACATTCTGTTTTTTAAGGCACTAAGGTACCATCTGCTTCCCTAAAGGGATAATTTACAAAAAGGACCCTGGGAAACGTGCAAGAGTTAGGACCCACCGGGGCAGGAGAGAGTTCTGGTTCAATGTTTTCAGGTTTTAAAAAATCTTAAAGTCAGTATCTAAGATGAAGTTTATGTTATAGCTTTGAATGCAAACAGAAATAGTCATGCATTTTAAGTATATACCCAATCGCACAAAGAAAGGCAAACACGGGCACTTTAAAACTGACGTCAGCATTCAAGACGGTTATTTTTCAATGATTTCTAGCAAACCACTGGCAGCATATAAAAAATCTATCCGTATTACCAAGCTAAGCTGATGAGCACAAGCGTTTGAACCCTGTGTTGGCAATATGAAAATGTTAGTCAAACACACAGCATCTGTCAGTGCCTTGACAGAGACGGCAAGGAACAGGGAGTAGGACAAACTGGCAGAGCCCTGCCTAGGATACGCCTCATTTGGAACCAAGTGTGTATAAGCATTCTCTTCAGAAATGGGGGGGGGGGGGGCCAGGGAAGGGACTTCTCAAGTGTCTGTATCTATTTGTTTTACCTTGCAACATTCGCTAAAAACGGAGATGAGTCCAATACAAAGTAGCCAAGATACAGCGCCCTAGCATACAGCCAGGAGCTTCTTTCTGAGGCATCTAGAAATATTCAGTCCTCTGTGTTTCCAACTCTAATCCCCACTGCACTGGTTCCTCTGACTGCCATCCCTGCACTTTCAGAATACAATTTAATTGGGCCCTCTTTGCAACAACATTGTACAGTTTATATTCTGTCTCAGCCCTTCTTGGTGCCTCTCTTAATCCAACTTTAATGAGATGGTCCCAAGCTCTTCAACTTTCCTGCTCTTCCCTTCTCTTGGCAAAACTCCCAAGTCCTGGGTAAATGGGAACCCTTTCTGTGGCATCAGAGTGGAGAGAAGTCTCCCTGTCACAGAGCTTAGGAAATTCATGATCCACAGTCACTTGTGTGCTCCCTGCTGTCTAGCGACACGCCACCTCTAGTAAGCTTTTCTCTCTCACCGTCTGCAGGACTTGGAACACCTTCTCCATTCTCCAAGTCTTTAATGTACCCTCATCCTCCGGACCCTTGGAATTTTTGCACTTCACTTTGATGGAAGCCTCAGACGAGAAATTCTCATCCTTTCTGCCATTAACACCTACACATTCATGCATTTCCCTGCTGGGCATCCTCCCCTCTGCCTCTTTTCCTGATGACGGAGGAAGTATTTCCTTTCCTCCCAGAGACCTTCCCTTCCCATGTGCTGTGAACCCCCGCTCTTTCTCAGTAACCTCACTCCTAAAGTTATGCTGCTCTCCACTGAAAGTACATCATCCCCTTCTTCTCTCTTATCAGTATTTAAACACATTGAAGTCTCTTGCCTATGAAACTCAGCCCAAACAACCCACCCTCACGGAGCCACATCCCTTTCACAACTCAACCCCAAGCAACCACTGTATGCGTGGTCTCTGCTTACATCCCCTGTGCGCCCCCTCTGTGTGCCACCCCCAGAGTCCCCCGTCATTCCCACCTGGCTTCTCTCCTGACCCTTCCAATGAATGGTCAATCCAGCAAACACTTCCCCCCTTCAGCTCACCTAACCTTGCTGCGGTCTCTGACACAGACGACCTCTGTCACCTCGGGGAGAAAAAAAGCCTCTTCTCCTGGCTCTGCGTGGTTTCCCTCCCTTTACCCTCCACAGCTCTAACCACAAAGCAGTCTCCTTTCCTGATTCCTCCCCTTCTAATCAACCCTTAGAAGTTAGAGGTAGTCATAGCGCCAATCCTCAGCCTTTCTTGTTTCCCTCACCCCACTCTATATTTTATATTTAGCAGATCCAACTCATTTTTGTGGCTTTGATCACCATGTACAGGCCAACAACGACCACATTTAGTTCTCAGCCACGGGCTTCTCTTTTGTGGTCCGGCCCTCACAACCACCGCCTAGCTCTGACACTGGTGTGTATCTCATCAGCATCTCAAACGTGACGATTCAATCATCTCATCCTGCACATCTATTCCTCTTCCTGTATGTGTCATCTGTGTGAATTGTCCCTCTACCCACCCAGCTGTTCACACCAGAGACGCCAACCCCTCCCTCTTTTCTTCTTCCACCTCCCCGTCCATCCCAAAGGGCCCCTGACATTCTTCCAAAAGGTATCTGGAGTCTATCAACTTCGCTTTCTTTGTGCTACCATCATCCTCGTCCAAACCACTAATGCTTTTTCCAGACCCTCTTTGAAGACCTCCATAGTCACTTTTCTCACTTTCATCCTCACGCCCACCCCCATCACTGCATCCTGAGAGACCCTAAACCCCTAACTTTGCTTTATTTTTCTTTGTGGTTCTTCAAGGTATGTGTTCATAAACAAACATACCCAATGCTAATTGATATACTACTTAAAATAATTTGCAGGTATAATGCAAGTAGACTTAGGAAAAACAGCCACTTGGACATGAAAAAAATGGTGGGGGATACATTTTGGAAATACCTATTACAGTTACTCATCAACCTCTCATGCATTTTCCCTTGAGCCTTCCAGTGCATACAAGTAAGGAAAACAGTGTTTAAATAATACATTGGAAAGACCCTGTTATTTTTTATATTAACAAAGGCATGTGTCACTCCCAACAAGTCAACAACCAAAGTTGGCACTGAAAAGGAAATGCCTTTTCTTATTTTTTTTCCAGTAAGCTATGTGTTTTTAAAACTTTTTTTGTGTTTATGTAAATTCCAGTTGGATAACATACAGTGTAATATCAGTTTTAGGTGTACAATTTAGTGATTCAATACTCCCATACACCACCCAATGCTCATCACAAGTGCCCTCCTTCATCCCCATCACCTACAGAACCCAGGCTCCCACCCACCTCCCCCTGGTAACCATCAGTTTGTTCTTTATAATTAAGTCTGTTTCTTCATTTCCGTCCCTCTTTTTGTCCCCCATGATCGTTTGCTTCGTTTCTTAAATTCCACGTACGAGTGAAATTTTATGGTATTTATCTTTCTCTGACTGACTAATTTTGATTGGGATAATGCTCTCCTAGTTACACCCATGTCATTGCAAATGGAGAGATTACATTCCTTTTTACAGCTGAGTAATATTCCACGGTGTGTATCTACCACATCTTCATCCAGTCCTCAGTTGAGGGACACTTAGGCTTTTCCCATAATTTGTCTATTGTTGATAATGCTGCTATAAACATTGGGGTGCATGTGTCCCTTTGAATTAGTATTTTTTGTATCCCTTGGATAAATACTTAGTAGTACAATTGCTGGATCACAGAGTAGTTCTATTCTTAACTTTTTGAGGAACGTTCATACTGTAGGAAATGCCTTTTCTAGTCAGTGTACAATCTTGCCTTATGGAGGAGAAAGTTCAAGAAGGTAAGTGAACACTTATTTCCTTAAACAGTAAAGTGTTACTTACTGCCTGTGGCCTGACCTTAAGTGTCCTATTGTTAATGGTGATGCAGTCTTTAAAGACCATCCTGTCTCATCCTGTCTGTTAACAGAGGCCTATTTGCCTCAAGAGTGTATGAGTTTGGAAATGACGTATTCATGCAAAAATAAAAAGCCAATCTCCTAGACATATTGCTGATTGTTATTTGAAGGTCTCTATTATTTAGCCTTAAAAAATAAAATTAAGGGGCGCCTGGGTGGCTCAGTGGATTAAGCCGCTGCCTTCGGCTCAGGTCATGATCTCAGGGTCCTGGGATCAAGCCCCGCATCAGGCTCTCTGCTCCACAGGGAGCCTGCTTCCTCCTCTCTCTCTGCCTGCCTCTCTGCCTGCTTGTGATCTCTCTCTCCGTCAAATAAATAAATAAAATCTTTAAAAAAAATAAAATAAAAAAAATAAAAAAAAATAAAATTAAGTAGGATAAGCTCCTTGATTTCTGCTTTTTCCTACTAAATGGTAACTGGTTTTATACCTGACAGAGAGATGGGTATGGTTTCTGAAATCCCAAAGATAGATAGATAGACTGCTGGGTTCCTAACTCTTGGTAGGGATTCAGTACACATAAATCCTGTTGTCTCTAAGTATAATGATGTTTCCAGATCACCAGCCATGAGAATCCTGGTCCTATAACCCACAGTTGTGATGCAGACCTGCTTTATTCAAAAATATTTTTATGGTGCCTCTAGGAGTCATGTCTGGCAATACTCTGAAGATAGGTGTTTATGATTTCTTAGCTGCTATGATAATTACAAGCTATAATGCAGATTTAAATTAATATTTATTCTAAATAAGTTAAGTTAAAAAAAATAAAGCATAACTTTCTAGTTACTTAAAAGGGAAAGAACAAAAATATGTAGGAATTTATCTTACGGATAGATACAAATCACAGAGCAGATGTCTTACCTGGTGAATTCCAGAACATTGAGTAATTCGTATCTTTCTTCTTGCCCCAACTATGAAGGAAAGGAATATATGATTACATCATGTTGGAAGTATTGTGGGCTTCTTGGAAATAAACCCTATGCATGAAGTTTTAATATAAAAAATAACACACATAAAGCATCCCTTCTGAATACATTCTGTTTAAGCGAATTTATTAACTTTCAGGTTAAGAGGGAAGGCTGAACATACACATTTAATTTCTGTCTTTCCCAAAGCTTCACTAAAACGACAGTAAACACTTTAAAAAGAAAGCAGCGTACAATGGCAGGAAAATAAGAAAAGAGACAATAGCACCAGAAATTTGGAAGCTGGAGCACAGATCAGTAGGTGGTATCTTAGCAGATCCAAGAAGGCTGAATGCTACAATGGTCATGGGAAAATCTAAGAACCCACCTGACTTGTACCATATGATCCTTAAGTGGTTTAAGGATATGAAAAAGTAGATAGCTCTAAAATTGTGAGGTAAGAGAGGGGCCTAAAATGGGGAGAACTGGGTAAGATCCACTTGAAAAGAGCTCTCAGCACTGGCCCTTCCTTTGATCTAGAAGAATCTTTTGTCTAGAGTTGACCAGCACAGTTGAAGTCATGGCATTGTTATATTCATATTAAATGCTGGGCCCCAATATCTTAACCTACTCAGACCTTTCCGGGTGGAAATCTGGAGATTACTCTCTGGGGAATTCATTAAGCCTAAGAGAAGTCTTAAGGGTACAGACACCATGAGTTCCCAAACGAATCTTCCAGACCACCCTACAGTAGAGCTCACTGTAGTCAAAAATCCCCCTCAGGCTCTGAACCACATCTGCTTTCAAGTTCCTTCTTCTTAACCATGAGAGTACCAAAGATGAACAGACATCTAATGACACTCACATCGAACAGAGATATCCAAAACCAACAGACAAAAGCAATTTGTAGGAAAAAGAATTCAAAACAAAATTTTCCGTGGACCAATGAAGTTTCAGGTTTGGGTTTCCTGATGGGCCCAAGGGTCTGGTGGGTGGGTCCCGGATGCCTCTGCACATAGTATCGACACCAGACTGAACGGGTTTGTCACGTGTCATTTCCTGCTCTACCTTGGAACCAATTACTGTGGCTTCCTGGTAGCCTAAAATTTTTTGCAGGGTTTTACACCGTTGGAAATACTGCCGCATAGGCCAGCATATGCTCCTTAAGGGGACCTATGCCAAAAATGTGTGAAAGAATAAGACTGTTTATAATAACTCTTACGCTTTTATGAGAAATACTTACACCCTAGTTGGTGCTCTTTGGTGGTATGGGAGGAGACTGGCCTTATTATTCTGCATATTGCAATTTGTGTCAAAAACCCAGTAGAGTCTATCAGACATTTCCATTTGCAAGGGCTACAGTAATTAAATGCTACTCTTTCCCCCTAAGTGGAAAATGAGAAATTTTGGAGAACAACATTTGAAAGTTGATATTTTACTTTTGATGAAGTATGCTTTCTTCCAAAACTATATTCACTGCAGATGACTGTTTGAGACCATTTTATATTCTGGTAAAAACTACAGTTTAACTAAAGGCTTGTAAATGCTTTGTAATTAAGCACTTTGTTAAATGCTTGTAAAAATTTTTAAATGAAGATTTCAAAAAACTATCATTATTTCTCTCAGGGAAGTAATATGACGTACATGAAACAAGAACAGGATACTATTTAAAAGAAATACTGAAAGAACAAAACAAGCTGCTTGAAACCAAAAACATGGGAGCAGAAATTCAACAAAACAAAACAAAACACGAATAGAAAGTTAAGAAAATAAACCTAAAGAAAAATTCCAAAAAGCAGAGCAAAAAGTCAAAGGCATGAAAAGCAGGAGTATAAAAGCTAAAGATTAGTTCAAGAATTCTAAAGAGGGCAAAAAGAGGGAGGGAAAATTGAATTATTCAAGAAAAATTTTCCAGAACTGAATTTTCCAAATGGAAAAAGGCCCACCAGTGCTTAGCACAGTGGGTTAAAAATATTCACACTAAGGTACACTGTCACAAAATGTCCAAACTCTTGGGAGAAAGATCCTACAACCTTCCAGAGTGTGGGGGAGTGGGTAGGGGCAAGTCGCAAAAGATGTGGAATCCCAGTAGCTTCTGATTTCTTAATGAGGTATACTGGAAACCAGAAAATAGTGGAAAAATCAAAGTTTCTAAGGAAAATAATTTCTATCCTGTAATTCTATATTCATCTGGACTATCAATTAAGTATAATGGTAGGATGGAAAATGTTTAGACTTAAAGGACTACAAAATAAATAAGCAAGTTACTCCCCATGTATCTTTTCCCAAAAAGCCACTAAAAAATGTATTCCACAGAAGTAAAAGAGTAAACCAAGAACAAGACAGACACGGGATTTAGAAACAAAAGATCTAACACAGGACAGAAGTAAAGAAAGTTTTCAGGAAGATGAGAAAGCAATTCCAGGATGACAACCATGAACAAAATGGTGACCTATCAACCAGTGTGTCTCAGAGCCCTAGAGTCAAGAGCTGGAGAGGGTTATCACTAGTGTGCCCTCTGTTCCCAGAATGACTTTTAATCTGAAGAAACAAACATGAAATGTCTTCCATCAAAACAGGGAAGTTCACCAAGAAAGAAGATTTGAGACACAGGAAATAGTCCCATAGAGAAGAATATCAAAAGGGATTCCATGTGCTGTAGAAACAGGCCTTAGAACAAAATTGACACAGACCGAAAAGAATGGTGAACTTGTAGAGTCGTGGATGGGCGTGTCTCAAGGTAAGAAGTGCCAACTGATAGATCACTTGGTGTGACTTAGTACACTTGGAGTATGTGTACTAAGAATACATGGGGGAGCGCCTGGGTGGCTCAGTGGGTTAAGCCGCTGCCTTCGGCTCAGGTCATGATCTCGGGGTCCTGGGATCGGGTCCCGCATTGGGCTCTCTGCTCGGCGGGGAGCCTGCTTCCCTCTCTCTCTCTCTCTGCCTGCCTCTCTGCCTACTTGTGATCTCTCTCTCGCGCACGCTGTCAAATAAATAAATAAAATCTTTAAAAAAAAAAAAAAGAATACATGGGAACAATCACTAATAGGTAGAAAGAAAATTAAGCAATTGAAAAAAAAGATAAGGGACTTATCTTTAGGAAATAAAGGAAAAATTTTCAGGAAATAATTTCAATCAGGAAACATAAAATTTAAGAAGAGAAAAAAATTCCTGAATACAACAGTGTTCAACTCTGAATACTGGTACAGGCATAGTAACAAATACTAAGTCATGATTTTTTTTAGTGAGACGCAACTTATATACAATAAGGTACACAGACGTTAAACAAACACACAGTTTGGCGAAAACTATGTTTTTTTCCAATGGTTTGTTGGTGTAACCACCACCGCCATCGAGATGTAGAACATTCCCATCACCCCATAAATTCCTTGTGCTCTCCTCTGATCCATGTCCTCACTGACCCTAAGACAACCACTGTTCTGAATTCTACTGCCATGATCGCTTTTGTCTGATCTTGGGAGCATGCGTGCACTCCTTTGGGTCTAGCTTTGTCGGCTCGACATGACGTTTTTGAGACTTATCCATGTTGTTGATGAATCCACAATTCCTCCTTTTTTATTGTTTGGATAGTCCACTGGAAGTGTATATCACAATTTGCTTACCCCTTCTCTTGCGGATGGATGTTTGGTTTGTTGCCAGTGTTTGACTACTTTGAATAAAGCTGCTGTGAACTTTCCATTAGGTATCTGTTTGTGGACACAAGCTTTCATTTCTCCTGGATAACTGTGAGTACAATTGCTGGGTCAGGTGCTTGTTTATCTGTGTTAGAAAACTCTGAGGCTTTCCAAAGGGCTCATGCCATTTCACTTGTCAACTGACAACACATGGGTGCTTCATGAGCTCTCTATTCTCATTAACATTTGGTCCGGCCCGTGTTTTTAACTTTAGCCTTTTTTGGTGGGTATGGATACAGCACCTCATTGTGATTTCAATTTGCATTTCGCTAATGACTAATGATTTCTTTTTTTTCACGTGCTCAGTGGCCATTCGTATTTCTTTTGTGAAATGTTTGCTCAAGTCCTTTGTGTATTTTAAAAATTAGGTCTGAATACTTGTTTCACTAAAAGCTGTAATGTAATTATAGTAATATATAGTCATATAGTAATATATATAGTCATATAGTAATATATATTCTGGGAAGGGATAGTGAATCAAGAGAGATAAATCCTCATTTAACATAACAGAAGACAAAGTCACTAGATGTGTTCAAATGGGGGAATGAAAACAGATATCATTCATCACATATGTTTTTGAAAATAGATTTATAAATGTCTGAAGAATGAGATAAAGTGGCGCTCCTTGGGCAGGGAACCTCTATTTTATTATGTTCCTTTGATATTGTTTTATCTTTGAAGTTATGCACATGTCACTGCTTTGATGAAAAAGACACTTAAAAAGAAATAACTTACTGAGTCTATAATCACTGAGTCCGGTGTTCTTCCAGTGAAAACAAAATTCAGTTGCTTGGCTGCTCTGACCAAAGCTCCTTCATCTGTTTTAGGAAAAAAGGTGAAAGCAAATACATGGTGAGGTAAGATAATCACCCCTCGTAAAACAGAACTACATCACTACATTTTTTATTGAATTTTAAAAGAGTTAAAATTCTGTTTATCCTGGTCCCTGTTGAAATCCATTTCTTTTGAAATCATATGAAGTTGCCAAAGGAATGAGAAGACTCATCTTAAGGATCTGAGACTTGTATGGAACCAGGAGTCATATTTGACTGTTAACACACCTAAGAAGGGTAATTTAAATGTACCATTGGTCCAGAATATTCTATAAAACTTTTTTCTCAAAATAAATGCACAAGATTGTCTTACGTTTTATGCTTTTCCTTGTAAACCACTGAATATAGAGAAATGCGAATTGAGGATTCAATTTAAATGGATATAAATGCAAGAAGTTGCACATTTGAACTACTGTAACACTATGTGCCAACTCCACTCAAAAAAGAGAGAAACTTGGACAAAGGGAAAAAAAAGAAAAAAGAAATGGATATAAATGAACTGATGTTTGTTTTATTATCTATTACTTTCATCACCATATTATATCAAGCTTTCTTGTTGCTGAGGGCAGGGATAATAAACAGTCACATAGGGTCTATCCTAACAATATGAGATGTAATATTTCTTCTGCTTTTTAGGAATCTGGTACATTCTGCAAGGTCACAGGTGCTGGTTTAGAATACAGTTAAAACACTAAAACAAAGTTCTTTAAAGTGTGTTCCTTTCCTTCCTATTAAAATCTCATGATCATCAAACTGTCCAATTTTACACTGAAAATAAGTTTAAAATTAAGCCTCAGCATTAAATATTGATAAGCATGCTAATACATATTTTATGGCATCCCTTTCAAATGGTGAACTTTCTTCATCCAAAAGCATATGCAACAAGCTCCCTGATTATCATTTCCAGAAGAGGAAAACAAAATTGTTATTTCCAAAGAAGGGAGGAGACTCTACTATGTGTATAAAAAAGTACTTTTTGTGTGAATTTTATTATTCCAATTTCTGTACAATTTATGTCATATGCTAAAAATTATGTATATAAGGTTATATATTTTATTTTATTTTTTTAAAGATTTTATTTATTTATTTGACAGACAGAGATCACAAGTAGGCAGAGAGAGAGGAAGGGAAGAAGGCTCCCAGCTGAGCAGAGAGCCCGACGCGGGGCTCAATCCCAGGGCCCTGGGATCATGACCTGAGCCAAAGGCAGAGGCTTTAACCCACTGAGCCACCCAGGCGCCCCAAGGTTATATATTTTAACATATATATATTTAATTATGAAAACTAGGTTTTCTAATTAATAAATACATTTTTTTAATTTAAAAACATAACTTGGTTATTTTACTTTTTCAAATTAAACTGTTTTTTTTTTTCTAGATAACCTCAAATTTCAGAACAATTTTCCACTGGAAAATACATAATAATTCCTTCCTTTGTACCTGGAGATGCTGCTTGGTAAATAATCTTATCACCTTCTCGCTCTGGTACTGCTGTGTGACAAACTGCCATCATTGTAAGAAATTCACATATTATAGGTGCAGTTGGCTGTAAGAAAGAAACACACAATTCAACCCTTTTCATTTAAACATTTTGACACTAATGACAGCAAAATTACTTATGTCTATTAAGACTATAGCTGCACAGCATTGAAGGTGTGAGGTTACAGACAACAAAGAAGCTGATCTCTGATACGAGGAAAATATATTTTTAACTAAAATCATTCATTCTTACACTCTTTCATTCATTTTCCCAAACATTTACACAAAACAACTTGGTGTGTCAAATGAAAATAGCACAGTGAAAAAAGGTAGATATGGTCAAATCCTGTTCTCAGAAGACAGGAGAGAAATTCTAAAATGCTCATTTACCTGGATCTAATTCCTGACTAGATTCAAACTTTTGGCATCTGATCCTACTGGGGTTCCACCATTTTGTGCTGGGGTGATGGCAGAGGATTCCTCTGTAATGCCTTGTCCTTCTCTCTCCACAAATGATGACCTTAACCTGATACATGTTTTACTAAATAAAAATAATTGCTTGAGCAATTGCTGTGCATAATGGGATGGATTCTTACAGCCTGAGGAAGACATAGAAGTGGATCTTTTCTGCAAGGAACTTAGAGTTTATAGGAGAAAAGTAGCCAGATTGATTTCTTTCTTTCTTTCTTTCTTTCTTTCTTTCTTTCTTTCTTTCTTTCTTTCTTCCTTTCTTTCTTTCTTACTTTCTTTCTTGTGTGTGAGTGTGTGTGTGTAGGCTTCACCCCCTGCACGGAGCCCAGCTCGGGGCTCAAATTCATGACCTCAGGATCAAGACCAGATTTGAGATCAAGAGTCAGATGCCTAACAGACTGAGCCACCCAGGTGCCCCAGAAGCCAGATCTTTTAAATTAAACATCCTGCTGTTTGGCTCCTGATGAAGATAAATATCAAATAAAAAATATTCTTTTATGCCCTTGGACTAAAAAACAAAACAAAACAACAACAACAACAACAAAAAAAAAAACAAGTGAAGTGATTGGGAAGGTAAATCACAACATTATTTGAAAAATCTGTTTTCAGGTTAGAACAGTAGACAAAACAGACATAGTCCTTGCTGTGTGAAGCCTAGCTTGTGGGGAAGACAGACACAGATAAATACATAAGTATTTACTTATAGTATGAAAGGACTATAAAGGAGAAAATGTGCAAATATCATGTAATGTGATCTGGGCCAGTCTGTGGTTATTCTCAAGATAATGTGAGATTTAAGCTGCGATTTTAGCCTCACGAAGAACTGAGCCAAGGGTTTTGCATCAAGCAGGGATCAGGTAAGACTGAGAAGATCCTATAGAAGGAAAGAATGAGGCGTGTTTGAGAAAATAAAAGCCAGTGTGGCCTGAGGAGAAAGAAAAGAGTGGAGTGGATACAAGGAGACTGGTAAGGGAAGGCTGGCAGTGGACTCGGGGAGGGAAAGTGAGAATGAAGTAAAGAAGATATTTCAGATATATTCTAGAAGTCACGATTGACAAGGGCTTGGCCACTCTATAGAGGTGAAGATGGATGGAAAAGGAGGTACCCAAAGCAGCTCTTAAGTTCCTGGAAAGAGAATTAAAATAGGTAATGGAGCAATCCAAACCAGAGAACGCAGAGGGAAGAAGTGATCTAGGTCTTGTGGATCCTGAACCTCATATTCTATAGAAGGTTTGCTTAAGAAGAAAGGATCCCAAAAGTACCTGTAAGACACCTTGCTAGAGCTCCACCCCGCCGTACAGGTTAGTAAGCCACCTGCGCTCAAGGAGCATGTTTTGAGGCAATGAGTTTGAGTGTAGGTTTTGATATATTGAGCTTGGAGTGATGATGAGAAAAGGTTCTGGGATTAAAACTCCAGGAAGCCATACCATTTGATCTGATGGAATTTTTATTAAGTGTCAGTAACTTCAAAAGTACAATGGTCACACTGGGTAGAAGTTTCCAGAATTCTTTTTGTATAGATTGGGGACTGGCCAAACAGATAGTCTGAAATGGTGAATAGTGAGCTATTCTATCCAGATAGAATTCTATTAATTATTTAATATAGGATACTTTGAAAAGATAGAATATTGATAAATAAGAATTTCAAAACTAAATTCCTAATAGCCATGAATTTGTGTGGGCCAAGTAAAAAGGATTTAAAAGTAACAGATCTGGATAAGTATTAAAAATGATCATGAAACTAAAAAAAAAAAAAAAAAGAAGAAGAATATACAAACATGGAAGATAATTCAGAGAAATACTCATTAGCTTTCACTCATCAACAAAAAGATAATGGTTTTATGTTGCTTACGTGATTATTTTGGAGGTTTTCCAGCAATGATGTATCACTAAATGTTTTTTCGTCTCCAAACTGTGAGCTCTGCCTGAAGGGGAAAATGGAGCAAATCTGGTTCATTTATATAAGCCACTGATCTATTTGTCACTTATTTTTAAATAAATCATTATGCCTGCAAACCTTTAATAGATTAAATATAATTTGGTCTGCATTTCTAGATAAGATACCATAGATTTCATAACTGCATCATACATTATTTTCAAACATTCTAAAATGTGATAGACTTCCGCAGTGTAATAAAAAATAGTATTTTATAGCTCATTCTTCTGCAGTGGAATTACACTGTAATCACATGAAGCTTAAAAAGATTTTTAAAAAAGTAACAACACTGCTAAAATACCTGGAGGGGAATTTCTATTTCCATAATTTTTTTCAAGTTTTTAGAATTTGAGAATAAAGTTATAAAAAAATCAATTCTTTTACTTTAGCCTATGAGAAACCTTTATTTGTAGAGACTAACCCTACATGATTATCATATGGAACATAAAAATATGAGCAACAAGCTTTATATACATCTTATCAACATCTATCACTAAGAAATATCTGATATATTTATGTATATATCACATTTGTCCTGCATATGTAAGAACAAATCATAAAAATGTATGGGATTTTTTTGGTGTTGGGATTATATTCAGATGAGCAAACACTTATGTACTTCACATGAAATAAATGGAGTCAGAATTGCCTCTGTAATCTAGTTATTACGAATCTCATGGCCATGCAACTTAATATCAAAATGTTGAGATTAAAAGGAAGAACATAGAACATAACATAACATAAGTGGGAATGTCAAACCCAAAGGCTATACTTTGCAATGTTCAATGAAAATACATACATCTAAGCTTTTGTGCATAGAAGAAAATTCTAGAATTAATTCACCAAGGAAAGATAATGTGCTCAATACTAAGTAACTGTAGCCCAGAAAGCTTTTGATCATAATTTTTAGTTACAGAGTATTATCAATGCCAGCATGCCAAATACCAAGAGTTTCGTATCTCTAAAGCCAGCAGTTTGAAAGGAAGAAGAAATCACTAAAGAAAAAAAGAATCTGATATAATTAAACATACACAGTATCAATGAAATATAACCAAAGGAGGAAGTTAGAAGGTTTATAGTAAGATACATCTTTATTTACATGTAGCAGTTTGATCTACTAATTCTGAGAACTGGAATATAGTACATCTTCATTAGAATGTAGTAGTTTTGAATTCTCAAAACATCCCCAGGAAGCAGAATAAACACATCATTATTTCTTTTCCTCTAGTTTTAAAGATGGAGGGAAAAATCCAAGACCTTTTAAATGACTTATCAATGGGAACACAAAAATTGGCATACATTTCTCCTCCAAATACTATCATTTCTTAAAAATAGTTTATTAATGGGGCTCCAGAAAGTCTCCCTATTATTAAAATGTATTCATTAATGGTTCTTAGTTATACATTCCCACTTATTTGTTAGATAAATTGAAATGTCAAAGAATAATCACAGTAACATCTTGCATGTGGAGGTCTATTTTCCTTCCAAAGAATTCCAGACTAAAAGCCTTCACAAATCTGAGGATATGTCTTATTAATCTCACCAGAAACCCTTTTATCTCATAAATCAGTTACCATAATTGATATAACTTTCAAATGTATTTGTAACAAATAACACTAGATATGCAACTGAAATCTTTATATGGACACATTCCACCCTCCATATATCAATGAAGCTTCTACCATGAATAATGTTAAATAAGAACTCTTCAGTCAGAAAGTGACTTCTTCTCCAAGAATCCTAAGAACCATAAACCACTCATCTGCTAATCCACATAGCCTGGATTGGATAACTCAGGCATGGAGCTCTCAATAACCCTCTCTGAAATCTTCTAAGATGTTCACTTTTAGTTATTGTAAACAGATAAAATTAAGACACTCATGTCATTTCAAAATAAGAACCAACTGTATTAAAAGTGAAAGTGATAATTTAAACTTAGTTGACAAAACTATGAATTTGCAAACTGCACACAAATACAAATGCAAGCCAACATCAACATTTTGCTTGATTGTTTCCATCGAAATTCTTAAGTGGCACTTATGAACACAAAGAGACAAAAGAAATGATGGTGTTTTGCAAGAAGGAATGGGATAGAGAGGGTAACATTAAGGTGAGGAGAACGAGGAGCAAGTAGTCTGTACAGTATAGATGGTAGTTTCTTGTAGGCTAGTTTAAAAACTGATACAGGGTAAATAATTATTTCCTAACTATACAAAAAAAAAATGAAGAATCCCCAGGGCATTAAAAATTAACAGAAAATTTAGAATGCATATGGCTTAATCAGTATCACCTATTTTCATATATGACAGTATGGACCTTGAAATATTTTTAAACTCAAAATTTATGTCAACAAAAGAATCATTAGAAAAAAAGAAAAAAAGAGTTGGATCCATCCTTTTCACCTTGAACCAAATAAACTCCAGATGGATGAACAATTTAATAAAAATACTAAAGATATGGGAAAATTTAAAAAATAATTTAGGAGGGGAAAAACCTATGTATCACACATAATCCAGAAAGCAAAACAAATAATTAAATCTGACTGTCTATGGCTAAAACATTTCTGCGTAGCAAAAACTACAGCAAGCAAAATCAAAAGACAAACAAAAAACTGGGGAAAACTGTATCCAACTCATACAATGAAGGTTAGTTTCCCGAAAAAAGAAAGAACTCATAGAAACCAATATGAAAAAGGTCAACAATGTAGCCAAACAACAAACAGATGAGGAAATACAATTGCCTTTAAATACAAACTTCAGTTTACCCTACAATGAGAGAAATGAATGCATCAATTTAGCAGAAATAAATTTGACAATTCTGTGCTGTTGTGATTATGGAAAAAGATAAATCATACCATTGCTGAGTATGAAAATTGGCATAACTTCTAATAAGAACTGAGCAATTTCCACCAAAATTTAAAATGCACGTGTATCCCTTTGATCCATTAATTCTAGTTCTGGGAATTTATACTAGCTGTCTACCTGGTGCAAAATGTTGTATGTGTAAATTCATTCTTTGCAGTACATCTTTTAAAAGATTTATATATTTGAGAGAGAGTGAGAGCATGCACTGGGCAAGTAGAGGGAGGGGCAGGGGGAGAGAATCTTGAAGCAGACTCCCTGCTGAGCACAGAGCCCAATGCAGGGGTTTATCTCAGGACCCATGAGATCATGATCTCAGCCAAAACCAAGAGTCGGATGCTCAACTGACTGAGACATCCAGGTGTCTGGGCAGTACATTTTTTTTTTAATAGGAGAAGATTAGAAATAACTCAAGTACGATACTTTAAAAAATTGTTGCACATCAACATAGCAAATGCTATACAAAAAATAGGAAACTCTTCAGCTGATTTTGGACTGATCTCAAAGATGCCCTGTCAAAAGAAAACCTGGCACAAAACAGGGCACATAGCATGCTTCCCTTTCTGTATACATCAGAGAGAAAACAAATACATGCATGTATATGTGTATATGTGTAGAACAGATCTGGAAGGATACATCTGAAATTGTTTACACTGCCTGCCTCCAGGATGGGAGAGGAGGGCCCCAAGACAGGGAAGGGAGAAAAACCTTCCCCTCTTCATGCCCTTTGAATTTGCAACATGTTAATGCATTATGAACTTAAAAATAAAATTTAAATTAAAAATTAAAGACAAGAACAAAATCCATGTCAGCCACCTGTAATAGATGCACAGCCTACACATAAAATAGATGTATATATTCTGCACACACACACTACACACAGGCTCATACTGGAAGATAAAACTAGTAGGGAGGTAAAGCACCATTTTCTGAAAGGATCTGGACCTCCTACCTTTAAGTAATGCTATTGGCTGCAAATCAAAATCCCTTAAAGGGAGATTAATTTTTAGAAATGACTTTGTTATTCAGAGTCATGTCCAGTCAAGTCCAAGAATATAAACAAATGATTGAATTCAATAATCTTTTTGCTAGACATCAGTTTTAACTGAAGTCATAAGACCTGCTTTTCTGGGTGGCTCAAAGTATTTCTGAAGGCAATTACAAAAATGGAGTTCCAAAAACATTCTGTGAAACGGCTGCATCATGGAAACAAAGAAATTACCTGTCAACGTGACTACTTTGAAGACAAACATTAATTTGGATGTGTTAGATCTCAGTATTACATAGTCACACCTGGAAGGATGTTTTCATGAGTCTAGCTGTTGCAGCAGAAAAAATAAATACCACTCATTCCATACATAATTATAGACCAAGATGAAATGAGAAAATAAGACCAGAAAATAGTACTATCCACTGATACTATGATAATACCAAAAACCATACTCAATGACTAAGCATGGAACACATTAAGGGAATCCTTTTGGAGAATCATCCTTACTAGCATTAACTTCCAAAAATATATCAGAACAGTACAGCATCTATATTAAATAGTTACAAAAAAACAAATATGGTATCTGGGATTGGTTTCAAAATAACGGTGAGGGAAAGTTATAGACGACATTGGTTTTGAGCACGTACTATGGAGAGAGTGAAAGGGTAATCTGTCTACTTTTGTTTAGGTTTGAAATTTTTCACAGTAAGCATGAGGAAAAGAAAAAGTGGCTATGGAAATATATAGTTGAAAACAATCACATCTTAAGAATAAGCAGCTCTTTTCTCCAATGGTAGATGTTTCAAAGAAAAGAGTCTCTAAGGTTTTATGTTAGATTGCCATTGTTGGCAATAACAAGAAAACCATACCAATTTCGGAGTAAGTAGCTACTGGTTGGGAAATGATCTTATCTCTGTGAACTATTTTATACTAATATATTTAAATGAATAAAGCTACAGCCATCACCCAACTATCTTTAATGTTATGAGGGTATGTTTGAAAATACTCTCAAGAGAATATCACAGGTTTGCCTTCAAATTACAAAAAATGTACAATAATCTGCACCCATGTAAGTTTTAAATATTATGTGTTTTTTAAACTTAACATTTTTGTGGTGAATATGGTTCAGCAGGGCAGTAAAATGTATATAGGCTACAGGTTTTATATATGGAATTCAATGAACTTTGCATTGAAATGTGAAGCTGTTCACAGACAGGCATGAACTTTGATTAAGGATTTATACAGTCATCTCTACTCTCTAGTTTATCCCTAAGACGAACAGCATGATGATGTGGTCAGATGCCCAGAGCACAGGATTCATTTGGGATCTCACTTTTTTTTTCCCTTTTCTTTTCTTTTCAGCATCACACTTTTGATCTTGGTTTCCTTGGGAACATGAAATCAACTGGATGGGGGTTGGGGGAGACTCCAGATGTATTAATGTGCAAAATTTTGCTCCCTGTGCTAACTTTTCTCAAGTCAGTTAAATTGTACCTGCTCTTGCTACCTTAATAAGAAAAGACAAAAAAAAAAAAAATGACTGAAATGGTAAGGATATTTTGTACTCTAAAAGCATATATACTTTACAGTTCTTTAAGGTCTGTAGGACAAAGTGACCAGCACCTACTTTATGACTGGGCTGTGTGAGGTTTTAATTCTGGCTTTCATGTTTCCTATTTGTGTACTTTAGGACAAGTTATTTATTTATCTTCTTTGCCTAAATTTCACCAATTTTAATATGGTCATATCAATCACAGCTCTTCAAATATATCATGAGGATTGAGTGAGACACCGCAGCTAACACTCTGTGAGTATACTATGTCTAGACTCTATTCTAAGCACTTTAAAAATGGAACTCACTGGGGGGCACCTGGGTGGCCCAGTTGTTTGAGCATCAGACTCTTAGTTTCAGCTCAGGTTGTGATCTCAGGGTTGTCAGGATCACCCCAAGTTGGGCTCTGTGCTCAGCCTAGAGCCTGCTTGAGATTCTCCCTCTCCTTCTGCCCATGCCCCCACCCTCCCCCCATGCTCACATGCACACACACTCTCTCAAATAAATAAATATTAAAAAAAAAAAGTAAAAATAAAAACATAACCGAGTCAATCTTCACAACCTCCCTATGATGTCCACATTCTACCAGAGGAAGACAGGCAGGCAGGCAGAGAGATTAGGAAATTTTTTAAGGGCACCAATAGGATCTGGATATGAACTTGGGTGGTCAGAATCCAAAGTCTGCATCTCTGACCACTGCAGTGGGCCAGGACAGAACAGAAGCTCAAGTAGCATCTGTTGTTTCATCCTTGCAGGCCTGTAGGTAACTGTTTGATAGATGAGGAATCTCAGAAGATCAGCTTTATTTAAAATAAAGCCCCCTTTATTATAAAGGTGGTAAATGCCTTCCCTACTGTTTATTTTTTAAAATACTAATATTTAGGGGCACCTGGGTGGCTCAGATGGCTAAGAGTCTGCCTTCGGTCCAGGTCATGATGTCAGTGGTCTTGGGATCAAGTCCCGTGTTAGGCTCCTTGCTCAGCAAGAAGCCCGTTTCTCCCTCTGCCTGCTTCTCCCTCTGCTTGTGCTCTCACTCTCTGACAAACAAACAAAAATCTTTTTTTTTTTAAGATTTTATTTATTTATTTGACAGAGAGATCACAAGTAGGCAGAGAGGCAGGCAGGGGAGGGGGTGGGAGACAGACTCGCCGCTGAGCAGAGAGCCTGACGTGGGGCTCAGTCCCAGGACCCTGAGATCATGACCTGAGCTGAAGGCAGAAGCTTAACCCACTGAGCCACCCAGGGGTCCCGAATAAAAATCTTTAAAAAAAAAATACTAATATTTAAGCAGAATCATATCATTTATGAAAAATCTGGCATTTCTTATTTGGAGTTACCTAGTTTAGAATATCAAACATCAAATTTTCCAGCAGAGTGTTTTACAAAGAGATCTTAACTAGATAATATGGTATCCTCTCCAGAAGTGATAGAAATCACAAAATAACTTCTATTGAAAGTAGGATATTTTAAACGATCTAAGTAAATAAGCAACAATTTTTTACATTTCCATTCAACCTTCATAAAAATAGGCTACAGTCAATTTCCTTAAGAGTAAGCGTTCTTAGAAAAATTTGTATTAGTTCTATACTAGTGAACACTATTTACAATCAATAGAATTATATTAATGTTACAGGAAAACAATAAATAAATAGATACCGTCACAAAAGTTTACTACATTCTTGAAGGATTACCTAAAAGGGAAGAGCTACTGCATTAAACTTGAATTATCCACCAGCAGTAAGAATCTTTGGAATATTTTTAAAAACGCTAAAAATTATTCAGTTGCGTGTAGGTGTCGAAACTGGATGACACTCCAAGCAACGAGTTTAAATGTGATGACTCATCAGGTACCACATGAATCAAACAGCTGCCTCTGTCATTATTATGGGTATGAGTTTAGCTGCAAATTGTTACCAAAGCTCCACTGTATTGAAATCAAAGTCGAGTTGAAAAATATTAAATAATGTTATTGGACTTCCATGCATACTGGAAATGTGGCCAAGTCATAAACACATGTATAACCTGAAAATAAAAATATAACCCCTTCTAAAACCACAATGGGTTCTATAGTTACCAGCATGAAAAGAATCGGTTCTCGGAAGTTTCGCTGGTCACCAAATCATGATGAGTTAGAGAAATACCAAAATAAACTTATACTGTTCTAAATGAAAATGTTAAATCCACGGAGGAGGGATTTTAGGGGAAAACAAACAAAACCCCTCAAAAGCATGGACATTAAAACTATAAAGCGACATCTCTAATATTCTAAATTTATTTATATTTCAGTTAATTTTAGTCCTTGGTAGCACAGTCTTCCAACATTTGTTCTAGGCATTTATTTTTGAAAATGTTCACGTTCTAGCCCCCAAATAGATTTATTAAACTAATGAAAAGGGACGTAAAGGAAATTTCTGCTTCTTGGGTAGGTTTCAGTAGCGTCTTTTTGTGGCTCAGTAGAGAATATAAATTGCAACAGAAGGTGGCAGTGCTGAGCTAGAAAAGATAAAAAAATTCTTGCGCTCTAATAATAAGAGTTCACAGCCCAGGGACCCCAGGTTGATCATTACAGACTTTATTATGGATACATAATGTAAACTCTAGCAAGCCTAACTGTTAAACTAAATGTCTGTAAAATGACTAAAGGTTATGCAACAGGAAATCAAGGACAGTCACGGGATTTCAAGAAATAGGTTCTTTATAGCACGCTGACCTCACCTGATCAATAATGCCCCCCCCAAAACTAGTGAAACGTGTTTATCAAAACAATAAAATGCAAACTTTTTAAAGGAATCCATGAGACAGAAAGGTCCATGCAGCTTACCATTCATCGGGAGAACAGCCATAATCCTCAGGTTCAGGGACATGGCTTCAGAAAGCAAGAGGGGGGCAGAAAGAGGAAAAAATCATCACAGAAAGGCTGGAAACAGAAAAGCATGAGTAAAGGAAGTACTGAAAGATGGATCTTGAAAAAGTTAAGGAAATGAACTTTTAGTTGATTCTGAAAGAATGGCAGTTAGTATAGTAAGTAGAACACAATTTATGGTAGCTAAGAAGATTTATAAAATTATTCTTTAACAGGACAGCCACCTCGCCTCTTGGTTGTGGAATTTACTCATTTGATTCCTAGAATTCAATATTCACTAAGAAATATTTTAACCTAGAGGTTTAAATACATGCTAAACCAATGGAAAATTAAGTACATGTTCTGTCATCAGAATAAAGTGCTTTATGTAAACAAACATACTAATACTTAGGAACAAACAATTACACTGATAAAATTTGCCAAGTACATTTCAGAAACAAATTTGACTTTCATAAAGTAATGGGTCTTTAAACAGGTATATTAAAGTAAAAGTTAATTACATTTCTATAATTAAATGGAACCACATTTTAAAAGATGAACTGATCCTCAAAATTTTTCACCTAAACCATAATTCACTCATTAAGCCATTTGTTATTTCAAACAGAAAATACATTCATTAATAATATTAATTTCCTCCTTTGGCTCATTTGAGCATCAGGAAAAGTCTGACTGACATACAGCTTTTGTTTCCAAAAGCCACTTGTGAATTCAGTCAAAGGATATATAACTGCAGATTTTCTTTTATGTATTTATTACATTTTTCTTTTTACTGTTCAAATCTTTTCCAGCTTTGTGGAGATATAATTGATGTATAACCCTGCACAAGATTCAGGGATACAACATGACGATTTGATACACTTACACACTTTGATGTGATTACCTCCACAGTGGGAACTAACACCTGCATCTGTCACATAATTACCATTGTGTGTGTGGGCACGTGGGGTGGGAAAATTCAAGATCTATTCTCTTCGCAGCCAGAACTCATTTTCTTATCCCTCATTTCTCTCACTATATATGACCATTCAATATTTTCCCTTTAAATTTATTAGCTATCAACTGAGTTTAAAAAAAATGCAGAGTTCAGTAATGTAAATGTAGAGTGATTCATTTTTTTTGATAAGAAACACATTTCACTGAAAACCCGTGGAGTCCTTTCACTCCCTCTGTCTCCATCCCGTTCCCTCTATCCTTACACCAAACCTGCTGCAGCACGAGCCTCACCATTGGAAGGCATCTCTTTCACCTGCAAAGCAGGAAACTGCTTCCAGTGCGGTATCCACGGTCATTAGTCACAATGAAGGCAGTCCCTTCTACTCACTATTCTCTCTTGCACCAAATGACTTTTGTGGATGCTTGAGAGGAAGGGCTAACCGAGCCTCCTGTGGGCTGGAGTCCCAGAAAAAATGATGACCCGCTGCAAAGCTCTGTGGAAACTGGCTGCAGCCTAGCGCTTAAGGCAATCACTTCTGATCAACCTCAAGGCTTGGACTCTAGCCACCCCCAGACTGTACCAGGGGAGGCCAGTGCTACCCAAGCAAAAACACTGTGCTAAGGTTCTGTTATGTTGCACCGGAGCTGGACGGCAATCCCCGATCTCACATCAGGAAAGGGGCCAGTACATGTCTACTAATACAGTTTAAAAGATGCAAAGCTTGAGACTCAGGGTCTTTTCTCTTGGGTTGGGTCTAGCCCTGGCAGATGCTACTCAGAATGTGATGAGCAGCAGGAGACCCAAATGTCTGCTAGTGCCCCTGTGTGCATAAGTTTCCCCAGGACTGCTGTTGGGGCAGCTCTGGTGTATATGGGCTATCTGGTCATTTGCCTTTGTGTACATGTCAGTACTGCTGTATCCGCCTGGTAAGGTCTTCGCTTAATCAAACCCATTTTTACATCTCAGCTCAAGGATCACTTTCTCATGGACCAGTCCCTCACCTGTCTGATTGGATCAAATCCTCATCATAGACTCATGTGGACCTCTGCACTGTGTTTTATCTTTGATTAGTTAATTAACACCCATTAATCCCCAATTAGACTATAAATTTCAGGAGGGCAGAAACCACGTGAACTTTTGCTGATCATTACAACCCTATCATTTAACAAAGTGCCACATACATAGGAGATATTTGTTGAAGCCTATAAATACATAAATGAATGGCATTTACCCAGCTCTTACCATGGTGGGCAGTAAGATAAATTTGTTGGTTATAATCTAGACCTTGGGGCTAAGTTTTATGGTAATTGTGAGGTTTCTTGTGATGAATCTCTTCTCAGTTTGAAGTACTGATCCTTTCAGTGAACATATTATTAAACAAAATATGATCATGTTAAACTATTCATAGATTATATTCATATGTACATAGAGATTGCTACATAGAGATTTCTACAGGGAAAATGTCAATGAAATGTTTTTAACACTGATTAAATGATTAATGCAACAAAAATCACTCTTTAGTTGGCTTACTAGAATTTTCTTTTTTTTTCCCCCCAACTTTAGAGCCTGTATTATGTAAAGCTTTGTCCAGCTCATCAGCTCATTCTAATAGTAAGGTCCAAATTACCGACAAAGAGGATACCTAGGATTATAGCCCATTACATTCACTATTGAGAGTCCTAGCCATTGAATGTATAAGTCACTTTACCCATTCCTGGTATTCCAGTTACTTTGATAAAATTGACTCATTCCTTACAGAAAGGAAGTTGCTGAAATGATACTTTAACAAATGTTTAGCAGTAGAATTTCTAATTTGTAATAAGTTAAATTTACAGATGACATCAGTTTACATTTAATCGAAGAAATGTCTAATGAAACAATCTAGTAAGTTTAAACACAGTAGCATCTCTGACAAAGTTGAACTCTACAAAATCATCACTGCTACATATGTACAAATCTTTATTTTGATGCCCATGATGAATTCAATCTGGGCAGTGGTTATGTGAAAATGAGAGAAAAATTACCAAGATTAAATTTTGAAGCATTGTGTTGTGTTAAATATTATCGTCATACAAATTTAAGGAATAATGGGCAAAAATGAGGATACCTCAAGTCCTCTCTTCAGACCCATACAAGTCAACAGAACTCACCTCTGACTCTACCTAGGGTAAAACTAGGCTTTATCTTACTTCTTAAAAAATGCTTAACAAGGATCTGTTCTGAAATTGGAACCCCAAAAGCATTTGCTAATTTATGAATATGTGGGATGTTCTCCTTTATCCTGGTTTGTCCTGGGGAGATAGAACACCATGCTTTCTTCCGCTAGAGTTGAAGGTACATGTACATAATTGTTCCCCATATTAAGCAAGTGTTAACACTGCAACAGAGCAAAAGGGATTGCAAAACCATGTTATTTCCCCTCTGGGTTCCGATAAGCCAAGAGTGGCCAGAGGAAATTCCCACAGAAAGATGGCTGACAGTAACCACTTTCCTTGCTGAGTTTGGTGGAATTAAGGAACAGTGGTATGTCTCTTACTATAAACACCTAAGCATCTGAAGTCTCCTGTATCAACAACTTCCTATATCAACCACTCTCTACGATACAATGTTGACATTCTGAATGCCCATCAGGATGTTTGGGGGAGGGGATGTTGATAAAAAAAAAATCAGGGTTAAAGATCCTAAATACACATACACAACACTACATGATTATTGGAAGCAGTTTAACAACTCGCTTCACTCGGCAAGTCTTCTGGTATTCTCAAAAACATGATATATCACCCAAGAAAGAAATGTATTTCTGTTTATGTAAGTTAAAATTGGCAAACAAAAGGATAGCTTTTTAAAAAATTCTAATAAAACATGTTTTTACATTTTTTATATCTAGAATTTTATAACTGGAAAACAGTTTTAGAGATTATATTCTCTCACTATCCTCAGTTTAAGGAATTTGGAATATTTGGAAGGAATTATTGATAGTTTCATGGTAGATTAGTGACAAAGCTAGGACTAGAGGTCATGTCTTATGACTGCCCCTCAATATTAAGAGATATTATTTGCCCAAGAGAAAAATTGTTTTTCTGGAAACTTAATCTAAATGATGACCGTTCTTAACTCTTAATACTTCTTTAATATTTACCAGTCTCAAACCGACCCTATCACATAAGGGTTGTCAATGATAATACCACCAACAGATCCAGAAAGAACACTGCTCTTTAGAACTAGTGCCTGGACGTGTTTAAGGGCTTGTTGCAAGAATAAGAAAAAACTTGACCGAATGCAGGAGACAGGCTAGATCTCATTCTAGCTTTCTGTTCTGGTAAGTTCACAATCAATATTTACTCATTTGAAGAACTTGCTTGTCCAACTGGAAACTGGCAAAGTAAAAACAAATTCATTTATGAATGCAGAATTTTTATAAAACAGTCTTCATGAGTCTGTCAGCAAGGATAATACAACACACTCCAGAAATACAGTCTGCCTCTCCTTCTCTTGCCTGGCTTACCTGTGGGTCAAATATGCATGACCTTGACAAGTGCCTGTCCCCCTCTAGGGCAACTAACCAAATTACAAGGCTGGTAGCAAGTGGTGGGGAGGAGTAAGGAGAGCCTTTTCTAGGGGAGTTGGGAGAACTTCAGATAAAGAGGAAAGATGCAAAATGGTATCCAGCCCTGGAAACAGTAAGTATGCTTCTTAAATTAACATCCTGTCTTCTCAAAGTGTGAAAAAGCCGCTCAATCAAATGTCTTTTCAGCTTCATTTACACATACAGTTTGAAGTCAGTTTTAGTCACACTCTCTGCTAACCCAAAGAACAGGGTATCTGCCTCCATCTACTTCTCTCTGTAGACCCTTGTATAGGAGTAACCATTGCTTTTAGAATTTTTTACCAAATAGTTATTTATTTGTAATTTTAACTAAGGCGTTTTCAAAATTCAATACATTATTTTTATACTAGCTTACTGTTTGGAGACAGAGTGTGAGTGGGAAAGAGTGAGTACAAACCAGAAAACCCAAACGAAAGTGCTCTTGCTTAAATGGTTGAGGGATCGGTATTTCCCAGTCTCACTTATAGATAAGGATAGTTGGAAAATTTGTTAATAGGTCGTGGTCAAGGTCACTCCAACCAAGGAAAGTTTCATCTTTTGATCACATCATTTTTGGAAATGTACAGATTAATTTAGTCACATTATCCGAAAAAGTATTTCAGAAAGAAGGCTTTTGAAGGATTTAGGTAAACATAACTCAAAGAAAGAAATAAATCAATTCTTAACAAGCATATTGTAAAGGACATTAGGAGCCTGATAAAAGTTTCTGAGGGTATTATACATTATACACTGGATTTCAGAGTTTCATGTCCCCACCTCCTTTCCACCATCAGAAATTTAGATTGCTTGTGATTGCAAAGAGGAGAGACAATAAAAGAAAAAGCAAATCAAAGGCCTAACTATCAGAGAAACGACGATATTTTAACATCATTGAAAACTGTCCAAGGACACTCTGTACGTTATTACAACATTGTACTCTAACTTCATGGCAATGTAGAGGGAACTGTATTTTTACTTCATGACCAGAACCAGATAGAGACTTTTAGCAAACTCCAAACACAGAAATACTACTGCCTAGAACCTCCACCTCATAGATAATTCCAAATGAAAAACAACTTCAAACTATAACACAAAACACACATGTATGCTAAAGTCAAAACAGGGGCTTTTTATGTAGAAAAAAAAAAATTTCCACTAGTAAGAACTCTCAAAACATGCCAAACTTTTTGCACTAATTAAATGTGTATTTCACATTCTAATTAAAGGGGGGAAAAACTCACCCATAAGCAACTCCGGCTATGGTGCACTTCTTAAACTGCATTACATTGCAGGTCAGAGTACCAGTTTTGTCAGAGAATATGTATTTTACCTAAAAAAAAAAAAGTTTAAAATTTCTTATTAAAATTTCAGAAGTCTTTTTATGTCAGTCTCTCACAGAGGGGGAAAAATGCCCCTTAAATAATTCTTTTTATCCATCTTGTTATATTACAGGGGCACCATGAATGCTATTAATTGATGATTTTCTTTGCATTCATTAAGAAATATGCATGAGTTGGTTTTTTTTTTTAGTATTTTAGCAATGAATCATTTCATGTATGAACTGTAAAGACTATCAAGATGTTAGAAAAACTGCAGCCATACAGAAATCTGCCTTAACATGGTCTGAATTTCCACTAGAAATGGCCACTACTGTGACTTAACATTTATGGAGCACTAAAACATCTACCAGGATTTCTCACCATAACAATTACAGAATTAGTAAAGGCTTGTGCAATTAACTTCATATAACATCCGGATTGGTATGAAAAAGGATAATTCTGGCAGAAATGCTATTTGAAAAGAATTAGCAAATGGCAAGAATACAGAATACGAATTTTTCCTGAGCTCATATGTAAATATGGATTACAAAGATATACATATATGTGAATGCAGTATGAATTATAAATCTAAAATTCCTGTTTGATCACTTTCATACTTTGACTTACACAACATCAGTGATCAAGTTAACTTTTTCTTCCTTTCTGGTCAAAAGCTATGAGCAATTTTAATACTGAGAGTTTATCACTCAAAATAGCCAATACTTTACTACTAACTAGATTATTATATGCTGAAGGAAATCCTTTCCTGCAATACCTTATCTGAGAGCAAAATAGACTTTAAATGTTTTTAAAACTTCGTTTACTAAAAATGGTAATTACATACTAACATGTATTTATGCAGATTATCCAAATAATCTGCATAATTAGGAGCTGTCAATTCATATGAAGTTGCCACCTATGGCAGAAATGACAATGAATCTGACATCCCATTTAATGTATCAACAGAAATTCAGTGTACCTGGCCAAGTTCCTCATTCAGATTCGACGTTCGAGCCATAGCAGCAGTGTCTGTGGGTTCGTAGTGCATGTCGAGATCCTTTTTTGTTTTAAATAAAAGAAATTACTAAATGCAATTGGTAACAAGAGATTGACTGAAATTTTCTTTAACTAGTGAGTTATAACATGAAGCCACTCTCATCTCTGGCCTTTCTACACTGTTTCAGTTGATTTCCCTGAAAAGTACTCAGTAGAGAATATTATATTTCATAGGAAGGGCAGGACAGCATGGCAATTAGAGTGCATCTCTGCAATCAGGCAATCTTGAATTTTTTCATAATTCTACCATTTTCTAGATAGGTGACGTGTGGTAAGGATTAAATAAAATAATGTACGTGAAGTACTTCCTAAAGCATCTGACACAACATAAGTACTTAATGCAGCTAAAATAAGAGCATGAACATTGCTCAAATAATGAAGATTTTTAAACCCCTAGGAAAATTACCTAAGAGATTCTATCTGGTTATACTTTCTTGGCTCAGCTCCCTTCCAGTGCATATACTTGAAAGCAGAAGGAGTGCACTTCTCAAAACCCAAACAAAAATGTACAGCTTTTTTACCAATTTGTACTTGTTCTTTACCCAAACAATATGAGGTCTGACTCTTACCCTATAAGAATTAGTATTTTCCAGAGTACACCATTTTATTGCCAAGTCAGGGTTAACAAATTTTTACAAGTCAAAGGAAAAGGACAAATCTGATCTTTCCCACATCTGCATTTCAGACTGATCTGCCTCAGTTCTGAAGTAAGCTGTTGACTTGTAGGAGCTTTGTTCTAAGAAAGCTATTAAGCAACTGAGCCATGTTCAAAGAGGAATGAATGGAACGGGGAGTAAGTTGGACTTCCTTGATCATCAAGTCTGATAAGGAACAGAAGGAGATAGGGAAGATGTGATAGAAGAAAAGGCATGAAGCTGAGTTCTTTTTGTTTGAAGATTTATTTATTTTAGAGAGAGAGAGAGTGTGTGTATGCTAGTGGGGGGAGAGAGAAAATCTCAGGCAAGACTCCACCTTGAGCACAGAGCCCCATGCAGGGCTCAATCTCACGACCCTGAGATCACAGCCTGAACCAAAACCAAGAGTGGGGTGCTTAACCAACTGAGCCACCCAGGCACCCTACCTGAGTTTTAATACTTTGCAAGACTAACATTCAGAAACAAGATTAGACATTTTCCTAAAAGATCAGATAGAACCAGTATCAAAGGGGGGCAGTAACTGATCTCATTTCTACACACGGAATTGCTGGCGGTAAGAGAACTGTCAGCAATGTTATCGAATCTATCGAATAGAAAGGTGGTTGGAAAGCATATGCCTGCTGGCCTCCTCCAATACTCAAATTATGTCATTATTTGAAGCAAATATTACTTTTAAAAATCCAAGTACAAAATAATAAAGTGACTAGTTATTTGATTTTCAAAATGAGTCACCTTATGATTTCTTATTGCAAAGTGGGAAACCTCAATAGGCTTTAATTGTATTTACACAAATGTTATTACATAATTTTTCAGCAACACATTCCCTGCATGAAATAAGTCACACCTGCAGCTCATTTCAGATTTCTAAATTTTACTGGGGTTGTACCAACGAATTGGACAATTTGACAGGTAAGGTGGATCACTTACCATGGGAAGGTAGTGAGCAGTGGCAAAAGCATCATCAGTTATAATTTTTAAAAATCCCAATATTGTTCACTTAAAAGACTTTTAAATAATTTAAAAAGATAACGTCAAAAGATAATACCCAAGTTTCCCAAAATAAAAGAAAAAATGAAACTTTCTGGCAGATTAAGTCTGAAGGCTTCTTTAATTTACATAAATTCATTAATTTTAACTTCGGCAAAATAAAACTAAGAACAACACATTTTATAAACAAAATAGTTAGGAAACAGATGTCCAGCACATTTTTCCGAGATTAAAAAAATTCGAGAAGAAAAAAATTAAGCACAGCTGAATTTGTTTACAGTGGGGGAAAAATAAACTACATAGGTATATAAAACAAGACTGACAGACTGGTTGTAACAAGCAGTGAATACAGTGTTATTTCTAGAGCACTCGATTATTTAGGACGCTGTTTGCTATGCTGTGAGATTCCTTTGCTCTACATTACCACCGTGAGATGCTGGTAAAGCATGTTTTATCATTCCTGTCTAAAGGCCCAAGAAAATAAGTCTCAAAGAAGTCAAGTGGCTTGGCAAAGTTCACACAGCTAGTAATTATAGAACTACAACAATAATCCAGATATTTTAACTCCAAACCTCATGGTTCTCCTTTTCCCCAAGTTTTCTTAACTGGAGACTTAGTTCCCCAGAATGTCTAGTCTATAAACTTGTGTGATTTTAAGATAAAGAGTTTTTGCTATTGATTTTTACATGTCAAATGAATTTGTTATCATCATATTAGAGTCAAAAATATTTTGAAATGCCATCTTGCAGTCAATAAAAGGGAAGGTATCATTAAGATTTTGTTTCTGAGAGATCAAAGGACATTACAAGGGGACTGCCCAGCTGGTTCAGTCAGTATGCAACTCTTGATCTTGGGGTCATGAGTTTGAGCCCCGCATTGACTGTAGAGATAACCAAAAAAAATTTTAAATCCTCCGGGTGCCTGGGTGGCTCAGTGGGTTAAGCCTCTGCTTTTGGCTCAGGTCATGATCTCAGGGTCCTGGGATCAAGCCCCACATTGGGTTCTCTGCTCAGCAGGGAGCCTGCTTCCCGCCCCGTCCCTACCACCTGCCTCTCTACTTGTGATCTCTGTCAAATAAATAAATAAAATCTTAAAAAAAAATTAAAATCCTCAAAAGACCCTATCGAAAAAAAAGACAAAACATATATTTAGAATGATGAAAAATAGTAATTCATATTTACCCAATTTATGAAGTATGCCTGGGTAAATTTCACCACTTCTAATGTAACCAGTAAGCTGATTGGAATGAGATTGTTGAAAAGGATGATGAAGGTCAAGAAATTCAGTCCAAAATTATTAGCACCACCATCTGTTGGGGGAGGTGGGAAGAAAGTCATTTGTAGTTTTATGTATTTCATTTGGGGTGACCAGAACTTCAGCGTAACAGAAGTTTTCCATATTACACAACATCTCGAGATAGTTTGGGAGGAACACTGTGCTGATAACATATCCTTATTCTCAAATACATTCAAGACGGATCAGTACGTTGGTAGTACTATTAAGAACTTCATAATGGTACTAACGAATGAAAGCACTGCCCAATATTTCAAATCCTGTTCCAAACAGGAAGTTTAGAGATATCAGGGACAGGACTATGGGTTTATAAATGTAAAATCTCCACTGGGCAAAATCATTTTTATATAAATTATTAAAAAAGCACTTTTGATTTATAAAGCATGCCTTAAAAGCAATCAAACAAAACAGCAGCAAAACTAATCCAAATAGTAAAAAACAATGTATTCCCTAGGTAAATCACACCCTGCCTCTTTGATAATGAAAACAGAACCACTATGGCAGACACACTGTGAAGTACATGAAGAAATAAACCAATGGGAGTCATAACAGTTCCAATGTTGAAATCATAAATCAGTGTTAAAAAAAAAAGTTGGAATAGTCACAAAACTAAAAATCAATAGTATAAAAACTGAAAAAAAATCAATTTTGTGACAAGGTTTACTAGAATTTGTTTTCACGCTTCTGGAAATTAAGTATTTATTGGTTAAGTACTCATTAAAAGGCAATGCAAACTTATTTTCCAGAAATATTCAGGTATGGTACATTAATCCCACAATAGTAAAAGGACAGATGGTCCAAAAAGACCATATTTACCAAGCTTTCCCTAAGACAAGATGACCGTTAACATGGAATTTACTGCATTCATGAGTTCAAATGAAAGGATATTCAATTTAAACTTTTTATAAGCATGTGCTCTACTTCTGGTGCTTTAAATATAATCAATCTGCTTTCTTCACCAGGTTACCACCTGTGTTAAAATATTTTTAAAGAATGAATAACATTAATGAAAATAATATTAATGAACTAACATTTTATACTATTCTAGAGTGATCACTTTTAAGGATTCTGAAATTTTGGAGACTCTAGCAACATTTTACTTTCTTTTACTGGAAACTGCACTGAAACATAAAAATTAAATGCCCAGTTATCTTGCCAACAGGTTTTCTTTTTAGGAATTATAGGAAATCCCATGAGCATGAAACAAATGCATGTTTTAATGAAAGAAAAAAATAAATACAACAGGCCCTTTCATGCTTACAATTTAGGTTGAGATACCAGTCCTTTCCAGAATGCCTCCGATTCCAAATGGCTGAGCCCACAGAACAGATAAGAGACATGGCAATTAAGATACAAAATAAAATCAAAATTTGTACATTTGTAATCCGTTCCACATTTGAGAGTTTAAGTGGTGGACTTGTTGAATTCTGTAAAAAGAGACAAGATGAGCAATAAAAAATGTGTACACATTGATTGAGTACATCTATTTGGTATTTTGATGAAGACGACAAAGTCACAACTCAAAATCTAGACATGGGTAGACACTTGAAAATTATACAGAAAAAAATCACAGCTGTAATAAGCTGTCAAATGTTAGCCACCTAATTTTTTTTCCCCCGAAGCCCACTATACCTCAAGCCTTTTTATAGGATATAAAATAATAAGAAGAAGAGAAGGAAATAGGACTCCTCTTAGAGACATAACTTTTGCATAGTGGTGGGGAAGATGAAGAAGGCGTTACTTGACTACTGAAGCAAAGAGGGTAGAAGAGAGGCACTTGGCAGCTCAGCTCAGGAAGAGAGGCAGAGAAGGTGGCCTCTGTACCCCTAACTCTTGGAAGTTACAAAATATGAAGGCCCCATTTGAAGGACCTCTGGTTTCCAGATTTCTGGTGGCATTCAGTAACTGTTTTGCTGATCACGGCAATGGTCTAAGTTGTCCTGGCTATAAAGAATAACGGAAGTCAGTCTCCTCAGCTGTGGTCAATGATAAAAACGATCATGCTAACCAAGGCATCTATAGAATAGAAAATTAAATCTGTCATAATAGATATAAAATAATGGTTGACAGAATTTATAGAATGGTGAAGGGTAGAATCATTATGGTTACGGTGGAATCAGTAATAGCTGTTTCTCTCCATTAAAAATGGCTTAACAAAGAAATGTTAGCAAAAAGGGGTCAACATTTGGCTCACTAATCCTTCTTTTAATTTAACAAAAAAATAGAGAGTTATAAAATTTGATCACAGTCTTAAAACAAAATTATAAGACAAATACTTTCATGTAGAGCACATTTCATGTAGGACACAGAATACTTTCATGTAGAACATGTCATTGCATAGACAATAGTATCAACCACTGTAAGAGTAAATGGGAACAACACAGGAAATCATTAAGAGTTCATGCATTGTTGGTCTCGAATGAAACTTTCCAGTATTCTTGTGCACATGAGCCATTTTATGGCCCTAAACACTGAAGAACGAGATTCTGAATGTACAGAGTAGGGCTCAGGAGTCTGTGACAGATGGTTTGCTATGTTTGGGACTACTGCATAGAGAGCTACAAATAGCGCATTTTCAAGAGAATACATCCACAAGGTTTCTCATAGATAAAAAAATCCCACCTGCATCAGCTTGGTGTCATGTCCAGTGTAGACAACTATTCCATGAACCCACTGTGTATTTCTCAACTGGGCACCTCGAAGAAGAATCTGATCTGCTCCCAGGGGGACAGTGCTAGGACAGATGATGTTGACGTTAGAAACAACATTTTCTAAAGTGCCTAAGAATGCTACAGCTACTACAGAGTTCCAACGGGGGTTCTGCTATTAAAATAGCCAGCCCTTCTCACATTTGCCTTATTTTTAGAAAAAGAAGTAATTTTCCTACCAGTACGAATAATTTGTTTTACACAAGGACAGCTGGAGGGAAGCATTTCGGTTGCTTGCTTCTCCTTACCACCCAACCAGCCATTTCCTACAACTTCACAATCCAAGATAGTAGGCAATGTTTTGGGATTCAGAGGCCAATTTTCAAACCTCTTTAAGACTTTTCCCGATTTAGTAAGTCTGTTTAGGTTTCTGAGATGTTTGGAAGTGGTGAGATTAGGGGATCTGCTCCCTCTCCCACGCCTAATTCTAAATAGCTTTGTGCATAATAAAGGTTCAAAAAATAGACAAGGTAAATACACAGATCTCATCATACATTTGCATTGCCATCCCTGCCTATAGAGATAATTCCTGTACTTAAAATCTCTAGGGTAATTTATTATATTTGAATATCAATTCTCCAAGAACTTGCAAATAAGTTTCCAATCAATGGTAAGCATCTAAGTCTTTAACAGTCCTCTGAAGTGACAGCGTATTGAGGATAGCCATTCCATAAAATTTAAACCACATTTTTTCATGAATGAAGGCCACGTTGGGTCTTCTGTGGGTTCCTGGTAAAACTACCCACTGTGGTAGGTTGTTTGGTTGACACAACCTCACACAAAGATATCATAAAGGTACAAGTCATCACAGATGTAGTGGGATTCTTGCTGGAAATGTACTATAAGAGATGTAACGGCTCAAGGATTCCTAGCACTAGGTCTTCATTTTAGTATTAAGAAAAGCAAGAAAGAAATGTCAAATATAAAGAAAAAGTCATCAGAAAAAATCCCCAAACTTTTGGAAAAAGAAGGAAGGCTCCTAAGAATAGTCTCCAGAGAACACAGAACTTCTTGGCCAGTAGAGATAAGTAAGGTTGAATCTTTCATTTTTGGGGGGCTTTTTATGGCCTGTAGGTGTCTAGAGCCAGTAACCGTTTGGGCCTTAGACCTTCTATGCAAAGGTCTATGCAAAGGAACTATGCAAAGGTCACTGGCTCAGGTGAAGTCAATCCAGATGGGTGGGTAATAACCTCACCTGAAGGCCTCTACTTAAATAAACCCCTAGGAAAAAGCATATGCCTATTTAGAAAAAGAACACAGCGTCTATAATTCTCATTCCTTCTGCACAACAGCATGCCTCTCAAACCCATCTGGAAGGGAACCCCTCTGTGTATACCTCAAGATTTGGGGTGCACTTCAGAGTTGGGAGGGGACCTTAGGCCTAATGCACATTTCCAAGAAGTTCTTGGGAAGCTGCTAGACTATGGTCTGGGGTACAGAGGTGCCAACTGTTCCTTACATATACAGTGGAGTCTAATAGGACAGCTGTCAGCTCAGCATTTATGGTGTGGATTCGAATTAGGTACAAGCTCTTCAAAGGACCAAAAAAAAAAAAAAAATACTACTTTTCAATTTTAAGGATTCAACAAGAGTTAGTTATTAGATTTCATCAGAGTTGAAATTGCAAAAATTCTGGCATTAGACAATGACCCTCATCCTTAATGATGGAATCAAAGAACACTCATTCCAAAGAAAGGGGCTCCAAGAGCTCTGGGTAATCATTGTAAACGTCAAATGTGCTATAAATACAAAGGTATGTTTCCATGTTTCATATATTTTAAAGCATATTATATAAATTCTATCTGTACCCTAAATCTTGGCACGATCATACCAAGTTTCTTTTCCACTGCGTGGATCTGCTTGGCATTGATTTTGATGGGGAACTGATAAGAGATGGAAGCTGGCCAGTTAGGAATGTCAGACTATAGAAACATTACTTATATAAAGGGCCAACTCTATTATTAGTTTATAACCATATGTTCACTCTGTGAGGTCACTCTGTGCAAATTTTAGAACAATATATAATTACTTCACATATTACAGGAAAGCTTTTGGTGGATCTGAATGAGGGGGACAGTTTAGGGTGTATTTCAAATGTCCTTTAGAATTCAAATACTGTAATAATGCAGTTACAAAATGATGAAAGCACCGTCCATCTTTCAGGCTGGTGGAATGACCTAGTGTATTTAGCTGGCCACTACATCCACCTGGCAGGTAAGTCCAAACTGAATGGCTGATATCCCCTCCCTGCAAGCCCTCTAATGGATTCCCATTTCACCCAGAGTAACACCCCCCAATAGCCTTCAAAGCTTTGCATGGTCTTTCTTTTCCTACTCTTCCTTGGTGATGTCACTCCAACCACACTGACTTCC
Source organism: Meles meles (assembly GCF_922984935.1). Taxonomy (NCBI): domain Eukaryota; kingdom Metazoa; phylum Chordata; class Mammalia; order Carnivora; family Mustelidae; genus Meles; species Meles meles. The sequence continues at coordinate 33,387,733 of NC_060067.1, read as the reverse complement.
CTGAAATTCAATAACTACTCCAGGTACTTTCCCACTTTAAGGTGATATAATAACTAGTAATTTGCTGGGACTATTCCTTCTGTCTGGAATCCTCTCCCTTCAGATATATGAATGGCTAACTTCCTCACTTCCCATTCCCCTGGCTCAAATGTTACCTGCTGAATGAGGCTTACTAGAACAGTCCTACCTCCAAGTTATTCCCTCCCAAGGACTCCCAATCTGCCTTGTCCTGTGCTATTTTCCCCCCAAAGCATTTATCACGCTCTAATGCTGTATAAAATTTTCTTGTGTATCATTTTATTGTCTGTTTGCCCTTCCCTTACTGCAAGAAAAGTAAGCTCACAAGGGCATATGTATTTATCTCTTTTGTTCGTTGCAGTCTCCTGTAACTAGCCTAGCCCACTAGGTGCTTAATACTGGTTGAATCAATGAGGGAAGAGGCAGGAAACAGAAGTGGAAGGGAAGAAGAGCCGGAGGTAGGTAACGGCAAAGATAAGGACACGTGATAACATGGCCTAGAAAAGAGCATATGAAATGATACAGAGAAGACAAGAAATTATCCAGTACAATGAACTCCTTGGGGGTAGATTCTCAACTCCTTGAGGCACCCACCGATCACAGATAAGGACCCAAGCCATGGAGACTGCACATAGGCCTACAACACAAGTATTCATGCCAGAAGCCTGTCATGTCCCTGAAAACATCCAGCTGTCAGTTTGGCGGGAATCCTGACGAAGTCTTCAGCGGTGCCATATACATGGCCTTAAGAGCTACGATTTCTGCAAAAAGACTCTTGGTGGAAAGTAATATAGAAATGCTTAAGAAAGAGGTTTTCAGCGTTCAGACTTAGAGCATGAGAAAAGAGTTATGTACCTAGGCTTGGAAAACACTCAGCAACACACTTGAGACACAGTGAGTTCTGTGTTTTTGTGAGGCCCAATTTTACGTACCTATGTCCTTCAAGCCTTATGTTTCCAACAAAATCGTACAGATGTCTGTTTGGACTTTCACACTCGATTCTGCCAGAAATTCTCATCAAACTGTCAATGTCTTTTATATCTGATGTTGCTGGTAAGCCCTGTTTAAAAATTTTTAAATAAGCAAAAGATTAAATGAATTACTTGTGGGAGGTGGGGGGGTGGCAGATTCTGATTCATCTTGGCCTTAAGATCTAAGAAATCCAACTATTTTATGAGCAAGCTTCCCCCCCCCTTATACAATACTCTTTGCCAGATCATAATTAAGGGGATACCTTCCTCTCTGCTTGAACCCAAGAGTAGGGCAGCTTTTGTGAAAGTTGGAAAACGTATTTGAGACCATAAATTTGTCCACAGAGATACTGTGAAGTCCTCAAAGAACTATTTGCTTCCAAAAATAAAATTAATATTTTGCAGTATAGTCTGTCTGTTGAATCTCAAAAAAAAAAAAAAAAAAAAAAAAAAAAAGAATGCAAACTAAATAGAATCTACATCCAAAGAAGAGTCAGTATGTTTCTGTTCTTTTAGTTCACAGAGAAGGAAAACTCAGAAATAGTTCTTTCCTCTGGCCAACCAGATTCTACTAGCAGGAAGTGGATGGGCCCTTGCTTCCTGGGACACTCTGAGTTTGGGTGATACGATGACCTATTTTTACAATATCCCAACCTTCCCCCTGTCATCTTCATCCTTCACCTAGAACCTAAGAGAGTACATTTCTAAAGTCCCTTTAAATGACTCTTGCTTTCTGTCAGGGATGGTATGTGAAGCAAATACAGAAATCTAAAACTATTCCCTGAGATTAGCGAGACTTTTAGAACAAGCGATGGAAACACTGTCTTTTCAATATGGCAAAGCCAGACTATGATTTGGTCTAGAGGAATAGGGAAAATAAATATGTGCACCCCTGTCAAAGAACTCAGAAGTACTAATATTATTATCAGTGTTGCCTATTACATAAAATATTTAAAATATTGCAAAGAGTATCTAGATGATGGACCACAGTTAATCAGGCAAGTAAATCTGGGCTTTTCGTTATACTTGAGGTATCCTCATAGTGGCTCGATGAGAAAGTATTTCCAATTGGAATTACTTCAACTCAAGACAATAACAGAAATAAAGCTCTTGATTCCATCTAATAAATCAGCAAATAGTATATAAACCTAAATTAGATCTTACCTGCCTAATTTTCAGGTTTGTTTCACCATCCAAGTTGGATGTCTCAATGTAGCACATGGCTTGGGGCTCGCTGTTGTTTAAAATTGAAAAGCAAGAACATTTAGCAGGGGGAAGGGAAACATAATAACTTATTTAAATGCCTAGACTCACTGAAGCCTTTTGTTCTAAACAAAGCTCTAGCTGTCTAGTTTCTTGGTGATTTTCATTCTAACTGCTAAATGCTGGGAGGCAGAACCCATGCATGACCACCCATGGATCAGCTTTTCAACTAGAACGATCAAAAAAGCAATCTCCTCCCGCCAGTCAGTACTGATCTTCAAGATAATGGAAATGATTAGATCTGTCATAGGATACTTAAATTGCTCATCCATATAGACACAACACAGACTCCATCTGAAATGTAAAGTAGTTTGTGTCCAGATTTATCTTCAGCTCAAAAATACCAAGTGAGATTTCATGCTCGTAGCCCATGTATAAATTGGTTAAGGAAAGTGTTTGATTAGAGAACTCCAGATTGCTGCTTCTGCAAACTTGCATTTACTACCTTTTCAGAAAAGATGAATAGGATCATACGAATCATAATATTTATCTTTTCAGGCTACTTTAAAAAAGTGTATGAACAGATTTTACAATGAAAGTAGATGGACACTTTTCTCCCTCTGTTCCCTTTTTTCTGCTCCTGTTCTATTTCTTAAAGTGATTTCAGAGATTCTTGTGGGAGAAAACACTGAAACTAAAGCCAGCCAACTTGGCCATCTTGCTCCTTGAATTGAACCTAGAAGATCTACTTCATGGGGCCCCACCAGAGTGTTTTTGGGAAGTCTGGTGAGCAGTGGCTGGTGGAAGGGGTCTGTGCATCTCTGGTCTGTCACAGGGTCTATATTCTGGACTGTTTATGTCCCTCCCCATTCCCCTTCACAAACTGACTTTACGTGCCCAGCAATTACAAACAGGAGAATTGGCCATCAACTTGTATAACTGGATCCTCGAGTATCAGGGAAAGTGTTCTGAAGTGGTATCAATCTCATGAACCCTTGGTTTTACAAGAAACTTAACTAACATCATGTAACTATAAATGTCATCTCGGGTGAGCCTATGTCTTTAAAGTTAGAAAGGAAACATTTTGTCAGTTACAAACACCTGGAATCTTCTAATCAACTTTCAATTTGTACATGTGCAAAACAGATTCCAAATTTCAGAAATGGGCATGTAGCTTAGTTTTGTGGCCTGTAGATTTGTGAAAGTTGCTGAAACATATGGTCATTGATCAAATATTTTACAGATTCATTTTAAAGTAACTTTGCAAGTTCTTCAATTTACTTTATGGACATTTTTTCCCCCCTGTAAAGGCTGATACATTGTTCCCAACTGGAGAAGTTATTTCAGTATTTATATTTTCATTCTATCCCTTCTTCAACAGTTTGCCCTCTATTACTGTCACAATAGTAATTTGACCCTGGTAACTGCTGCTAATTTGTAACTTACTTATATATACATTTAAAACATGAATGGTTTTTGAAATTATAAAACATATCTCTGATAATATAGAAACACAATGACAAGTAAATGCTAAGTGAACGATGCAGATTCTGTATTTTGGCAATAAAATGCATTAAAATATTACTGATCAATATATCCAAAGCCATTCTCACATTAAAATGAGAATAGCGTTCTATTTTTTTTTTTTCCCCACAAAACAATTCTTCTGGGACTTTAAATGGCTAGAAAGTTAAAAAGTCAAATGGCTGACTTCTGTCTGAAGTGGGGCAAATAAAATGCATCTAAATTCGAACATTGCTCATTCCTAAAGACAGCTCTTACTGAAGCAGTTCTTAATAGTGTTATGAAAAAGCAGCAAAAGGTTTTAAGGAATCATGCTAGATAATAAATATTTCAGCAAATTATGGTGACATCCCAAATGCAAACTACAGTCAAAGAGGCAAAGCAGGCTTTTTGATTAGTAAGTGGAGAAATGAAACAAGATGCGTATCACAATACAGACACCAGTAGACAGCTGGACTTGATCGCAGTAACATGCACTCTGTCACTTGTTACAAGTAGGATAAAAACGGATCCCAAAGCATGCAGTACAAAATGTACGACATCCAGCTTTGTGCAGGGGGTCCTCTGTAAACCCTAGATGAGCCCAAATTACAGTCATGATTGCTAAAGGGGTTCCACAGGACTTAGAGAAAATTTCAAAGATAAGAATAATTTTCAAAATTTCTCAATAGCTTCATTTCATGGAAAGCATCACACTGTTCAAACAGTATCCTGGAGAGGTGTTATGCTCAGCCTTAGTATTTAGGCATGTTGTTAAATACGAATATATGTTAATGATGTACAGGAAATTAAAATCTACCTTTACAGTCATGCCTCATAGACTCCTATTGCTAACAATAGGAGCTGACTGGCCCCTTGAGAGACAAACAGCATCCAACACCATATTCATGAAAGGCTTTTAAAGTATCAATGAAATGTCTGTCTCCAAGAAGTATAAACATTTTTGTGTTTTAAAGGAAGCAACATTGAATTCAACCATCTTTGGGTGTAATTGTTGTCTGTTGTAGGGTGAGGATCCACGTACACACATCCTGTACGACTCAGTGGTTCTAACCTTGAGGACAGGCTGATGAGATCTGCTGGGAGATGTTCCCCATTGGTCACTTTCACTATCTCCCCTACTGCCACCTACAGGTCCCAGTTCGAAATAATTAAAACGGAAAAAAAAAATGAAAAACAGAAAAAAGAAAAACCAAACAAATGGACAAAAGAGACAGAAAGTTTGAAATTATTATAGAAAATAATACATGTTAATAAAAATGTCTAATGCCAATTTTTTCAAAATTTATTTTGATCAGGTCTGAAGGCACAAGAAAACATGACATAGTCAAGGATTATTTGCTTTTAAGCCCAATTTTCAGTTTTTAATGTAGAAACTTTTGATGGTTTTGAAGTTTATTCATAAGACTCTTTTATCAAATAAAAACATAATTTTATATAGAGAGCTACTTATTTCATAGATTTTCTTTATTCCAATTGCTCACTCTCAGGCCATCTACTCCTACTGAAGAAGGAAAGAATTATGGGAACCACGTTTTAGGCTTTTGAGAAACCAAGTATACTATACTGGTCCTCCCTACGCCTACCCACACACTAAAAAAAAGTATTAGAAATTTTCTCATTTCAAAACATTTTCAAAGTTAACTGCATTAACTTTACTGCAAAGCTATAAAGATGTGGATCTTAGGATGTTAGAAGGCATAACTGCAGCCTTTTGAGTTGTTCAATAATTAACAAAGTCTTGGTGATACATTGTCTTGGGAGGGTAAGTCTTTGAATGCAGGAAAGCTTTTCCAGAGGGTATGAAACAGACATGTCAGGAACCGGTGTGGACCTGAATTAACATCTTGAGTTACTTTTCTCTGTTTTTATACTTTCTAAGCTCATATATGTGTTTGTTAGATATTAAAACCTTAGTTTATTCATGTCAAAGTGAAAACCAATGAGACACACTAACTTTCAACAATGTTCATGCTTTAATTTCAAACTACCTCAAAGAGGGTGCACTATTAGTAATTAATAACTGAAAAATATTTGGAAATTAAAATATTATAAACTATTGCTTATGCTCACTGTTAAATGGTGCTCACCTGCAAGTGAGAATCACCATGTCCCTATTCTGATAGCGGCCAGGGTGGCATAATGAGGGTTATCAGATTAGGGATTACGTATCTCAAATTTGACCTACTCATTAGCTACTTAAATGGCAAAAAATAAGACTTAAGGTCAAGATTCCATTTTCTGTTAAATGACGTCAAAAACTTCTACCTATTTCATAAGGCTAATGTAGGTTCACAAGTGTAATGCGAAACCTTTGAGAAAACAAAACGAAACAAAAAAGAAACCTGAAAGCAGGTATTTTGCCACTGAGATAGAAATATGTAACTGTAGAGGCTTTATACTTTGAATTCTACTAAATAACTAACTGCAATGAATCAGATACTCTTTTAAAAAAATAATGATCTTTGGAGGAAGTTAATCTCTGTGGATGCTCTATTAAGCTAGAGAAAATACTGGGGCACCTGGCCAGCTGAGTCGGTGGAGTGTAAGACTCTTGATCTTGGGGCTATGAGTTTGAGCCCCATGCTAGATGTAGAGATTACTTAAAAATCTCAAAAAAAAAAAAAAAAAGAAGATATAGACACCATTTTGATCTACCACATCTATGGCTACACTACAGTATCTATACGCCACCAGTGAATGTTTTTAATGTTGGGAAATGACTCCTATAAAAATGATCTAAACTTTAAGAAATTTGAGCATCGAGCTTTCTGGGAGCTTTCGGGGCTGGATAGGGGCGGCCGAAAAATATTTTTAAAACTCTCAGAATTAAGTAGAAAGTCAGGACAATGTAATCAACTATCTTCATACTTCTGAGCATACAAAAAAATAAATATTGTCATAGTTCACATGCATGATACTCTTCATGGTAAGTTATGTCTCTATGACACATTTAAAGAGGAGAACATCCTTACTTTCTTAAATTGCTGGAGTGGTTCACTATCATTTTGACCTTCATCAGATGACATTCAGACGGTCACTCATCTACTACATTGATCAGCCTTTTGCTTAGTACCACAAAGGGCACATGGTTCTGTTGGCTAGGCATTCTTAAAATTTAGAAGATTACCAAATTTAAATACAAAGGAGAGTCAGGAACTATTAGAGCTTGATCATTTGCTCCATCTTCCTCATTTTTTTTTTTAAAGATTTTATTTATTTGACAGAGATCACAAGCAGGCAAAGAAGCAGGCAGAGAGAGAGAGAAAGAGAGAGAGAGAGAGGAGGCAGGCTCCCTGCTGAGCTGAGAGCACGATGTGGGGCTCGATCCCAGGACCCCGGGATCATGACCTGAGCCAAAGGCAGAGGCTTTAACCCACTGAGCCACCCAGGCACCCCAGTCTTCCTCATTTTTAAAAGATGTGAAATCAAGGCTTGTGAGAGATTAAGTGTTTTGTTCAAAATCACAAAGCCAGGATAAGAAGAACCCTGGTTTTCTGTCTCCTCCTGAGCAAAGCTTTCTCTAGTACCTGATGTGAATGACAGTAAGTTGACTGTTAAGCTCATTCTCACACAGGCACGTGTGGACTGGCACCCCTACTTCAGTTTTAGTAACTCTTATTTGCTCAGTTAAGTTTCACTAACTTGTTATAAATCCAATCACTGTAAATAATGACCTGATTAAACAGATTTTGAAAAAAGGACACTGTCCATATATATATATGTGGATTTTACAAATAAAACTGTCCAAGGAAATGATGATAAACAACCTCTAAGATATTAAAAAAATATTTTTCTTAATTTATATTAGGACTACTTTTACAGTTTTTAAACCCCAAACCATTTGAAAATCACGTTCTTTAAAGGTTAACAGTGCCATATGTTCTGAATACTAATTCATGACTATCTTAAAGATGAATAAAACAGAAATTATCTAAAATTCAGCCATAGACAGAACTTAAAAGAGCAAAACAATTTTTTGTTCTTGTTGTTGGAAGAGTATGGCATTTCAAAGGTATGATGACAAAAAAAAAAGAAATCATTCATCCATTTCCTTGTACTAATGCACCATAAAGATCAAGGAAGTTTGGAGGGATATATGAATGCATCATGAAGAAATTTATCATGAACAAGGATTGCAAGATAAAATCAACAGAACCCAATCCATGTATTATATACGAGAAATGACAGGACATCTTAGGAGTTAGTGGTCCACAGAAAAGGATCTGAACATATCCAGAGAGAGTAGACTCCTAACCATAATTATAACTTTTGAATTACACAGTATAGTACCTATCACTTATTCTATACGGCAAGCATGAAAGAATCCATTAAGTCCAACTGATTTTTTTTTAATGTATCATTCACAATCATGAAAGAGGTTTTAAATTCTTCGTTTATTCCTTATTTCCTTGGAGAAATCACAAGGTCAATGCAGGGTAGAGAAACCGTCCTCTACACTGTTTGAGCATCAGTAGGTATCTCTACCTTGATGAGAGAAGTACAGTGTCAGCAGGTATAAACTCTTTGCCTTTTATTATAACTATATCTCCAACATTTACCTGAAAGAAAACTGGGAATCGGTTAATTATCTGCATTGAAAGATTGTTACAAATACATAACCCACTGTACTTAAGCATAGAATACAGTAAAAAATGGTTACTGGCAAACAAGAACCACATGTCTACATAAAATAGCATAAAGTTATTTAGGAGTGAGGCCAAGGATGGGGCAGTCCTTTAAGTTATGAACAGTGTATTTCTGTTTAATCAACTAGATGACTTCTCTTAATAAATTCATCCATTTCATCCACTTAATCGACATCTCAACTTCTCATAGTCTCTCTCTCTGACATAAAAATAAAAAGGAGAAACTTACCTGATGTTATTTTTACCCTATTTAAGGAAATCTCAATGCAACCAGAAAAAGCAACTTTCATACATGTGATTATTACTCCTCATGATGACCTTACGAAATAGGTGTTAGTTATAATTTACAGTTTAGGGAGGAAGAAATGAATCTTAGCTTCTGATTTGCCTAAGATCACAGTGACAGGAAGAGCTTACCCTCAAACCTCTGACTGTCTGCAAAGCCTGATTGTCCATAAGTAAATATAGTAAATGATACTGTATTTTATTTTTTTAGATTATTTATTTATTTATTTGACAGCCAAGTAGGCAGAGAGGCAGGCAGAGAGAGAGAGAGAGTAGGAGGTAGGCTTCCCGCTGAGCAGAGAGCCTGATGCAGGGCTCGATCCCAGGACCCTAAGATCATGACCTGAGCGGAAGGCAGAGGCTTAACTCACTGAGCCACCCAGGTGCCCCTGTATTTTAAATTAAAAAAACAAAACAAAACAAAACAAAACCCCCCAAAACAGCCTAATCTTTTCCTGGTTTTGCTACCTGGTAGCATTTTTGTGAGCATGGCCTAAAGACAAAGAGGCAGTAAGGCCAGAAACTTTTTAGAAGTGATTCAAGAGAGAGGCTTGTCCGAGAGCTTTTAGCAAACAATATGACTCCAACTAAGGAAGGACTTGACCAAGTTACATTGATAACCACTCGCCCTGTATGGTGGATGTGCCCTCTCTCTTAGTAGCCAAATAAACCTACAAGTAAGTTTCAATACTTAATCAAAAGAAGAAAAGCCTTTATCGTTGTTGTTGTTAAAGCCTTTTTGTTCTTTCCTTTCCTTACTTTTCCCTGAACCCCCAAATAATACTTTATTGGGGGGAGGGACAGAACTGCGTCCTCAGTGGGAATCACAATAAAAAATTTGTTTCAGAGGCAGCCCACTGTGGTCTGCTCTACATACCTGGGGGAGGAACGCTGGGGAAGGTTGGAGGGGGTCTTCTAGTCTATGGTTCGTATGTTGGTTATTCTGGTAGGGAAGCTCGGATTCCAAAGAGATTTTAGCTGCAATGATTTGAAATTGACAAATTTCCAGGGACCTTGGAATCACACATCCCCTCCCTCAAAAAAGGACAAATTGGAAATTAAAATAAACAACCACCACCACCATCCAGCAAGTACAGGGGTAAACTGGACTTTAATGTGTTGGGACAGTCCCCTGACAACACCTGGGATCAAGAAGTGTCAGGCCAGGGGCACCTGGGTGGCTCAGTGGGTTAAGCCATTGCCTTTGGCTTGGGTCATGATCTCAGGGTCCTGGGATTGAGCCCCATATCGGGCTCTCCGCTCAGCAGGGAGCCTGCTTCCCCCTCTCTCTCTGCCTGCCTCTCTGCCTACTTGTGATCTCTCTCTCTCTCTGTCAAATAAATAAATAAAATCTTAAAAAAAAAAAAAAGAAGAAGTGTCAGGCCACTGGAGCATTTAGAAACTGCTGCCCAGGCAACCACTGACATGTTCTTTAATCTCCTCTTGTGTGTTCACGTTTGTTCTCCAATTAGACTAGATGCTTCATAAAATTGGTTTGTCTGCATTATAGTGGAAGAGTTTACTGGTTAGATGTAAAAAAAAAAAAAAATCCCAAATTGATCCTGCTGTTTTCCTAAGGTCTTTATTCATTCTTAAGACAAAAGCAAGGCTTGTAGTCATTAAGCTGAAGACAAAAACAAACCATTAGCACCTTATAAGGTTTAATGTCAGGACTCAGTAGCCTTGGAAAGGCTTACTGAGAGCTGAAGTAGTTCTTGCAGGATTATGAGGAGAGCTGGGAACTTACTTGCTCCTCGCTTATGATACCTAGGTTTTAGATCACTTCTTGAACATATCCAAACACCTCTCTTTCTTTTTTCCATTCTGAGCTCCTAATGTGGCATTCACCTCTTCCCGCCTGGTTTGTGCAGAAGAGTAACAGACAGAAGGGAAAAACATCTCTCAGTGGAGAAATGACACAACAAAGCAGTGTGAGTCCCCCAAATTCTGAATTAAGCAGATACTTAGGGTTTCAGGTTACTTGCCTGGAGCTTTCTCGAATCACCACATGAGCACCTGTAACTGAGGACTATGTAAAAGGGTAGGCTTCTCAAATGGTAATAGACTGATTTAAAATCTTTGTCCACTCGTAGGCCCCGGCATATTTATTTTTACTAAGGAATTTTTGGTGATGTAAATTCTTAATCTGAAGAAACACATTTCAGCGTGCAAACTTCATGCACTAAAGCAGAGTTTGAAACTTGCCTACAACCCACCACTCCGTGCCAGGACAATGTGTGTGGATTCCTCCCCAATTCTCCACCTGCAACTGTCTCCAAAGCCTGGGAAGTGTCTTGGCAGCATCTCACCTTGAGGAGCTGGCCTTGGTGGTAAGGGCAATGAAGACAGTAGTTGACTTGTCAAGCTTGGAGAAGCAGTGCCTTATATGGGGCTTTGTAATTGTGATACCTTCTTGGAAAAGCAGACACTGGCAATTTAATTTTATACAACCGAGGGGAGGCTTCGGGGCAAAACCGGAGGGATAAACCTTTAAACCGTTCATGTCTGAGAGCCGAAGCAGGCCCATCTGTGAATGGCTGGATGTACCCTGTGCAAATCTGAAGGTCCTCTGAGGACCATTAAAACGCGGCCACAGTAGCCGCACATGAGAAAAACAAAGAAAGCAAGTCCTGAACTAAAGCCCATTTGCACTATGGTTTATCGTATTACTTTGGCATGAGGATCAGACTCTTGGTTTTGGTTTATTGATTTTATTTTTAATTGCACAAAATATGACATAAGCTTAAAGAAAAGACTTGCCCCACAATCTGGCTAGCCCAACAAGCCAGTCTGCTTTCACGTCCGTCCACTTGGTGTCCAGGAAACCATTTGTACGTAGCTGATGTCTTAGTATACATGGCTCTGTTCTTTTCACCTATGATTATATTTTATGACACAGGAACCTTCATATGTCTTGCTAGCTGCTGGTAGTTCACTGCTTGGCAGAGATACTCAATGCATATTTATTAAATGAACGGTATAAAATTTTTCTCTGATGCCACAGTATTTGAAATTATAGCTTTAATGTGTCACAAAATATGCCAGAATGTAGAATGTCATCCTTTAAAAAATGCTTTCCCTATTGTTGGATATTCACATAGGCTAACTTTTCATTATTACAAATAATGTTACAGGAGACATTCTTGTACACGTGCAGGTTTTCCCCCTTATATTATGACTATCTTCTTAGGATAAATTCCCAGAATCCCCTTTTTATGGTTCTCAGGATGATGACCTAAACTGCTAATTCACATTAGTATGTGAATGAAATAGTTCATAAAGCAAAAATCCTCACGTAAAGAATAAATATAGCCAATGAGACATCACGATTGTTTAAATTTGCCACTTTCACTACTGGGTGGGATATTATACTGAGTCTGGTTGCTTATTATGTATCTTCTTGCTTACTGCCAACTTTTATTTCCTAATGATATGACAGCAGTTTCAGTCTTTTGTTATACTTGGTACAACTATTTTCCATATAGTGCCTACTTATTAGTGGTAGCTTTTTATTATGTATTTTTTTGTGTGTATTTGTGTATTAGTTTTTAATTGTGTATTTGTTTTAAATTTTATATGCTCAAATTCCAGAGACGGTGAGATCTTCCTCTTCTCCAAATATTTATTAAAGTTTTTATTCTGTTTGTAGGTTTTTCAAAAACAATGTTTTAACATTTAACTTAAGCCAGTTGGAATTTATTTTAGCATGGGATGTGAGTTAGATATAAACTGTGTTATTTCCTGAACTACAAATCTGTGATCCCAACATCATTTATTAAATAATTCTTTTATCAATGATTTTCTCTCCTTTATCACATATTAAATGGGTTTTACTTCAGAGTATCCTAGTTCATTTTCTCTATTTTTGGAGAAAATATTTTTTCATTCTATTTTTACTCTGTTCATCCATGCCTATTTTTGTAATAGATCCACACAATTTTAATAACTTTTGCTCTCCATTTTATTCATCCCCGCACACAGTTCATTTTTCCAAAATAGTCTATTTTCTCAACTGTTTATTTTTGAAATTAAGATAAATAATTGTGTTTATGCTAATTACCCAAACAATCCTAGTCAATGAAA